>NW_026623078.1:30734735-31367235 GCF_023065955.2 Ursus arctos
GCAATTGCACTACTATGTATTTATATAAAAATACAAAATACAAAAATACTAATCCAAAGGGATACATGCACCCTGATGTTTATAGCAGCATTATCTAAAATACCCAAAATATGGAAGCAGCCCAAGTGTCCAGTGACTGATGAATGGATAAAGAAAAGGTGATATACACACACACAATGGACTATTACTCAGCCACAGAAAAGAATAAAATCTTGCCATTTGTAATAATATGGATGGAGCTAGAGAGTATTAGGCTAAGCAAAATAAGTCAGAGAAAGATAAATGCCATATGATTTACTCATACATGGAATTTTAGAACCAAAACAAATAAGCAAAGGGAACAAGAAAGGGAGAGGCAAACCAAGCAACAGAGTCTTCACTATAGAGAACAAATTGATGGTTACAGGAGGGGAGGTGGTGGGGGGAGTGGGTTAAACAGGTAATAGGGATTACGGAGTACACTTTTTGTTATGAGCAGTGGGTAAGGTATGGAATTATTGAATCACTATATTATACTCCTGAAACTAATATTACTAATTATTACTAATAAACTCATTAACTAAATATGGAATTTAAATAAAAGTTTAAAAAACAAAAAAAATTACCAGTATTGGAAATAAAAGAAGGAATACCATTACATTTCTTACCAATTTTAATAGGAAAATAGAGGAATGTTAGGAAAAAATTGTGTTAATAATTGATAACTAGATGAAGTGGATAATTTTCTTGGAAATCACAACTTACCAAAAGTGACTCAAGAAAAAAATGGAAAATCATAATAGCTATATAACTTCTGAAACACTTGAGTTTGTAATAATGTTAAAAAGACCCTTCCACAAAGAAAACTCAAGACCAAGATGGTTTTATTGGTAAAGTCTATCATGCACAAAGTAAGAAATAATACCAATCATACATAAACTCTTTTTTTCAGAAAATAGAGAATAGAATGTTATTTTATGTGATCAGTGTATCAGTGATACAAAAATCTGACAAAGATTTATAACGTAAGGAAGTTGAGACAGTTATGGACTGAATGCTGTGTCCCTCCAAAGTTCATATAATACCTTATCTGAGACCTCCCACTTCCAGAACTTTGAGAAATAAATTTCTGTTGTTTACAAGCACTTATCCCATGGTATTTTGTTATAGCAGCCTGAATTGACTAAGACAGTAAGACAGTGACTAGAATCCCTCACGCATAGATTAAGAAATCCTCAATAGAGTTGGCAGATTGAATCCATTAATGTTTAAAAAAGGATACATCTTACAAGTACAATTTATCTAAGAAGTGCAAGCCTGTTTTAATCTTTGAAAAATCACACAATTAACCACATTAACTGAACAAAGATGAAACATCACACAATCATCTCAACAAATGCAGAAACATATTTTGGTAAAATTTAACACACATTCAAGATAAAAAACATTTAGCACAGTAGGAATAGAAGGAAAATTCTTCAATCTGATAAAGGCAAAATCCAAAGCTAAAATAATTTAATGGTAAAAAACTGATCGCAGTCTCTCTCTCATAGATCAGGAATAAGGCAAAAATGTCCAATGCTGTCACTTCTACTATCCTATTGGAATAATTGTACAATAAAGCAACTAAAAGAAATAAAAGGCATAAAATTGGAAAGGAAGAAGAAAAACTATCTTTATTTGTAATTCATTTGATTCTATATGAAAAATCCTAAGGCATTTTCTAAAAAATTTCTACACTTAGAAATAGTAAATGAAGATATCAAAGTTAGAGAATACAGGATCAATATGTAAAACAAATTATTTTTATATGTACTAACAATTTACATTTGAAAAATTTTCTTTTACAATACATCAAAAAAGATAAAATACTTAAGCTTAATAGAAGGTGTGCAAGACAGCTACACTGAAAACTTCAAATAGTTGATAAGAGAACTTTGAAAAGACCTAAATAGATTTACCATGTTCATTAATTGGAAGACTCAATACTGTTAAGAAGTCCATTCTCCCTAGATTTATTTGTAGATTCAATGACATGTCAATCAACATCTCAGCAGCCCTCCTACCCTTTTAAAAACTTTATTCTAAAATTTATATCAAGATGCAAAGAACCTAGAGTAGCCAAAACAATTTTGAGGCAGAACAAAGTTGGAAGATTTGCATTATCTTATTTTAGGACTTAAAAGAAAGCTGTAGTATTCAACTTAGAATGGTCTTGGCATAAAGGTAAACATAGATCAGTGGCACAGTATAGAGAATCCAGAATAGGCTTCCCATGTCAACTTTTTTTTCTTTTTAGCATAGGAACCAATACTTTTTCAATGGAGGAGAGACAGCCTTTTCAAAAAATGATGCTGGAACAACTAGATATCCTTATAAAAATATATACCTTGACACTCGTCTCCAATAGTACAAAAATATGACTTTGAAATCTATCATAGACTTAAATATACAAGCTAACATCATGAAATTTCTATGAGAAAATATAAGAGCAAATGTTTGCTACTTTGTGATAGGCAAAGATTTATCAGAGAGGTCACAGAAGAGTACTCACCATAAAAAATGATGTTAGGCTTAATCAAAGTTTTAACTGCCTACGTTCCAGAAGACACCATTAAGGAAGCGAAAAAACAAGCCACAGAATGGGAGAAAATATTCTCAATATACGTACCTAATAAAGGGTGTATAGCCAGAATATATAAATTATTCTTGCAATGCAATAAGAACAGAAAGCTGAATAAAAAAATGAAAAAAAAAAAGACTTGGATACTTCACAAAAGAAGATATATGAATGGTCAATAGGCATATGAAAAGATGCTCAACATCTTTATTCATCAAATCCAATAAAACAATTGGATTCAATTGGAAGTCAAATATACCAATTATTATACAAACATACAGGTTATTAATGTTATGTATTTCAAGCCAAACTTAAACCACGATGAGGTACTACTTCACATACACTAAAAGTGCTAAAATTGAAAAGAGTGATAATAGAAATTCTTGTCAAGGATATGGAGCACTGGAACTCTTAGAAATTATCGATAGGGATGTAAAATTTACATCTACTTTGGTAAACAGTTTTGCAGTTTTATTAAACATGCACTTAATATACAATCTAACAATTCCACTCTTAGGGATTTTTCCCAGTGCAATGACAACCAATATCTACATTTATGTGCAGGGCCTATACATGTTTATAGCAGCTTTAGTAATAGTAGCCAATAATTGGAAACCATTGAAAAGTATGTCATAGATGAATAATAAACAAGCTGTGCTAAATTCACACAATGGAATATTATTCATCCATAAAAAAGAATAAACTATTGATTCATATGCAAATATAGCTGAATCTCAAAAACATGTTATTTGAAAGAAGCAATAGGCTCACACATGTGACTCAAACTGAAGGATGAAGATCACTGTCCCAGAACACTGAACTTCTCCTGAGTAGAGTCACTCCAAGTCAGTATATCAACACCATCTTGGTGAACCAACTTTGTGTGATCTCATGAAAGAAAAACTGCTTGTCAGTGGGAGTGATTTGCCTACTAGGTCACCCTCCTGGAATTGGGACCTGACCATGGGATTCCAGGCAAGTCTCACAGGTGTGCATCATAGAGCTCCTCAGGGGATCTGGTAACTTTACATGTAGGCTAGCTAGATGGAGAATGTCCAAAATAGGAGAAACAGAGATGAAGCCCATGTAAGTTATGATCTGAGCTCAAGGTGCTCTACCCAGATGGAATTGCTGTACTTGGCCAGTCTCAGGCACCTGAGGCAGACTTAGAAAATTTTGAAGAATGCCCTCTAAAATGCAGTGACCTCTAGGTTGTACTAAGGGGTTACAGACTGCTTGATTTTAAGGGCAATAGTGGTGAGGGGAATGTTTGAGAAGTTCAGTGGTGGTTATCCTTAACTGACCAGGGTTGACAGTAGAAGATACTACCATCAAACCAGTACCAATGTCATCAAATTAGTATTAATTCCAAAGGATTGTGAACTAACAGAGGCTAGGTAGAAGCACTTAACAGAGGAATGGTGTCCATAATTACCAAAATGAGGAATACAGCTGGAGTCACAGTCCTTGACCCACACGGATCTATTGTGACAGCTAAGAGACCATTTCTTATCAGAGGAGCAAACCACAAGGGTGTTGATTTGACTTGTATAACCAGAAAAATTGAGCTGGTGACGAGAAGTCTAATAACAGCTGTTATAACGGGAAATTATGATCCTTCACTCAGTTACCAGATCCAACTGAATTCTCAGACCCAGGATCAGTTGTCTAAAGAAGAGACTATGTCCCTTTGAGAAAGAAACTTGCAGTTTTACCACAAGAGTATGTGACAAATACTTTTTCAATGTTTTACCAAAGTACTTGTGGTCGGGTCCACCTCTTTCATAATAGACCTAGGGCAAGTATGTAAATGGAAGGCATTGCCCCACAGCCTATCCCTCTTAAGATAGTATGGAAGTACTAAAATTTACTTCCTGTTTTTAATAGTCCAAGATTATGTCTAAAGTTATTGGAAATTATTCAAAAGATAAAATAAGAATTTCTCTTTGAACATCTTCAAATTGAATTCTGTGGGATTGAAAATGTTTATAAGCCGCCCAGTCTGTGGTATTTTGTTATAGGGGGCTGAACAGACTAAGACAGAAGTTGGTCCTGAGAAGTGGGGATGTTGCTGTCACAAATACTTAAAAATGTGTAAGCAGCTTTGGAACAGCATAATGGATAGAGGCTAGAAGAGTTTCAGGGTACATGCTAGAAAAAGTCTACATTGCTGTGAACAAACTTTTAAGGGCGATTCTGCTAAAGGCCCAGAAAGAAGAGAGGAGCAATGTGGATAAAGTCTCAATCTTCTTAGGGCATACCCAAGTAATACTAAACAGAATTTTGGTAGAAATATGGATGGTAAAGCCCATTCTGATGAGGTCTCAGATGCAAATGAGGAGCATGTTATTGGAAACTGGAAGAAAGGCCCTCCTTGTTATAAAGGGGTGAAAAACTTGGCTGAATTGTTTTCATGTTCTAGTTTTTTTTTTTTGTGGAAGGTAGAACTTATGAGCAATGAAATTGGATATTTGGCTGAGGGAATTTCTAAGCAAAGTACTGAAGGTGTGGTTTGGCTTCTTTCAGCATCTTATAGTAAAATGTGAGAGGAGAAAAATGACTTAAAGATGGAATTGTTAGAAAGAAAACAGACCTTAAAGATTTGGAAAAATCTCAGCCTATCTACATTAAAAGGAATGAGAAAGCCTATTCAAGAGAGAACCCAAGGGGTATGGCCAAATGATCATTTGACTAAGACAATGGGTTTGTATCAATTACATTTGATGTAATTACTTTAAATAATTGCTAATTAGCAACCCCTTATTTTCCATTGCTTTCCTCAGCAAATGCATCATAGAATGTAATACTACATTTTCTCACCAACTGACATATGTGGTCAATTGATTTTTGACAAAGATGCAAGTCATTCGGTGGCAAAATATAGTCTTACAACAAATGTTGCTAGAAAAATTAGGTATCTATATGCAAAAAATGAACTTTGATTCAAACCTCACATATATACAAAACCAACTAAAAATAGATCATAGATGTAAATGTAAACTTAAAACTATAACACTTTCAATAGAGAGCATAGAGGAAACCTTTGTGACATTGTATTTGGCAAAGATTTCTTAGTAACAATACCAAAAGCACAATCCATAAAAGTAAAAAATTGATAAATTGAACTTCAAATTAAAAACTTCCACTTTTTAAAAGATACCATTATCCGAATGAAAAGACAGGCCACAAATTGGAAAAATATTTGTATTGGATAAAGGATTTCTATACTAAATATACCAAAATTTTAAATGAGAAAACAAATAACCCAATAAAAATATAGGTAAAAGATTTGAACTGACATTTTATCAAAGAAGATATATGGATGAAAAATAAGCACATGATAAGATGCTTATCAGGGCACCTGGGTAGCTCATTCGGTTAAGCCTCTGCCTTCCAGCTCAGGTCATGATCCTGGGGGGCCTGGGCATAAGTCCCTCATGGGACTCCCTGCTCAGCGGGGAGTTTGCTTCTCCCTCTCCTTCTACTCCTCCCCCGCTTGTGCTCTCTCTCTCTCTCACACTCTCTAAAATAAATAGGGTCTTTAAAAAAATTAAAAAATTAAAAAGATGCTTATCATTAATCTTTTGGGAAACATGAATTGAAGCCACAGTGAAATACTCCTATATACCTATTGTAATATCTAAAATTAAAAACACTGATTATAATAAGTGGTAATGAGGATTTGAAACAATTGGAAATCCTGGTGGGATGGTAGAACAAAAACAATTTGGCAGTTTCTTAAAATATGGTAAATATATATTAATCATTCAATTCTTAGGTATTTAACAAGAACAAGTGAAAGTATATTTCATGTAAAGACTTGCACACAAATGTGCATAGCAGCTTTATTTTTATTTTTTTGTATTAGCTTTATATGTATTTTTTCATATCCGCAAACTGGAAATGACCCAAATGTTCATCAATAGGTAAATGGAGAAACAAATGCGTTGTGTGACTACAACAATACTCAGCAATAAAAAGGTATAAACAATTGATACATGCAGCAGCATGGATGCACATAAACGTATTTAAGCTGAGTGAAAGAAGCCTGCTGAGAAGGCTACTGCCTTTATGATTACCTTTACATGAAATTCTAGAAAAAGCAAAGTAATTTAGAGTGTGCCCAAGACTCCTTAATGTCCCCTCAGCTTGAGTAAACTTTTTTTTTTTAATTTTGTTAAATACAGTGCAATATTGGTTTCTGGAGTAGAATTCAGTAATTCATCATTTACATACAACATCCAGTGCTTGTCACAACAAATACCCTCCTCCTTAATACCCATCACCCATCTAGTCCATTCCCTACCCACCTTCCTCCATCAATCCTCAGTTTGTTTTCTGTCGTCAAGAGTCACTTATGGCTTGTTTCCCTCTCTCCTTTTCTTTTCCCCCTTCCCATGTTCGTCTGTTTTCTTAAATTCCACATATGAATGAGATCATATGGTATTTGTCTTTCTCTAACTTATTTTGCTTGGCATAATATACTCTATCTCCATCCATGTTTGGGAACAGCAAGATTTCATTCTTTTTGATGACTGATTAATGTTCCATTTTATAAATATATACACCACATCTTCTTTAACCATTCATCAGTGACTAAATCTTTTTTTTTTTTTTTTTTTAAGATTTGAGAGAGAGAGCGCATTTGCCTGCACACAAGTGGGGGGAGCGACAGAGGGAGAGAATCCCCAAAGAGACTCCGGCTGAGCACAGAGCCTGATCCAAGGACCCACAAGATCACAACCTGAGCCAAAACCAACTTAACACTTAACCAACTGAGCCACCCAGACACCCCTAATCAGTGACTAAACTTTATATGGGTCTCTTCCTGACGTAGTCCCTGCCCTCCTGTTTCCTGGAGCACTTACTCTAGCAAACTCAAAATTGTGAATTCTTTCTTTGCCTCTTTGAGATGTAATTCTCCCCCCAGTCTATTGAAACTGTCTTTACTTCTGTTTAATAACCTTGAACAAAGTTTTTCTAGTTTGTTTAATTAAATGCAATGCAATTTTCTTCGATGAGGGATAGACCAGTGACTGTCTGGGGATTGGGGAAGCTGAGAGAGAGAAGGATTATAAAGGTACATAACAAAACATGGGCATTGTGGACATAGTATTTTTTGTGTGGGGGGGATAGTTATGATTTTATGAGTGTATTTGTATCAAATTTTTAAATTATCAATTATATCTCCATAAAGATGTTAGAAATTATATATCATCCGGCCCAATAATTTTACTCTTAGAACTCCATTAAAATAATTGCATATGTGTACAGAGTCATATGTTAAGGATGTCCATGGTAGAGTTTGAAACAAAAAAGCTGGAAACAAGCCTTTTTATAAATATGAGAATTAATGAATTATGGTACATTCATAGTACTGTACAGCTATTAAAAGAACAAGTAGAAAGATCAAGAGCAAACTGAAGATTAATGTATATTATTATATTAATGTATTATTATTATTACACAAGAAAAAATTAACACTAAAAGTCTTTTTTTTTTTAAAGATTTTATTTATTTGACAGAGAACGAGCGAGAGAGGGAACACAAGCAGGGGGAGTGGGAGAGGAAGAAGCAGGCTCCCAGCAGAGGAGCCTGATGTAGGGCTCGATCCTGGAACGCCAGGATCACGCCCTGAGCCGAAGGCAGACGCTTAACGACTGCGCCACCCAGGCGCCCCAACACTAAACGTCTTAATTATGGTTGACTCTGGAGAGGTAATTGGAATTGTGAAGGGATATGTGAAGGAGAAGACTTGAACTTTTTACTGTATCTCTCATATTTTATATCAATAGCTTGCTTATCTTTGAGAGCTTGATTCTCTGCTTTCTCCTTCACGTCCTCTAAAATTGGCCACTATGGGGGGATGTACATTAACAACTAAAAGCTTGGTCTTTTCTATTATTTTCCAGTTTTTAAAATAGTGATTGGTTTCCTAGTATCCTCCGAAGATGACCAATGAGGGTTTTTTTTGGGGGGGGGGGCGCGGATAACATGAACTCAGGGATTTAAACATATTTCATGTGTTTCAATCCATTGCCTTTATTATCTTATTGATATACAAGTTTTCCTATCTTTGGTCTCTATATGCTTATTTGAGTTGGCTCCCGACTTCTGCTCATGATATAATTTGACAGCTTGATTCCTGGTATGATAAAGTGCTTCAAGTGCATGTTTTACATTTCCTGCCCCAAACTTGGAATCAGTTATTTTTCCAAAGATCCCTGATTTCTGTTAATGGGAAATTGATATGAGAGTTGGTTATTGCTATGGGGTTGATAATTTTTTTCTAGATCTTTTCAGTGGATAGAACTTTATATGTTCTAAAATCATCTTTAAAAGCATGAAGTTGTAGTAAGACTTGACCTTCCAGCTAACACACTGTTAGATACTGTCATTGATATTCAGTAAGTTCATACTTCAATTAGAGTTTACTGATTTTGCCTAAGAATAAAAAAAATATTGAGTAACATGATTTGAATCAATCCCTTGAGTCTATCATCCTTTTTTCCATAGGTGAATACTGCTTATGAGTTCTTTTTTCAGTGCTGGGTTCAGCTGTTGTTTAGAAAAATTATTAATGAGGAGAAATGGAAGGCTGGTGTTTGTCTTTTATGATCTAGATGAAATTGAAACAAATGTTCTCTGCTTAGAATTCTACTTTTTTTTCCCCCTGAGTATATATCTGCTTAGGAGTTTCAATTATTTAAGTGGAGAATTTTTGGATTATTAATTCTGTCTACCTTTTATTTCAATTGCTCCCTATTCGGAATCTCTTCTTTCCAGCATTTTTAAGCTTTTTGCTTCCAGTTGTTGCATTGAAATCTTAGAATTAATGGAATCTGAATTACATTTAAACGAAAAATACAAAAACAAAAAACAAGAACTTCTTCCTCAATTTGCTTACAAATCAGTCAGCTTATAAAATGTGAAACCTTCCAATGCTTTTTATAAACCTGGGTTAAGTCTGGGTCTTTTCAGGATTTAGCTTTCAAATTAAGCAAAGTTTCATGAAACATGACATTTTGTTTCCCTGGGTGTTACATATAAACATATTTAAACAAATCCAAATCTGGAAGAGCCATTCAGCACTTTAGTTGGACTCTCCAAAGTTAGGTTGAAGGAAATCTTAAAAATCAATTCAAATTAGCTTGCTTTGTTAAATTTCACCTGTTTGCAGGTTTCTAATGGCTTTCATTCCAACTTTTAACCCCGTCCAAGTTTATTTGAAAACCAGTCTGCGTTGGCTTTAGAATTGACCTATGTTTGTCCCGAATTCATCCCACTCATATTGCAGCCCAGGTTAGTCCAAAACTCATCTCTAGAAATCTCATTTTTTTTCTCTTGGGAGAGAAGAATCTGGTTGTATTCTGGGGAGTAGGACTGACTTCAAAAATTTTAGATTTAATAATCTGTTTGAATTTTTACAAATATTTCCATCCTTAATTTAAAAATGTGTTTTTCTAGCAAAAGAGAATCCAATGCTATATTTAAGTCATGACAGACATTTTCTCATTTCCAAATTTCTCCATCTTCCCCAGGTCTGGGGCTTAATCACCTCTGTAACTACATCTTCTGACATTCATGATCCATACCTCTTCTCCACACTCTCTTCATATAATTGTAAGAGGTTATTTTTTTTCTTTTAGTTTGCCAGTTTACCAGTTATTTAGCTATATCTCTTGCAGGTTCAGTTCTTCCATGAAGCCTTCCAATAAAAATTTATGAAATGCCAAAAAGGAAAAGTATACGCTCACAAATGTAACAGTTTTCTTCTACCTTGTGAATCAGCCCAGGTCTTGGTTATAGTTGGTGTCTTAGCAGTAAGGTTACAAGTCTTACATTATCACCAGTGCACATGAATTCAATCTCCCATGAATTTATTATTTGGAATATAATCAGGTGAATTCAGACAATGCACTGATAACTGTTTGCTTTTAAAAACATTGTTATATTTTGTCCATTAAATATGATTTACGTTAACATTTTCTTGCCCAAGAAGATTGTGTGTGTTGATACCTCTTATAGCTTTTGGGAGTTCACTTCAATAGGGAGAATAACAACCAGCAGCAACATTTTGTGTTACACAATTTCTTTAAATTCCTCTCAGGCAACCTCTTTTCAACCACTATGTTTTATTCCAGAACTCTTCCATGAAAAATTTTTGTATTTTTCCAAAGTAAAAGTTGTTTTCTTCAGGTCTTTTTTTTCCACTAGTAAGTCATGTTTTCCCTGTGAATGGAACTTAAACCTCAATTGTTCAATTCTAAATTCAAAACCCACAGAATTTTGTCTAAAGAAAGCAAAACACATTTATTCTTTCATTCCTAATTGCTTGAAATTCTATCCAGGTTTTCTAAAAGTTGATTGAGTCCTACCAACATTTTCTATGAACCACACATGGATTTGGAGTTTATAGACAAACCCCAAACCTCTAGAAATAAACCCCGCATCAAGAAAATTTCATTTGGTTTCAGGTTTCACTACAAAAATTCAATATAACTTTATGAAAAAAGCACTAAAGCAACATAGGATGGAGATGATCTTTGCCACCAGTGAAATGCCATGCTTATATATTATTGCACACCAGTACTAATTTATGTCTTTAAGTCTTGAGTGAAGTCCACTCCATGTTTTGCAGCCAATACAACTATGCACATTTTATTTGCAGCTAACTTTACATCTTGAAGTTACACAAAGAAGTATACTAAAGAACAACATTACGTGAAGGTGGATCTGATCTAAATCATAGCTGAATGATTTTAAGGCTAGTAAAACAAATGATCTGGACGCTCATAAGTTAAATATTAATTTAATTTCTAAAAGACCTAAAAGCACAGAAGTAAATGAGACTTCAGGGATGTTCTTGATCTTCTTCTTCTTTTTGATCTTCTTGGTTATCTTCTCCTTGATCATCATCATCTTCTTCTTCTTTTTTTTTTACTATGGTACTTCTCCAGGAATTAGATATTACCAAATCCAAGTGATAGATGCCATAAAAGAGACCTGGTGCATACAAATTTTCCCTATCCTTCCCATATACTTTCTTTTACCATTGGAACACAGATGTCAAGGCTCAGAGAGTGACAAAGCCAAAAGACAGAAGTAGCTGCATAGCACGAAGGAAATTTGCTACTGATTATGAATATCCATATGCAACTTACATTAGCAAGGAAGAGCTATAGGATTCAGATTCGGACATTTGGGAGTTTGTTATAGATGTTAGCATTATTCTTACATAAATACAGAATGTATTTTATACTCATTTTCTATGTGGTTATTCTTATTAATACAAAAATATTAAGGTATTAAAAAAACTTTAAATTTATAAGGAGAAAGTTTAATATAATCAGCAGCATCTTAGAATTGCATCGTATGGGGTAATATTCTTAATGACCATGAGATTTATAGTGCATAAACCATCTTCAGATTTATTCGTTATGGCTATATAATTTAAGTGATTGAAATAATTGTTCCTTTCTAGTAAAGAGATTGACAAAAACATAAAAGAGAACCTGAACACATCTGGCATGACAAAAAAATGGGAAAAATATTTTTCAGTGTCCTCTCTCCACTTTCCCAATAACTGGCTTTGAAATCTTGGCACATAATTTTTCTATTTTTTGCTGAGTGAGCTCAATAAGTTTGGGATAAGGGGTAATGGGCATAAGGTGTGAATAAAAGTCCTCAGGGAATTTTAGATGGAAAAAACTTGGCCCCAAATTTTTGTTTAATGAGTACAAACCATGTAAGGTATCTCGGATCAAAATGTCCTGAATAGCCTAGAAAGCTGATAATGGCTATTTTACATCTGTTTTTTGGTAATATGGAAAGAAAAAATATGGGGAAGAGATTTAAAAAAACATTTCCATGGGCTTTGACTACTATCTCGGTGTCTTCTGTTGATCTGAGACATAATATATATATATGTTGTATGTTTGACTAGAAAACTAAACTCCTACCAACAAGCAGATGGTTAAATATTACCATAACTAAGTTTACAAAATTATGATAAACCTCAGTTAACACTTAAGTTCAATTAAATTGGGGCAAATGTCTTTCAAAAGATTTATGTTTTTGTGAGTACTTTCATGTGCTAAGTAACTCTTGAGCTTCTGAGAAATATATCCGAAGAAAATAGAACCACCAAGGTGGTAGTAACACTGGATACTTTGTGAAACCTATTTTTCTTCTTATATACTTGCCCCCAACCCCTACCCTATTCTTATATAACTCTATTCTTTCCATAACAATGTTTAGTGCACATGTGCATGTTTGCCTGGAGCGAGGAGAGGCAATAAACCATTTGGATAGAACCTTCTAGTAGCTGTCCCTCCGTTATGTCTTCTCACAGGTCCTCTTATTCTCTGCTTCAATGTTCAGGTTAAACACACTTGTTGACTTCTGTAGGAAGAGTTAATCATTCCTTCCTCTGTTTCTAAAACATTCAATTCATCCCTCTGTTGTACACACACTTGCACATATGCACTAATATTGACCAGAGGGTTGAGTACAAAAGTGTGATGAGGTGATCACCCAGAGAGGACACTGAAAGGTAGGTGGAGTGAAACTGAGCTGGGACCAAGAAGTGATACTGCGGTGATGGGCCAAAAGGTGGGGATCTGGAAATTGGAATCCAAGGAATGTTCAAATCAGGAAGGAACTATCATGATAACAAGGTCGGGTCAGGAAGCAAAATTGCGACACCCCAAGTTGAGAGATACCTGAAGTTGCATCAACAGCAAAGAAAACGTGTGCCTGGGGTCCACATTCCTGCTTTAGCTGGCTTTTCATCTTTCGTTACTCCTGTGGGTGGCCCTTGGGCACACCTGTCTTCTTGGCTAGCCTGTAACTCTCTCACAGGCATCCTCTGTATTCACCTGAATTTGCAGTGTCTTGTCCAGTTTCTGGTGTCCAAACAATGAATATTAAATGACTTGGAAAAATTCTGCAAGATACCGTTTACCTTATTTTGCAGATGATAAACCTAGGGGCTCATCAAAGCTTTTATGCATGTTAGTGAGTATGGACACAGCCACAATAATACTTCAGTTAGAATGTGGTGCAATTTAGTACCTAACAATCTTCTTTTCAGCCTGGAGAATAGATTGTGCCTTAAAACTACTGTATTTGATTTATGTGTAAAGGCTCTACTGCGTGTCAGTGAAGAATCCAAAGTCAGAGGTGGATTAAACACACAGAAAACAGGAATAATTTCATGCCTTCTCTTTTTGTGCAGAACAGTGAGAAAACTGGATGAGAAGAAAGAATTATTCTCTTTTGTACCAAAGACCATTTCACTGCATAGCAGTCCTAAGGCCACGATACTGAGTATGGATGGAGTTCTTTGAGGTGAAACTTAGTGTCACATAATCTTGCTTTCAAACAGATGCCACTGGCACATTGCCTTTTAGTAATTCCCTGCTGTCCTATTGCATGTGGGTGTAAGACTGTGACACTCTAGTGCTGGCAATGGGTTTAACTTCATCTTCAGTCAAACCTAAATAAAAAAAATTGTCATCATACCTGCACTGGTATCTCTAGTCATTTGGTCTTAGGCTTAACGAAAGTTTGTTTACAAAACCATACAAGCATAATATTTAGCATCTAGTATATGCACCACACTGTTTTCGGTATCAGTGATAGAGAAACAGGTTAAAAGAACTGAAAGACACAGTTAAGGTGTAAGCAGGGTTGTCAAAATAGTGGTAACAACCCATTAATGGATGGTGAAATTGATTCAGTGGATCATGGTTGGGACTGAAAAAGAAAGGACAGTATAGAATGGAACAGAAGAATAAATAGAGTGCCTCACGTATAGTAAGGAGTATTGTTTTGCAATTTTTTTCTATGTGTATGCATGTGCATACTGGGTAATGATATAAAAGGTATTCCTTACTGTGTATCATAATCAGAAGAGTTTGAAAACCACTGCCATAAGGAGTTCTGCTATAGAAACAGTGGAATTTACATAATCATTTTTTCTTTTAAAGATTTTGTTGATTTATTTATTTGACAGAGAGAGAGACCACAAGTAGGCAAAGCAGCAGAGGGAAAGAAAAAGCAGGCTTCCCACTGATCAAGGAGCCTGACATGGGGCTTGATTCCAGGACTCTGGAATCATGACATGAGCCAAAGGCAGACGCTTAACCAACTGAGCCACCCAGGCGCCCCATTATAATCTTTTGGGAACCCGAAGTCCTTCTCTCCAAGTAGCTTTATATTTTTGAGATTCCTAAGAAAGAGATATTTTTAAATATCGGAAAAATGGAAACAAAAGCTGTGCAATTATCGGTTTTCACAATTCCAATGTAATATTATCTCATAAAAATAAAAAAATTAATTTTTGTGCTGAAAGTAAAAATAGTTTTTCCTCAAATATAAACAAATGACTTTATGAATATGTGAAAATTCTTAATCTTTAAAACTCTAATTTAATAGACGTTGATGTTCCATAAAATTGCTATCAAAATATATCTGAACAGATATGCTACTGATCCTCCTCATTCTTTTTTGTTGTTGTTTCTGTTGGGCTTGGTTTAGGTAAAGAAAATCTCAGTCTCAATGTATAATATTCTTCAAAAGTTAATGAAAAAAATTAATGGGTATGTAGACATTTACATAAATAGAATACCTCTATAATATAGCAGTGGACATTTTCTTTACAAGTATATACATGACCATAATGACCAAAGGCTGTGTTAAAATGTAATTTTATACCTTGAAATTACGGGAGTAAGGGTCATTACTGGCTATGTTTAGCTTAGAATATTTTAAGTTTGGTTACATTCAGGTATTTTTTAATGATATAGCTTAATTGTTTCAGGTTTGTTAGTATTGGATTTTCCATCCTACCAGTTTTGTTACAGTATTGACTGCATGTTATTGTTTCACTTGAATAGAATTTTAAAAGAAAGAAATATAAGAAGGGGGATTACAAACAGATTTAAAAGTCTAATTCTTCATTTTTTCCCATCTAGCCAGAGAAAAGCACAGGGCATGTTTACAAGTTTTATTTGGGGGACTATCTGCATCTACCCATTCTACATGGGAGAGGAGTAGGATTGCAAATGAAGCCAGATGGTGGAATTTTCCTTTCTAAACAAGCCCACCAAATATTTATAAGTTTTACATGCTTACATTTCAGCTTTTGCTGATGAAGCTTATCCACTGAATTACACCAGCAGTTCCAGTAAAAGTATATGGATTATGGTCAGTTGTATTTGGGTAAGACACTTAGGCAGATTTCTCAAGTTGAATTATCTCCATTGTGTATCTTTGAGATACTACTTGATAGAACAGCAAGGATGAGGTTTAATCATCTGAAAGATACTTCCTATATTTAAATATGAACCTTGAGGGAGTTACTTTTTTTGTTTAGATTCAATTAAGATTTAAAAACTTAATACTCTAACTTGGTACCATGTATAAGGTTTTGAGGCTTATAGTATCTGGAAAGTTTTGTTTTGTTAGTCTCTTTATTAAAAATTTACAATGATCAATCTTTAAATAGGAACCATTTTAAAAAAGAAAGAAAATAGGATAGTGTTTTAAGTTTATATAGTTCACATTAACTCAGAAAATCTGATAACAAAGATTGTGAGATATTAATTCGTAATTAATAAACAATGATAATGGTCATTTTTTGAGTGCTTACAATGCACTAGAAAATACATTAAGTGATGTGTACATACTCTCATTTGATTGCTAAGTGAAACTATTTACTTTGTGCATTAACTAAAAACAAAAATCTTATCTTGGGCTTATTGATAACATTACTCTAATAATAAGGACAGTGGCTATTATTTTCTAGATAATTACTATGTGCCAGGCAGTTTATATGATTAACATATTCAATCGTGACAAACACTGTCTAAGGTATATATTACTGTCATTCTCATTTTTATAAGTGAACATACAGAGATGTGGAGAGCTTGAGTCCTTCACCTAAGTTCACACAGGTAGTTAGTGATGGAGTTAAGACTCCGATGGCAAGTCTGTCCGACTTCGGAAATTACATTCTTTTTTTTTTTTTTTAAAGATTTTATTTATTTATTTGATGGAGAGAGAGACAGCCAGCAAGAGAGGGAACACAAGCAGGGGGAGTGGAAGAGGAAGAAGCAGGCTCCCAGCAGAGGAGCCTGATGTGAGGCTCGATCCCAGAATGCCGGGATCACGCCGTGAGCCGAAGGCAGACGCTTCAAGGACTGAGCCACCCAGGTGCCCCTGGGAAATTACATTCTTAAACACTATACTGCCATACTTCTAAAATTTATGTTTATTGGTATTGTCAATTGATCTCTCAGGAAACTTTTTCTTTCCTCAGTGACATTTGAACCTGTTCGAGTTATCTCTCCTCCCCATCCTCTTCCCTCACCCTTTGAGAATATCCTTGGGACACTGAGGTACACAGTGTTTGTTGAACCAAACCAAATTAAAGTTTGTGCTGGTCTAGGGGCTCTCCTTTATGCTTTGCTAGTATCTTCTTCAAGTCTTTATACTTACACTTACATTTTTCTTGGATTTGCAAATAATAGTTTTAAGTGAATATCATGTTGTTTTCAAGATTGCTTAGCCAGTGTTGATATACCAGAGTTGAAGGATATTAGTAAATCCTGACATTGAGCAAGGGAAGAGATTGAGGGGCTAAAACACGAGTGAGCATCTTGAGGGCAAAATCTATTCAAAGGAGTAGAATTTTGGTGTTCCAGCACCGGAGGCCAATCATGAATATGACACCGAGAACACTAAGGGGGAGCTGTTGGGGTTCGAAATGGTGTGTTCTGGCGAAGAATAGTGGTCTCCTCAACATCCCAAATTGTGAAAGTTTCCATATGGGACATTTTCCAAGGAGCCAAAAATATATTGGA
Organism: Ursus arctos; assembly: GCF_023065955.2. Classification (NCBI taxonomy): domain Eukaryota; kingdom Metazoa; phylum Chordata; class Mammalia; order Carnivora; family Ursidae; genus Ursus; species Ursus arctos. The sequence continues at coordinate 30,752,205 of NW_026623078.1, forward strand.
ATCAATAAATGTCAGTAGCTTGCATAGGCTTTTAAACCATTTTAATGTAGGAATAAAAAGCCCTTGGCGTAAACAAAAGCTCACCACTCAGCCAAATGACATGCCTTGGATCATCCAAGATACTCACCTGACCTCGTCTTAGTTTAAATCCTGTTTTTAATCACTACTGAGCTGTAATTCTTAGATGCTGAAAGGCAGATGTCTTTTCAGCAACATGGCAATACATTGAGAATATTTGTGGCTCAAATTAAAGTTTAAGACAGTCAGCACCATTTAATGAATTCTAGGTTAGCAATGATAAATAAACAGTGACTCAACAACTCTGTTTATTTTTTATGCTTGAGACTTTACTTTGGAGTGGGCCCTATAAACACACATGCACTTCTAATAGGACTGGCATTAATAGAATACTCTCTGATACCAAGAAAATCTGGTCTGAAACATCAGCTCTGCCTTAAATGAACAGCTCCCTTCACTTATTACAAGAAACTATAGAAAATTATACTTAACAGCAGCAGACTCATTTAAAGAGCTACTGTACTTGGTACACCCGTAAAGTCACTTAATAAATTCTGCAACTATTACTCTTACTTTGAAACCAACAGATAGGAGATACAATGTGTTATCTGTCTCCTAATTGTTTTTTACCTAGTGAAGCTTCTAAATGGTGGAGAATTTTACATAATAATTAAACACCACATTGTCCTTTACTTCTGCCATGGATTCCACCCGGGGAATTGTGGCTTTTGACTAATAATTGTTCACACTGTTACCAGTGAAGTCTGAGAGGTTAACTCACCATGAGATGATTCGTGTTTCAAAGCTAGAGTGAGGCTTCCATAAAGAACATATTGGTAGCTGTGAGCAATTAACTCAAGAGGGAAGGTTTACTTAGAATAACAGCTAGTGAGCTGGCCCACCAGGTGTATCTTAGCTACTTATTCTCAGAGTCATAATAATTTTGTCTGTTGATATAATGCTTAATTGCAGTTGACATAATTCAAAAAAAATTCTGTATCAATTCCACGGGTGACATGAAATTTTTAGGCTTTAATAATAGAAAGTACTAGAGAAAAGTGTGTATGTTCCAATAATCAGAAAGAAATTGTAGCTCTTAGAAATATTTTCTGGAACAATTTCCCGGTGACACCATAACAAATACAGGCTTTATTCCTGGGAAAAACATCTATCTTCATTTTCTGATTTTTTATTCTGCTGGAAAACTGGCCTTGACAACCAGAAAAGTACTTATCTCTTTACCTCTCTTTTAAAAAGAGATTGCAAGCCTGTGATACTATCTTTCTCCTCTAGACTTAAGCTTTATCCCTTTCTCAACTTCTCAGAATCAAATGGAATTTCCCAAACTAAAATACCTAGAGGCCAAATTATACCACCATCCAGACACAGCCTGCTTAAGTATCCTCATATTTTACAATCTTGTTACACTTATGAGCAACCAAAATCTCTCATACAACAGGACTGTAATGCTTCGAAATAAGAGAGGAGGGGAAAAGGGGGGAGGTGGATGTATCTGCTTCTTTCTCTTCTCAGAGGATAGACTTAAAACAATTTTCTTATATCTGGGTAATGTTGTTTTGCATTTCTATAGTGGTTTGGAATACACTCTCCAGCAGAGATTATTGAATTCTTCCAGGGTATGTCCAGTGGATGGGGGTGAAAGGGTAGAATGTAGCATCATTCTTCCAGTTCTCTGCCCTGTGCTGATTTTAGGACTCGCTTGCTAATGGTATCTCTTACAAGAGGGCCAACCTGGACTCCCAATCTTGGAGTCCTTCCAATGTAGCCATGAGTATCCACACTAAGATTATGGGGTTATAGAGCATAGGCACTAGGCAAATGTACCGTTTACTGTTGGTTGGAAATTTGGTTACTAATCCCATTTGATTCCCTTCCCAGGTGAACTGAGATGGATCCTTTGTAGAGCACTAAGGGCAATGTTTGGTCTCAGACCACCACATCAGAACCACTTGAAGTGCTTGCAAATTTGAAGATTTCTGGACTTTATCTTAGACTTCCTTAATTTCTGGCATTGGACCCTGGGAAATGTAAGTTAAAAAAATGTTCCATAGGCAATTCTGATATACAATAAGAATTTTGAATCTTGTAGAGGAGTCAAAGTTACAAGCAGATATGATTAGTTTTGTTTAATACTCTACTTCCCTTTGGTCTTTTGCTTCTTGGTCTTCTAAAATTAGGTACACTTACTAAATTGAAAATATCCCTAGCTTTGTGTAATAGCAGCCACATTACCATAGAGAATATAATAAAGAGAAACAGTTGACAATAAAAGAATATGACATAAGATCTACCTGTCTCTTGGTTATATGCAGTCACCAGTGGAACACTCTGATGTCAATTCTGATGCCAACTTATCCACTAAGACCTCAGTGTATAGCCAGAAAACTGATGTTGGATGAAAATAAAAGCTCCCACGGAGAGGAGAGATGGAGGAGTAAGAGGAAATCTTGATTGATTGCATTTGCCCAAATTTACAACCAGAAATTATTGGAATACCTTGAAATGGCAATATAGATTTTTTACCATCAGCAGAAATGGAGACTTCAGTACTAAGTTAGACTCAATTAGAGGCAAAGCTCCGAGTCCATGACCACAAAATATTAGGCTAGATATAATTTCAAATAGATATCTATAGTTCTATATTAGTGTTTCCTTTTGGAAATTCTTGCCAGAATTGCTTGGGGGGTATTTAAATGGTTTTTTTTTTTTTAATCCTGAGAAAACTCAGTAGAGAAATGAGAAAAATGGGAGAAAATGCATCATAATTCACTGCAAGAATTAAAGCTTAACAGTCAACGTAAGAGCATTACTGGTTCAAAAGAATCCACTGATGTCGGATCAAAAACAAGGGTAGGAAATACAGACATACAGAGCTAAAAGTTAAGGTGGACAATTGTGGGAACCTGGCCAAGGGCAAATACCTACAGAAGAAGCAGTTCAGTGGTCAGGACTGAGTCAGTGTTGCTTCTAGCTGTTGCATTTATAAGCATCTGCTACTGGTCCTACTGGTAATGGTGATCTGCCCTTGTAAATAAAGTAAATATCAATGTTTTAACACATAGTATGTTTTATAAAGTTCCTTTGAGTGGTATTCTAAGAAATTACAAGTTTGGGAAGCAGAGTAACTCCTCAAAGTGCCAATTCTGACTCTGTATATTGGTGTTAAATTTGCTAGGAGATCCAAATGTTATGTTATGAGAATACTATCTAGTAGTGTTTGCTATAGTCAACATTTCCTTGTAAATACTATTAAATTAGCATTTATTTATTAAACAAAATCATATGTATTCATAACAGTATATAAAGAGTATGAGAATGTTGAAGAATTTAAGAACATTTAGAATTTTGGGAATTCCTGAGAACTCTAATTTCTTATTTCCAAATCTCAACATTAATATCTGTCAGGAATTTGGAAACACTGAGATAGTTTTTTTTTAATCATTTAAGAAAATTGAGATAAAATTCAGGGTTTTCTTTATCATTCAAGATTACTACAGAAAAAGCCCATGGGAACATGAGTTCACAATCTACAATAATACAATAAATCAATATACTATGTGTTAGAGTTATACTCATTGGATAGATTAAAAAGCAGATTATAATTAGCCAAAGGGAAAAGTATTAATGGAAAATATTTCCAAAGAATTTTGCAAAAGTCACAAAAAGATACACAGAGATAAGAAATATTAAAGAGATATGAAGGGTGGAACGAAGAAGTCAAACACATTAAAGTCAAACTGGAGTTCCAGAAGGACTAGAGAGGGGAGAGACAGTATTTGAAATATAATGCCTTTGAATTTTCAGAAATAACTAAAGACACACATTCTCAGATTCAGGAACCATAGCAAGTCCCAAGCAAAGAGAATAAGATTTTAAAAGAAACAAAAAAGAAAAGCATGTTACTCATAAGGTAAATAAAATTAAACTGATGACATATGTTAACAAAAAGAAACAGAAGAAAAAATACAGTAGAATAATAGCTTCAGAGTACTAAGAGAACATTACTGCCAATCATAAGTTTAATACTGAAGGAACAAATTTTCATGCTAACAAAAACTGAGAGCAAAGAAATAACAAGGTAGAATAACAGAATGGCATAAACACTGGTAAACATGTATAAGATAGGAAGAGAGTGATGAGATACAAAGATTTCAGAAGCCCTTATAAATGTTTTTTTCAATTTAGGTGGGTATGTTAAAAATAGTAAAGAGGTTTCCATTTCTGGATAAGATGAAGTAAGGCCACTTCTTTCTGTTTCTTTTATTGAATGCAACTATAAAACGTGGACAGAATACACTGAGCAGCTACTTGAGAACTTTGAAAGGTCAAGAGTAGCAGGCAGATTAAAGAAAAATGCAAGAATTTGAAGTACCACTGAACTGATTGTGAATTTACCAATGTCTCTTGGTTCCTGTATTCTGCCACCATGGATTCAATGTAGCCCAAATCCCAAAGTGGGCATTGTTGGTGAGTGAGAGAAAGTAGGGAGAGATAGAGACAAGAGAGAAGTCCTAGTTATGTGTTAGTTCTGGCTGGAAGAGTAGTAGAGAGATCTCCTAATGTTTAGAGACAGTAAGGAAATTACTCATTTTTTTCCTGTTCTCTCTTACCTCACCCCCCTACCCCGCCCCGAATTCCTGTAATAGTGTGGCAGCAGCAGTAGTAAGTGGTCATTCGAAATCTAAAACTTGAAGGAGGGGGATCTTTCTCTCCAACTGGGGATTAGAGAAGTGGTGGTTCCCAGAGGGCAGGATGACCCCCCTGTTGCTTTTTTTTTTTCTCTTTCTGTTCTACCACTATTTGGCTACGAAGAAGGCACAATCATGGGAAGTGCACAGCAGAGGGGTAAATAAAGCCCTGGCTTTCTGGCCAGAGGACTAGAAAAGTAGACCAGTAAGGAATAGGAAAATACTGAAGAGATTGCAGAGAAGGAGGCTGTTGAGAAGGTGACCCTTTATGTTGTTTATGAATCCTGGGTTCACCCTTAAGCTGTGCAAGCCTGGCTCTAAAACACAGATTTTGAGAACTGGACCATGGGATAGATCACTACCAAAATCTCAGACTGGTCAATGGCAAATTGCACATACAAGATGAGTAGATTTCTGCACCCATTTGCCAAATCTTACACGTTTATACAGAAGCCTTAATTGGGTTCAGTCATATATACCATCCAGATGGTCTCAATACCACATCACTATCTCAATGCTAAAACCTTGGGGCAGCTTCTGGGAGTAGGAAATGCAAGTGGAATGCACATTCCAAGGACAGGGGATGGGGTGAGGAGCCTCTGATTCCCTGGATCCAACTCATGTCCTCTTGATGACCTCCCGCAACACAAGGCTTATTCAGTATTTGAAAATCAATCAGTGTAAACCACTATACCAACAGTGTGAAGAAGAAAAAACATAATCAAATAAAACAAAGCATAAAAACATTCGACAAAATTCAATATCCATTCATGACGAAAACTAGCAGCATACTTAGAAGGGAATTTGTTTCAACCTGATGGAGGGCATCTATAAGTAGATCCTAGAGTTAATGTCATACTTCATGGTGAAAAACTGAATGCTTTACCTAAGGAACAAGGCAATAACTTCCATTCAACATCATGCTAGAAGTCTAAACTAGCGTAATAAGGAAAGAAAAAAAATTAAAAGGCATACAGATTGGATAGAAACAATCAAAACTGCCCTACTTAGAGATGACATGATTGACTACATTATGCTGACATGATTTGACAAATCCCAAAAGGAGTAAAAAGATCTCCTAAAATTAACAAATGAGTTTATTAAGGTCACAGAATATAAGATAAACACAAAAATATTGGTCCTATTTTTACATACTAGCAATAAACAATTGCAAACCAAAAATTTAAAAGCTACCATTTATAATAGGTATAAATCTACTAAACAAGGACTAGATCTAAAAGCTATCATTCATAATTGGTATAAATCTACTAAAACAAGTACTGGATCTGTATACTGAAAATGACAAATTGCTAATGAGATATAAGAAGACCTAAATAAATGGAGAGACAACTGTTTTTATGTATTGAAAAACTCAACATAGTAAAGATGTCAATTCTCCTAAACTGACCTATGGATTTAATGCAATTCCAATCAAAATCCTGGAAGTTTTCATAAATAAGTTCATTCTAAAATTTATATGGAAAAGCAAAGGAATTAGAAGATCCAAAAATTATGAAAACAAAATAAAGTTGGAGAGATCATATTTAAGACTTACTACAAAGCTAAAATGTTCAAAATGGTGAGGCATTGGCAAAGGAATAAGCAAATGGCTCAATGGAACAGAAGAGTCCAATAACTGAACCACATAAATATAGCTAATTGATTTTTGATAAAGTTGCAAAGGCAAATCAGTAAATATATGATATATGATAGTGTTTTCAACAAATAGTATAGGAACAATTAGAAATTCATATTTAGAAGAACCCAAACTAAATCGCATGCCCTTTGAAATATAAACTCAAAATGGTTTACACATATAAATGAAAAATATAAAATTATAATTTTTTAAGAAAACAGGAGAAAATCTCTATGTCCTGAAATTAGACAAAGAAATATTAAACATGACACAAAAAGCATGATGTATAAAAGAAAATCTTGATAAACTGGACTTCAGCTAAAGTAAAAGCTTTTGCTCTATGAGTGATGCCAAGAGAAGGAAAAGACAAACTGCACATTGGTAGATAAGATTTGCAAGCACATATCCAACAATGGACTTAAATCCAGAATATATAAAGAACTCTGAAAATTCAACAGTAAGAAAACAAACCAATCAATTAAAAAATGGGAAACAGACTTGGACATTGCATCATAGAGGATATAGAAATAGCAAATTAGAACATTACAGTTGTTTAATATCATTAATTATTAGAGAAACTGAAATAAAACAATGATGAAATATTACTACACACTTATATTAATGGCTAAAATTAAACATACCAAGTATGACAATATCAAGGGTAGAAAAATGCAAAGCAACTGGGTCTCATAAATTGCTTGTGGAAATGCAAAATGGTACAGTTACTCTGAAAAATTCTTTAACAATTTCTAATAAAGAAACATACACTTACCATGGGACTCAAAAATTCTACTTCTAGGTATTTACTTTAGAGAAATAAAAACTGTATTCACATAAAAGCCTATATACATAAATGTTCATAATAGATTTCTTTATTATTGCTCCCAAATAGAAATTATCCAAATGTCCTTCAACAACTGAATTGATAAATTGTCGTGTATTCATATAATGGAATAATAAAATATATTCACATAATGCAATAATAAAAAGAAATTAACAATTGATACATGCAACAATTGGGTTGGATTTCAAAGGCATTCAGAGTGAGAAAAGCCAGTCTCAAAAAGCTATTTACGATTTATATTACATTCTTACAAAGACAAAAATCATAGAGATGGAGAACAGATCGGGAGTTAGAGAGATGCCCATTATTATTATTTATTTATTTTTTAATTTAAATTCAATTAGCCAAGGTATAGTATGTCATTAGTTTTTGATATAATGTTCAATAATTCATTAGTTGAGTATATCACCCAGTGGTCATCCCCATTTTTAAACTGGTTTGTTTGTCTTTTGGTTGTTGAGTTATAAGTGTTCCTTACCTATTCTAGATAAAAGACTCATCAGATATATGACTTGCAATTATTCTCTCTCATTCTGTAGGTTCTTTCTTTCTTTCTTTCTTTCACTTTCTTGAGGTGTCCTTTGATACATAGAAATTTTTAAATTTGATGAAGTTCAATTTATTTATTCTTTTGTTGCTTGGACTTTTGGTATCATATGTAAGAATCCATTGCTAAATCCAAGATTATGAAAGTGTTTTATTCTAAGGGTTTTTTGTTTGTTTTAGTTCTTGTAGTTTGGTCATTGATCCATTTGAAGTCAATTTTTTGTGAGGTAGGGAGTCCAACTTTATTCTCTATATTGATACCCAATTGTTCTAGCACCATTTGTTAAAGAGAATATATTTTCTCCACTGACGGTTCCTGACATCCTTGATGAAAATCAATTGGCCATAGATGTATGGGTTTACTTCTGGACTCTCAATTCTATTTCATTGGTCTATATGACTATCCATATATCAGCACCATACTTTTTTGATTACAATAGCTTTGTGGTAAGTTTTGAAATTAGGAAGTATGAGTCCTCCAACTTTGTTCTTCAAGATTGTTTTGGCCATTTGAGATTCCCTTAAGATTCCATAAGTATATGAAGATTAGCTTTCCATCTCTGCATAAAAAGGCCAGTGGGATTTTGATAGGGACTTGATTTTTTCCCCCAATACAGTGGGGGTATCATAAAAATAGAGATGGCCCAGCCTTCTATGCTCAGGTCCTGGCTGAGTAGCAACATAATATAGTAGGAAAAGTTTAGCATTTGTAATCTATAGACACACATTCATAATCCTGGATCAATTGCTTAATTTTCAGGCCTTACTTTCTCCATTTATAAAATGAAAGTGTCAAAGAGGAACTCTAAGCTACCTTTGAACTCTGATATATTATCATTGTAGATTAGCACTGAATAGAAGCAAGCAAAATGTTGGAGGAAAGTTTCAAATAAAGACTTCTAACTGTTCAGTGTCCTGTAACAACAAGAATAGTAACAATAAATACATTAACACCATTTAGTGAATGTGTCAGATGCCATGCTAATTTGTGTTATCTGGCTTATTTCATTTTTAATGTAACTCTCAGACGTATTTTTGCCACCATTTAACAGATGAAGGAATTGAACCTCAGTGTGTGTAATATGATCTAGGTTATGGAGGTAGCAGGCAGTAGAGATGGGACCAAAGTCTGTTCATTATATTGTAGAATACTGATTCCTGGGTCCTTTCTATCATGATTGTGATGAATTATTTTTCTTCTTAAAACTCTTCCCTCTCTTTAACGTCATTGCTTTCCCTTTATCAAAACTTTGGAATGATTAGAAGATATATAGATGTAGCAATCTCATCCGTCCATCCATCCATCCATCCACCCATTTTTTAAGGGATTGTGACAGTATGGATTTATCAGGAGAAGAAAGTGATCATTCTTCCTCATGGGAATAGACACACTATGACTAAGCTTCTGATTTATTCTACTGTCTGGGCAGAGTCAAGGAAACAGCCACAAACCTGGCCTAAAATGAAATATCGTTTCCCAATTTAAATGGTTAAAAATATTTGAAAGACCTAAATCTCCAGGTTAGTCACCAGTCTTCATAATAAAACCTTTACCCTCTTCCAAGATTCATTTTCTTTCTTAAGGAGTTTACCACATGCATTCTTCCCTGAACTGAAATTGAAGTAGAGGGACAGGAGCGCCTGGGTGGCTCAGTCAGTTAAGCGTCTGCCTTTGGCTCAAGTCATGATCTCAGGGTCCTGGGATGGAGCCCCACACTGGGCTCCCTGCTTAGTGAGAAGCCTGCTTCTCCCTCTCCCCCTTCCACTCCCCCTGATTGTGTTCTCTTACTCTGTCTCTCAGATAAACAAACAAACAAACAAACAAATAAATAAATAAATAAAATCTTAAGAAAAGATAGAGGGACAAAGAGTGAACTCTTGTCACTGTCGTATTGTATATCAAGAATGTCATATTTTCCCATTTCAATAAGCAAAAGCCTACAACCTGAAGCACTACGATTCCTGACTTGGAGTAACTGAGGGAAAGTAACTGAGGGAAACTGAACAAACTTAGAGTCAGCTGCATAGTTTATCCCTAGCCTTCAGAGACCTCGTTGTAAAAAGTTGCTGTGTTAAATCCAGTGAGTAGTATCATTCCTCGAGGGTAAATGATGCCCTCTCTTATCTCTCTGCTGGGACCTTACAACAGGTACACTGGTTCTACCTTTGCTAGCCAGGCTGGCTGTGAGACAGACAACTGTTGTAACAACTACAGGCTGTTTGGCAACTGGTAAAAGCTGTTTGCTTTTTATCAGACCTTCTGTTGTTTTTATTAAATATGGTGCTTTTGTATACCGAATGACTCATATATTAGACCACAGATTTCTTTGTTTTTATTAATAACTTGCTTTAAAACTACTATTGTTAAGCCTAAGCTGTATATTTGTTAAATTCCACCTCTTGCCACAGCTTAGTATATATTTTGAGACAGAAAGGAGAGAGGTTTGAGAAAGGTTGGAAAACGTAGACTGCAATTAGGGAGGGGGATTAAATGGATATATTTAAGCATATAAGCAACATTAGCACGTGATGACAAAAAAGTAATTACCTCCCCCTTTCTTTAAACAAACACACTGGAACTACTTTCAAATATGTGTAAAATCTTTTCTCTGTTAGGTTCTTTGCACATTTTGTCCATCCTGTGGAAGTACCTTCTCCTGAGTCTTTGCATGATTAATTCCTTTGCCTCCATTAAATTGAGGGAAGAGGTCTTCCCTGACTACTGATCTGAGAAGGTTTTTGCTCTGACCCCATTATTCTCTATTTTATGAAAAAAAATTGGTACCATTTATTTTGGGTATCTACTATGTTTTAAAAACTATTTGTTTCCTTCTCATTTCCTTCTCACTTCTCACTTTCTGGGCTCAATCAACTGGTAAAGCTTGTAAAAATTAGAAGGAAAAAAGTTTTATTCAGGAATATATACGTAGTGCCTAAGACAGTGTTTTACACATTTTAGATATTCAATAAATATTTGGTAAATGAATTGATGATGTTATCACTGATGACAACTCAGAGCTCACTGCATTTTTCTAACCACTCTGGTCTTCATAAACCCAATACAAGTTTGACAAGTTTTGATGATCTATATTTAATTTTTTTTATTATCTATATTTAATTTTCTTATCCTGGATGCAAACATTACTTTTCTGCATCAAGGCAGACGTACCATTATTACTTACAGCAATTACCACATTAATTTCCCATGCTCTGGTTCTTTGGGGAAGTAAAGTGATAAAAGCCAGATGGACCCTCTGTGTGCACAAAAAGGATTTTTTACACCACAGGAGAGGAATCTCAAATTATGAGTCCGGAAGCTTATATGCATATTACCCACTCCTCTCTAAGGAGAGGAAGAGAAACCCAATTTCTCTAATGGAGACAAAGTCTCCACGAGAAGAGAAGGGGAAGGTCTCTTGCTTCTTACCCTTTAGAATACCAATCTGTATCTCCAGGAGGAAAATAAAATAAACCTCTATGGGCTACAATCCCTCAAATGTTTTCATGGCTCCAGGTATATCTGGTCATGTAGGAGTAGTTGGAATATTAGGCCTGAATTAGACAAGAAGGTTGAGCATTTTGGATTTTATTTGATTATAAGTGGAGATCTATTTGAACCTTTGAATGAGAAATTTCTGTTCTGGGATCCAATCTAGGATATTGCATTGCATTTAGACCAACTATATTTTCAATGCTTGCTATGGTCTGTTTGTGCCCTACCTCCCTCTAATTCATATGTTGGAATCTTAACCCCCAAAGATGATAGTATTAGGAGGTGGGGCCTGTGGGAGATACAAGCCTCATGAAGGGGATTAATGCCTTTTTGAAAGAGCCTCCAGAAAGATCACTTACCTCTCTACTATGAGGACCCAACTCATCAGTTATGAGCCAGTAAGAGGGCTTTTAGCAAAAGGCAACCATGTTGGCACCCTTATATTGGCCATCTCAGCCTCCAGAACTGCAAGCAATACATTTCTGTTGTTTATAAGCCAACCAATCTGTGATATTGTGTTATAGCAATTTGAATGGACCATGCTCTTGCTAGCAATATTTATAATTTTTTTTTAAGATTTATTTATTTGACAGTGAGAGAGGGAACACAAGCAGGGGGAGTGGGAGAGGAAGAAGCAGGCTCATAGTGGAGGAGCCTGATGTGGGGCTCGATCCCATAACGCCGGGATCACGCCCTGAGCCGAAGGCAGACGCTTAACCGCTGTGCCACCCAGGCGCCCCACAATATTTATAATTCTGCGCATCAGAGTTATAGCTGGAAAAGTAACACACTTGTAGAACTGTTCTACATTGCTCTTGAATACAGACTACTGTTTTCCTGGAAGAGGTTTTAGATTCAGGAATGGGAATGCAGTTGTAAAAATAAATTGTCTTCTTGAGGCGCCTGTGTGGCTCAGTTGGTTGGGCATCTGCCTTTGGCTCAGGTCATGATCTTAGGGTTGTGGGATCAAGCCCTGATTTGGGCTCCTTGCTCTGTGAAGAGCCTGCTTCTCCCTCTCCCTCTGCTGCTCCCCCCTTCTTGTACTCTCTGACAAACAAATGAGTAAAATCTTGAAAAAAGTAAATAATCTTCTAGCCTGGATTCTGGCTAGAAGGGCCTTCTCTAATACTTAGCTATCTTTCTTTCTATCACTTCTTTGAGAATTTTTTATTTTTTATTTCTTTTTTCTTTGAACAGATATCTCCTTGATTGCTTGCCATAAATACTGCCATGTTATCAGAGTTTTTAAAAACTTTTTAAAAAATGAAATACAGGAAATCAATGAAAAATATCTACCTCATTACTTTCAGTGCTTTTTCTCAAACCCTTACTTATCCCACCCAGAAACTAGAGGAATCTATTTTGATGGCACTTTGCTTAATTTGAACTTAGTACCTACGTGGTAGACTGTTACAGAAATGGCTTCATATTTCCCCGTCTTCATACTTGTATGTGGTCCCTTTCTACCTTGACCCTGGACTTGGTCATGTGACACGATTTGCCCAGTGGAACTCAGCAAATGTGATGCAGAGGCTACAAAAGTGCTTGCAGTTCAGGGGTTTCCCTCTTGAAATCCTACCACATTGTGAAGAAACCTGGGTTAGCCTGTTGAAGACATGTGATCTAGTTGACAGCCAGAACTACCTGCCAGACATGTGAGACCATTTTCTACCAGCCAGCTCTAGTTGAGCCACAAATCACTGTAGCCACATGAATGATTTCAGGTGAAACCAGCATAGAAACTGCTCAATTGAGCCCAGCCAAGGCCAAATTATTGACTACACAAATGTGATAAAATAAGATGGTTGTTTTTTAGCTGCAAATCCTAAAGTGATTTGTTACACAACAATTGATAACTGATAAAACCTGTAAAAGCTCATGACCTATGGCCCAATGGTGGATGTTTGAGTCTCAGAAATATTAATTTTCTTTAGATAATAATTTCTCTTGCTTATAAAAATGTTATACTTTGAAGTCCTATTCTAGAGCATATAATATTTTGATTCTCTTTTCCAACTCAATTTATCAATACTTTATCCTTTTTTACCCTAAGAGGACTTTTTTCAACCATAGGTTATTACTGAAAAATCCAATAAACACACACATTCACTAAGAAGAAAAAATATAGACTATTGCTCCACGCAGTGTGCATTCAACTTTCCTTTTCAATGTTCATTAAGAAGAAAATTGCTGAAACTGGGTAGAACATGGGTAAACACTTCTCTCTGCATAATCCTTTTGTAAGGTAAATTTTGAAAATTGTGCCTTCTGCATACATAACCTTTTTTGTTTAAAATAATCTTTAAAAATAAGTTCACATTAAAAGTTTGAAATAGTTAAGAAACCCTTTATCGCTGACATCACTAAATGGGAAGGATGTTTTTAAGAAGTCCTGTGATTACTGAAGTCCATTCCAAGATGGTAATATAGGAAGACCCTGAACTTATCTCCTCCATAGACATACCTAATTATACCTATTTATAAAGCAACTCCTTCTGAAGAAGAACGGTGGACTGAACAGCTTCAGCACAACAAAGATAGAAAGAATGGCAAGAAAGATGGAGACATACATGGTAATGAAGAGAACTCTCACCCTATGTTGTGAACTACAGTGGGGAGGAATAGTACTGAGGGACTGGGAACAGATTGGTCTGTCTTTGGGCACAGAAAAAAAGCCACAGTTTAAAAAAGCAACTAGCATATAAAAGAGCTAGCCCTAGAACTTCAGATGGTAGAGGAGCAGCAGGAACTCTGAGTCAGTGGAATTGGAAAGTGACATGGTTTATGTTCCCTCTCCACCTCGAAAGTACAGAACAGAGCAGGGTCTAGATGCCATAGCTGGCTTGCTGCTTCATCAAACCCTAGGTCCCTTAGCCTACTCCAGCCCCAGACACACTGGGGCACAGAAAAAATAAATCCATGGTTTGAAAAAGCAACTAGTGTATGAAAGAGCCAGTCTTAGAACTCCACCAAAGGTGAGGGAGCTGCTAGAAATCTCTGCAGTGGGAGGGGTGACAGACCCCTTCCATCTTGAACTGGTATACAGTCTGGGTGCCCTAACTGTCCTGCTACTTCAGTGATCCATGGGCCCCTAGACCACAGCAGTCCCTGCCACCCCACCAAGGCAGCCACAGGGCAGTGCACACCAGGACACCCCTGGTTAATGCTTACTACAGCTCCAGCCTTTGTGTTAAGGTGACACAGGTACAAAGCACCCTGGGACATTCCAGGTTCATGTCAGTTTAGCTTCAGATGGCTTGATAGTCAACACCTGAGCTGAGATCAGCTTTGGATCCAATTGCCTGTGTGGAGTAGCTCAGAACACGCCTGTCCATGCCAGCCTTGGCTCCAGTCACCTGGATAGGGCACCACCTACACTTAGCACCCAAGGACACCCTGGCTTTCCCCACTTTAGTTTAAGCTGTCCTGCTAGGGTGCATTCAGTGTGGGAAGTCCCAGAACAACCCAGATTGCACCCACTTCAGCTTTAGCTCTCTTGCCAGGCTGCCTACTTAATGGAGAGTCCCAGGATCCCCTAGCTTACACCCACTTCAGCTCCAGCCACCCTGTCAGGGTGCCCTCTGTGAGGAACACCATGGGATCCCCAGACCTGCACCCTGTTTCAGCTCCAGGCACTCTCTAGGGCACCCCCCAGTGTGGATCACCCTGAGATTCCTTGGCTTGCACCCACTTCAGCACTAGCTGTCCTGCCATGGCATCCATTGCATGGAAAGCCCCAGGACCTCCAGGCCCACACCCCACCGTAGCTCCAGCTGCCTTGCCAGGTCATCTTTTATATGGAGGGCCCCCAGACACCCTGGATAACATCTACTCTAGGTTAAGCTATTCTGCCAAAGTGTCTTCTGTGTGTAGAGCCTTGGCACACCCCAGCTTGCACCCACTTCAGATTAAGCTATTCTGCCAGAGCACTCACTGTGTGGAGAGCCCAGAGATCACACTGCACCTACTTCAGCTTTAGTTGTCCTTCCAGGGCACCACTGTGCAGAGATTCCTGCAACCCCCAGCCCACACCAGCCACAACTCCTGTCAGTTAGCAAAAGTCACTAAGCCCACATGGTCTACACAGGGGACAACCATATACAAGAGCATTCCTTCAAATTTAGGATACATAGCTGTTCTGCCTAATCTATAGAAACAAATACAGAAAGTCAAGCCAAACGGGGTGGTAGAGTATATGCTCCAAAAGAAAGGATAAGACAAAACCTCAGAAAAAGACTAAATGAGAGAGAAGCATATGCCTGATAAAGAAATTAGAGTAATGATCATAAAAATGTTCACCAGGTTGGAGAAAAGAGTGGAAGAACTCAATGAGACCTTCAATCAATAGATAGAAAATATAAAAAGGAACCAATCAGAGTTGAAGAATGTAACAACTGAAATAAAAAATACACTAGAGAGACAACAGTAGATTAGTGGATGGAGGAAAACATATAAATGATATGAAAGAAAGGATAATAGAAATTATCCAAGCTGAAAAATAAAAAGAGAAAATAACTTTTAAAAATGAGAGTAGGTTAAGAGATATCTTGGACAACATCAAGAGAATAAACATTCATACTATAGGGGTCCCAGAAGAAGAAGAGAGAAAGGAAGGGACAGAAAACTTATTTGAAGGAATAATAGCTAAAAAACTTCTCTAACCTAAAGAAAGAAACAAGACATCCAGGTTCAAGAAGCAGAGACAGTTCCAAACCAGGTGAACCCAAAAAGGTCCACGCCAAGACACACAATAATTGAAATGTCAAATGTTAAAGAGAAACTTTCAAAAGTAGCAAGAGAGAAGTAAAGTTATGCACAAAGGAAACCTTATAAGTCTATCAGCTGATTTTTCAGTGGAAACCGAAAGCCAGAAGAGAGTGGCATAATATATGCAAAGTGCTGAAAAGGAGGAAAAAAAAACCACCCAAAACCTACAACCAAGAATACTCTACCTAGTAAGATTATTATGCAGAATTGAATGAGAAAGAATTTCCAAGATAAACAAAAAATAAAGGAATTTATCACCACTAAACCAGCCTCACAAGAAATGTTAAAGGCACTTCTTTAAGCAGAAAGGAAGCGGCCATAAGTAGACATAAGAATACTGTAAAATAAGACAGTATATACATAAAATGTAGAGAGAGAAAAAGTTTTTTTTTAGAATGTGTTTGAACTTAAATGAGCATCAATTTAAAATAGACTCGCATATACTTAGAATGTTATACATGAACCTTGTGGTAACCACAAACCCAAACCCTATAACAGACACACAAAAAATAAAGAGAAAGTCAAACATGACAGAAACTCATCAATTGCAAAGAAAGAGAGCAAGAGAAAAAGAAAGGAATAGAGAAGAACTGCAAAAGTAACCAGAAATAATTAACAAAATGGCAATAAGTACATACTTATCAATAATTACATTAGATGTTAATGGCCTAAATCCTCCAATTAAAACACACAGGATGGCAGAATGGATTAAAGAAAAAAAAAGACCTATCTGCTGTCTACAAGAGACTCACCTCAGACCTAAAGACATACAGAATGAAAATGAAGGGATGGAAGAGTATTTACCATGCTAGTGGGGAAAAAAATGTGGGATAGCAATAATTATAGCAGACAAAATATATTTTTAAAACAAAGATTGTAACAAGAGACAAAGAAAGGTATTACATAATAATAAAGGGATCAAGCTAACAAGAGGATACAATTATAAACATCTATGCACCCAACATGGAGCATCTAAATACATAAATCAAGTATTAACAAGTGTAAAGAGAGGAAATGATGATAATACATAATAATGGGGGACTTTAACATCCCATTTACATCAATAGATAGATTAACAAGACAGAAAATCAATAAGGAAACAGTGTCTTTGAATGACACTTTGAGACCAGATGAAAAAATATAGATAACATTAAATCTAGAAACAGAATATTCTTTTTAAATGCACATGTAACATTCTCTAAAATAAATCACATGTCAGGCCACAAAACAGGTCTCAATAAATTTTAGAAGATTGAAATCATACATCTTTTCCAACCACAATGCTATGAAACTAGAAATAAATCACAAGGGAAAAAAAACCGGAAAAACGTAACATGTGGAGGCTAAACAATGTGATACTAAAGCACTAATGGGTCAACAAAATAATCAAAGAAGAAATTTAAAAAATACATGAAGACAAAGGAAAATCAAAACACAATAGTCCCAAATCGTTGTGACACAGCAAAAGCAGTTCTAAGAGAAAAATATATAGTGATACAGGCCTATCTCATGAAACAAGAAAAAGCTCAAATAAATAATCTAATCTTACACCTAAAGAAACAAGAAAAAAAGATCAAACAAAGCCCCAAAAGGAAGGAAATAAAAAGGATGAGAGCAGAAATAAATGACACAGAAACTAAATACAAAAAACAAAACAAAACAGAAAAAAACCATAGCTGCGTTTTTTGGAAAGATAAACAAAATTGATAAAACCTTAGCAAAACTCATCAAGTAAAAAAGAGAATCTAAATAAATCATTAGTGAGAGAGAATAACTGATACCACAGAAATACAAAGGATAAGAGAATACTATGAAAAATTATATGCCAATAAATTGGACAATCTAGAAGAAATGGATAAATTCATAGAAACACACAATCTTCCAAAACTGAATCATGAAGAAATAGGAAATCTGAACAGACCAATTACTAGTGACCAAATTGAATCAGTAGTCAAAAAGCTCCCAACAAACAAGTCTAGGACTAGATGGATTCACAAGTGAATTCTGCCAAACATTTAAAAAAGAGTTAATACCTATTACCATCAAACTGTTCCAAAAAGTAGAAGAGAAAGGAAGCTTCCAAAAACATTCTCTGAGGCCAGCATTACTCTGATACCAAAACCAAAGACACCACACCAAAAAAAGAAAACTATGGGCCAATATCTCTATGAACATAGATGTAAAAATCCTCAATAACACATTAGCAAACCACATTCAATGATACATTAAAAGGATTATTCACCATGATCAAGTGGAATCTATTCTGGGGATAAAAGGATGGTTCAGTATTTGCATATCAATCAACACAATACACTACATCAACAAAATGATGGATAAAAACCACATGATCATCTCAATAGATGCAGAAAAAGCACTTGA
The DNA here is from genome assembly GCF_023065955.2 of Ursus arctos. Classification (NCBI taxonomy): domain Eukaryota; kingdom Metazoa; phylum Chordata; class Mammalia; order Carnivora; family Ursidae; genus Ursus; species Ursus arctos. Next base: position 30,770,597 of record NW_026623078.1, read on the forward strand.
TATAATTCAACATCTGTTCATGATTAAAAACTCTCAACAAAGGGCAAATATTATACATGAATTTTTTGGTTTCCTTGCATATTATCTTCAATTTGTTAGGCTAAAATGTAAAAAGTTTGCTATAATTATTTTTAGCATTTTTTTATGTTCAGTTAGCCAGCATATAGATCATAAGTTTTTGTTGTAGTGCTCAGTGATTCATTAGTTGGATATAACATCCAGTGCTCATCCCAACATGTGCCTTCTTTAATACCCATTACCTGGTTACCCCATCCCCCTACCTCCCTCCCTTCTGCAACCCTCAGTTTGTTTCCCAGAGTCCAGAGCATCTCATGGTTTGTCTCCCTCTCTGATTTCTGTTGTAATCTTTTAATCAACAAATGTTTCTAGACTTTAGAAAGACCAAGTGTGTTATGAGACCAAGGGAGAGAAGACTCCAATCTGTGGCTCAATATTAACACATTAATATTGAGTTCAAATCATCCCCAGGATTTCAAGGATAGCAGAAATATTTGGAAATATTTTCAAAATTAATTCCATCCCATGTTGATTCCAAGGTGAAACTCTTTAAGCTGTTAATAATCTGGCAAACACCCTGTCCTCATCTGACCCATATCATGACAAAGACTAGTCATAAGAGATTAATTTTGGGGTTGCTTACTTGGTCCTAATTACTGCTTTCTGGAAACTGGTATTAACAGAAGTAGGCCCCCAATGAATTTGTCTGTAATATATGGCTCTGTCCACATGACCAATTGAACTAAAAGTATATATTTGACCTACACTAGACCAATTAGAGTCTGTATCCTAGGAATTAAAAAATTGGAAAGGAGAACAGGGAGACTGAGGGTATTTGGTGCTGAGTTTTATAAATGGTAGAAGTCTGGGGAAAGGCCAATAAATTTGATGCAGAGATTTTTTTTTTTAAGATTTCATTTATTTATTTGACAGAGAGAGATAGCCAGTGAGAGAGGGAACACAAGCAGGGGGAGTGGGAAAGGAAGAAGCAGGCTCCCAGCGGAGGAGCCTGATGCGGGGCTTGGTCCCAGAGTGCCGGGATCATGCCCTGAGCTGAAGGCAGACGCTTAATGACTGAGCCACCCAGGTGCCCCTGATGCAGAGATTCTTGAAACTTTCCCTTGCTTAATTATCTCTTCCTTCGATTCCAAGAGATACTCAAGAGTTTTTCCAATAATTGTCTTTCTCCTGGTCCTTACTCCCTTAAATCCAGCCAGAATCAGTTTCTGTTTCTTTTACTAAAAGAACCTAAATGTTCAAGCATGATTAAATTAAGACTCAAAAAGTTCACAAAAGAGATTATTCAAATATTCCTCATAAAACAGCATAAGATGGATCTTCCCAGGCTGGGAATAATTGGTGTGACAGCAGAATGAGAGTTGATTTTCTGTTAACAATCAGTCTAGAATACAAGGTGGATATGGTTGGAAAGAAGGAATTATAGGACACTGACACAATAATGGTCACAAACGCAGGGATGAGCAATTGAGCAATCAAATAATAGAAGTAGCCATGGAACATCCAAGTATAAATTTGTCTTCATTTTCAAATTCTACTTTAAAATCCAAATTACTATTCATGCTTTGGTTGTTGCAAATCCTATAAAGTGCTTTGTGACAAATTTTATAGCTGTAAAGGAATCTTAGAGATGATCTGGTTCAACTCTCTCTTTATAAAGATGAGGAAAGTAAGGTCCAAAGAATTTAAACGACTTGCTTGTTAAAGACCTAAAGCTCTCAGAGTGGAGCAAGGAGTCCAGTACTTACATTGACTTAGTTGTGAATTATATGCTTTTCATGCTAATTTGATTGGTTTTAATTAGGATTCACTTTATGATTTGTTTTAAATTCATAATAATTTAGGGGGTGCCTGGGTGGCTCAGTCAGTTAAGAGTCCTACTCTTGGTTTCAGCTCAGGTTATGATCAAGCCCCATGTTGGGCTCCAGGCTCAGCAGAGAATCTTCTTGAGATTTTTCTACCTCTGACCCTCCCCTACTTGTGCACACACATCCTAAAATAAATAAATAGATCTTAAAAATTCGTATTATTTTTGTACTTTAAAAAATTTAAAGAGAAATAAATAATTGCTGATATACTTGGGTTCCTTGTATGTGCATTTTCAATTTTATTGGTAAACAGAAATGCAACAGATTTCTGTTATGTCGATTTTGTATCCTACAACTTTACTGAATTTGTGTACCAGTTCTCCAACTTTTTGGTGGAGTCTTCAAGTTTTCTACACAGAGTATCATGCCATTTGCAAATAGTGCAAGTTTGACTTCTTCCTTGATAAATTGGATGCCTTTTATTTCTTTTTGTTGTCTGATTGCTAAGGCTAAGACTTTCAGTACTATGTTAAATAACAATGGTGAGCGTGTTTGGGTGCCTGAGTGGCTCAGTTAGTTAAGTGTCTGCTTTTGGCTCAGATCATGATCCCAGGGGCCTGGAATCGAGCCCTGTGTTGGGTTCCCTGCTCAGTGGGGAGCCTGCTTTTCCCTCTGCCTGCACCGTCTTCTCTCTCTCAAATAAATAAAATCTTTAAAAAACAAAACAAAAAACCCACCCCCCCCCCAAAAATAAAAACAATGATGAGAGTGGACATTCCTGTCTTGTTCCTGACCATAGAGGAAATGCACTCAGTTTTTCCCTATTGAGGATGATATTAGCTGTAGGTTTTTTGTCTATGGCCTTTATGATATTGAAGTATGTTTCCTCTATCCTTACTTTGTTAAGGGTTTTGATCAAGAACAGATGCTGTATTTTGTCAAATGCTTTTTCTGTATCTTTGCTATATACTTCCCTCCTATGACTGCTTTTGCTTCATCCCAAAGGTTTTGGACTGTTGTGTTTTTGTTTTCATTGTTTCCATGTATTTTTTAATTTCTTAATTTCTTGGTTGATGCATTTATTCTTTAGTAGGATGTTCTTTAGCCCCCATGTATTTGTGGTCTTTCCAAATTTTTTCTTGTGGTTAACTTTAAGTTTCACAGTGTTTTGGTTGGAAAATATGCATGGTATGATGTCAATTTTTTGTACTTACTGCATCCTGATTTGTGATGTAGGCTGTGGTCTATTCTGGAGAATGTCACAGGTGCACTTGAAAAGAATGTGTATTTTGCTACTTTAGGATGAACTGTTCTGAAGATATCTGTTAAATCTATCTGGTTCAGTGTGTCATTCAAAGCTATTGTTCCCTTGTTGATTTTCTGCTTAGAAAATCTGTCCATTGATCTAAGTGGGGTGTTAAAATCACCTACTATTATCATATTATTATCAATAAGTTCCTTTATGTTATTGTTTTATATATTTGGGTGCTCCCAAGTTGAGGGAATATTTACAATTGTTAGAATTTCTTGTTGAATATACCCTCTTTATTATGACATAGTGCCTTCTTCATCTCTTGTTACAGTCTTTGGTTTAAAATTTAGTTTGTCTGATGTAAGTATTGCAACCTCAGCTTTCTTTTGATGTCCATTTGCATGGGAAATATTTCTCCATCCACTCACTTTCAATCTGCAGGTGTCTTTAGGTCTAAAATGAGTCTCTTGTAGGCAGCATATAGATGGGTCTTCTTTTTTTTAATCCATTCTGACACCTATGTTTTTTGATTTGAGATTTTAATCCATTTATATTCAGAGTAATTATTGACAGAAATGAATTTAGTGCCATTTTATTGCTTGTTTTGTCATTGTTTCTGGAGATTTTCTCTTTTCCTTTCTAGTCTTTGTTGCTTTCTTCTTCCCTCAAACACTTCCCTTTAATATTTCTTTCAAGGCTGCTTTAGTGCTCATGAACTCTTTTAGTTTTTGTCTGGGAAACTCTTTATCTCTTCTACTCTGAATGACAGCATTGCTGGATAGAATATTCTGGCAGCATAAGTTTCCCATTCAGGACATTGAAAATATCATGCCACTCTCTTCTGGCCTGTAAGTTTCTGTGGAGGGCTCTGCTGCTAACCTTGTTTTCCCTTGTAAGTTAGGGACTTCTTTTGTCTTGATGCTTTTAGGATTTTTTAATCTCAATATTTTGCAAATTTAACTACAGTATGTCTTGGTGTTAGCCAGCTTTTGTTGATTTTGATGGGAGTCCTCTGTACCGCCTGGACTTGGAAGTCTGTTTCCTTCCCCAGATTAGGGAAGTTTTCAGCTATAATTTTCTCAAATAAACCTTCTGCTCCCTTTTCTCTTTTTCTTCTGAGAATCCTATGATATGAGTGTTATTGCTTCATAGAATCACCAAGTTCCCTACGTCTACTTTAGTGATCCAAGATTTTTCTTTCCCTCTTTTGTTCAGCTCCATTTTCTCCCATAATTCTGTCTTCTATATCATTTATTCATTCCTCTGCTTTTTCATCCTTGTGGTCATTCCATCTAGTCAGTTTTGAAAATTGGTATTGCATTTTTCATTTTGATTGGATTGATTTTAAGCTCTTTTATCTCTCCTGTAAGGGTTTCCTTGATGTCTTCTATGTTTTTCTCAAGCCCAGTGAATATCTTTATGATTGTTGCTTTAAATTCTGTATCAGGCATATTACTTATATCTGTTTTGATTAGATCCCTGATTACAATAGAAGCCTGGTGCTTCAGGAAGGGTCTCTGGTGTATGCTGCATACACTCTGCTGCTATGTTATGGTTGCTCTCTCCCTCAGGTCAGTCCTCTGTAGTTTCTCCTTGCCTGCAGCGGGGAGTGTTTGGACCTTAGCCAGAGTGTGATAAGTTTTAACCAGGTGTGCTATGGTCTGCTTGTTAAAAGACACATGATAGTATTTCCACTAGAGCTGAAGCTTTGCAGAACTCTATGGTCAGCAGTCATGGTGTGTGCAGAGCTTTGTGCTCATCTTCTTGGGGGAGGGGCCACTGCACTGGTTCTCAGGCACACTTGTCTGAGGAAAGCAGTTCCAGAAGAGTTCAGGGAGGTGGGGCTTGGTATAAGCAGATTAAGCAGCCAGTGTTGGTACTGTTTACTGAAGTTAGTTTATGCTGAGAGATGGGGGACAAAAATGGCACCAGCCAGCTCCTTTGTCACCAGAGAAGGGAACCTGTGGCTACTGTCAGGGAAGCCCTCCCAGAAGAGTGAATAATTTTTCTTCATGTGTTCTAGGTGTTCTTCAGAGCTCTGCTTTCACACTGTGTCCAGGGTACTCTCCCACATGGAGCACCACACTTTGGGCTCTATCCCAGCCAGGCTGGCTGAGTTTTAAAATTACAAACTTTAGGGACCTGGTGTGTCAGGGACCCATGCTGGTCTTCTGGGGGAGGGTCTTGCCACACTGGGATATGATTCAGAAGGGCAGTCACACCAGGGCACAGGAGCATGGGGTTTGGCGCAAAGTATACCAAAGGGCCTATGTCCAGGTCAGCCGACCTCAGCAGGTATCTCTGTGCTTATGCTGAAGGTTGTGGGAGGGAAATGGTGCCTGTAGGCTCTTTTGCTCCTGGGGAGGCAATGCCACCTCTCACAGATGGGCCCCGGGTTGCCTGCCTTCTCTTCAGGATCACTGCAGGACCCTAAGAGTACCAGCCACACCAGGACCTCTAAAACTCCAGTCCTTGAGCCTACTCCTCCACCCCCCAGTGGCAAAAACACAAAAATCAGCTCTTCTTATTTTCCCAGTCAGTGGCTTTGGGGAAGTGTCTTCCTTGTAGAATTCCTTGTGTGATTCCCCTATGTGCTCCTCTCTCTCTCTCTCTCTCTCTCTCTCTCCCCCTTGCTCTCTTTTCTCTCTCTACACCTCCATGGTCAGGACTCCCTCTCCCCTCTGCAGCACCTGCAATCCATTTCTCTCCCAAACCACATCTCTGCACCTCCTACCTTCCATGATGTGGCCTTCCCTTTCCCTCTAGTTGTGCAGTTTTTTCAGTCCTCAGAATGATTTCCTGGGTATTCAGAATGATTTGATATTTATCTAGCTGTGTTGGAAGGAATAAGGAAGGCTAGGGTCCTCCTACTATTCTGCCATCTTAGCTCCTCCCCCTATAGCTCTTATTCATTTATTTTCATTGTATTAAAATACTATAGTGTATTTCCCTGTTGATGGACATTTAGGTTGTTACAAATTTTTCACTATTAACACAGTGCTGCAATGAACATTCTTGTATATGCCCACTTGTCTACACTTATGAGAGTTTCTCTAGGGTATATAGGAATAGAAGTGTTGAGTAATGATTAAGAACACTTCCTCTGACTTATTTCACTTAGTATTATACCCTCTAGCTCCATCTATGTTGTTGCAAATGGCAAGATTTCATTCTTTTTTTGGATGAGTAATATTCCATTATGTGTGTGTGTGTGTGTGTATCTTCTTTGTCCAGCCATTTATATTGTACCCCTGAAATTAATATAACATTCTATGTTAACTATACTGGAATTAATCATATATTCATCAGCTCAAGCTTATTAATGTTTTATACTAATATTAATCTCTACTAGTTTTTAAAAATCTGAGCTCTGTTGTGCTAATGGATTATTTTTTCTCCCAGAAAATTCTGTAAATATTTGCTTATAAGTTAACAGGTCATGTAAGGAGCATATGTATTCACAATGTCTTCCTCATGGATTATTCTATCATTATATACCAAACATTTTTCTTCCTAATATTTTTTATTTAAAGTATATTTTATCTGACATTAATACAGCTTCATGTTTATTTTGTTTAGTATTCATATAAATATTATTTCTATCTTTTATTTTCATTGTTTCCATGCTTTCATGTTTTAGGTTGTCTCAAATATCATATTGCTGTCTCTCTCTCAATTTACCAATAGTCACAATAAAAAGTGGACCCAACTCATAGGTTAAAAGATAGAGGTTGTCAAGTTACATATACTTTGATTTCTTTGAATCTTTTCATATTATCTATTCTATACTTTCTCTTCATCCCACTCTGTTTCTTTGTCCTCTGATGACTTTATTTGGATTGATTAATTTCTCTTTATTTCATTCCTCCCTTCTGTTTTGGAAGTCATATATTGTGTTCATTTTCAGTTTGCCCTTAAAATTTTAAAAGACATAGTTGAATTAAAGTATACAGTTAATCAAGGTCTCTTCCCCCTGCCCGAATAAAACAGACTTGTGACATTCTAACATAGGTCATGTTCCCTGTTTTACACTTCTATTCTTCTTGCACTACATTTGTCTCATTTCATTTTTAAATACCTTCTGTTAGTATTTTACTAATTTTATATACTTTCATCAATATTAATATTGCAATTCTGCCATATTATATTTTTTTGGATTACTCACTTGTTTACCAATTTCTTTTATTTTTTTTTTCTTTTTTTTCTTTCTTTCTTTCTTTCTTTTTTTTTTTTTACCAATTTCTTTGCTCATCTTTTCACTTTGCATTATCATCTTTTTGCAGGTTCACTTTTCTTCACCCCTAATTAGATCATTTAATAAATAGCTGGTACTTCTATATTTTGTTTGTTGGAAAAGGTTTATATTGCCCTACTTTTTAATGATTTTCCAACTGGTTATAAAATTCTAGAATGCCAATGATTTTCTTCTGTTAATTTGAATCAAGTATTCCTTTGTATTCTGGCTTCTATTGTTATGAAGAAATCTTCTCCCAACTTAACTGTTATTTCTTGACTCTGCTTCCTTAAAGTTGTTGCTGGTTTGTTTTTTTTTTTTTTTTTTTGTCTTTGGTATTTGACACTTTTGATAGAATGCATCTACTGTTAGATTCTTCTGAAAATTTGTTTTGTTTGTGACTTACTGTGCTTACTGAATCTGAGAATTTATCTTTAACTATGAAGAGTTCTTACCCATTAAGTTTCAAATCATGCCTTTATTATTATTGTTCTCTTTAAACCATAAATTTTGAATTATAATAATATTTCAAAAATGTATGAAATCCAATTTTGTTATTTAAAAAGCTCTCTGATTTTTTATAGAGTTTTGTCTTCTCTTAGGTTTCCAATTCCTTTTTTTTTTTTTTTTTTGCTTGGCATGAGATTATTTTTAATATATTTATTTTTTAGCTCTTTTCAGTTGTTTTAGCATTTGGCATTATTGAGGAATATATTGTTATTTACTCTACCTGGTGACTCTTCATCATGGATTTTTTTCCCCATCTGTTTTTATTTTTAAATTTTTAAAATATTTGATTTATGCTTTCCAGAAAACTTTTTCAAACAAATCATAAAGGCCAATACTTCTCTTTCTGCTCTCAATGCTAAGCCATTTTTTCCCACCAAAAATAATGAAGATCATCAAAATCAGGAGTCTGGTACCTAAACCTTGTGTTCACATTTCAACCTTTCAGACTGTTCAGCATGCTTGGGGTTCTTTGTAACAAAGCTTGTGAACTGGCCTACAAGGCAGAGGGGGTGGATTCTGTAAAAGTGTTCAGGCATTTAGCTGCTTCTTAATGTTCTATAAAATTTGATTTGTTTTCTTTTTAGACTTAAAAAAGTCTCTCAGTTGTTTTTCCTCCAAACTGTTTGCATTTATTTTTCTCTTGCAGTAAATTTAAATGGCCCTTATGAAGCCAAAAGAACTTCTTTATTTTTCTCCTTCAGAGACCGTCTCTGTTCTTCATTTTGCTTGACTCTTTCATAATAAAGGGGGGATAGAGATGAATGCAGGAACTGGATTAACTTGGAATTTCTTTTTACACTCTGAATCTTTTTTTAAAAAAATGTGTACATATATTATTTTTTACTGCAATATAATTGATATAACATTATATTAGTTGCAGGTGTCCAACATGACTTGTCTTTTAGCAGTTTGTGTACCATTTCAATATCTGATTTATATTTCACATTCCCTTCCTTTTTCTCCTGTTCTCTAACAGATTATCTTTTGAAAAGGCACAGGTACTGTAATCTTTGGCAACCATTCTTTTGGTTTCTTTTTTGTTTTTGTTTTTGTTTTTCAGCAGCTGGAAAAGTCAGCATTTTCACATTGAATATAATTTTCAGCAAACAAGTTTGTTTACATGTTGATAAGCTCCTTAGCACAGGTCATCATTCTGTTTTCCTCAGGATACTCTTTTTGTAAGTTGGGCAGCTCTTCTTCAGAGAAAGATAAACACAGGGAGGAAGACTGGCTTAAATGCAAGCCTGAAAGTGATGAACTAAGGGAGATTAAGTAATAGGGATTCTATCCAATACCATTCTGGAAGAGACACCAGGAGCATCTTCCTTGATGTTCATTGGCTGAACTTCCTTTAAATTTAATTTATTCTGGTACACTTTCTCTAACTTTGCCATAGTTCCCATGTGGTCAGTCTTTAGTTCTTATTGTTCTTTATAGGGGTAAATATCAGAAAAGTCCACAAAGTCCTCATTGATTGTATGTGTATGTTCATCACCCCAGGGAAGTTGGTGTTAAAATTAGCCAATGTCTGCTCTGGCTGGGCCTCACCACTTTCTCCTCCTCTTTTTCCTCCTCCAAGGCCACCAGTGGCATCCCAGGGCCTCTAAGGGCAGTCTTGTGTTCCTCGTGGGTGACCCACACTCCAGTATTGAGATTTACTGTAGTTTGGGATTGGAGGCTGACAGCATCAGGGCTTGGTGCCATCCCCATGCCAGCCCAGGCTGGAGAATCTGGTGCCTGCCTCATCTGTTTTAAAATCTAGATTGTAAATCCCCTTTCCATGAAGTTTTCCTATGAGGATTCTTCACAGCCTGAACTGAAAACATCTTCCAGTAGAGAAATTTTATATTTACTTTTACCAGGTACTGCATAGTAAGAATGACTTTGGGGCTAATTTACGTTAATGACTAAGACTTGAGGATTCCTTAGCCACACATGAATAGTGCAAATATAAACCTAAATTCATAATGGGACAGGTCTGTGATTATAAATTTTAATAAAAATCTTATTTACCCCTGGCCTAGACCTACACTGAGACAGACAAGTTATCTTTTTATCTCCTGTGCCAGTGTATATTTTTCTCTTGTTCACATTTTCTCTGAAGGTATATCTTTTCCAGAGTTCCTGATTTACACGAAGGATATAAATCCCAATTCCTCATTTTCCAAGCTCTTGTTTTTTGTGTTTGTATACATAAAACCCCAGTCGCTCCTATTATTGAGATCAATACACCCACAGCTATTCTAGAAGTTTGCACAGTTATTGATCTTATTTCCCCATTTCTGTTCCATCTTTATCCCTTCAGAAGTGTCTTTTTAAAAAATTTCTAATGATTTGGGGTTTGCATATGAAAGTATGTTTATGTTTCTAGACATTTTATAGTAGGAGTTAATCATGTCTATCACATGATGGCTGAAATAAAAGTTCATATTAAACTGTAGCATATGAATTAGAGTTCAATAAGATTATAACATAAAACAACATAATTTTCTATAGGAAATAATCTATTTCTTAAAATATTTAAAGTGCTGACTTGTTTTTGCCAACTGGCACAGAGTGTAGCTCTATCTAGAAATATATATAGCAAACTGATGTCAGTAACAATTGTTGGTGGATTGTATCATTCAAAGCATAAATATTTCCTTTTTCATAAAATATTAGCTTTTGATATATTTTTAAAGAGGATGCTTCAAAACATCTGCAAATTTGTGTCATTAATACCTGCCCTTTAGGAACTCTAATTAGCCCATCTTTAAAGTAGTAATCAGAAAGTATCCTGATAGTACTTCCCTAACTTCAAATTCACATTTTAGAAGAGTTCAAGTCAACCAGTTTGAATATTCTGAAAAGTTTAAGATTTGAATTCAGTAGGTAGGGTACTTGATATAAAAAAAAAAGTCTTAGATTGTAATGAATTACAAATAGTGAAATAATGAAAGACTTAGGTCATTTGCCTTCAGGACGTGTGCCTTTTGTTTACTTCTACTCTGCACTTTGAATGGCAGATTTATGAATATACAACTTTATGACTTCATAGGTCCATCACGAGTCTCACTTAAAAAGGATGTACCAAAGATATACAACTGTTGATAAAGAGCATACGGATTTGGCAGCTTATAAATAGACTGAATCAGTTTTGGTTTTCTTTTGTCCTAAATTTTGAATTGCTAGAGCATAAAATAAAAAGACTGAGTAGAGAGTGCTATTTGAACTCTTATGGCCATGTGCTTATGTACTGAGTAACTTGAAAAGATTAGCAAGATGGAGCTCGTTATGTACAAAATTGTCATAAACTTTGTAGTGGCTCTTACTCTGTTTCCGTTGAACCAGTAATCATCACAATTTCTACATTTTGTTATTCTAATTCCAAGTGGGAATGATCCTTAACTTTACAGTTTTTAGGTATTTATAACTTAAATTTTAATATATGAATTGAAGTTAAAGTTATAACCTAAAAGAATATTTCTATTGATTGATAATTTCCTATCTTCTTCTTAAGCTACTTCAGACTGGTTATGAGAATTTTACTCACCATAGAAAGTAGCTCTATTTAACAATCTTTTGTGCAACCTTCATTTACAGACATAACTGCTATTCACACCCCCAACACACACTATATCTTGATTTATCAGACCAAAATATGAAATGGTAGAAGTATATACTTTCCTATTTAAAATTTCTGAGTTCTTTCTCTTTGTTCAATTTGCTTCAAATCATATTTTGGATTTTCATGCCACCATTAAAAACTTTTGTCACAGATTTTAAAGACTGAACTAAGTTAAACACATGTTTTTATTTATTTTTATTTTTTTAATGATTTTTTATTATATTATGTTAGTCTAAACACGTGTTACTTCTGGCTAGGATAGTTGCATTTCAAAAGCGAAGACCTGATAATGCCAATAGTAATCCCAAGAGCTTAGTCTATGAATGGGGAAAGTCAGATACTTTTGAAGGGATGTGGGGCATACTTTGGCCTTTCAAAGCCTTGTTTTTTGTTATTGTAGCCCATGTTTATCTCTAGGATTCCCTGTGAGTCTTATCCTATGGTGCCTTCTCCTCTCTTTATATGTTTCCTGAGGAGCTTACTGACATGCAGAGCTTCATCTTTAGAGTTTTGTCTCAGTTCAATGGTAGTGTATAGTCTGATAATGAACACTTTAACTATTATTATTTTTTTATGTTTGAGTTTGACTCCATTCCTGAGGCCACAATTTGATCCAGGTCCCACCCCCCCCCCCCCAAAAGATGAGATTTTACTAAGTAATTTCTGAAATTAGGCAAAATTTGATTTTTAAGTCTCCAATATATCTTCATACAATCTCCATATGTGGAAATTCAGATTAAAAAAAAAAAAACCTTTCAGAATGATTGTTCATTTTGAGAAAAAAGTGCAAGAGACTCCCTTGAAACAGTACGTTTTTCTAGTAATTTAACTGAAATTTCCAAAGTTGAGAGAAGAGCAGGCATCACCACAGGAGAGCAAAGGTGAGTGAATATAGAAAGAGTCCAAAGCTACTGGAGGGGCAGTAGCAAAGGAAGGTTGTATATAAACATGTAGAGTCCAAGTTTCAAAGTACATGCATATTCTAGAATGTCGAAGCACAAATGAGGCAAGCATTGCATGGGGTTCCAATTAGTAGGCAGCCATCAAAATTCTGAGATTTTATTCATTCATCCATTTATTCTTTGTCCATTCAGTTATTGAAACATTTGAGCTGCACACCCTGATACATTAAACTGAATGTCAATGCTTGCTCTCAAAGGGCCCAGAGGCTATTTAAAAAATATGAAAGCAGAAACCAATCCATTTATAGAGAAACTGGGTGATTCCTTATGTGAACTGTGGGACCAGGGAGAGGCTTACTAGTATGGTAAGAAGGGAATTGCTCCCTGGAATATTAGTCTATCAAGTAAAGAACAAGTCCAACACAACAAGCAGACTGTTGAGGGCTGCTTGATCAAGAACTTGGTTTCCAAATGCTGTCCTTTGGCTGAAGGCAGACTGTAAAGAACTTTGTTAGTGTAGTATAAATAAATAAATAAATAAATAAATAAATAAATAAATAAGGACAATGCAGTTAGAATATCGTAAAGTGAATTTTGTCAAATTTAAGGAACTGTCATCCCCCCCAAGATTAGTTTCTTTCTACTTTTTTTTTTAACTATTTATTTTAAAGAGAGAGCACAAGTGGGGGGAAGGGCAGAGGGAGAGAATATTCAAGCAGACTCCCTGCTGAGCACAGAGCCTGACACAGGGCTCTAACCCATGACCTGTGAATTCATGACCTGAGCCAAAACCAAGAGCTGGATGCTTAACCAACTGAGCCACCCAGGCACTCTCTTTCTACTTTTTGAAAAGATGATGACATTAGGTAGTTTTAAAAAGAAATCTTTGAAGAGAATGGCATCACCAAAACTGTGGTGTAGAAGACTCCATCCTCTCTCCAACAAAGATAAAAAATTAGACAGCTATCCATGCATAAAAACAGCTCTGGGAGAGCTCTGGAGTTCACTAATTAGGTGATGGGCATTAAGGAGGGCACATGATCTGATGAGTACTGGGTGTTATATGCAACTAATGCGTCACTGAGCACTACATCAAAAACTAATGATGTACTATATATTAGCTAATTGAATTTAATTTAAAAAACTTTACCATTAGAGTGGAACAAAAAACCTGAAAATAACTGAAAGAAGAAAGGAAGGCAGCTTCAGTTTGTCAGCATTCCCCCATCCTCCAAGCCAGCATTGCTCAGTACTAAGAGGGAACTTCCTAGCTAGAAAGAATTCTACTCACCAGGAAAGGAAGTATGGGGTAAGCACTTTTAGGGTACTGCACAAAGGTCCCACTTTGATTTCATTTCACCCAGACTGACAAAGCTGAGACTTATAGAGATAGTTAGGAACAAGGAAGTGAAGCAGGGGTTACCTATAGCAGCTACACAGCAGGAGAAATTATGGTTCACAGTGACCTGCTCTGTAGAAAAACCCAGCAGACTTTGCCACTGAAGAAATCAGCATAGCCACAGTAGACTCCCTTAAAAATTTCACCAGCTTTGGCCCCACAGGTTCACTGATGCCAGCCACCTGAGGCCCTCCCCACTTGCTCCCAGTGCCCCCTCCACCACTGATGGAGCCAGCTTAGACCTCTGTGACTGTATGAATACAAGATGCCAGCTTAGACTCCTGTGGTTGATACTCACTGCTTGTGCATGTGTGGGGCTAGCTCCTCCAGCTCTGTACTGCATGCTGCTGGCCTGATGCCTGTCACTGGTCTCCACTGCATTAAACATGCCTGGAGGGAGACTGCATATCTGTAGGAGAGCATGCCAACAGCCAGGGCCCCCACAGCTGCTTGTGGGCTGGATTAGGCCCTGTCTTATGTGACTGGATTACACCACTGTGCTCACCTGCAGCTAGCCAATTTTAGCTGTGCACCTGCATGTTTCTAGCCTAACCACTGTCATCAGCCTCCACTACAGTGCACACGTTCTGGGGGAGATTGTGAGGCCACAGGAGTGCATGCCAATAGCCAGGGCCCATGTAGCTGCCAGTGAGCTCAGAGTTGGTTCTATTCCTTGCTATTTGTCTTGGCCTCTACCACTACATGTGTGTCTGAAACTGGCCCCTGTCAGTACACAGTCCCTGCACTTGGCTTCTATAGCCAAGTGTGTACACCACTGGCTTCAGTTATTACTATTGCTTGCCTTGGTCCCTAGCTGTTGGACCTGGAGGCATAACTGAGGACCCCAACAGCCCTTAAGTTTCTGTGGGCTTTCAGTGCTTTTCAAGAACCATGTGTTTGTTGATATTGTGGACCCCATGGCCTGAGCTAAAAAGACCTCATGTCCCCCAGAGCCAGTGTCACCACACACTTCCATGCTTGGCACCCAGCACTACTATACCTGGGGTTACAGCATGCTTGTGTGTCTCCCACCTTCAGGTGAAAGTCTTCCCTCTTAAAGTCAGTCTATAAAGTCTAGAAGATAGGTCATTACTTCTTCAAATGCACAGATACCTATGCAAGGCTACAGGAATCACAAAGAATTAGGGAAACATGACCCTGCCAAAGGAATATAGTAAACCTTCAGTGACAAGCCCCAAAGGAATGCAGATGCCAGAATTGCTCAACAAAGAATTTGAAAGAACTGCTCTAAAGATGCTCAGAGAGCTACAAGAGAACACAGATAAACACTGTAACGATATCAGGAAAGCAATATAAGAACAAATCAAGCAGTTCAACAAAAAGATAGGAAAAAAAAAAAAAGCCCTGAAGAGAAATTTTGGAGCTGAAGAATACAATCAATGACTGAAGGGTTCAATAGGGAGCTTCAACATCAGACTTGAAGTAGAAGAAAGAATCAGTGAGGTAGAAAACATGTCAATTGAAACTATCCAACCAGGTGAGCAAAAAGGAAAAAGAATGAAAAGGAATAAACTCTGCAAGACTTATGGGACACCATCAAGAGAAACAATGTATGTATCATTAGAGCCCCAAAAGGAGGAGAGAGGGAGAACACTTATTTAAAGAAGTAATGGCTAAGAACTTTCCAAAATTGGGAGAGACTTCAAGTTCATGAAGCTAGTAGGTCATCCCAAAATTTCAGTGAAAATTATATTTTCCAAGACACATTATAGTAAAACTATCTAAAATCAAAGACAAAGAGAGAATTTTGAAAGCAGCCACAGACAAAAAAATTCTCTAATATAAGAGAACCCCCATAAAACTATCAGGAGATTTCTCAGCAGAGACTTTGCAGGCCAGGAGAGAATGGGATGATGTATTCGAAGTGCTGAAAGAAAGAAACTGCCAACCAAGAATACTTTATCCAGTAATTAAAAAAAAAATTCTTTGACAGTTTAAAAAAGTTGGCAACTCTATCTGGATCATCTTTCTTTTTTTGAATTTGGCTGGCTTTTAAAATCAAAAGACCTAGGACTTATCATCCTAATCAATGGGCCAACCACCCAGCACCCCAGCTATAGGACAGGTTACTGTGATTGCACCCACAGACTGAGACACATTCTCTTTTTTTTTTTTTATTTAAGAGAGAGAAGGAGAGAGTGAGTGAGCAGGATGGAGGGGGTAAGAGCAGGGACAGAGGGAGCAGGAGAGAATTTTAAGCAGGCTCCACACCTAGCTTAGAGCTCAATTTGGGACTTGATCTTATGACCATGAGATCATGATCTGAGCCAAAATCAAGAGTCAGATGCTTAATGGACTGAACCACCCGGGCATCTGTCAGTCATTCTCCTAATATTCTGGACTCCCCTTCCTCACAATTCTGTCACCCACACTTTCTCTCACAATCTCCCTTCTCTATCTGTTCCAATCCACATTTAATTATGGCAAATTTTAGCCACTCATAGTTTTTCTCTAGTTGTTGATCTTTCTTAGCCTTGTTACATTCTTCCCATTTTCAGTTATAAATTTCCCAAACCCATTTCAACCTTGTGCTGGCCTTCCACTATTAAAACTGCTGTCATCAAAGTCACCATTAGGTATTGTCTGTTTTCATCTTATTTGACCTTGGAGACCATTTGCCTCAGGTAACTACTCTCCTGTATTTGAACTGCTTTCCTCCTTTGATTTCTACAATTCTGTTTTTTTGGATTTTCTCTCGCATCTTTCCTGCTTCTTTTCAGGTTTCTGAATACATGTGAAATAAAGTCAAACACTGCTGTTTCTTCTTTCTCCCTCTGCATATATCATGCCCTTCTTCAACTTAAAAATCAAATGCCTTTTTCAAAGAAAAATCTGGTCAGTCTAAGCAAAATAATAAGTACACCTTCCTTTTATACTTGCCATTAAGTTCTTACATTTAAAACCTATTTACATTCAATGTGAAAAGCTGTCAATTTCAATGAAGGTTAAAAGTGACTCTAGATAATTTAAATCTCTACGTAGTCATAGTGGCAATGTTCATGGAAGATGCCCTGTCCTCAGCACCAGAGAGTGCTCTGAAGGTTATCTTGTTAGAATGCCTTGATCTAGAAGAACACTTTGAGAGAGTCAAATCCCCTTATGTTTCAAATGAACTAAAGTTCACATAATTTAGGAGTTTGTTAAGGAATTGGACCATGAATTGATCAAGATTAAATTTCCTCTACAGGGGGAGAGGGTTTGTAAAAAAAGAAATTAAATTTAATTACGGAAAATTTTTAAAAATTACATTTCTTGCTTTCTTGAACTTATAGGCAGAGATTTTTATCTACCACACATACACGCTTAGAAATACCCTACCCTTCCACACCCTGCTGACACGAGGTTATTTTCACCTTTAAGTGAAAATATATTAAGCATAGAGAGAACGCATGGCATTTAGCATGGTTCATAAAACTGCCAGAAAATTTCTTGAGATTAGGGATGAGGTCCATGTGAACACTCTGGGTCATCAGTACTCAGTGAACTCCTCCTTCAAGTTCTTGGGTATTACAAGTTCAGAAGGAGTTATTAAGAAGCCAATACCAACAGCTGTGGTCAGTTAATGGGGTAAGAATTTAACAGAAGAATTAGAAAATGATGATTATGTAACTAAATAACTTCAGACTTGAATTTTGGTCACATTTATTTCAGTTAAAAATTTGTAAATTCTCCATTTCTACATAATGTGAGAAAAAGTAAGCCAAAATTGGCGGGAAAAAAGAACAAGAAACAAAACATATGTTGGGCTGTGGATGTGTACAAGATATTTGGCAATTAAAAGTATGAAACATTCTACTTTAGATGACTGGCATTTCTTCTTTAAGACCAAAAGTAGGAAAATACTTAAATCAGATTGCAAATTAGATTAGTGCTAAGGATTGGAGATCTTTGAAAACATCCTTAAGAGACAAATATATATTCCATTTCTTCTGTTTTTTTTTAAAGGCTTTTATTGCTCATTCTTATCAGAAAGCATAATTCACTATTTCTAGTAAAGGAATAATAAATTTATTAGTTTGATTCTAGTGTTCCAGGATTTCCAGAGAACTGAGACACTTTGGTAAATTTCTCTTTCGTGTCAAATTTTCCTTTTGTGTGTTTTTTTGGGGTGTCAAGTTTAATGTCTTAGTCAATAAGCAAGTCTTTTGGGGCTCTACATTAAGCTTCAATGAATCATGGAATCAGAGTTGGAAGGGCATCCAAAAGTAATGTAATCCTATCCCCTGCTTTCAGGCAAGATATCAGAATCGTGCTTCACGCTGGTTCTAAAATCTGAAAAAAAGGAAATAGAATAATCTAGAATATATGGATTAAATACCATAAAGTGAATTGTTGAAATGGTTGCATCTCTTATAACCTTCTCGACTGAATCCAGATCAGTAAGTAAAAATAGGCAAGGTTGTTTGCTTTGTTTCTTTCGCAAATTGTAGAAATCTATTCAAAACTAACAGCTTGGGCATTTTTTAGCAGTTCATTTCACAACATCCTATTGCTATGATAGCTAAAGGCAGTGGAAACATCCTAAGGAATTTTGCTATCACTGCTGTGGTTGAATAGTCCACATTCTTATTTATGTACAACTAGATTTCATTTAGGTCATTTCTAGTTTCTTTCAGGTCTTGATCCTATACACATATGTTAATTTATACACCACTTAATCAGACTAACAAAATTTTCTTATCATTCAGGCCAATAAAGAATTTGCCTTTTTATTTTTGCTTTCTTTAAATTGATCGGAAAAAAAGTGTAGCTAGGAAAACATACCATTTGATACAACCCCTGGAAATTGAACATTAGATAACTAAATCAAAATACTTTATTGTCACTACAGATTATAGTTTGAGAAGACATCAAATCAGATACTATTCTGAATCACTTGCACAGTGATTCTTCTCAATGTGGCATCTCAGTATGTGTGCCATATTCACTCATGTGAAGTGAAGCAGAGGTATCAGGAAAGATTTTTTAAAGGGATTTTCAACGATTTACCCTTTAAAGGAAAGATACTGGTCTTGAGATTCAAGAAAATTTCATATTTCAAATAAATCTGTCCAGCAAAATGGCAAACATCCCCCTGACTCAGATGATTGAAATAAGCCTCCTGTTCACCCTGGGCAGCTCAATTACTATTGCAAGACAGTGATTCAAGCTGTGGATTAAGAAAGATTGCAACACCAACGTCCTGGAGACTTTCAAGAGAGTAATTTCTTTTTCCTTTATACTTTAACATGTAAATAGCATGGAAAAAACCCTCATCAGAATTTCCTTGGGTAACATGATCAGCAAAAAAATAATAAAGCAATGGAAAAAATCAATTTTTCTCTATTGTGATGCACTCTTTGGCTTCTCATAGTGTCCAGGGATCTGGAATTTGTAATGTAGAAATGCTGAACTGTCTGTGATGGGCACTGGAGACCAGGCCAGAGAGCAAGAAATATCTATTTGTTCAAACCACAAAGCATCCTTTGAGAGAAACTAATAAGAGAAATCTCCTCTTAGAAACAATTTAGCAATTTAGTAATATAAAACCTCCTGAAATTGACATTAAAGCACCTGCTTTAAAGATCAAAGTGAAATCCTGCAGTTTTCAAGTCACAATTTTGAAAAAGCTTTAAATTTTCTCTTTTGGTTAAAAAATGAAGATAAAAGCTAGTGTTTATTGAGCAATTCCAATGTGCCAGACTAACGTAAATAAAATGTGGGATATTCATATGATGGAACATTATTCAGTCATAAAGTGGAAGGAAGTACTGATACGTACTACAATGTGAATGATCCTTGAAAGCATTATGCTAAATGACAGAAGTCAAACATAAAAGACCATATGATTCCATTAATATGAAATGTCAAGAATAGGTAAATCCATAGAGACAGAAAGTAGATTAGTGACAGTAAGGGACTAGGGGGAGAGGGAAATAGGGAATGACTATTAATGAGTACTGGGATTTTTTTTTTTTTTTG
This sequence comes from Ursus arctos, assembly GCF_023065955.2. Lineage (NCBI taxonomy): Eukaryota > Metazoa > Chordata > Mammalia > Carnivora > Ursidae > Ursus > Ursus arctos. The sequence goes on from NW_026623078.1 coordinate 30,790,327, forward strand.
GAATGATAGAAATATTGCAGAATTAGTGGTAATAATAGCACAAACTTGTGACCATACTGAAAACTACTAAATTGTACACTTAATTAATGCAAGCTTTCTACATGGACCTTCTTTCACCTTCCTAAATAAGAGATTAGCTGGGATGGGAAAAGAATGGAGCAGAGAGGAATTGTTCCTTCAAGAATTTAATTATCCTTTTTGGTGATTGAGGTATAAATTAATAACTTGATTACAAGAATGAGGTAATAATTACGGAGGTGAACATAACAAAATTTTACAAAGCTCTTTTTGCCTGTCTCTTCCAAATTCAATCTGTAATTCAGTTAACAATTTTGTTCCAGGTGTCAGCATGTCTTTCTCATTAACAAAGAAAGCTAAGAGAGATTTCTTAAGATTGGCATAAAGTTCACAACTTTTGAAGCTGAGAAATGGATACATGGCGTTCATTGTTTTATTGTTTCCACTTTTATGTTTTGGTGAAAACTTCTGTAGTAATAAGTGAAAGAAATTACCTGTTTGGGGAGAAAGCATTGTTTTCCACAAAAGTTGGAGGATATTTTTCTTTCTTGCAGTTTTGTAATGAAAATAGAATACCAATGAAATGCACAGATCTTAAATATATATAGTTTGATGAGTTTTGATAAATGTAAAAACTACCCTGAGATATTAAGCCATTCCCTCACTCTAGAAAGTTTCCAGTCATTACCTCTCACAAGCAACCACTGTTTTGATTTCTGTCACTATGATTTGTTTTGCCAATAAGTACAGGCAAATAATATATGTACTCATTGGCCATTTGAGCATTACATTTAATAGGCTTGACATTTGAATCATTGAACACTATATAAAAAACTAATGATGTACTATACAGTGGCTAACTGAACATAATAATAATAAAAAAGAGATGGTATCTTTGTTACTCTTATTTCCAGTTCAACTGTAACAAAAAAAAAAATCAAGTGCATATGTATGTAGGCCTATTTCTGGACTCTATTCTATTCCATTTATCTATTTGCCTATATTTATGAACCTAATACCTTGCCTTGATTACTATAGCATTTCAGTAACTCTTGAACTCAAACTTGAATCAACTTTGTTCTTTTCATAATTACTTTGCTATTCTATGTGTTGGTTCTTTAAATTCATAAACATGGTTTATATCAGAGAATATACTCCATAAGATTTCAATCTTTTAACAGTAATACTTATTTCATGGCCCAAGATATAGTCTATCTTTGTGAACATCCAATAAGTACTTAAAAAGAATCTATGATATTTTGCAGGTGTAGTTTCAATGTTCTATAAATGTTAATTAGATCAAGGTCATTTATAGTATAATTTAAATATTTTATATTTCTTATTTTTCTAGTATTTTATAATTGCCAGTATATTTTTTCCATCCTTTTACTTTCAACCTGTGTTTTTTGTTTTTGTTTTTGTTTTTTAATCCAGAAAGCATATCTCTTGCAGGCATTGCAGTTATATTTTGCCTTTATTTTTTTGTGATCTGGTCTATTTTTTTTTTTTTTAAAGATTTTATTTATTTATTTGACAGAGATAGAGACAGCCAGCGAGAGAGGGAACACAAGCAGGGGGAGTGGGAGAGGAAGAAGCAGGCTCATAGCGGAGGAGCCTGATGTGGGGCTCGATCCCAGAACGCCGGGATCACGCCCTGAGCCGAAGGTAACCGCTGTGCCACCCAGGCGCCCCTGTCAATTTGTCTTTTAATTGGAGGCTTTTTATCCATTTATGTTTAATGTAATTATGGATATGTTTGGATTTAGGTCTACTATTTCCTATGTGTTTGACTCATCTGTTTTTGTTTCCCTTTTCCTCCTTTTCTCCTTTTGTGTAATATTTTTTAACATTCTATTTTAATTACTCTATTTCTTTTAACTGTATCTATTTGTATTACTATTTATCACTTTCTTTAGAGATTACCAATGCCTGGCTAACTTGTCAAGGATTAGAGTTAATATCTACCATTCTATATAAAATGTAAGATTTTTAATAGTATAAATCTATCTATACTTATCTAGTCATATGTGTTATATATACATGTTACACAACAAACCAATGTTATATGTTGACATAAACCAATCAGTTTTCTTTTAAAGAAATTCAGATAATAAAAAGAGGTTTTCTAAAATTCAGATACACATTTACCATTTTGGTTCTCTTCATTTCTTCCTGTAGATTTGACTTTCCATCTGTTTTAATTTCCCTTTAACTTGAAAAACTTTCTTTTGCCTTTAATACAGGCTAGTTGGTGACAGATTTTTTGCTTGTCTTAACATATCCATAATTGACTTTATTTTTTTGAAGAATATTTTCACAAGATATAGAACTCTAGATTGACAGTTCTCTTCTTGTAGGACTTTAAAAATGTTGCTCCATTTTTTCTCTGGCCTCCTTTGTTTCTGATGAGAAGATAGTCATTCTTACTACTGTGATCCCATATGTGTAATTTTTTCCTCTGGCCCCTCTTAAGACTTTTTGTTTTTAGCATCTGACTCTAATGGGCCTTGGTATTCCATTTCCTATATTTATCCTGCTTCAGGTTCACTCCATGTTTTGGTTGTATAAGTTAATATTTTACACTAAATTTGTGTGTATTTACCCTCAAACATTGTTTTCTTTCAAACTTTTCTCTCTTCAACTTACAGAGTTTAAATTACACTATATGTCGAACAACTTGATATTTTCCTATAGGTCACTGAATATTCATTTCACTTCATTGTATTTACTCTTTATTTCTAAGATTAGATATTTCTTATTGATGGTCTACAAGTTCACAAATCCATTTTTCAATCTTTTAAGCCCATGCAGTAAATATTGTACTTTACATATTTTCTTTTTCAGCTCTTGGAATTCAACTTGGCTCTTCAGGTTTTAATGTATCTCTTCATATTTCTTATCTTCTACTTTTAATGTTTTTTTTTATTTTTTGTATATATGTGATTGCACATAATAGTTATGTCTGTTAATTCTACCATCTGGATCATCTTGGGGTTTCTTTCTATTAATTGTTTTTTCTTTTGACTGTCCTATATTCTTATATCTTCATATATTTTATAATTTTTCATAACACACTGGGCATTACAGATGATATGTGGGTCTAGGTTTTATTTTCCTTGGAAGAGTGTTGTGTGTGTGTGTGTGTGTGTGTGTGTGTGTGTGTGTGTGTGTTTTGTAGCAGGAAGTTGAATTATTAGCAGATCATGTTGAATTGTGGAGGATTGGGTTAATACTTTATTGGGGAATATCTGCTTTTGTTTTTAGTCTTATGGTAAAATCACTTAGTTTGGGATACAGACTTTATTCACAAGATGTGACCTATCGGAGGTTTTAGTGGAAATCTTGAGGTGTTTCTCTCCCTTCTAACTTGGTGGGATTCATTCAACTTTGTCTTCTTTGTTGTGAGCAGCAGCTGAAATATTTATTCAATTTTACATCTTCTAGCTGCTGCTTTCTATCTCCTTTGTACATGTGTGGGTTAGGAATCAGGCAAAGGTTTGAGAGGGAGTTTATTTGTGGATCCTGAGGCTATTCCCCCCCCACATTTTTTTTTTTTTTAGGTTTTCCCTAATCTCCAGCTGCTCTAGAACCCCTAAATCCCATACTTGGATTCTTCAAGCCAATAAGACCTACAACCTTCTAAAGTCCAGCTGTCCCATTTTTTAAGTCAGGGGCTATCACTGAGGAAAAAAATGGGATGAAACTGTACCTCACACAATGCAGCTCCCTTCTCCTGAAGGTCAAATCCTCTCCAGTTCCTGCTTGCTTTTGGTTATTCTACAGTGTCTTCAAATAATTGCTTTTTAAAAATATTTTGTCCATAGTTTATAATTGCCACATATAGTAGGATTAATCTCATACAACCTCCTCTGCCAGTATTGGAACCAGTACTCTTGGTGGAGTTTTTGAGGTTAACAGAGACCAATTTATAACTTGTGAAATGGTTCAGACTTAATTTTTTCAATGATCTCTACCATTTTAGTATTTTGATAAGTCAAATAGAACAAAGACTGAGAAAAACACTCAAAAATTAATTAGACCAAATGGAAAGTTTCTGGGAAATTAGATCATGTAGACAGCTGCTGTTGAAATGCCAACCCAATAAAGATTCTCTTCCACTTTATTCTTTTGAATACTCCTTTATTTGTACTAACCTAGCAATCCAGGATAAGAAGGTTCACTGCCCACAGGAGAGTTTTTTTCTAAAATGTTGAGTGGTTGTGAAATTAAGAGTGTAAATTGTTATTTCTGAAGGGCGAATTGACAACGGAGTTAGTGTAAAATAGTGTTGATCTTGGAGAAAAAGCCCGAAGATTTGAAAAACTTGATGGTATAAATGTGGGAATAAAGACAGCTCAACTGGATATTATATTGGGTAATCTCAAAAAACAATAGCTTTTGTTTTATAGAAATTATCAATAAAAAGGGGATATTAATTGTATCCTCTCAGACTGTGAAATTGAAAGATAATACACAAAATACACTTATCATAGAATCTAGCATTCTGGAGGAACTCAATAAATATTAACTATTCATTCAAGTGCCAAAAATTTTTTAATTATTGATTATGTGCCAAGTGTTGTACTACTCATTACAGATGCAAAGACCCAACTTATTAAAGGCAATAGCGTGTGTGTTGAAAATTTTGTACATTTGTGTTGATTTTTATGTATGACTTAGGAAGATTTGGTATTTGCTTTCCCCTTGTAAGCCAAATTGGAGTCAAGAGATGTTTTAGCTACAGGTTTGCTACTTTCCTCTTCATCTATTTTGGGAGAAGCCATTCCCTTTCTTTAGTTCTCAGTTCCCCATCTGAGTATTATAATAGGTGTAGATCAGAGTATTATAATCAAAGTATTATAATAGGTGAATAGAGTCTGATTTTCTCCTCAAAGTTAAAGTCCATGTCTAGCAACAATTTTACCCTCAAAACCCTATTAAGATGTTGAGAAGTTCTATCAAAAGTATAGTGGTCATCCTTTTGTAGGCAGTTTTTACCTTTAATACCTGCTCATCTGAAGGAAATGGATGCATAAGAAAGTATTCTAAAGACCTAATGGAAAATTCCTTCTACAGCAAAACATGGGAATCAAGATATTTATTAAACACAGTATGTGAGTGAGAATTACTGGTGCTAATCAACTAATTCTGTTTTGTCCTATTATTTACTTGGTATTTAGGTTTGTGGTTCAACTTTTTTTAAATAAGAGCTTGACCAAAGAAAAGATTTACCAAAATATAAACTGCATAAATTAATCCAAATGCTGTCCAAATGCGTTCACCTGAGAGGAGTTTAGAATAGTGGAAAAGGAAGTCAGATTGGGGGCAAGTGGCTCAGCAATGAAAATGTACTTTGTGGATCAGAAGTGTGCATAACTGGGGTTTGGCTTCTACTGGCTGTGGTAGAGAGAGGCCAGGTTGAGAAGAAAGAGCCAAAATGTGGGGATTTAAAGCCAGAAGCAAGCTAATTTTAGATTGCAGATATTAGATATAGAAAAAGATCCACAGGATAATATTACCAGACCCATTCCTCTGCCAGCTCAGGATACATTTGAACAGAGAGATCAGATATGAAACTCACCTTAAGGCCAGTGCTTAGCCATCACTCTGGGCCCTAAAATAGAGAGATGAATGAAGTGTAGTTCAAGTGGATACTATTCAGATTAAATTCAATACTTCTACCTCTTTAAAAGAAGCTGAGATAGAATTTTTTTTGAAATCAAAAGAAAAACATTCTGAAAATGTTACCACATTTTATACATAGTATGTTTGCCATGCATTGTTCTACATGCCTTTGTTTGCAGAATAGGGGACATGAATGAGTGTTAGAGTATTTGTGCCACAGTATCTCAGAAGAGTGATTCCAAAGTGCCAGTCTATAGGTCTATAGGTTGATACAAGCACACATAGTGAAAGAGAAAAATAAGAAAAATATGAATTTTTCATAAAGCTAATAACTAAAGGATTTACCTTAATTCTGACATTAAGGTCTTCCACATTTTGGCTTTCACAATATCCTTTTTGAAAAAGAAAGGTATTGGTATATGTATTTTTAATTACTTTTTGTGGCAAAATGAAAATTGATAACCTTATATAAATCCCTCCATTAAAAAAATGAGTCTGTGGCTTTCAAATTCAAGGCACATATTCTTCAGAACAGCCTGAGAGCATTTAAAAATGAAACAAGAATGTACATCATTAAAATTAAGCCTCTATCAATTGTGAGACAATCCATTCTTTCAGGTAGAACTACTTTCAGATAGAAAACATACCACCACCAAATAATTAATTATCCATACCATCAACAGTATGATGCATCCTGATATCAGGCTTGTTAAAATGTGAAAAGATACATAAAGACAATTGTCTTACATAAAGACAATTCATTCATTTAACATATAAGTATTCTTTCTGAGTATTATTCATTGACACAATGTACCTGAGTCTAGGCGTTGAAGAGTTTGAATGATACGTGAAATTATGAACAAACCATATTCTTCATTCTCTTCCCAGTGTAGCACTTCTCAAAATTTTATAGTTTTTGAAGTTATCATTTTTATCCATTTCTCATCTGATGACAATTTTTGGGTATTCCAAGTGCTATGGTTATGCAAACCATTCTTTAGTCTCAAACATTCCTAGCTCTGTGGATGAACAACAGGCGAAATAACCACCCTAATATATAGGATGTACTTCTTTAAGTTGGGGAGGAGAACATTTTTACTGCTAGATGCATTCACAAGGATGGTGTTCTTTCTCTAAGCTGAAGGATAACAGGGGATGAATTTAGGGATCATAAATAGGAAAAATAAATTCAAGTTTCTGCTCACCCTAAATTCTCAAGCATTTCTCAAAGAGAGTTGCTGAAATTATTCTGTCATATTGTTTAGAAAATAAGAATCTCTGACCCAAGATCAGTTCTTAAACTTTTCTCATTAGTATTTCACTAGTGATTTTAATATTTTCAGCACAGTGACAGAACTTTTATGTCTTTATACTGATGTTCAAATTCCCTACTATAATTAGTACAACAATTTTTGGCACTGTAAAATACCAAGAAACTAACTTGAAATGCATCATCATAAATCTATCTTTGGTGGAGAGAGTATGTGGGGCTGGTCCATAAAGAGACAATTTCAGAATTTTTTTTTGTAAAACAGTTTCCCTTGTGCCTGAAAAGCCCCATACTTATAGTAAATTGTCATGGTGATTTCATTCAATTAGAAAAATTTCTCTACCAGAGTCATAGAACTTTAAATCAATTTTTATATTTTCTCACTGCTTGCTATCCATTGTACGTGTACTGAGAAACAGTAAGGTTCAGGGTAAGTGAAGATCTGGTTTGAGAAAACTAGGTCATAACCCCTTACTAAAAATTCACATTGGCCTCTTCACTTCTAAGTGTCTTCTTTTGATGGTGCTGACCCATCATCAGAGATAGAGGAGAAACACTAAGGATGTTTCGTTGTAAATGTTAATAGGTATAAAAAGGAAACACACCTTAGCTATTTCTTGAAGACAGTTATAATGAATAGTATATTTGTTCTCAATTGTGCATATTGACACTAAAAAACAACTAACAGAAACACCATGAGACAATTTTAAAATGATTATGATAGTGAAATAGTAGTCTTGTTTGTGCCACAGGTTCAGGAATAGGAAAGAATTTTAATATGCTTAGGACAGGACAGGGGTTTGACCTAATGTTCTGATGTGTGATGAAGTTGAAAATATGTAACTTGGGATAAGAAAATAGTCTGTAAGGAGAAGCAAAGGAAATTTGTGGCTTTTTTCCATTTGAAAATAATTATGGTTTCCTTTAGCCAACTCCAGGAGATTTAATAACTTCTTGTATTAGAGAAAGGTGGCCTATGCCATATGGCTACCCCCCACTTCTGTGTTCAATCTACAAATAGCACAATTTGGGAGCCCAGGACAATTTGTTCATTGTAAATCTATGCTGTAATTCTTCTTTATGTCTGAAAACTATATTCAAGACTCCTTTCTGGCTCTTGAACTGCCTTTAAAAAAATCAACTGGCAAGGGTCTGAGAGAATAATTTCTAAGTGAGTGACAGAAAACTGTGCTCTTTCCTCAGGCCATTTCAAAATAACCTTTGATGAGCCCACAATCCATTTTAATTACCTGTGCAAATATCCCATTTCTAATATCGTGAGCAATGAATGGCCTTGTAACTCTGTGTAGTTGCTTGGGATATTGCTGCTTGGATAGTGAATGTTTTATGAGGGACACCTATTCAGCCACAAAATTAAAGGCCAGAGTATTTTGAATTTTGAACTAATATTCAGACATGCAACTTTGGATAATTCCAGTTTTCCTTTTAAATTCTCTTTCCCTATTTGTATAGAGAGAAGGAAAAACATGATTTCAGAATGTTATCATATTGTTTCAAGCAATTTATCACATCATACAATTCATTCAGGCAAAATAAACATAGATTTCAACAGATGTAATAATCAAGGAACAGTTATAACATTCTGTTTGATAAAACAGGAAAATATATAAATACACATTAAACAAACTTTTTAAAAAATAAAGAACATTTAAATAATTTTATAAAGATTTCTATTTTGTACCTTTTCCAAAGTCAACTCGGTAGAAATTTATGGCTACTTGGCAATTGACAAAAATGTTTAGAGAATGACCACAACTACTCAGTTTCACTTTGATTCTGAGTAGTGTTTTAGCTACAAGGCACTATAACTCAGTGATCAGGAAAAAAAATCTTATCTGTCGCTTAATATTTATTTTTCCAAACATAATAATAGTTACCACTAGATAATCTGTAAAATCCTTTGTAGTTTTTAGAAGTAGTGTACTACTTACTGGAATTATGGTATATTCTTCAAATGATAACATCCATTTTGATTTTTAAAAGAATAACTATTCACTGTTTTTAAATGAGCTGCTATCATTACCCCTAAAATAGGGTTGGATATATCCCTGCAGTTTTCTGGGGTTATCATAAAGATAATACTGACCTTGTGTACTGCTATTTTTCTTAACTAGTCCTATTAACTCATGGTAAATTGTTTACTGAGATAGTAAATTTAAGTAACTAACTATACTTTAGTAATGTAGTCCACAATGCAAACTTTTATAATACTGAGATACCAGTTTTAAGTTAAGAGTGAATGAGTATGAGCAAATCATCCCAAGACCATAGCATTCAATCTAACTTTGCAAGGCCCTTATGAAATACATGCAAACTGCTGTCGGTGTTTATGGTGATTGGTTCCATGAAACAATTACGTGGACATACTTTCTTCATAGGATAGAATAAATTCCCTGGTTTGAGCTGACATGCTGGGATAGATGGGACCGAAGTGAGGAAGAATTACAAGGTCCATCCTCTACTCCAGGAGCTGTTTTATATGGTGGTTGGAAAGGAGATGATAGTTTGATGGATTAAATTTGATATGAGTTTAATGGGATATTGGAACATTTCAAAGACTAGTTTTCAAATTGTAGGCTACCATTTGCACAGAAGTGTGTACTGGATTGAGTAGTGTCCCCCTCACCCAAACTCACATCTACCTAGAACTTATGAATATGATCTTATTTGGAGATAGGGTCTTTGCTAATGTAAGGAGGTATAGATGAAGTTTTACTGGATATGGGTAGCCCTAAATACAATATGACATATGTCCTTATAAGAAGAGGGCACTTTAGATACACAGACATATTAGCTATTTGTAACCCTGCAAAGATGTGTATACTACAAATGGGAATTCTAATAAATTTCATTCATTACAATCTCCATTAAGAAGGAAAAACAAAGTGCATTTATAAGTGTATATCTTATATTGATCAAGTACTTTTTGATGAGAGAGAACATTCATTTGACTAAGCATCAATGAGAATTGAGTCTTCCATTTTTAACTTTCCACAGACCAGCTTCTGGTTCTGTACTTTTCAAATCTTGATTCTCCTCCAAATCACCATATTTCAGATGTCAGGATCAACCTCTGATCCTTCAACTTTATGTCATTTTGTAAATTTTACCACAACATATGTCTATGTGAACATTGGATACTAGGCCTATTTAATAGAGGGACCCTAAGCTTAAACTTCGTTAGCTAACTAAAGATCTAACACTTAGCAACGGGAACAGAAGCTGGCCTGCAGAAAATAAAGAAGGAGTATCTGGTGGATAGGCAGTGGAATGCTTATAGCAGCCTGAGAGTTTAGGGGAATTAGCCAGGAAAAAAAGAAAAGACAGAGTAGTGGTTAGAAAGAGGGGTAGGATCAATGAAAAGGTTCTATTTGTGGAGCTGTGGATTGCATTTTTAAGTTTGGGGGTATGAATATACAGAGGAGGTGTAGAGAGGGAGAGAAAGAAGTAGCAGGTGGAAGGAGAGGAAGGGGGAGTACAGAGACTGGAGGGAGGGGGAAAGGTGAAAGGAGGGGATGGAGGAGAGAGGTGGGACAAGAGGGGGAAGGACAAACAGGAAGGAGGAGGGAGGAAGGAGGAGGGGGAGGCACCTGCAGCAATGACAGAGGGAGAGGAAGAAAGAAAGAAGGGAAAAAGGAAGAGAATCAGGGTAGCGATTTTGACATTTCCAGTCACAGTCCCTAGTCTCTTCCTTCTTCCTTGGTGTTTGTCCAAATTCCTAGTGGCTTTCCCTATTGTCCTTATTGGGGGAGGGTATTCTCCATTCTCTTGGACTTCCTGCTAGCACTTGGATGTCGGTTGTTCCCTCTCAGGCTGTTGCCAAAGCTCTGTCCCATTGTGTCCTCTGGGCATTAGACCCTTATCTTCTTCATTTTTCTGCTCCCAGCCACAAAGTATTTTCCTGTCCCATACCTCTTCTGGAGAAACTTCTCAGACAGCAAGGGAAGGATTAGAGGGTAGGTAAAAATGGGGTCTATAGGAAGCTTAAGACAGATTATCTCAATATAGACATTTTCCCTGGAAAGCAGAACATTAATTCTGTTTTATAAAATCATTTGAATGAATATACAATTTCATCTAATGAGCTTGATTTTTGCCATTATAAGTGCTCAATATAAATCCTTTATCAAAGTGAATCATGAAAGACTGCATTCTAAATAGGTTTTCTTTGGGAACTGAAGAGCTAGGACTTTTAAGATATTTTGGAACCTGCTGCCTGAAACTAACACCACAATCAAAGTGCCACATTTGGCTGTGTTTATATGCTGCCAAAAAAATAGGAAGAAAAGTGCAAAATTCACTCATTCATCTCGAAGTTTCCAAATATCCAGATGTTTGGCATCATGCATACTGTTAGGTGACTAATTGGTTGGGCTATTCAGATTCCACATGTTTGGCATTGTGTACATAGATTCGGGTTATGTTTTCAGATAGGGAAGTACAATGTGTTTTATGTGCTCGCTTGGGACCCCAAGGCTAATAGTGTCAAATGGGTTTTCCCATTTGACCCCCATGAACACAGTTCAGTTTTCCTCATGTTATTTAGTCCTACAAAAATGCAGGTGCAGATATTTTATTGCTTTTTAAATCTCATAAAGTACTGAAAGATTTGAATAAGAAAAATAGTCTGTTCCAGCAGAAATCATTTCATCCCAAGGAAATTTTCCTCTCATTATTCCAGCAAATGAACAATAAAAAAATACATGAAATCATAGTAACACCAAGCCTGAGAATAAACATCAAAACTTGACTGTTTTCTTTCTTTTGAGACAGAATTGGGAGAAAATATATTTAAAAAAGGAGTTTCAGTTAAATTTTCTTAAAACACACCTTATGACTTTCTCACATCAAGATCTAGAAGAGTTAGGAAAATGGTAGTTTTCACTACATATTCGCTCCTTGAGTTTTGTTTGCCTAGAGTTAGTTTTTTATCAAGAATTTCCCAGTTGGGCTATGCTATTCATTTTAAATTGATTGTGTGTTCTGTGTGGAGCTATAACAGAAAACTGGGAAAACAGATCAATTTAGGGACCAGAGAGCTACCGCAGAAGAGATATTTATATTAATTTAAGAGACTTAAACCTGTAAGCTTTTCCTTCAATAAGTCTAACGACTTAATTCAACAAATATTGACTGAGTTGTTCCCATTTGAAGAGCACTTGCTTTACTACCATGGGAGAAGCAGAGTTAAACAGAATAAAAGTCTTTCATTTCAGTTTGACTCTAAAAGAATATTGAACTGAAGCAAGAAATTTGATAAAAACACACTGTAGGGAAGAAATGTTTACCAAATAGAATTATCAGTTATCAAGATCAACTATTATTTAATATTCATTATCAATATCAATATTTTGAGACTCAGGCTTAAAACCATTACTAACTTATTCTTAAGGAAAAGGAATAGAAATTAGGAGACATTTAAGGAAATTTAATTCTTCCTGCTTCTACGTGACACAGAAACCATTAAGGAGAAAATAGAGCAAAACAAAAGTAGGATTACAGGGTTTCTGTTATACCTGAATGATTTAAAAATATATGCCAACATTAAAACAACCCTTAGAGAATTGTAGTAAATTAGTAAGCAAGCATTTCAGTGATAAAAATGCCAATAGTATAAGTGAAAATAACAGGACAAATGACAGAACCTGATGGATTGATTCATTCCAAAGAGATGAAATTATTAAAAGATCAAGTGCAAAGGGAAAAATCCATAAAAATTGATGCATCCTGATACACTGAGAAAAAGCACAGACACATGATAGCTCTGAGGTGTATGACTAGTAATTGCAAGAGGTATATAAGACATTAAATTGTAGCAAATAAGTAGATAACATTTCTCAGATTGACCCTCAATTGTGGGCTGAAACAAATTGATGTGGTACAGGAGGCATGACTTCAAGAATTTTTTAGAAGAGAACTGCCGTGTGATGTGCCACAACGGATCAAAGTGTTCTTGTTGTGGGAAATACATTCTACTATAGAATAGTTTCAGTAAGGCAGGGGAAGTTTTTTCTCCTCCCAGACTGTCCAATAGAAATAAGCATCTGAAAGACGTGGCTCGAGAGAGACAAAGCGAATGTAGAAATAGGAAGATCAACATTAAAATCATTATCACAATTACAAGAAACCACTTCTTCAGTAATTATAATAGTAATAAAACACTTCCAGTGCTTTATTTGTTTATATAAATAGAATCAGGTGTAAGTACAAATCAATACAAATGGCTGAATACAATTGGTAGTTTGATTCAGTAACTAAAGACTAAATTATTGAAAGATGTAATGTAAAGGGAAAAATCCATAAATATGTATATATTCTGCTAAATTGTGGAAAACACCGATAAATAACTAAAGGCAGCATGAAGAAAATATTCAGTTCTGGTGTGGAGTTCCACAAGAATAATCTCAAGAGAGAATAAATTAAGGTGATAACGGAGTTGGATTTCAAAGGATAGATAAGTTTCCAGAGAGGAAGAGGATAAGTCTAGTACAAAGAAATGGAGATTTTGCTCAACAAAACAGGGTTGGATGAGGCATGCTGGAGGCCCATATGTGGGCCGATGAGTGAAAGTAGAGAAAACTGCACCAGAAGGTGGTAGATAGGCCAAAATACAGTGACAAAAGAGGAGTTTCAAAATTTCAGTTTAATTTAAGCTACTCAGATCCATGGGGCTTTGATTTGGTAAGCTGTATCAGTCCACCAGGAGGATCCAGGGTGTGGTAAAATTTAAAGTCAGGGAGCAGCAGTTTTACACTCTGGTGGTTTGCTTGGTTTGCCATAGGACCCCCAGCATTAGCTATTGTAGTTAGGACAATGTGCAACCCCGAGGAAGGAGAAATTGGAAGAGGCTAGGAAGGCTGTCAACAGCCAAGTGAAGCAAGTTTGTTTTCAAGGAACAGTTTGGAGACTGAAAAACATATGGTTGTCCTTGCTTTCATCTAAGCACCCTGAATACTGGTTTTACGACAGCAAAACTAAATTTTGTACACACTGGCAGATGGAAACCCTAATGTGATGCCTGCCTTGGCAGGATGCATTTGAGTTGTGTTTGGATGACATCATATATGCGAAAGGTATTCAGAGCTACAGATAAAAAGAACTCAGTAAAAGAAGGACTGAAGGAGGGATGAAGAATCAGGCTGTATTTAGGGAAAGGACTATTAATATCATACTGAAACCCAAATGCCTGCCAACAGCCATCTGTAGGTTGTTTTCTAAGTATCTTAGGTTTAACAGATCTAAACCTAAGCTTCTGTGTTTTCTCCCAAACTAGGTTCTATCTCCATTTTGGGTATAGATACCTGGTCAAGTCAAAAATTTAAGAACCCTCTTTGATGTTTCCCCCTCCCTTACTACTTTCATTCTATTCATCAAAAAGTCCTGTCAATTTCACCTACACAGTGCTCCTGGTCTCCATATAATTCTAACTCTACTGTCACTCTCTGGTCCAAGCTGCCATGTTTTCTGGACTAAATGATTGCCCATCAGGCTCTCTACTTCTCCTCTTTTCCTACCCATTCCCCAAGTATTAGGTTGATCATTTACAATTATAAATCAGATCCACTTGCTAATCTGCTTAAAATAACTTCAAAAATCTAAAAACGAAATTTCTCAGTATAGTCTTTGATGTTCTGTGTGATTGATCCTGTCTGCCCCTCCAAAGTGTTTTTGATCATTGTTCCCCATGCTCACCATGCTTCAGGCACATGGGTATTTTTCAGTTCTTTAATCACACCAAATCATTTCTCAGCTTAGGACCATTGAGCCTTCTATATAATTTTTTCATCATGTTACTAGGCCAAAAGGAAGGCCTAACAGTTTCATTTATTAAGTAGTTATGGCCAAAGGACTTGATAAGTATTTATGTCCTAACAACTTATTAGCTATTTTAAAAATTCACATAAATTGAAAGAAAAAATTTATTTCATTCTTAACCACAATTACTAAGAATGGGACATGTGTACCACTTTTCACAGCATAAATTCTCAAACTTTGGAATCAGATTGAATACTGACACACTCATTTTTAATTCCACGTTGCTTTTTGTGTGGTACTTGCTGTTTGCTACAGCAACTGCTGAAAATTTTTGAAATCTGCTTTACAAAGATCTGATGTCATGAAAAGAAACGTAATGTGATCTAACATTGAAACTGGCAACTATCCAGAGTTAATAATTGACCTTGTGTTTCAAGGATATTAGGTATCTCTGTATTTTGCTCTTGAAAATTTATCTCAGAGCATCCTTATGAGTTCACGGTGATGCCCTAGAGTACCTTGGCACACCATTGGGAACCATAGCTCTGGAGGGTGTGGGTGGAACAGTGACTTGATCTAAGATTTTAACAGAATCACTTTGGCTATTGTGAAGAAAACACTGAAGGGGCAAACATAGATGCATTTTCCATGTTTAATTATTTAATCTCTTAGGAATTCTTCTTGAAATATGATTTGAGATACCAAAACAATCTTATTTTTCAGATATCTACCTAGTTGTCCTAATACCATTTCTTGAACAGTCTATCTTTTTAGCACTGATTTGAGAAAACACCGTTATCATTTATTAGAATGACACATGTATTTGGGCCTACTTTAGACTTATGATTCTATTTTTTGATTTATATACTCGTATCAAACTCTTTAAATTATTGAGACATTACAATAGCTTTAATGTCTGTTGAGGCTAAGCCACTCTCATGGCTCTTCTCTTTCAGTGGTTTCTTGTTTATTCTTATATACATATACGTCTCCAGATACTCTGGAATCTGATTGTCTATTTAAAAATTATTAGCATTTTAATTGCAGTTGTGTTATAAATTAAGGAGAAGTGACTTTTGAGTCTTCTCATTTATAACATGTCCATCTGTGCCCCTTAGACATGCATTTGTTTTAATTTATAGGTCTAATAAATTTTGTAAATTTATATTATTTCATATATTTTTTGTTGCTAATGTTAAGGTGATCTTTTCTCCCATTATATCGTTTAATTGGTTGGCTTTTGGAAATATGATAACCACTGATTCCTGTATATTAATTTTTTACTCTTGTGATTTTACTAATTCTCTTATTGTTTGTGATACTTTTTTGTTGATTCCCATGTATTTCAGGATATACAATCCTATCATTTTTAAAAGTGAAAATTTATCACCTCCTTTCCAAATTTTATATTTCTAAATTTTGTTCTTACGTTGCTTATGTTGTTTTGAATTGCTTGACTGTTAATTGGAGTAAAATGTTAATAATAGAGATACTGATCATTTTTTGTTTTGCTCTTGTCTCTAATGGTAATTCCTCAGTTAAGCATATAATGCTGGCTTTAGGGAAAGACTATTTATCATCTATACTGATACTATTAATGATTTGAAATCAAGAATGGTTTTGAATTTTATCTTTTCAACATTAAAGGAGATGTTTACTTTTTCTCTTCAGATAATATTTAATTTGATGACTTATATTAGGTAAATTATATTAATAGATTCCCTAATTCTGAGCCATTTTGCGTTATTGGGCTAGATCTCACCTGTCTTAATGGATCATTCTTTCAATGTACTAATGTATTACATAGGTAATTTTATTATATTCACAAGGAAAATTAATCTACAATGTATGTGTGTCTTGTTACTGTATTTTAGTGTCTTCCAGATTTTGGTATCAATGCTATATTTGCTTCATTAAAAAACTGAAATTGTCTTCCTTTTGAATACACTGGAACAGTTTATATGTCATTAGAATTATTTAGTCTTCAACCATTTTTAGAATTCTGTGAATCATCTGAGCTTTGTTTGGCAGAGTTCAGGAGTAGCTCTTGTCCTCATTTCTTCTATAGATGTTATTGTGTTTAGGTTTTTTTTTTTTTTTCAGTTGTGGTAAATTATGTTTTCCTAGAAAATTATTCATTTCATCCAAGTTTTCTATTTTGTTTGCCTAGTGTTGAGCAAAGTTTCTTATGATTCTTTTAATTTCCTGTTTTTAATGGTTTTGTGTTTTTCCTCTGTAATTTTATTTAAAACTATTTTCAGTTCTTTTTTTCCTGATTAACTTTGGTAGTGGTTTATTTCATTGATATTTAAAAGATTAATCAGTTAATCTTTTTTTAAGCCAGTTTTTTAACAGAGCAAATCCTTTTATTAATTTCTTCCTTCAGCTTTCCATTAGTTTAATATTCTTTTTCTAAATTTTTGAGTCAGAATTTTTTCATTGATTAAAATTTTAATGCCAAAAATTTCCTCTAAACACTGTTTTAACTGCATTTTATAAACTTGATTTGTAGTGTTTTCATTATTATTGCTTTCTAAAAATTGTATTTAAGAGTTTTAACATTTCCAGGTAGAAAAGCCTTCTATTATTTTATTTTGTCTTTAAGTTCTATTTTCATTCCATTTGAAAAAAGGTATATTCTCTATTTTTAAGATGGAGAGGTCAATAAATATTAATCAAGTCTACCTCATAATTATTTGAATATTTTATATCTTTATTTTTTTTTCCCCACTCAGCTTTCATGAACTGAGAAAGGGAAGTTCAAATCTCCTCTTTTTTTAAGCATTTCTATTTGCTTTTGTATCCTTTATAATTTCTCCTTTATGGATGTTGCTTCCATGTTAATTGATATTCTTACCTGCAAATTTTAAAGAATTAAATGGAATCTCTATCTGTTCCCTTTTGCTGCATAGCAAACTACCTCAAAAACTAGTGGCTTAAAACAACCACTATTTATTTAGTTCTCCATTCTGTGGGTTAGTGGATTCTTCATCCCTGCGCCAGTTCAGCTGATCCTGCTAGGTTCTCCCATATGTCTGCAGCCGGCTCATAGATTGAGAGGCAGGTGAAGCATCCAGGATGACCGGGTTGTGTATCCTTCATTATGTGCAGGCTAGCCTCTTGAGGCCTAGGCTTGGTCCTTACACACGTGTCATCTTTGCTGCTTTCTATTGGTCAGAGCCGTTAACTATTCTAGATTCACATGGCTATCCCAGAGTAGAGAAATAGACTCCATCTCTTGATGGAAGGAGCTGCAAAGTACTATGGCCATTTTTGCAACCACATTAACAGTGTGGTCACTGTACTTAGAATGAAGATTAGAGATTGTTTCTAGGAAGACTAGTCACAAATTCAGGAAATGGATGCTAAAGGTCAGAACTAGAATAGTACTAATGCAGGCAGAGAAAAATTATCAGTTGGATGTGGAAAATAAGAGCGAGGAACGAAAGACTATGATTTCTTGCTTTCTTTATGTGTCATTGTTAAACTCATTATTGGTCGTAAGGAGTGTATTGCTCACCAGATGCTCATACTTCCCCCACTCTCTTCTTCTATTCTTAAGTATCAGAGTGTGTTTACAGATTGGTCAAATTAGAAATCACTTAACTGAGTCACATTTTTAGAGGTTGAGTCTTAGAAGTTTAAAAATGATCCTGTACTAGGGGATTACACTGTGTGTCTTTCTGATGCCTGTGGTCCTTCTTCACAGTGGAATAGATTTGGGTACTATGGTGGAAGTTGGCAGGACAGAACTTTTGCCCTACATTTGTTTGAAGCCATTCATGTAAAGTAATTCATCCTGGATCCAGTATAACTCCCTGAGAATCTAAGATTGGGTTCCTTGATTGTAATAAACCATTTTTCCCCCGACTTTGTCCTGGGAAGAGACTGAGTGCTTATAATGTGCTTGACACCATTATAAGTGCTTTCTGTATTTTAAATAATTTAATTCTTTTAATAATCCATTTAGGGGGCTGATGGATTATCATTATCTTTTCATTTAACAGTTGAAGAAACTGAGACACTGAGAGCTTACCAGACTGGTGAATTCTGGAGTCAGAATACCTGGTTTGCATTTTAGGTCTGCCACTGACTAGCTGCCCTTCTCTTGGGACACCCAGTATGTTGGTGTGTTAGTGGAAATAAAGCAGAAGTAGAGGAAATGTTTTCTGTTCTCAGGACATTTTCCTTAGTCAAGGGTGGTTCTAAAACAAGTGAGCCCTACTTCTACTTCCCCTCCAGGATGGCACTAGGAAGAGCAGTAGTGTTGGCACTTCTAAAATGTTATTCCTTGTACAGATCATTTGATATATCATTTCTGGTATTCTAGTTCTAAAAACCTACTCTTTGACTATGTCAGTCTTTTCTGGTGAAGATCATGCTTTTATTATTTTTATTTTATTTTATCTGAGAGAGAGAGAATCCACGGGTATGGGGGGGCAAGGGGAGAGGGAAAGAGAGAATCTGTAGCAGACTCCACACTGAGTGCAAAGCACAACATGGGGGCTTGATCCCAGGACCCTAAGATCATGATCTGAGCCAAAACCAAGAGTTGGACACAACCAACTGAGCCACCCAGGTGCCCCGAAGATCATGCTTTAATATTTTTCTTCTTTTAACTAAAATTATGATTATTCACCTCCATCAGTTTAATAAATTTGTCTTATCAGATTGTTTTTTGTGTGTGTTGCTGTTCTCCACACAAGCATTAATTTTGGGCAATAACACCTCCCTTTCTGATAAGTTATTCACCCCTGTGGCTTTGTTTTTGTGTGACTGGATTTAGGCCATAGTTCAGATTTGCTCATTATTCTGGAAGCAAAAACTAGGAATTGGCTTCTCAGTGTACTATTAAATAAGCTTTTCTTCTTTTAAATAATTTTCCTATTGATAATACAAAACATGAGTACACAATAGGAGAAGAGGAAAAAGAAAGCTTGAGAACTGCTGGGAAAATACCCAACCTTTTGTTTGTTATGTTTGGTGATGGAAACTGATTACATAACTTGCCATCATTTGTTTCACACAGACTAGAAAAAGGAATAAAACAATGAGGATTTAAACATGGGAAGCTGTTCTTTATCAGGGGAGTCTAGAAAAGGAATTTTGTGTAATGGAGACTATATTTTCAGTATTATGAGGTGAGAGGGGAATAAAGGAGGAGGACAGGAATGAAAGGCGGAGGATTTTTAAATTACATTTCCCAAGTGTTTCTCAAACTAAACTGAGGTTTACTGGGAGTAAATATTTTTCTCAGGATCAAGTTACTTAATATTGGTACTACTTGTGTTGTTTATATTTTTATGTGGTTCTCAGCATCAGCATCAAACTTGTACAAGTCCAAGATTCTTATAGGAAAAAATGGCAGGGCCCACCTGATAAGGAATGGCTTGATATTTGGCCTTCATGAATATATTAGCAAATTATCTATAAGTAGTAATCCAGCAGACTTTCCAGAGGCATTTCTTCCCTATTTCCTCCTCTGTTCTTGAGAAGTCACTGGGGATTTGTTTCATTTGCTTAGTTTTCACATTGTATTCCAGATTCTGTGTGTGTGGGGGGCGGGGCACAGGACATCAACTAGTTGTGTGAGAAAATGAGTTATGTGGCGTGGCTGAAAAATGAAAAGAAAGATCATTTCAATGAATATTTCTTTAATATGTATACATGCAAAAATACAGCCTGGGATGATTTTTCCTTCTTTTGCTTTCTCCTTTTGAAGTTGCTCATCTGGAAGCACTGTCTCAAGATTTCTTTCTCTGCAACACATGCATATGGTGGCCTCCTTTTCCTCATACTAAATGAGAGATGCATTCATGGGACAGAATGAAGTGTTTGGTTCTGTGCCCCTGGGCAGGGCCAACTCCTAACAGAACTTTGATGTGAAATGATCTGATTTTCACCACAGCCACTGTCTTTCTTGCACCCTCCATTCTTACAGGGGAGATAAGATTAACACACAATAACAGCAGGAAGTAAGTGATAAGAATAGACATTTGAACTGTAGTTTTTCAGAGGCTTTACACAGAATCTAGACTTAGAGCTGAATATTGAAACATGGGTACACTTTAGATAGCTTGGCATTTCTTTTTCCTCCTTACTAAAGCCTGCTCTTTAGAAAGAGTATTGTATAAGCCATCAATGTGTTGGCATGCATTTTTGAACTTATCTTTTATAGAGTTATATACATTTAAAACAATGACTTTAGGTATATTGTAAGAAACATACCCTGAGAGGCATTACTGAGCAGGGAACAGAGATTATTTTTGGACAGGAGGATCTTCCTAGAACTTCTAAAATGATATTATAAATATTCATTATATATTTTATCAGCTTACAAGGGTCATGCTTAACTCCAGTCATATTGGATGAACAACTTCCACCTAGGAGAAGTTGGCAAGCTAATTCTTCTCTTTTGCTGAATCAGAGTCAGGTTCTTAAAATGCAGTGAGTTCTCCTGCTGCTGAGGAGTTGTTTGTCCTGGGTCCATATTAAAGGACAGTAGGCTTTTTTTGCTTCACAGTGGCTGTAGACCTCAATAGGGTGAAGTGACTTAAGAACTAATATTATGAGGAATACATGACTCTGCTCATAAATGCTCCAGCATATCTATGTTGTCCCTTATTTGTTGGAGGGAAGAGAAAATTGAGGTCAATATGGAATTGTTAAAAATAACGTATTCAGTGGTGCCTGGGTAGCTCAGTCGGTTAAGCGTCTGCCTTTGGCTCAGGTCATGATCTCAGGTTCCTTACCATTGTAAACACACCCATTCATACATAAGCTGACCAAATTACCACAGTACTTATAAGTCATCAATGTTACTCTACTATCTACTAAATAAAGTTGAACTCTAATATGCAATGTCCTTTGTAATTTCTTTCTTTTGGCTTCCACAGCTTAAAGTAGTACCCATCTCTTTCTTACTGTTTTTTAGTGATACAAAAAAAGAAATCTTTGTGATACAACTCTGCAACCAAAAAAAGAATTCCAAAGATTTCTAAATAAAATTCTCTTCGTCCTTTGGAGGGCAGTGCAGCAATTTAATCAAGTAATTATTGACCACCTGAGTTCCACACTAGAGATTGTGACAGATACAAATAACAGGGTGACAATTAGTCTAGGTTTGCCAGGGACACCCCTTGCTTGTGTCTGAAATCCAAGAACTATTACTAATATCCTCTTTTTGCTTTCATTTTGGATGAGACATTAGGTGAGCACCCATCATATAGGGGACAGTTCTTGCTATTGTAGAGATGTCATTTGGACATGTATGCAGGAAATTATTAAAAAGAAATACAAGATTTGATACAATCAAACATTTAATTTTCTGATGGAGCCCAAAATGTTATATTCTTGAGGAACAGTGAGAGGGTTGAAGTCATTAGGAAAGGTTTTCCATGGGAAGAACCTGAAGGCTAGATAGACAGAGAAGGAGGGCTGACATTCCAAGTGAGGAGTCATAGGGGTGGGAATATGCATGATAATTTTGTGCTCCACTAAGGAAAGTGACTTGAATGTAGTGGGGAGAATGGTTTATGGGATGAGGTATGCTATTTGATGGGGAAGCATAGACTCTTTTTGGACAATAGAAATTGTGGCATTCAGTGCACAGGAATGAGAAAACACGGTAACAGTGATGATTTAGGAAAACTGGTCAAGAGTGGTCAGTAGGAGATGGCTACTGGTCCTGTGTGGGGAAGAGAAGTTGGGATACTAAACTCAGGGGGATAATTCTCACTTTACATAGCTTCACTTTAGGGAATTGTATTGAAGGGGATATCTATGTTAGCAATGCTCAGGTAGGCTTCTGTCATCCCATGGGACACAGTTACATGGCACAGACTAATCTCACTCTTGCCACAGGACTAATTGGACAGAAATAATTTCCTGGAGGAAACTGTTTTGTGTAAGATGATAGGTATCTTTTAAGTCAATAATCTATAGAGTCATTATTATTCCTTTTTTTAATGAGAGAAAGAACAGAAATAAAAATACAGTGATGTGTTCCACGTGGCTTACTGCCACGTTTTACAACACACTCATAGGTGATCAGTCTATTTTCTTGTCCCTGCTGTATCTTGCACACTCATCACACACAAGGCAAATGTTTCTTTTACTCTTCTATCTCTCTTCCTGCACCGCAAAATTTGCATACTCATGATCTCATTTTAATTATATTTTATCTTCAGTGCTTTGCATAATACACTCCATAAATAGTAAATAGATGACATTGAATTTCTACTTTTGATGATTCAGTTTTCACCCAAAAAGATTAAAAGATCCTCAAAGAACCAGAGAAAGGAATGCAATATGCTTTTAGGGCTAACCATTGTCAAGACTTATAAATGGCTTCACTACTCAGTTCAGGCTGTTGTGAAGTTTGTAATGGATTTGACCATGCATAAAATTATTACCTGAAAGATGATAACCATAAGATGTCTCTCTTCCCAGCTAAGACATTAAGTTCCCTGTTTGGATATTGATGTATTTTACTCTTTTTAATGTTAGTTTCTAATATTACCTAAATCAACAGTCAATAAATATTAACGTTTAGGTACAGAATTTATCCTTTATTGCACTCCCTAATGCTTCTTATTATTAATTGTATTCCTAAGACCACAAACAGTCATATTAGGAACTCTAATGGGCTTTGGAATCAGATGCACCTGGCTTAAATTATTCTATTTCACCAACTAGCTTTTTGACCATTCATAACTTCTTTCTTTTCTCCAAGCCTCCATTTTGGTTCTGTAAAATGGGGACAATAATAGACCTATCTTATAGAGTTGTTATGATTATTAAGTGAGATATATATTTAAAAAGAATACTGTAGAGAGGTGATATCATCAAGATGGAGACATAGGTCATTTCTGACTTCAGTACCCCTTACAAGAAGGCAAACTAGAAATTAACCCTAGATAAGACACCACTGTGAAAATCCCAGAACTTGAGGATAAGGCTTAACCCCCCCCCCTCCCCAGGAACAAAAAGACTGATAAAGACCTCATTACAAGGGTAAGAGGAGTAGTTTGACTTTGACCACATTGCCCCTCTCTCAGGTTGGCATGGCACAGCACTGAGAGGGCTCTGCTAGGCCTATGGTTTTTCCAGTGGGAAAAGAGAGCTGAAAGTAGATATGCTTTATAGGACATTGTAGGACACATCCTTGGAGGCCCATTCAGGTTTTGCTTCACAGGGACCATAGGGGGAGCCTGCAAGGATTAACCACTGGGAATCAGATAGAGATGGAAGAAGAGTAGAGGTTATTGCACCCACCACTCTATCTTAGTGGACCACACTCCTGCTTGCAGTGGCACCCAAACAGAGATCCCAGCCAGCAGCTCCGCCCAACTGCAGAGTTGAACTGGTGGCCCCATCTGGCCAGGGAGCTTGTTGGGAAGTTCTGCTTGATTTAGATCCCCAGTCAACTGGCTATACCAACTGTAGAGCCCATTCGACATTTTGGGCATGGAAATAAATTAGCAGCCCTGCTCAACTGTGAAGTATCGTCTACAATTCTGCCTGAACAGAAAGCCTGGCTAGAGAACCTGGGTAGCTGTGGTGCCCATCCTATAGCCCTGCTTGGGCAGGGAGCCAAGTCAGCAGCGCTTTCTAACTGTTGAGCCTCTAGCCCTGCAAAATGAGGGATCCTAAACAGTGACCCTGGGCAGCCTCAGAGCCCAGCCTATGATATTGCCCAGCTGTGGAGACCAGGCTATAGCCCTACTCAGCAATGGAGACCAACATATGGCCTTGCTCAATTGCTGTGGACTCACCCAGACAAAAAGCCCACGTAGTGATCCTTCCTAATCACAGAGCATAGCTTGCGGCCCTACCTGACTAGAGTCTGGATTGTGACCCTACTGAGGAGCTTAGTCTCTAGCACCATCCAACGCTGGAAAACCTATATGCACAGAGAGCCTGGCAAGTGACTTTGCCTTACAACAGAGCTTAGCAACTGCTAACTCATCACAGGACAGCTGTAGCACTGTCCAACTTTGGGTCACAGTCTCTGGCCCCACCTGTTCACAGAGCATGGCCTGAGGCCCCGTCTGATCATGGAGCCCTGCTTGTGGCCCTGCATGAACACAGAGTCCAGCCAACAGCATCAAGCAGATAGGTAGCATAACCTCAGGCCTCACCCAGCCAGGAGCAATTGTGGAGTCCAGCTCACAGCCCTGCCCAATTGCAGAGTCCAACCGGTAGCACTGCCCTGCCAGGGAACATAGCCTGAAACTTTGCCCAACCACATGTGAATGTAGAGCCTAGCTAGTAAAGCAGAACCAGCAGCCCTGCCTGGTCATACAGGTCACCTAGTGGCTCCACTTGAACATGGAGCTCAGCCAGCAGCACCACCTCCCACCTTAGAACATCGGCAATGGCCTTGCTTAACTAGAGACCCCAATATGAAACCACACCTACCTGTGGATGCTTCCAGCTGATTCATCCAGTATTGCATGCTGAGCTGACTGGTGAAGGTCTTTTTCTGTTATAGCAAACCTGTAAAGCCAGGAAGAGGAGATTGCTTATTCAAGTGCACAGATACCAATGCAAGGATCAGGGATCATGAAAAATCAGGTAAACATTATACAACCAAAGGAAACTAATAAAACTCTGATAACTGACCCTAAAGAAATGGAGATCTATGAACTATCTGAATTCAGAATATAATCTTAAATAAGTTCAGTAAACTACAAAAATACACAACTAAATGACATTAGGAAAATAATAAATAAACAAAATAAGTTCAACAACAAAATAAAAACCATCAATAAAAAAAACTAGACAAATCTTAGAGCTGAAGAATCCAATGACTATACTGCAGAAATCAACAGAGAAATTAAATAGCAGGTCCAATGAAGCAGGAGAAAAGTCACTGAATTTGTAGATCATTGAAATTATCTAGTCAAAGGTACAAAAAGAAAAAAAGAATGAAAAAGATTATAGGATTTATGGAATACAATAAATGGAAACCATGTACACATTATGGGAAACCAGACAAGTGAAAAGGACAGAAAGTCTATTTAAAGCAATAATGGCTGAAACCTGAGTAGAGAAACAGACATCCAGATTCATCAGCCCAAAAGATCCCAAACAGGTTGAACCCAAGAAGGGCCACAAAGAGACACATTATAATTAAATTATTAAAAGTCAAAGATAAAAAGAAAGTTTTTAAGAAGTAAGATGAAAGTGACTCATTACATACACAGGAGACTCCATAAGACTATCAAAAGTATCTTCACAGACCAGGAGAAAGTAGAATGACATATTCAAAATATTAAAAGAAAAAACTGTCACTTAAGGACTACATCTAGGAAACCTGTCCTTCAGAAATGAAGGAGAGGTAAAGACTTTCCCAAACAAAAGCTAAGAGAATTTGTCACCACTAGAACCACCTTACAAGAAATATGAAAGGGTGTTCTTCAAACTAAAAATAATACCAATTAATATTATAAAAACATATAAACATGTAAAACTCACTAGTAAAGGTAAATATGTAGTAAAAGCCAGATTCTCTAATATCATAGTGGTGATGCATGAATCACAACTTAAATTAAACTTAAAAAACAAATGTATTAAAGATAACTATAATAATTTGTTATTAGATACACCATATTAAAAAATGGAAATTGTAACATGAATAACCTAAAATAAGAGGAAGTGAAAGTACAAAGTTTCTGTATGCTATTGAAATTGTTACAGCTTAAAATAAGTAAGACAGGAAGCAAGGAACAAAGGATCTGCAAAAAAGTAAAAAAAAAAACAGACAAAACAGACTCTAAGCTAAAAATGGTCAATGACAAAGAAGGCAATTATATAATAATAAAGGGGGTCAATGTATCAGGAAGATGTAACAATTTTAGGTTATTATGCATCCAACATCAGAGCACCTAAATATATAAAGCAAATACTAATAAACACTAATTAACAGCAATACAATAATAGTCAAAGACTTTAATATGTTACTACCAACAATGATAGATCATCCAGAGAGAAAACCAATGAATTTGATCAACAATATAGACCAAATGCATATAACAGACATGTACAGAATGTTCTATCCAGCAGCAGAAACCTGCAAATTCTTCTCACAAGCACACAGAACATATTCTAGGATAGATCATATGTTAGGCCACAAAAATGTCTCAATGAATTCAAGAAGATAGAAATTCTATCAAGTGTTTTTTTCAACCAGAATGGTATAAAACTAGAAATCAATAAAAGGAGGAAAGCTGGAAATCCACAAATACATAGAAATTAAATAACACTTCTGAACAACAAATGGATCAGGGAAGAAATCAAATAAAAAATTTCTTGAGATAAACAAAAATGGAAACACAATATACCAAAACTTATGGGTTGCAGCAAAAGCAATTCTAAGAGGGAAGTTTATAGCTATAAACACAAACATAAAAAAAGAATACTAAGATCTCAAACAATTTAACATCAGACCTCAAGGATCTAGAAGAGAAAAACAAACTAAGCCCAAAGTTGGCAGATCGTGGGGAATAATATACCATAGAAATAAATGGAATACAGGAAAACAATACAAAAGATTAATAAAATTAAGAGTTAGTTCCTTGAAAAGATAAATTGACAAACATTTAGACTACCCTCCCAAAAAAGGACAAATAAAATTCTAAATGAAAGAGGAGACATCACAATGGATTCCACAAAATACAGTCATAAAAGTATGAAAAATTATATGCCAACAAACTGGACAGCCCAAAAGAAATGGATTAATTTCTCAAAACATACAACTTACCAAGACTAAAAAAAGAATAAATAGAAAATCTGGACAGATCAATGAGTAAGGAGATTGAATCAATAATCAAAAACCTCCCACTAAAGAAAAGCCCAGGACTGGATAGTTTCATTGGTGAATTCTACCAAAAATTTAAAGAGGAATTAACACCAATTTTTCTCAAGCTTTTCCAAAACATTGAAAGGCAGGAAACATTCCCAAATTCATTTTATGAGGACACCATTATCCTGATACCAAAGCAAATAAGGACACTACAAGAGAACTATAAGCCAATATGCCTGATGAATATAAATACAAGAAATCTCAATACTAGCAAATTGAATTCAACAGCATATTAAATGATCATACACCATGGTCAAGTGGGATTCACTCCTGGGATGAAACGATGTTTTAACATATGTCAATCAATAAACAAATCACATTAATAAAAGATAAAAATTATGTGATCATCTCAATAGATGCAGAAAAAACACTAACAAAATTCAACATTCTTTTATGATAAAAACTCTCAACAAATCGAATACAGAAGAAATGTACCTCAATACAATGAAGGTCATATATAACAAAACCACAACTATTATAATACTTAATGGTAAAGGTTGAAAACTTTTCCTCTAAGATCAGGAACAAGACAAGAGTGTCCACACTTAACACACCTATTCAACATAGTACTTGAAGTCCCAGCCAGAGAAATCAGGCAAGAAAAAGAAATAAAAGACATCCAAAGGGAAAAGAAATAAAATGGTCTCTGTAGATGACATGACCTTATGTATAGAAATCTCTGAAGACTCTACCAAAAACAAAACAACAAACAACAAAAACCTGTTAGAATAAACAAACTCAATAAAGTTACACATTATAAGTTGACATACAAAAAATTAGCTATATTTTATACACTAACAATGAATTATCTGAAAAATACATAAATCCAGTTTAAACAGCATCAAAAACAATAAAAAATACTTAGGAATGAATTTGACCAAGGATGTGAAAGATATCTACACTGAAAATAATAAGACATTGATGAAAGAGATTGAAAGAGACACAAATAAATGAAAACATATCCTGTGTTTATAGATTGGAAGAATTAGTATTATGAAAATGTCTATACTACTCAAAGCCAACTATAGACTCAGTGCAATGTTTTTCAAAATTCCAATGACATTTTTTACAAAAGTAGAGAAAACAATCCTAAAATTCATATGGAACCATTAAAGACCCTGAATAGCTAAAACAATCTTGAGGAAAAAAAAAAAAAAGAAAGAAAAAAGCTGGAGGCATCGTGCTTCTTGTTTTCAAACTGTATTACAAAGCTAGAGTAATCAGAACAGTTTGGCAAAAAAATAGACATAAAAACCAACAGAACAGAATCAAAAGCCTGAAAACAAACCTATGCAAATATGTTCAACTAATATTTCATAAGGGAATACAGAATGGGGAATAGATACATGTTCTCAATTAATGGTGCTGGGAAAACTGGATATTTGTGTGGAAAAGAACAAAGTTGGACACTTATCTTTCATCTCTCACAAAAAATTAGCCGGAAATAGACTAAAGACTTAAGAGTAATTCCTAAAAACATCAACCTCTGAGGAAGGAAACAAGGAATAACCTTAACATTAGTCTTGGCAATAATTTTGTAGATACAGCTTCAAAAGCACAAGCATAAAAAGTAAAAATCAAAATAGGGGACTACAGAAAACTAAAAAGCTTATGCATTGCAAAGGAAACATCATCAAAATGAAAGACAACCTACAGAATAGAACATATTTGTACAGCATATGTCTCAAGGAGTTTATATCTAAAATATATAAGTAATTCATATGATTCTATAGTAAAAGAATCCATTTAAAATGGGACAAAAGATCTGAACATTTTTGCAAAAAAGACATACAACAACCAACGGGTACATAAAAAGGTGCTCAACATCATTAATCATCAGGAAAATGCAAGTAAAATCCACAATGAGATGTCACCTCATATCTGTTAGAATGACTTTCAATAGAAAAAGCATTTGACAAAATACAGCATCCTTTCCTGATTAAAACACTTCAGAGTGTAGGGATAGAGGGTACATTCCTCAATATCATAAAAACCATCTATGAAAAGCCTACAGCTAATATCATTCTCAATGGGGAAAAGCTGGAAGCCTTTCCCTTAAGATTAGGAACACGACAAGGATGCCCACTCTCGCCATTATTATTCAACATAGGACTAGAAGTCCTTGCAACAGCAATCAGACAACAATAAGGGATAAAAGGTATCCAAATTGCCAAAGAAAAAGTCAAACTGTCTCTCTTCACAGATGACATGATACTCTATATGGAAAACCCAAAAGAATCCTCCCCCAAACTACTAGAAGTTATAGAGCAATTCAGTAATGTGGCAGGATACAAAATCAATGCTCAGAAATCAGTTGCATTCCTATAAACGAACAATGAGACTAAAGAAAGAGAAATTAGGGAATCCATCCTATTTACAATAGCACCAAAAGTCATACATTATCTCAGAATTAACTTAACCAGTGATGTAAAGAATCTATATTCTAGAAACTACAAATCACTCTTGAAAGACATTGAAGAAGACACAAAAAGATGGAAAAATATTCCATGCTCATGGATCGGAAGAATTAACATAGTTAAAATGTCCATGCTACCCAGAGCAATCCACACTTTCAATGCCATCCTGATCAAAATACCAATGACATTTTTCAAAGAACTGGAACAAACAGCCCTTAAATTTGTGTGGAACCAGAAAAGGCCCTGAATTGCCAAGGAATTGTTGAAAAGGAAAAACAAAGCTGGGGGCATCACATTGCCAGATTTCAAGCTATCCTACAAAGCTGTGATCACAAAGACAGCATGATACTGGCACAAAAACAGACACATAGACCAATGGAACAAAACAGAGAACCCAGAAATGGACCCTCGGCTCTTTGGGCAACTAATTTTTGACAAAGCAGGAAAAAACATCTGGTGGAAAAAAGACAGTCTCTTCAATAAATGGTGCTGGGAAAATTGGACAGCTACATGCAAAAGAATGAAACTTGACCACTCTCTCACACCATACACAAAGATAAACTCCAAATGAATGAAAGACTTCGATGTGAGACAGGAATCCATCAAAATCCTGGAGGACAACATAGGCAGCAACCTCTATGACATTGGCCACAGCAACCTTTTTCATGACACATCTCCAAAGGCAAGAGAAACAAAAGAAAAAATGAACTTGTGGGATTTCATCAAGATCAAAATCTTCTGCACAGCCAAGGAAACAGTAAAAAAAACTAAGAGGCAGCCCACGGAATGGGAGAAGATATTTGCAAATGATACTACAGTTAAAAGACTGGTATCCAAGATCTACAAAGAACTTCTCAAACTCAATACACGAGAAACAAATAAACAAATCATAAAATGGGCAGAAGATATGAACAGACACTTTTCCAATGAAGACATACAAATGGCTAACAGACACATGAAAAAGTGTTCAAAATCATTAGCCATCAGGGAAATTCAAATCAAAACCACACTGAGATACCACCTTATGCCAGTTAAATTGGCAAAAATTGACAAGGCAAGAAACAACAATTGTTGAAGAGGATGTGGAGAAAGGGGATCCCTCTTACATTGGTGGGAATGCAAGTTGGTACAGCCACTCTGGAAAACAGTGTGGAGGTCCCTTAAAAAGTTAAAAATTGAGCTACCCTATGACCCAGCCATTGCACTACTGGGTATTTACCCCAAAGAGATAGATGTAGTGAAGAGAAGGGCCATATGCACTCCAATGTTCATAGCAGCTTTGTCCACAATAGCTAAATCGTGGAAGGAGCCGAGATGCCCTTCAACAGATGACTGGATTAAGAAGATGTGGTCCATATATACAATGGAATATTACTCAGCTATCAAAAAGAACGAGTTCTCAACATTTGCTGCAACATGGACGGCACTGGAGGAGATAATGCAAAGTGAAATAAGTCAAGCAGAGAAAGACAATTATCATATGGTTTCTCTCATCTATGGAACATAAGAACTAGGAAGATCAGTAGGAGAAGAAAGGGATAAAGAAAGGGGGGGTAATCAAAAGGGGAATGAAGCATGAGAGACTATGGACTCTGAGAAACAAACTGAGGGCTTCAGAAGGGAGGGGGGTGGGAGAATGGGATAGGCTGGTGATGGGTGGTGGGGAGGGCACGTATTGCATGGTACACTGGGTGTTATACGCAACTAATGAATCATCAAACTTTACATCAAAAACCAGGGATGTACTATATGGTGACTAACATAATATAATAAAAAAATATTTAAAAAAATGAAAAAAAATTTGAATAAAAAAAAGGAAGTATATGGATAGTAAGGAGGGCATGTATTGAATGGTGCACTGGGTGTTATACACAACTAATGAATCATCGAACTTTACATCAAAAACCAAGGATGTACTGTATGCTGACTAACATAATATAATAAAAAAATATTATTACAATAAAAAAAATAAAAATTGAAATAGAAAAAAAACCTTGGAGAGAGGAAAGCCTTCCTAGTTAACTATGAAACCATAAAATAAATGATTAATTTATTCTGCATAGAATATCTTCTGCCATATCCGCATATAACAGAACGTACCATAAAAAAGTCAAAAGACAAATTACAACCTGAAATATCTTGCAAATCTTTTTACAAAGGCTAATCTCCTCTTATATATAAAAAGTACCTACTAAGCCAGTAGAAGTATTTGTAAAGGACAGAAACAGTCCATTGAAAAAGAAATACTAGTGATCATTAAAAACATAAAAAGAAAGGGTGCCTACGTAGCTCGGTCAGTTGAGTGTCTGCCTTCAGCTCAGGTTATGATCCCAGGATCCTGGGATGGAGCCCTGCGTTGTCGGGCTCCCTGCTCAGCAGGGAGTCCACTTCTCCCTCTCCCTTGGCCTATTTCCCACGCTTGTGTTCTCTCTCTCTTTGAAGTAAATAAAAATCTTAAAAAAAAAAAAGAAGTTATTGGTAAAGAATATATGCTTTCAACGTTTAAGGCATCTGTGAAAGATACATATATCATTGTTGGTGTCTGTCAAGCTCTTAAGAAATAAAATTCCCATATTGTGGAAGGAACCGAGATGCCCTTCAACAGATGACTGGATTAAGAAGTTGTGGTCCATATATACAATGGAATATTACTCAGCTGTCAGAAAGAACGAGTTATCAACATTTGCTGCAACATGGATGGCACTGGAGGAGATAATGCTAAGTGAAATAAGTCAAGCAGAGAAAGACAATTTTCATATGATTTCTCTCATCTATGGAACATAAGAACTAGGAAGATTGGTAAGAGAAGAAAGGGATAAAGAAAGGGGAGGTAATCAGAAGAGGGAATGAAGCATGAGAGACTATGGACTCTGAGAAACAAACTGAGGGCTTCAGAGGGGAGGGGGTGGGGGAATGGGATAGACTGGTGATGGGTAGTAAGGAGGGCACGTATTGCATGGTGCACTGGGTGTTATACGCAACTAATGAATCATTGAACTTTCCATCAGAAACAAGGGATGTACTGTATGGTGACTAGCATAATATAATAAAAAAACATTAAAAAAATATATAATTCCCATGAATTTTTTTCTCCCCACTGGAGTTTGGGAAGTGTCCTATACTCATCAATTTTTAGCATAACTCTCTAATCATACGTGGGCATAAGAAGGACATTTCTTGAACTCTAATAAAGTAACTACAGCTGTGGTTTGTAATGGCACTTCTGTGGATCAAGTTAGCTAGCTGCTATTGACACAAGTATTTTCCTTACATATGAATTGAGATTTTTTTTTGGTTAATGTGTTCTTACAAACTGTCTAATTAGGTGTTTGAAGACCATGATTTATTTTGATGCAATTATCCAATTGATTCGCTTACTATTTCCAGCTTCTTACATCCAGTATACCAATATAAGAACACCTCACCTGGTGCCAAAGATAACAGAGGACTCAGCAGAGCTGGCTGCCTTGACAGTGTATCAACAACAGAGCTGATCTGGCACCTGATGGCTGGGTTCATTTCAGCAAATCCATTATTAAAATTTTATTAGCCAATGATGAATGAACAGGTTTGGAGCTTTCTTCTCCCTCTATCTTATTTTATATAATCAGCATTGTGTGGAAATTTTGTTTTTCTGGTTCCACATTTGTGTTTTCAAAGTAAAGTAGTCAATAAATCTTTATAATTGACTCAAATTGTACTAGGACTACAGGCCAAACATAGAAGGCTATTGATGTGTTTTACAAATTTGAGAAGGAAGCCAAAGAGCTCAAGCAAAAGAACCCTGGTTACTGGGAATTACAAAATATATGATGAACTCAAAGTAAAGCAATCTGGCTCTGGAGAAGTGGTGGTGTTTGTGGAACTTGAGACATATTAACCAGATAGATTGCTTTTGAATAGAGAACTACATACAATCAGTGATGTATTATCTGGCATATATAAACACATGTAATCACAGAGCCTTGGGGTCTTTATAAGGCAATGCCATGCCCGGCATCTTGTCTGATAACAGAATGGTGCTTCAGGTTGAGGTATGGTAAAGGTCACACACATCTTGTGTATGATAAACACACAATTGTGTTTTTGCAGCTGACAGGAAAGAAATACCTCTTCCCACATCAGAAGCCTTTCAGATATCAATACTCTACTAATTTCAGAATATTAGAAAACAAGATATTACAGCGGTGAGAAAGACCATTATTTCTGAGTCCATTTATTAAAACTGTATAATTTCAACAGGGATGGAATTGAGATAGGGACAGTATGAAAGGTAAGTTATAATCCAAGACTCCACATTCTCTGATAAAAACCATGTTAGGGCGCTAAACAAAATATCTTATTGGTTAATTTGACAGTGGAGAAATACACTAACAAACATTATTTGTGTTACCTTATTGTAGCCATTCTGTATTATTAATATCTACGAATCATAGGTATTATTATTAACCCATTTTAAGGATTGGGAAATAAGGCTTAGAAAAGTTAAATGACTCACTTAGAGCCACCCAGCTACTACTAAGTGGTAGTGCTGGGATTTGAACCTAAGTCTTGTGTGTGTGTGTGTGTGTGTGTGTGTGTAAAAAGCATCTTTATTTTTAAAATTTTTAAAATTTAAATTAAATTAGCCAATATATAGTACATCATTAGTTTCATATGTAGTGTTCAATGATTCATCAGTGACTGTTTTTGAACTGAACTGGTATGCTCTCTTCACTCTAAAGTTTTGCCTCTGTTTTAAACACTATTGTCTGCCTTAGCTGACAGCTCCATAAACAGCTGTGGAAAATTACACCATTGTTGACAAATAGTCACATGCTTTGAATCAGTTGTGCAAATTTCCTCCATATAGAAGCCTCATATCCATTTAGAACTTCTCTCAGATTTCCTAGTATATCCAAATGGTTCTGGAAGAGATTTAGCTCTTCATCCAAGTTTGTCTGTTATTATTTCAACCATCATGCCATCTGGGTTCATGAGACCATTTTTCAACACTCCTCAAAGCATATTTCTTCTTATATAATACTTCTAACCAAAGAATTTTAGATAAATGATCTAGAACCTTGTTCATTTGATCAGCTTTTAAAGTTTCCTAAATTCTTTCTACCAAGTATGAACTTTTTCATCAGCAACTCTAGCAAGGCCGTCTACTCTTCACTTATTTAAGAGGAACTCTCTAAGGGAAAACAAACATTTCCCTGAAAAAAGAAGGCTCTAATAACTCCTTACCAATTCAGGAAATCACACATAAGTGGAAAGGAAAGGCAGATTTTATCAAACCAATTTTGCTCCTTGAAGGGCCATTGTATCCAATAAAAAGACATGTTTTATTCTTCCTAGTCTCTCTTTTCCCTTTCTTTTACTCTTCCCCTCTCTCATTTGCTCATTTGTGCAATCTGTTTCAGTGTAGGTTTTATGGAGGCTTAACATGGCACATAAAATACAGCAAAGTGATTTAATTAGAAAATGCGTGAGGAATAAAAAGATAAGAGGAAGAAAGAAAAATACTCTATGAATTAAATACTTCAGAGGAGAAGGCTAGGACCAACTAAATTTCTTGATGAATAAATAATGCTATAATTTAAGCATGATAATGTTTAAATGAATACAGAATATTAATGAGATCTCTCAGAAAATTTAATTTCCAAATACGTATGCACATGTATCATTATTCACATTGTGCTGTTTATTTCTACTTATCTCCACTAAACTACAAGCTGTAGTAGGGTAGGACTCTAACTTTTGAGTAGAACAGTGTTGGTGTCCCATCCATACTTCAGAGGACTTCAAGGATTTTAAGCTGAGGAAAGCCAGTTTGCTCAGGCAATAAATTAACACCTCCCCAAATTCTCCAGCACTCCATTCACCAAAAATAATTAGTTGGTGTGTAAATACCTCAGCTCCCTCACCCCTTAGGCAATGTGACCTTATGGTGCATGTTTCCCAGTCTTTCCAGGGAACTAAGTCCCAGTCACACCCACAGTAGTAGCTCTCTTGTTTTTATCAGCTACCTTCTTCTCTCACTTCCCTACCCCTCAACCAAATAAACTGCTCAAATATAAACCCTGTTTTAGCATCTGCTTTTGGGGGAACCCAAATTAATACACTAATTATAACCACCAAGCCTACTTTAGGATCTAAAATAAATTTTTCGTTGAACGATATAATTTTTAAAAATTATCTTAAATTACAAAATCATAGTTATTGCTATCACCTAAAAAGATGTTTTTAATGCAAAGGATTAGGGTATTGAATCCTGAAGCTCATTACAAAACTTAACTTCTTGGAGATGGGGTGAGTGGTGGTCTGTTTGAGGTCTCCAGTGATGACGTAGCCACACGTTAACCTCTGAAGTAGATAGTGCACCATGTCCACTCCTTCACTTGCTGTCTTTACTAACAAGGGAGGCAAGAAAGCCCTGTGTCTTAAAGACCTTCTCCATTATTGAGTTAAGGGGAAAGAAATGAAAACTATCTTTCCACTGGTTCATGTCTCTTTTTAGCACTTTAATTACTTTTTTTGTTCAAGGTACATAATAAGACAATACTTCAACCAATCACACACTTTATGGTACTCCTCAAGAGTTTCTGCCTTCTCCTACCCTTGAGAGCTGTGGTAAATGGCCAGGTCAACAGCATGGGAAACTGGTTTCCTCTCACTCTTTCCTGTAGTCCACAGCTTAGAGCAAATCCTCAGTGCCCAGCTGCCTGCTTCCTTCCTCTGGTGCTACATCTGGCTATTTAGATCCTCAATGGTACCATGCAAACAAAAATTCAGATTTTTGGCTTCTCTTGAAAATAATCTGAAGACCCCATCAGTATTCTAAGCCTGCGATCCTATGTGGCACAAGTGGCTGGAACTGCATAACTGCTGTCCTGTTTAGATGGAGCTCTCATTGTCTAGTTTCCTAACCTGCCTTCTTCCTTCACTCATGTCCCTATTTCTCAGTTGAGCTTGTGATTTCTGGGGGCTCCCTAAAGCTCTTGTGTTCTATTGTGCATCCTTTGTCTTGAAGGCTGGAGGGAGGGATAGGCCAGCCCCTCTCTGTCGTCTTTCCTCTAATGAAGAACATTCTCAAAATTTTGTAGTTTTATAGCAAAGTGTAATTATATAATTTTATTCATATATACTGCCCATTTTTGATATGAGAATTGAGATTTCCCCCCCAAATCCTATAATTGTCTTTATCATTTCATTTTGAAAATGCTCATCTACTGTAAAGACTATATTGATTTTATCTTGCCTGCTATTTTCATGTAATGGAATCACCTTAATTCATTATATTTGCATATACATTTTTACTACTGTTTTTGTGATAGCTCTTATGTACAAAAGTGATTTGATGGCTCAAAAGATGTTTAATAACATGTAAAAGTAATGATAAAGACAGTAAAGTAAACCCTATAATTAATAACTTCTAAACATAAGTAGCAAACTGACTTCAATATTAATATTGAGTACAAATATTTATGGACTGGAGCAAGCAAACCTGCAAATGTTATTGTTTTGCACAAGAAAAAACTAAAAATGTAAATAAGATGAATAATAGTTAACTAGAAATGGGATATTGTTGCAGCAGTAGTCCATTTGTTTCTTGTTCTTCTGTGGTGTTATAAACATTTTCTGAAATAAAGGAACAAAGCCTTGGAAAATTTGCATAATTATGAACCAAAGGAGAATGGGTTCTCTGGTCCAAAACAAACAAATGACTTGCAGTATGAAATATATAAATTTTGTTGCTAAAGATAGCAATGAGTCCAAAACTCCTAGATAGCCATAGTTATATTTACCGTGGCGAAAATTAGATACAAAGGATACCATTTCTGAGATAATTTTAAAAAGCCACAAAATTAATGCTAACTTCTATGCTTGGAGAGAAAGCAGAAAAGCAGTGTATAAAATCCCTTTATCAAATGACAGAGTTAGAGACTGAATAATATCAATGGCATACAGTCTAGAAATCCATGTATGCATTAGCAGATGCAGGTACATGGTACTGCTGGATACAAAATAAGGATCCTTTCTTGCATATATGAGGGAGAAGGTCCTGATGACTTGTCTCCTCATCACTCAAAACTCCTCTTATGGCTGAGATTTTCTAAGTTAATTATTGTTTTGTGATCCATGTTAGAGCCTGGAAAGGATATGCTGAAATCAGCAGTCACGTGAAACCCACTGTATCAAGGAAAGTTTTAACAAGTAAATTCTGGTCACAGGTCAAGATAGTGACAAAGGAACTCACCATCCATGGACATACCAAATCAACTGTTATACTGTGGAATGATTTCCTTTGAAAAGAACCTAAAACCTGGCAGAGTGACCCCTTCACATCATATAAATGAAAGGGAAACCACATTAAAGTAGGTAGGAAAGGCTGAGAGGAAATGTCACAATAAACCCCACCCCCTGGCACAGTGACCCACACTCAGGAAGAAAACCGAAACCTGGAGCTTGTCCCTGAGAAGCAAAGAGTTCATCAGGCGCCTCATATCGGCTACCCTAACTTTTAAGCTTGGCCCCTGAGAGATAAGCCCCCAAAACATCTGGTTTTGAAGACTAATCGGGCCTGTGCCAACAAGACCTATTGTGTTGTGGTGTATAGAGAAAGGGCTCCTAAAGGGTGTGCATTCAGACTCACCTGCTTCAGGGCTTAGTGCAGAAGCAGCCCTTGGAAAGCACCCAGACTTAATGTGAAAAAGACTAATTTGCAAATTCTAAAACTTTAGTTTATGGGGTGGGGTCCTCCTAGGTTACTCTCTGGTGGGTGCCATCTTTTTTCTCTCTTTGCTTTGTTAAAGCCAGCAGAACCACCTCTTTCTAAAATTCTTTTTTTTTTTTTTTTTTTTT
The DNA here is from genome assembly GCF_023065955.2 of Ursus arctos. NCBI lineage: Eukaryota > Metazoa > Chordata > Mammalia > Carnivora > Ursidae > Ursus > Ursus arctos. The sequence continues at coordinate 30,829,148 of NW_026623078.1, forward strand.
TTTTGGTGGATGGTACCTTTGCTCACCCCCTTTCTTTGCTCTAGCCAGTGGGCACCATCTTTGCGTGTTCTGTTATACTCCAAGGTGCCAGTACCTCCAGAAGGGGAGCTTCCACACATGTCTGGTGCCCTGGTCTTACATCTGGTGACCCAGTTTTTTCAGCTGCAACCCAGGGGACATCTTTTGATTGCCTGGCTCTGAAAGCCAGTGGGCTTGTGTTCCTGGGTGCTGTGGGACTGTAATAATTAAAGAGATGGTTCTTGGCAGACTATTATCCCCAGGTACTGCACAGATAGCAGGCTGAAACACACCCCTAATCTTTGTGAGAGAGAAGCCTATTTGCTTGACCAGGAGCTTTGGCCTGAGGAGCAGACTTCTGGTTTGGCACATTTATGGGGCCTACAGAGGTATTTTTAGGAAATGGAGGCTGGTGAACATAATTACTATCCTTTCCCTCTGCCTCACTTCAGCTGGTATCTTAGGGAAAGGAGCTTATGCCTTTGTCTGTTGCCCTGATATTTTCAGCTACTACCAGGGCACACCTCTACATCATTTGGCATTGGAGGCCAATGGGGCTTATGCTCAGGTGTTCCCACAGGACTATAACCAATGTAGAAACAGTTCTTAACAGCTACCCCTCCAGGGCACAGCAAGAGGCAACAGATCCAAGAAATCAATCTTCCTATGAAAGAGACCTATTAGCTTATCAACATAGATGCAGCCTGAGTGGTGGCTTCTCCATTAAGCACACGTCTAAGGGCTGCATTTAAACCTTTCCTGAGCCTTGGAGGGCTGTCTTGGAGAAGAGCTTATACATGTCTAGTGCCCCCTGTTTTTATATTTGGTGCCCTGGTTCTTACAGCCACTGCCCAAAAGTAACCCTTGATTACCTGGTTCTAGTGGCTAGGGGATTTGCATTCCCACAGCACTGTAAGAATCAGAGAGATACTTTTTGGTGGGATACCTCCCCCGGGACACAGACAGCAAACTGAAACACCCTCCCAGGCTTTCCGTGAAGGAGGCTTACTTGCTAATCCTGTAGCTTTGGCCTAAGGTTCAGGCTGCAGGTCTGGCATGCATCTAGTGGCTACAGAGGTAGTCTGAGAGCATTAGGCAGAGGATGTGATATTTGTGCTCTCTCTCTGCCTTGCTACAGCTCATCGGTATCTCTAAAAAAAGAACGTCGATAGTAATCTGCAGCCCCAGTTTTTATGACTGTCACCTGAGACACCTTCAGATCACCTGGCTATGGTGGCAGTGGGACTTATGCTTGCAGCATATATTTGCATTCTTTGAAAGCTGCTCACTGAGCTCAGGAGAAAAATGGATAAACACAATGAGAACTCCAACAAAGAGAGGATTTAAGAAAGTTCTGAACAGAAGTCACAGAACTGAAAAATACAATAACTGAACTAAAAAAAAAAAAAACACTAGAGTGGTTCAAGAGCAGAAGCAGCAGCTAAATGAAGCAGAAGAAAGGATCAGTGAACTCAAACAGGGCAGAGGAACTTATTCAATCAGAGCAGGAAAAAAAAAAAAAAAACAACTGAAGATAGCCTAAGGAGGTTATGGGACAACATCCAAGCTTACTAATATACACAATAAAAGAAATTGAGGAGAAAAGTATGGGGCAGAAAACTTATTATAAGAAATAATCCTGAAATCTTCCCAAACTTGGGAAAGGAAAAAGACATCCAGGTCCAGAAAGCTGGAGAGTTTCAAATAGCATGATCCAAAAGAGACTGACATCAAGACATATAATTAAAATGTCAAAAGTGAAAGGCAAGGAGATAATCTTAAAAGCATCAACTTCTAAGCATCAACTTTTTACATACAAGGCAAACCCTGTAGGGCTATGAGGCGATTTTTCAGGAGAAACTTTGCAGGTAGGAAGAGGACGGCATGATATACTCAAAGTACTGACAGAAAAATCTTCCAACCAAGAATACTCTTCCTGGCAAAATTATCACTCAGAACTGAAGGAAAGATAAAGAGTTTTTTAGACAAGCAAGAGTTAAAGGACTTCATTACCACTGAATTGGCTTTATAAGAAATGTTAGAGACTTTTTAAGCTGAAAAGAAAAGGTGCTAGTGGACAAACATATCAATGAAGAAATCAAAAGAGAAAAAAAAATCTTAAGACAAAAGAAAATGGAAATACAACATACCAAGACTTGTGGAATGCAGAAAAAGCAGTTCTAAGAGGAAAATTCATAGCAGTAAGTGCCTACCTCAAGAAATAAGACAAATCTCAAGTAGAAAACCTAACTTTATACCTCAAAGAATTAAAGGGGAAAAAATTTACAGGCTATCCCTGAACATAGATGCAGAAATCGTCAACAAAATATTAGCAAACTAAATTTAAAAATACATTAAAATGATTGCATATGATCATGTGGGATTTTTCCAGTATGCAAGGTTGGTTTAACATCCATAAACCAATCAATGTAATACATCACATTAACAAAATGAAAGATAAAAATTATATGATTATCTCAATAGATTCAGAAAAAAGCACTTGCAAAATTTAATATCCATTTATGATAAAAAAAAAAAAAAAGATCTCAGCAAAGTGTGTACAGAGGAAACGTGCCTCAACATAATAAAGGCCATGTGGGAAAAGCCCATAGCAAACATTATACCTGATGGTAAAAAGCTGAGAGCTTTTTCTTCAAGATCAGGAATAAGAGAAGGATGCCCTCTCTTGCCATTTTTACTTAACATAGTACTGGGAGCCCTAGCCAAAGAAATTAGGCAAGAAAAAGAAATAAAAGGCATCCAAATTGGAAAAGAAGAATTAAAACGGTTACTGTTCGCATATGACATGATATTATATGTAGAAAACCCTAAAGACTTCACCAAAAACTGTTAGAACTAATCAATAAGTTCAGTAAAGTTTCAGGATACAGAAATCTGTTGCATTTTTATATACTAATAATGAACCAGACAAAAAAGAAATTAAGAAAACAATCTCATTTGCAATTGCACCAAAACATAAAATACTTAGTAATAAATGTAACCAAGGAAGTGTAAGACCTGTACACTGAAAACAATAAGACACTGATGACAGAAATAGAAAACACAAATAAATGGAAAGATATTCTGAAGTCATTGATTTGAAGAATATTATTAAAATGTCCATATTACCCAAAGCAATCTACAGATTCAATACAATCCTATGAAAATGTCAGTGGCATTTTTTTTCCACAAAAAAGAAGAAACAATCCTAAAATTTGTATGGAACCATGAAAGACCCCAAATAGCCAAGCAATTTTGAGAGGGAAGAACAAAGCTGGAGGCACTACACTCCTTGATTTCAAACTACATTACGAAGTTTTAGTAATCAAAACAGTACAGGAATGGCTTAAAACAAATAGATCAATAGCACAGAATTGAGTCCAGAAATATACCCATGCATATATGGTTAATTAATCTATGACAAAGGAGGGCAAGAATGTACAATGGGGAAATAACAGTCTCTTGAACAAATGGTGTTGGGAAAACTGGACCATGCATGAAAGTTAACTCAAAATGGATTAAAGACTTGAACATTAGTTTCAAAACTATAAAATTCCTGAAAGACACCATAGGCACTAAACTCCTTGACATTGGTCTTGGTGATAATTTCTTGTATTTGACGCCAAAAGCAAAGGCAATAAAAGCAAAACAAAACAAAACAAAAAGTGGAACTCTATTAAACTAAAAAGCTTTGTACAACAAAGAAACTGTCAATGAAATGAAAAAACAACCTTCTAAAAGAGAGAAGATATTTGCAAATCATGTATCTAATAAAGGTTGATATCCAAAGAATTTATACAACTCAATAGCAAAAAATTAAACAATTTGATTAAAAATGGGCTGATGATATTAATAGACATTTTTTTTGGAAAGATACACATATAGCCAGCATGTACATGACACCTGTTAGACTATCATCAAAAAGACAAGAAATAGTAAGTGTTGGTGAGGATATGAAGCAAGGGAACTCCTGTTCACTGCTGGTGGGAATGTAAATTGGGGCAGTGACTATGGAAACCAGTATAGAGTTTCTTCAAAAACTAACTGACTAACTAACTAAATGAATAAATAAAAAAAAAACTACCATATAACCCAGCAAGTCCACTTCTGGATACTTACCCAAAGAAAATAAAACACTAACTTGAAAAGATATATGCCCACCTATGTTCATTGCAGCATTATTTACAATTGTCAAGATATGGAAAAAAACCAAGTATCCCATTGATGGATGAATACAGAAAATGTGGGATGTGTGTGTGTGTGTGTGTGTGTGTGTGTGGCAAGATCTTGCAATTTCGATGGTCCTCAAAGGCATTCTGCTAAAGTCAGACAAAGTCAAACACTGTATGTTCTCCCTTGTATATAGAATCACAAAAAAACAAACTAAGACACAACAAAAAAATAAGCTCACGATAAAAAAATTCCTTAACTATGCATGGTGATTGATGTTAACTAGACTTATTGTGATTTCGCGATATACACAAATATTGAATCATTATTTTGTACAACTGAAACAATATAATGTTGCATGGCAATCATTCTTTAGCAAAAAAAAAAAAATGAAAAAAGACAAGTTGTACTTCAATGTCTATCTACTTGATTTTGGTTAGTGGTCAATAGTAATTTTCTCTTAATTCACTTTTGAAGGAAACAGTGAAAATCAGAAATATGATCAAATCATGACCAATAAGTGTATAGCCTTTCAGTGTTCAATGCAAAGAAATGTATCATGAGTGTCTATTTTGCACACTGAAGTATGGTGGCTTGGGGGGATAAAGGTGCTCACATTTTTTTTTAGTGGTTTTTTTTTTTTTTGAGTTTTAGTTCAGAGCAAAATTAAGTAGAAAGTACAGAAATATCCTATATACTACCTATCCCCACACATGCATAGCTTCTCCCATTAACAACTTCACTCACCAGTGGTACATTTGTTATAACTGATGAAACTACACTGACACATCATTATCGCCCAAAGTCCATAGTTTACATTAGGCTTTGCTCTGGGTGTCATATATTTTATATGTTTGGATAAATTGGCTTCTTTCACTTAGTAGTATGCACTTGTTTCCTCCAAGCCTTTTCAAGGCTGTACAGTTTTTTTTTTTTTTACCCAGTGAATAATATTCCATTGTCTGGATACACCACAGTTTGTTTATCCATTCACTCAGTGAAGTACATATTGGTTATTTCCGTTTTGACAATCATGAATAAGACTGCTATAAACATCTGTGTGCAGGTTTTTGTGTGGGCATATTTTTTCAACTCCTTCTGGTAAATACCAAGGACTGTGATTACTGGACTGTATAGTAAGAGTATATTTCATAAGAAACCACCAGATTGTCTTGCAAAGTGGCTGTACCATTCTGCATTCCCATTAGGAGTGAATGAAAGTTCCTTGTTGCTCCATGTCCTCACTAAAATTTGGTGTTTCCAGTGTTCCAGATGTTGGCCATTCTAATAGGTGCACGGTGGTATTTCATTGTTTTTTTTTTACTTTGTATTTTCTTGATGTGGGCCATCTTTTCATATGCTTATTTGCTATCTGTATATCTTTTTTGGTGAGGTGTCTGTTAAAGTGGTCCATTTTTTAATCAGGTTGTTTTCTTATTGTTGAGTTTTAAGAGGTCTTTCTTTATATATTTGGTGTAATAGTCTTTAACAAATGTGTCTTGCAAATATTTTCTCCCAGCCTATGGCTTTTCTTATAATTCTCTTGACTTTGTGTTTTGCAAAACAGAAAATTTAATTTCAATGTAGTTCAGCTTATTGATTCTTTTATGGCTTGTGCCTTTGGTGCTTTATCTAAAAAGTCATTGTCAAACACAAGGTCACCCAGATTTTCTTCTATATTATCTTTTAAGAGTTTCATAGTTTTGAATTTCACATTTAGGTTTGTGATCCATTTTGAGTTCATGTTTTGAGGGATGTAAAACTTATGTCAGTATTGAATTCTTTTGCCACAAGTGGACGTTCAGTTGTTCTAGCACCATTTTTGAAAAGTCAATCTTTACTTCATTGTATTGCTTTTGCTTCTTTGTCAAAGATCAATTGAATATTATTTATATGGGTCTATTTCTAGGCTTTCTATTCTGTTTAATCAAGCTATTTGTCTCCTCTTTCATCTTGATTACTATAGCTTTATGTGAAGTCTTGAAGTCGGGTTGTGTTAGTCCTCCAACCTTGTTCTTTTCTTTCAATACTGTGTTGGATATTCTGGGTCTTTTGCTTCTCCACATAAACTTCAGAATAATTTTGTCCATATCCACAAAATAACTTACTGGGATTTTGATTTGGATTGCATTGAATCAACAGACCAAGTTGGGAAGAATTGACATCTTGACAATATTGAATCTTTCTATCCATATACATGGACTATCTCTTCACTTATTAGTTCTTTTGTTTATCTTATCAGATTTTTCAGTGTTCTCATATAGATCTTATACATAATTTTAGATTTTTATCTAAGCATTTTATTTTTTGATAACGTAAGTGAGATTGTATTTTTAATGTCAAATTTCACTTTCTCAGTGCTTGTATATAGGAAAGTGATTGACTTTCATATGTTAACCTTGTATCTTACCACCTTGCTATAATTATTATTTTCAGGAGTTTTTCTTAAAAAAATTCTTTTGGATTTTCTGCATGGATGATAATGTCATCTGCAAACAAAGAGTATAAATTTATACATTGTTGGATTTGACTACTATTTTGTTGAGGACTTTTGCATCTGTGTTCATCAGAACCATTAGTCTATAGTTTTATTCTCCTGCGAGGTCTTTGTCTGATTTGGCATTAGAGCCTTATAAAATGTGTATTTCCTCTGCTTCCATTGTCTGAAAGATATTTTAAAGAATTGGTTGTAATCTCTTCCTTAAAAGTTTAGGAGAATTTACTGGTGAGCCATCTGGGGCCAGTGCTTTCTATATTGGAAGATTATTAATTATCGGTTCAATTTCTGTAATGGTTATAGGTAGGCCTAATCACATTGTCTATTCTTGTGTGAGTTTTGGCAGATCATGTATTTCAAGGAATTGGTCCATTTTATCTAAATTATCAAATTCATCATCATAGAGTTGTTCATAGCACTCTTTTATTACCCTTTTAATGTCTATGAGATCTGTAGTGATACCCCCAATTTCTAATATTAGTTTGTGTCTTTTTTCTTAGCCTGGATAGAGACTTACCAGTTTTATCTTTTCAAAAAACCAGCTTTTGTTTTCAGTGTTTTTAAAATTTTTTTATTATGTTAGTCACCATACAGTACATCCTTAGTTTTTGATGTAGTGTTCCATGATTCATTGTTTGCGTATAACACCCAGTGCTCCATGCAATATGTGCCCTCCTTAATACTCATCACCAGCCTATCCTAATCCCCCAACCCCCTGCCCTTTGAAGCCCTTTCTTGATTTCTTGTTTTCAATTTCATTGATACCTTCTCTAACTTTTATTATTTCCTTTCTTGTGCTTACATTGGATTTCCTTTTTTTTTTTTTTTGGTATCTTAAGATGAAAGTCTAGATCATTGATTTTAGATGCTGTCCTTTTCTAATATATCATTCATTGAATGTTATGAACTTTTCTATAAACACTGTTTTCACTGCATCTTATAAATTTTGATAAGTTGTACTTTTACTTTCATATAGCTGAAATACCTTTTAATTTCTCATGAGATTTCTTCTTGGACTTGTGTTACTTAGAAATGTGTTGCTTAATCTCCAACTAATTTGGAATTTTGCAGCTATCTTTGTTATTGATTTCTAGTTTAATTCCATTGTGTTCTGAGGGCATATTTTGTATGATTTTTATTCTTTAAAATTTGTCAAGGTGTGTTTTATGGCCTAGAATGTGATCTTGTTGAATATTCCATGTGAGCTTGAGAATGAAGTGTATATTCAACTAGACAGGAATTCCTATGATGAGAAGCTTTCTTTAGAAAATACAAATTTGGGGAGCTCTAGTGGCGCAGCTAGTGAACAGTCCTCATACAGAAAATATCAGATTTGAAACTCAGATCACAGTGTTACAGAGATGCAGCGATACAAATGGTTAGTTAAGTACTCTTGTCAAAAAAAAAATAACTAATTAATTTAATCCTTGTGGTAAAAATACTTATGGTATGTTGTCCCTCACAGTTGTTCCAAATTTTAAGACTTGCCAACTCTTGTCTCTACTTATGTTACTCTCCACTTCTCTTCTCTCTGTCCCCCATTTAAGATCACCTGATGTGAGAACTCCCTTTCTTCACTTTTCTCAAGTCAAATGCTATCATCACGAATTTCATCTTTTTTTTTCCATTTCCACTTAGACGTTTTATCTTTCTTCCACAATGTTTCATAGATTAATGTTTTCCTTTTATTATTGCCATTATCTGATTTCATGACTTCTTGCTGTAAGACCCAGTAGATCTAGACTCATAAGACTTTGAAAAACTTGAAGCACTGAAAAGATTGGAAGCTCTTTCTCAGATGTATTTCAAAATAAAAACACTCTAAGTCCATAAACGTAAGATGTTCAACATAGTGACAGCTTCAGACCTTTTTAAATATAACATTTTCCAAGAAAGCCTCTGGGTGTAATGTCTGTGCTCTTTTTAAGTTGTTCTGAACAATGCCCATGGGGGCAAAAGGGCACAAAATACAGTTCTTGAATTCTTGGGCTGTGCTACATAGTTGCCCCAAGTGATGGGGCAAGGGATGTTTGCTTTTTGCTGTAAGTTTATTTTTTTAAGACATATGTTCCATGTATTCCATTAATCACAGGATTACTTTGAATCCACACACCTCAAAATTTCTGAATACTTACATTTTCTTTCTCCCCCACATCACAGTTTCTATTTATTAAAAGTTATGTAGTATAGAAGAGCTTATAATAATACCCCCCCCTCAACATTTCTTGCCTCTTCCCTACATTTTCTCTGGTCTGCTTCTCATAGATAATCATTTTTACCTGTTTGTCTTTAGGCTTTCTAAACAATGCACATAATATATATTACCTTTAGATATTGTCTATTAACTTTCCACAATGACACATGGAAACTCTTCAATCCCATAACAGTTTTTATACTCTTGATTTTTTGTCTCATGTCTTCTTTTTCCATTTTGTAAAACATTGTATACATCTTTATTTCACAAATTTTAGAATATTCTATTTCTAGATTTGGGGAGGATGATAATTCTCCTGTTTGATATGTTCGATAATTCTTCCTCTTCATGGTTTGTTCTTATGGTTTGATTTTTGTTTTCATTATGAGCTTAATGTGTGGAAATTCTCTTCTCCAGCAATCTTGTATGCCTCAGGATATAGAAGAATCTCTACAGACTGGTTTTGCATTTACCTGGGTTCTTAACTGGCTCTGAAACAAGTTCCTTAAAAATTCAAAGTTAAGGGTTCTTGCCCCGCTCTGTTGGTATAAATCTGAACCTGTTATACAAACATGGAGTCATCTTGGGTTTCTAGCTTCTTGCCGGTAACTCTTCTTTCCACCTGGAGCACTGGCAGATGAGAAGCTGCTGTACTGCTTCCTGCTTAGCAAAGCAGAATTTATAGGGCACATTGGTTGTATTTTTGTTTCATGAAGAGGACACTTCTCTGAGGCTCTCAGCTTAACCCAAGGTGTTTTAGTCCCAAATATACAGCCCTGAGGCCCCCATCTTGGGTCACTAAAAATTCATCTATCACTGCCTAATATATACATCTGAGTCCTATACTTGTTTGGGCTCCAATTATTTAAGCTTTTTCTTATAGCTCTGACATTGAGCTATATCTTTATTTCTGACACCTCTAGATATCTCCTTTTCACTTTTTGAGAATGGCTCTGATTTTACAAAAAAAATGTTTTATACCATGTAATTCCATGTAATTTCAATTCCATGTAATTCCATGTAATTCAAGTAAGATGGCATTTTTGCTCATTAACTTCCAAATATTGACTGAAAAACCCAATTGAATTTTTCCTTAATCTTAAAATTTTAAATCAAAGTCACAATCATAGCTTAAAAAAATCAAATATCATAAAAGGCTAATAAATTACAGGGATCAGATAATAAATGGAATTCTAAAGTCCACTGGGTCTGAAGACCTACCTAGTGACCATTTCCCCAGGCCTCAAATGTATAATTGGGACTGACATGCTTGGCAGGTAGCTCAACCCCCATATTACATCTTATTCTGAGGGGTAAGATCTATCATAGTGGGGAAAACAAAGAGAAAGCCTCTAAAACTAATGTCCCCCTACCATCACCAGAGACAAAGTGGTAAATCAGTAACTATATCACATCCTAGGGTGGAGAGATGGTAGAGATAGATTAACTATATCATAAGGATCTGAAAAAGGAATTGGAAAACTACAGACCCTGGACAAAATCTGATGCATGACCAGTTTTTGTACAGCCTGCAAGCTTAATTTCACATTTTTAAAGGTTTGTTAAAAAAATTAAAATATACCACAGAGACTATATGTGGTCTGCAGTCTAAAATATTTACAATCTGAGTCTTCACGGAAAAATTTTTGGCCTCCTTATCTACAGAATGCAGGGATAGTAGTCCCATTACATTTATTTAATTCACCTCTTTGGCCTCTGAAGAAAGTAAATGGGTCCTACAGTTTGATTGCAGATTACAGCAAGATCAACTAAGTTATATCCCTGATCTAAATCTTTATATCAGATATACCTGATGTCCTTGCTAGAGCTGATTAATATGACATCAGATAAAAGTATGTAGCTTTGATTTGGGTAAACACAAGTTATATTATTTGCTAAATTACAACCAAAATAGTTTTTATTTACATAGAATGAATAAAAATATACATTTAAACTTTTGCCTCAGGGCTATCTTCTGCACTCTGTCATAATATAGGCCAAACATATTTGGAGCATCTTGGCATCCTGAAGATCTATTCATTACACTGAGGACTTTATGTTTATTAGTGAGATGAGCAAAAGGCAGTCACATTGGAAACCTTGAGGAAACACCCGGGATACAGAAAGTGGAGATAAACATATTTGAAAAAAACATTTAAAGATCTCAGGTGAGGGGTCATGCCAGGATATCCTCTCTGAAATGAAAGACAAATTAGTGCATTTTTCTCCTTCTACCATGAAGAAGGAAACACTAACTCTGGTGGGTGGTAAGTAAACCATGTGAGCAGTTAGCCCAAACGTCATCCATCATGGTTATACAAGCACACCTTCTTCAGCTTGTGTCTATGACTGTATGGGGAGTCCTGTATGACCAGCTGACATAGGAGTAAAATGTCTGAGTTCAATTTTACAGATGGGCTGGCTTGGTATGTGGGTACAGGCTGAAAATGGAAGACAGCTGCACTAAGGCCTTAGGGGTGGTCTTGAAAAACTGTGGTAAGGAAGAATCTTCCTGATGAACCACTTTGTGGGTAAAAAGAAATGGTTGGAGATTAGAAGATACATAGGTCTCTAATTCAGGATCTGAAAGGGAGAAGAAAGGGAAGATTAGGGCCATGGAGATCTGGGGTAAAGGCCTGTAGATTAACACATGGGAGTGGGCACAAAGTGTACAGATCTTAGTTTATGTTATACACACCAGAGAACATCCTTCTTGGAAAAAGCCATAAACAACCAAGTAGATGAAATCACCAGGCTGATTGATATTTGCCAGCCTCTGCTACTGGCCACCCTATTGCTGGTATGGAGGGCTCACGGGAGAAGTGGTTGAGATGGCAGACATAGAGACTACACATAGGTGTACCACCATGTATCACCAGTTCCCAAGGCTGATCTAGTTGCTGCCACTGCCTAATGTCCAACCTGCCAGAAATAGACTGTCCTCAACTCCCAACATGGCAGCATTCCTGTGGAGACCAACTGACCATTGATGACAAATTGACAACAATGGAACTTTTCATCTTGGAAAGGTTAGTGATTTGTTCTCACAGGAACAGACATACATTCATGTGTGGATTTATATTTCTTGCACCATTAACTAAAGACTTAGAGTGCTTGATCCACCAGCATGAGATCCCACATAACATTGCATTGGACCAGAGAGCCCACTTTATAAAAAAGCAGGTATGAAAGTGGACTCATGTCCATGAGATTCACTTATTACATCACATATCACAACACCCAGAAGTTGTCAGCATTTTAGAGGTTTGGAATGGTTTGTTCAAAACACAGCTAGAACACCAGCTTAGAGATATACTATGTGGGGAATGGGGCAACATCCTCCAAGACGCCAACATACACATTGTTATATGTATAAGAATTAAGAAAAGATTTTATCTGAATGCATAACTCTAGTCAGTATTCCTTTCCTTTTCTTGGTTTTGGGTAAAGTTTTAGATTAACTTAATAGTGTACCTTATGGGAAAGCACAGAGTTATGCCAAAAGTAACTACAAATGGAACAGGCACAGTCTATAAATCCATCCATTCATTGGGAATCTATTTTCTATTTTGATTTGCTTTATAAAGAAAGGTTGGAAAAGAACCTAACCCTGAACTATATAGTTGTGGACTAGATAATTATTTAATTGACCCACTGCTCTTGCTGATTCAATGGTACCTCACAGGTTTTGAAATGTGTCTATGGATTCCTGGTTTCCTTAGAGTCTCTGTTGCTTCCCTGGCCTTTGGAGAGTTTTCAGATGACATGTTATTGACTCATGCTAATGGTCTAAATCTGTCTACTGTGAAATTTACTAGCTGGATCAAAAACAATAAAGGTGTTTTGTGTTAAGACAAAGTTTTGTTTGGAAATAATATGCCTTTTCTTTTGGAAATAATAAAACTTTTCTTTTACTACTTGTTAAGGCTGAGTTGAAAATACGTTTTACTTTTGCCAAATTCTCCCTAAAGAAAGGTAAGCTCTTCATTCACTAATTTTATGACTTCTGATTAAAGTCAACTTTCTGTCAAAAATTTCCTCTCTGTAAAATGCATTTTGTATCCAGCTTTCACATTGGGAAAATCACTTAGCCTATATATCCACTCTTTAAAATGTTTCTGTGTCACTTCAGATTGAAATCCCCAGTTTTACTATGGAAGAGACTTGCTTTCCAAAAGTCCAATATCCCTTCAAGATTATACACTCTATGCTTTCTTGATATGTACAAAGTGTTCCCATATACTAGCAGCTGCCTGTGTATAGTGGAGTTAATGAATTAGTGCAATTATCCAGAACATTTACAGTAAATATTGGAGAGAAAACTGACATTTTTGCTTGAATACCTACAGTTATTTCCTAAACTGATCAAACTCAGAGGAAGGTTGCACAATTTTCCACAGTACAGAAGCAAAAGGTCTAATATTAAAGACTGAGGTGTTTATGGGTAGGCATAACTGAAAGTTAATTAGTAGAAGACTAGAATGTACCTAGGTCTGGGTGCAGTCCCCTCCGGATACTGAGCTAGTCCTCCTGACTTCTTCATTTCTTTTCTGCAGGCCCTGAAGAAACACCCTGTTTTTTAAATCTCTCTGTTTGGCACAGCCCTGTCTACTTCTTGGAATTCTGTTCCCTCAAATCTTGACTGATGGTTTCTGTAGTTCCCTTTTCTTGCTTTTGCCAAAGAGATACACATAAATCTTCCAATTTTCAGTGTGATGCTGATAATTATCTGTGTGGTCTCATAGGAGATGCTTAACCTTTTTTGAAGCTCAAATCTTCACAATTAAATAAAGAAAATGACTATTTCATCATGTTGTTAGGAATGTTAAATGAGATGTCTTGCATAGCAATTTTAGTAGGTATGTAGTAAGCAGTTCTCTCAAACTTTTCTGTCTCATTTTGTTCGTATACACAATCTGAAACATGCACGATTTAAAAAATGGACAATAATATTTTATATTGGTATGATAATTGATAACTTACAAAAATATTTCCTTATGTCTCATCTTATTTGTTCTTCTCACACTGATTTGAAATAGGTAAAATAATTATTTATTATTACTACTTTCAGATAAGGAAATTGAAGCCCAGGGACATTAAGAGAAGTGTCCATATTCATAAAGCTATTAAACACAGAGTAGAAATGAGAGGGAGGTATGATACTGTTTCCTGGGTTATGGTGCTTAGTAGGGACAGCTCTATGTGGGTTTTACTACTGGAAACCAAAGTATAAATCCTGGGAACAATGTTTCTAAATATTGGTGGATTAAGGCCAGGGAAACAATCCAAAACCAGGTTGCACTCTAAATGGCAACCCAAGCAAGTGAAGAAACCATAGCTGGAAGCATTCCTCAGGAAAAGCTTAGGTTCCATGTGGACACATAGGGTGTACTCAGAAATTAAAAGACGATGTTGAATGGAAAGACCATTAAAATGTTTCCACTGGAAATAATTACTTTTTTCTAACAAATTAGCTTAAGTTGGTTATATGTGTAGGTCCTGCCTAAATCTGTTTTTCCAATTAATATCAAAATCAACTAAAAAGACATTTAATGAATATGCATACATGGAAAAATCATTTGGGACTTTTACGAATGACACACCAATGAATGTATAAGATTACATTATTCTCTACCATGTATTTGACAGATCATTCTTGTACACATGGAATGTGTCAGCCACTTTGCTTGGTACAGGGGCTATGACCAGCAAACATGGTCATGAAACTTAAATTAGTAGAAAAGAAGTTTATAGCTTAATAACAGGAAAAAAATCATATGTAAAACATAGAAAACTTTTCTTAAATGAAAAATAGAAGAAACTATAAATATGGTTGATTTAATCAGAATTTCCTTGTATTGGATGTCATCAAATTGGCATTATGCACCTTATTTTTTCTAAAAGTAATAGCAAATGGAGACAGATTTATTATTTTATGCAACAGTATCTGCATATATAATTTCTAAATTTTCCATATTTTATTAAATCGAACTAGCTGGAAATTTAAATTTTAAGTTATCATAAAATAAACCTAGGATTATCCATTACCAAAAAACCTCAGTCATTTAAAGTAATAAATAAGTAATTTCATGGAAAGGGCCATTTTAAAAAATAGATAATTTTTTTTATTAACATTCTAGTTGCAAATAAAATTATTAAGCTAAAATAGTTGAGTTTTATTTTAATTAGGTTAAACATTTCTTCACAATTTTGTTTGACTATATCATAAATATTCTTAGCAGGCCTTTTCTTTAATATGAAGTAAACTCCAATTGGCCTCATGTCAAATTTTCAAAAGAATCTGATTTAGTTGATGCTACATTTATGTGTATGTATTCCTGTGCACCAAGTGAATTCTAAATTATTTTTTCTTTAAGAATTAAAAGCATGAGTATGGAATCAATAGGATTAATTGCTCGTCACTTTACTTCACAAAGATCCAGGTAGATTTAATCTAAGTGTCTTATAGCCTGTAATTCTCTCTGCCTTTGTTCTATTCCAAACGAACCGAATTGAGTAGGGGCAGCATAGAGGGAGTCAAGAAAATAGCATTCCTGGATGCATGTTTCATTATTGGACTCTCTGAGCAAAAGAGAGATTTTTATGTACAGATGAGAACATTATTCGAGATACATTTTGACGGATGGAAAGGAAGGAATTTTAGAGTTTAGGTAAATGGGGCCAGATTTGATTATATTTAAGTGTCTTGGTAAAGTCTCTGAATGGGAAATAGGAAATATGTATTCTAGCTTTATTTCCTCTAGACTGCAACATGTTAGAATTAGAAGGGACTTTGGCGTACTTTCAGTCTGATTCTCTAGATAGGAGAAAACAAAATTCCAGAGGCCATAATGGCTTGTTCAAGGTCACTTTGATGGTTGGTAGTGGATCAAGGAGCCACCTCTACCTGACCTGATGATCTCTCAAAATTTCTTTCCATTACTGGGCTTTCTTGGAGGGTAATTCAAATCATTAAGGACCTCCAAATACATGTCTTTCTTTTCTTTTGAATACAGCAACTATAAATTAACCTTTTTTTTGAATCAGTAATAGTGTTATATAATACAATTCTTTATAAGCCAGTTAGAGACAGTCATCTAGAGGAGACAGGCAGAAACAAAAGACCTGATTGCTAATGGATGAGTGGCAAAGAAGATTAAATAACATGCATAGCATATATAAGCTATGAAGTTTATAATATTGACTTTGAGTCATGTCAAAGAACACAAAGCGTATGTTCAGTACATTCTGTTAAATAAGTTGGGAAAGTATAATACATTTTATAATGGTGATTTTCAAAAAATTAAATATTGGCCCTGAGAATATAGACAGATTTTTGGAGAATATATTTATATTGAGTACTTAAATCCTCAGGAATGCTAGGTAATTTAATTATTTAGATTGGAAATAAGTGGCAATATACATTTAAAAGGAAAAAATACAACTACTTTAACTTTAAGTGTACCTAATGGTTTAATTACAAATTCCGGGCTTTTTTGCAACTTAAATGAGGCAAAGCATTTGAAGGTGTTGGTAGGAAACAGTTAACATGGGTAAAATGGCAATGAGTTTCATTTTGTGTTTAAAGTATGTCCAAATTTTGTTTCGGAAAATAGGTTATCTTTAATCAGCTGTAGTTAGTTTTATTCAATATACTGCTACTTAGAAGAGAGATAGCAAATATTTTGGTTACCTCTGTCATTTTCAAGTGACTGGTAATGAGTTATTATTCTGTATGCTATTCATTATGGAAGATTTTGAGGCTGTATCTGATTTGGTGAGGGAAAAGTGTTGTGAATGATTAGCCATGTGTGAAAAAAAGCTTGGAAAAGGGAGAATATTTGTGCCATTTATTTGCAATCTCTGGCTTAGTTCAGCCATAAACTATGTTCTTTCCCTGTAATTCTAATTTTCATGTTACTACAATTAGCCAGTTCTGTATGCCTGATTTGTAGTGAACTTTAGTATTGTTCTATTCTGCAGTGGGAAGAATAGGTAGATTGGATTTGAATCTCATCTTCCCTAAGGACGAGGATTAGCATGAGCAAGTTATTGAACTTCCACAAGTCTCAGTTTAATCATCTATAAAATAGGCAGAATACCAGTTTTCTACGGATTTGGGCAAAGCAAATTGGAAATTTTAGGTAAAAACGCAGTACTTTAAATTATTTAACTTCCCCAGCCAGTGCCTATGTGAGTTTAAGGACTATAATGACATTTTGATATTGGTTTTAAATGAAATTTTCTTGGGAAAATAAATCTGTTACACAATACATTCTAAAGAATATATAGACGAAGTTTAAATATTGGCGCATCCCTTCACCTAAAATAATGTAGACATCTAAGAAATAACTGCTTAATTAGTATAAGACACTTATGTGACTTTGCAAAATTGATGTGCAAAGAAAATTTATTCGCTCATTAAGAAAACACCTTGGGGAAAAAATTATAGATACACAATTTAAATCAGTTAAAAGAAAATTAAGTATATAATATATAGGCTTATAAAATTATAGATTTTAGCAATTCCATTTCCTATGAATTTAAACCAAGCCTATGCAGAGCTGATTGTCTCACACATAGCTTTCTCTTTTGCTGACCACAAACATAGGAGCTTTATTTTCAGAACTGCAGCCTGTCCTAGCTTGCCCTCTACTGGTTAATGTTTTTGGTGCACCAATGCTTAGGTCCTAAGAGGAGACCTAACAAAGGAGGACCACTCACTTTTAGAGTAAAAAGCAGGTGGAATCAGAAGGAAAGCAAACAAATACACACAGGTTATACTTCAGATTCTTGTCTTCTAGTATCTTATACACATGATTTGCTCATGAATTTATAGTTCTAGCAGTCTATACCGCCTCCAAAGACTTACAACTCGGATATCTTCATTTCGTTTTTACATTTAACACACACATGCATGGAGTTCACACCATGTTTAGGTATAGCTCAAGAAAAGGAAGACAGACAAAATCTCTGCCTTCATGGAGAATCTGGTTTAT
Source organism: Ursus arctos (assembly GCF_023065955.2). NCBI lineage: Eukaryota > Metazoa > Chordata > Mammalia > Carnivora > Ursidae > Ursus > Ursus arctos. The sequence continues at coordinate 30,847,026 of NW_026623078.1, forward strand.
ATTCTGATTATAAAGCCAAACAAGAAACAAGTGAATTCAAAGTCAAATAGAGATAGATCTGAATGAAGTTTCAGTATTCTTCATTCTGCAGAAAAGAACACTGTAGTAAGACAGCACCTGTGTGGGTTGGTGGCATGTGTAGTTGTGACAGGGTCATCAGTGAAGACCTCTCAAAAGAAATGAATGAAAGAGAAGCTGAAATTTAAAGTGGAAGTGGTAGGCAGGGGTCAGATTACCATAGGGCCTGCAGATCATTTTGAAGTTTATGTTTTTCAAGTGCATTGAGAAGCTGTTTGAAGTTTTAAGAATTGCCATTCAATTTATGTTTTTAAAATGTGACTCTGAGTCAACGTGCAATGGGGAAAGATGGCAGAGTAGGAAGATCCTGAGCTTACCTCTTCCCAGAAACACACTAAGGCAACAACTACATGTAATGCAGCTCACTCTGAAAATGACCTGGAGACTGGCAGAACAGATCTTCCACAGATAAAGACATAAAGAGAAGGCCACATTGAGAAGAGTAGGAGGGGCAAAGATGTGGTCAGAAACAAAATCTCCCATGTGGTGACCTACAGCAAGAGGGATATCATAAGCATGGAAGAGTGAATGGATCAAGCCCCACACCAAGTACCCTTTTCTCTGGAGACTGGCACCAAGAAGATGAGCCCTCTAACATCTGTTTTTGAGATTATCTCCAAGAGATCCAGAAGGCTATGAAAATAGTCTCTGCTCTTAAAGGGCTAGCACTCTATATAACTTTTCCTGAGACCCAACACAGAAGCAGCAATTCGAAAAGCATCTGGGTTATACATGTGGGAGAATTATTGAGTACTTTTAGGACATGTGATGGAGGAGCGGGGATCTGTAGGAGTTCCTCCAGGAACGGAAGTGCCAGTCAGTGAGTGCCATTTATCTTGTCCTCCTTCAGCCTAACTGCCCAGACGCTTGTGAGAGCTGGTTCTGACCCTCTTTTCTACCTTACAAGCATTGTTTGTCTTGCGCTGGTATTCCCCTGTGGACTCACCACACTCAATATGCCCACTCCACCAGACACCCTTCCAAAGTGGCTTCTTCCCTGCTACATCTGATAGGCAGCCCCAACCAGCACCAGCATCCCCCATCCCCCGCCCCCCAGAATGACTTCATGTAGGAGGGGAGTTAGTCCCACCAACTGGCATGCCTACAGTATATGCAGCTGGGACACTCAGCCAGCTACACCAGGGGCCAGCCTTGCCCATCAGTGTACCAACAGTTTTAGCCAATTATTGCTGATGGTGGGTTGAGAGCCAGCCCTACACACCAGTATGCCTACAGCAGTCATGGTCTAGCCATAACAAGATGATGCATGCAGCCCACATAGGGGATGCCCTTGGGGCACCTGGTTTGATAACCAGGGATATTGCACTATTGGGCTCCACAGGACACCTTCTATACAGAGCCAGTATCTTCAAGACCAGAAGATGTAGCTGACCTACCTACCATATGTAAAACAGAGAGTCAGACAAAACGAGAAGACAGAGGAATGTGATATCAATGAAAGTAGAAGACTAAAACTCAGGAAAAGATAAATAAAATGGAGATAAGCAATCTACATGATAAACCCTTCAAAGTAATTATCATAAAGATTCTCATTGGATTGAGAGAAGAATACATGAACACAGTGAGAATTTTAACAAAAATATAGAAAAGATAAAAGAGAATCAGCCAGAGCTGAAATAGAGTAACTTAAATGAAAAATACAGTAGAAGCATCAGTAGCAGATTATAGGATAAGGAAGAATCAGTTGGTGATCTGGAAAACTTGGTAGTGGAAAGCAACCAAGCTGAACAGGGAAAAAAAGAAAAAAAGGTGAACAGATCGCTAGGACAACATCAAGCATACTATTATTTGCATTATAGGGGTTCCAGAAAGATAAGAGAGACAGATAAATGGGCGCAAAACTTACTAAAGAATAGCTGAAGCTCCCTAACCTGGAGAAGGAAACAGACAGCCAGATGCAGAAAGTACAGAGAGCCCCAAACAAGATGAACTCAAGTAGGTTTACAACAAGACATAATAATTAAAATTTCAAATTTCAAAGATAAAAAGAGAATCCATGATATTTCCCAAAGTGCTAAAAGACCAAGACTACTTTACACAGCAAGGTTGTCATTTAGAATTGAAGGAGAGACAAAAAGTTTCCCAGACCAACAAAAATTAAAGGAGTTCATCATCACTAGATTGGCCTTACAAAAAATGTTCCAGGGATTTCTTTAAGTGAAAAAGAAGAGATCATAATAAAAAAAAAATTAAAGGAAAATATTTCACTGCTAAAAGCAAATATACATACAGTAAAGGTAGTAGATTGGTCACTTATAAAGCTAATATGAAGGTTAAAAAACAAAAGTAGGGAGTTGAGGGGAAGACCCTAAGTCCTCACTGTGTCCCATGAATGCAACTAAATAACTATGAAATTGTCCTAAATACCACAGAAATTGATCTGAAAACTGGAAGAAAAATTCCACAACTGAAGGTAGAGAAGAAGACACATTGAAGAGGGTAGGAAGTGTGGGGATGTGGCTTGAGAGAGAAATGGACTGTGGCTGCTGCAGTTGGGATGAAGGTGCTATCACACAGAAGGGGAAGAGATAGACTAGTACAGGGGAGTGCCTGGGGAAAGCGAATCCCCATAGCAATTGGCTTGGGAAGAGAGAGAGAGCCCAAATTTTGTGAGTTCCTGCAACCAGTGGGGCTTAAAGGATGGAGTTTTGAAGGTCAGCATGCTTGGTTCAGAAAAGGTCAGAGAACATTGGGGAAGCATGCTCTTGGAGAAGAGGCAGGGCAAACGGCCCATGGGCATACAGTGTGGAACAGCAATCTAAACTGCCTGAGGCACACAGTGAGGAAGTTAGTTGCTCATCTTGAGCTGTCTCCTAGGGAGTCAAAGTTCACAGAGAGACTCCACAAAGGAACAAAGGAACTGGAGGTGTCATTTTCCTCCCCTACTCCTCAACATAAGCACAGGGCCATTTGGGGGAACCAACACAGAGCTGATGCTTGTTACCTAACTTGTGTACACCAACCCCTGCCCCTCCACACTTCACACTTGCTTCAGTCCCAGCACAGTGGGCCTCCTCCCCTAAAAGAGCAGTCCAAACCTCTGCCAGCACTGTGTCTCCCAAACTGGGAGTTTTGCAAGGCCTCAGTTCTGGTGGCAGCAGCAACAGGTCTCATTCACAAGCAGACCAGGGCACACTTAGTTAAAACATGGCACATTCTGGGCAGGGACCAAAGACTACCCACAACAGCCAAAGACAGCCTCTGCAGATGACTGACCTAAAGGATAAACCAGCCAGGACACAACGGCAGAGCATATGCAGCACACATTGGAGACACTCCTTGAAGCACCAGGCCCTGGGGAACAGGGAACACTACAGAACCTCTTTTTCATAAAGCCATTACCCTCAAGAACAGAAGACATAGCTGACTTTCCTCACACACAGAAACAGTCACAGAGACTTAGGCAAAATGAGAAGACAGAGGAATTTGTCTCAAATGAAAGAAGAGAACAATGCCATGGATGGAGAACTAAGTAAAACAGATATAAGTAAAATGCCTGATGGAGAATTTAAAGTAGTAATAATAAGAATACTTACTGGGCTTGAAAAAAGAGTGGAGGACATCAGTGAGATCATTAACACAAAGATAAGGAATAACAGAGCAAAGATAAAGTTCTCAATAAAATGAGAAAGATGCTTGATGGAATGAACAGCAGGCTGGAAGAAGCAGAGGAATAAATTACTGACCTAGAAAACAGAGTGATGGAAAGTAATCAAGCTGAACAAAAAAAGAGAAAAAAGAATTATGTAAAATGAAAATAGTCTTAGGGAACTCCTTGACTCCAGCAAACATAGTAACATTCGTATTATAGGGATCCCAGAAAAAGAGAGAGAAAAATGGGTAGAGAGTTTATTTGAAGAAATAATATCTGAAAACTTCCCTAATCTGGGGAAGGAAACAGATATCCAGATCCAGGAGGCACAAAATCAACAAAAGCAGATCTATACCAAGACATATTGTAATTAAAATGGCAAAATACAGTGATAAAGAAAAAAAATATTAAAATTATTAGAAGCAGCAAGACAAAGAAGACAGTTACCTATAAAGGGAACCCTATGAGGCTATCAGTGATTTTTCAGCAGAAGCTTCACAAGCCAGAAGGGAGTAGTATGATATATTAAAAATGCTGAATGGGAAAAACCTGCAGCCAATACTCTATCCAGCAAGGCTATCATTCGGAATAGAAGGAGAGGATAAAGAGTCTCCCAAACAGAACAAAAGGAGCCCATAACCACTAAACCAGTACTGCAAGAAATTCTAAAGGGACTTGCTGAGTGGAAAGGAAATACCAAAAATGGCAGTATGAAGGTAGGAAACACAAAAACAATAAAAATGAATATTTCTGTTAAAAAAATCAGTTAAGGAACTCATGAAATAAAAAGATGTAAATTATGATACCCTCTACCTAAAGCATGAGGAGGAGTAGAGAATGGGTTCAAACTTAAATGGCCATCAACTTAATATAGGCTGCTATATGCAGAAGATGTTATACACAGACCTAATGGCAACCAAAAATAAAAAACCACTAATAAACATGCAAAGAATAAAGAGAAAGAAATCAAAATATATCTCTAAAGAAAACCAGTAAACCATGAAAGAGAGAAAGACAAGAAAGATCAGAGAAAATTTACAGAAACCACAAAATAAGTAATGAAATGGCAATAAACACATATATCAATAATTACTTTGAATGTAAATGGACTAAATGTTTTAATCAAAAGGCATACAGTGACAAAATGGATTTTAAAAAAGACCTATCTATATGCTGCCTAGAAGAGACTCATTTTAGACCTGAAGACACCTGCACATTGAAATTGAGGGTACAGAGAAACATTTATCATGCAAATGGATGTAAAGAGAAAGCCAAAACAACAATGTTTATATCAGACAAAATAGACTTTAAAGCAAAGACTGTAACAAGAATCAAAAAGGACACTACATAGTAATACAGGGGACAATCCAACAAGAAGACAATTGTAAATATTTATGCACCCAACATAGGAACACACAAATACATAAGACAATAATAATACAATAGTAGTATGTGACTTTCACACCTCTCTTATATCAATGGACAATCATCTAAATAGAAAATCAACGAGGAAACAATGGCTTTGAAAGACAGACTGGATGAGATGTATTTAACAGATATATATACAACATTCCATCTTAAAACAGAAGAATACACATTCTTCTCAAGGGCGCATGGAACATTCTCCAGAATAGATCACATAGTCTCAAAAATTCAAGAACATTAAAGTTCTATCATGCATTTTTTCTGACCACAATGTTATGAAACTAGAAGTCAACCATGAGAGAAAAATCTGGAAAAACCGCAAATGGAGGTTAAATAATATTCTTCAAAACAATAAGTCAACCAGGAAATAAAAGAAGAAATTAAAATGTACATGGAAACAGAAGAAAATGAAAACACAACAGTTCAAAACCTTTGGGATTCAGTAAAAGCCATTCTAAGAGGGGAGTTTATAGCAAAACAGGCCTACCTCAAGAAGAAAAATCTCAAACAACCTAAACTTACTCCAAAAGGAGCTAGAAAAAAGAGCAGCAAACAAAATCTAAAACCAGCAGAAGTAAGGAAATAAAGATTAGAGCAGAAATAAATGCTATAGAAACTCAAAAAACAAAACAAACAAAACAAAACAACAACAATAGAACAGATTTGTGAGACCAGGATTGGTTTCCTTGAAAAATAAAAAATTAAAAAAAAATTGATAAAACTGCTAGCCAAATTTATCAAGAAAAAAGGAGAAAGGACCCAAATAAAATTACAAATGAGAGAAGAGAAATAACAACCAACACCACAGAAATACAATTATAAGAGAATATTATGAAAAACTATATCCCAACAAATGGACAACTCAGAAGAAATGGATAAATTCCTAAAAGTCCAGGACCAGAAGGCTTCACAGGCAAATTCTACCAAACATTTAAAGAGTTAATATCTATTCTTCTTAAACTATTCTCAAAAATGGAAGAGGAAGAAAAACTCCCGAATTCACTCTATGAGGCCAGCATTATTCTGATACCAAAACCAGATAAAGACACCACTAAAAAAGACAATGACACACCAATATCCCTGATGAACCTAGAGGCGGAAATGCTCAACAAAATACTAGCAAACCAAATCCAATAATACATTAAAAAAATCATTCACCACAATCAAGTGGGATTTATTCCTGCCTTGCAAGGGTGGTTTAATATTCATAAATCAATCAATATGATACATCACATTAATAAGAGAAAGGATAAGAACCACAAGATCTTTTCAATAGACACCGAAAAAGCATTTGATAAAGTACAACATCCATTAATTATAAAAACCCTCAACAGAGTAACATGAACATAATACCTCAATATAATAAAGGCCATATACAAAAAACCCCACAGCTAACATCAACCTCAACGGGGAATAACTAAGAGCTTTTCCCCTAAGGTCAGAAACAAGACAAGAATGTCAACTCTCACCACTTTTATTCAACATAGTACTGGAAGACCTCACCACAGCAATCAGAAAACAAAAAGAAATAAAGGCATCCAAACTGATAATGTAGAAGTAAAACTTTCACTATTTCCAGATGCCATGATATTAAATATAGAAAATCCAAAGACTCCACCAGAAAACTCCTAGAACTGATAAACAAATTTGGTAGAGTTGCAGGATATTAAATCAATATACAGAAATCTGTTGCATTTCTGTAGACCAATAATGAAACAGCAGAAAGAGAAATTAAGAAAACAATCCCATTTACATTTGCACCAAAAACAATAAAATACCTGGAATAAAACTAACAAAAGAGATGAAAGATCTATACTCTGAAAACTATAAAACACTGATGAAGGAAATTGAAGATGACACGGGAAGTGGAATGACATTCCATGCTCATGAATTGGAAGAATATTGGTAAATTATCTATACTACCCAAAGCAATGTACACACTTAATGCAATCTTTATCAAAATACCAACAGCATTTTCACAGAGCTAGGACAAACATCCTGAAATTTTTGTGAAACCACCAAAGACCCCAAATAGCCAAAACATCTTGAAAAAGGAAAGCAAACCTGGAGGCATTGCAATTCCAGACTTCAAGTTACATGACAAGGCTGTAGTGATCAAGACAGTATGGTACTGGCACAAAAATAGACACATAGATCAATGAAACAGAATAGAAAACCCAGAAATAAACCCATAATTTTAAGGTCAATTGATCTTCAACAAAGCATAAAAGAATATCCAATGGGAAAAGGACAGTCTCCTGAACAGATAGTGTTGGGAAAATTGGACAGAAACATGTAGAACAATGAAACTGTACCACTTCTTATGCCAGACACAAAAATAATCTCAAAATGGATAAAGACCTAAATGTGAGACAGGAAACCATCAAAAAAGGCAGTAATTTGTCTTATGTTGGCTTTAGCAACTTTTTTCCTAGATGGGTCTCCTGAAGCAAGGGAAACAAAAGCAAAAATAAAGTTTTGGGTCTACATCAAAATAAAAAGCTTCTGCACAGTGAATGAAGCAGTCAACAAAACTAAAAGGCACCCTATGGAATGGGAAAAGATATTTTCAAGTGACGTATCTGATAAAGGATCAGTATCCAAAATATATTGAGAACTTATAAAACTCAACACTCAAACAACAAATCATCCAGTTAAAAAATGGGCAGCAGTCATGAACAGACATTTCTCTATAGAAGACATACAGATGGCCAACAGACACATGAAAAGATGCTCAACGTCACTCATCAGGGAAATAGAAACCAAAACTACAATGAGATATCACATCACACCTGTCAGAATGGCTAAAATCAACAGAAGAAAAACAGGTGTTGCCAAGTATGTGGAGAAAAAAGAACCCTCTTGTGCTGTTGGTGGAAATGCAAACTGTTGTAGCCACTGTGGAAAACAGTATGGAAGTTCTTCAAAAAGTTAAAGATAGGAATACCCTATGATCCAGCAATTGCACTATTGGGTATTTACACAAAGAATACAAAAATACTAATTAAAAGGAATACATGCACTCCTATGTTTATGGCAGCATTATTTACAATAGCCAAGATATGGAAGCAGCCCAAGTGTCCAGCCCAGGCAGCCCAGGACATTGATAAATAAAGAAGATTATATATATATAACATATATAATGGAATGCAATTCCATATATAATGGAATCAAATCTTGTCATTTGCAATGACATGGATGGAGCTAGAGAGTATAATGTTAAGTGAAATAAGTCAGAGAAAGACAAATACCATACAATTTCATTCATGTGTGATTTAAGAAATAAAACACATGAGTGAAGTGGAGGAAGAGAGTGAGATATAAAGAGACAGACAAATCAAGAAACAGACTCTTAGCTATAAAGAACAAACTTATGGCTGCCACATGGAGGTGGGTATGGGGATGGATGACATAGCTAATGGGGATTAAGCAGTACAGTTGTGATGAGCACTGGATGATTAAAATAAAAACTTAGATGAATGCAGGGAAACCAGTTATATTTAAACTGTTAAGGGATTCACAAAATAAAAAGATAAAAAGTATGGCATAATATACATAAAATATCAAGGGGAGAGTAAAGATGTAGTGCCTTTAGAGTGTGCAAACTTAAGGGAACATCAACTTGATTTAGACTGCTACATACACAGAATGTTATATATGAACTTCGCAGTAACCATAAACAAACCTATGATAGACACACAAAAAATAAGGAGAAAGCATTTAAGTGTAACACTAAAGATGTCATAAAATCACAAGGGAAGAGAGCAAGACGAGAAAGGAACAGAGAGCTACAAAAACCCAGAAAACAATGAACAAGATGGCAATAAATACACACCCATTAGTAATTATTATAAATGTAAGTAGTCTAAATGCTTCAATCAAATGATATAGGGTGACTGACTGGATAAAACAACAAGAACCATCTATATGCTGCCTGAAAAAGATTCACTTCATACCTAAAGACACATACACATTAAATGTGAAGGGATGGAAAAAAAATACTTCATACAAATGGAAATGATAAAAAGCTGGGGTACCAATACTTGTATTACAGAAAACAGACTTCAGAACAAAGACTGTAAGAGAAAAAGAAGGGCATTACATAATGATAAAGGGATCAATCCAACAGGAGGATATAACAATCATAATATCTACATACTCATAACAGGAGAACTTAAGTATATGAATGAAATATTAGCAGACATATAAGGAGAAAATTATAGTAATACAATAATAGGTTACATTAATACCACTTATATCAATGGATAGATCACTCAGAAAATCAATAAGGAATTCAGTGGTTTTGAATGACGCATTAGACCAGGTGGACTTAACAGGCACATACAGAACATTTCATCTAAAAACAGCAGATTACACATTCTTTTCAAGAGCACATGGGACATTTTCCAGAATAGATAACATGTTAGGCCAAAAAACAAGTCTTAATAAATATAAGATTGAAATCAAATCAAGCATATTTTCTGACCACAAGGGTAGGAAACTAGAAATCAAGAAAAAAAAACAAACTAACCTGGAAAAACCCCACAAACACATGGAGGCTAAACAATATACTACTCAACAAGCAAGGGGTCAACAAAGAAATCAGAAGGAAATCATTTTAAAAATCCCTGAGACAAATGAAAATGGAAACATTAGGGTTCAAAAGCTAAGTAGCTTTTGAGGAAAGTATATAGTAGCTCTAAGAGGTAAGTATATAGCAATACAGGCCTACCTTTAGAAAGGAAAAAAAAAAAACCTCAAACAATTTAAACTTATACCTACAGGAATTAGAAAAAGAACAAAGTCCAGAGTTATTAGAAGGAAGTAAGCAATATGGATCAGAACAAGCAAATGAAATAGAGATTAAAACAAAAAAATAGAAAACATCAATAAACTAAGTGCTGGTCTTTTAAAAAAGTAAACAAAATTGATAAACATTCAGCAAAATAATCAAGAAAAAAACTGATGACACATATAAATGAGAAGTGAAAAAGAAGTTACAACAGCACAGGAATACAAAGGATTATAAGAGACTATTATGAAGAACTACACGCCAAGAAATTGAACAACCTAGAAGAAATAAATTCCTAGAAACATACAGTCTTTGAAGAATGAATCAGAAAGAAATAGAAAATCTGAACAGATCAATACTATCAACAAATTTGAATCAGCAATCAAAAAACTCTCAAGAAACAAAAGTCCAGGACCAGAGAGCTTCATAGGTGAATTCTACCAAACATTTATTTTTTTTTTCTACCAAACATTTAAAGAAAAGTTAATACCTATTCTCAAACTGTTCCAAAAAATAGGAGGGAAAACCTCCAAATTCATTCTGAGTCCAGCATTACCTTAACACAAAGCCAGACAAAGGGACTAAAAAATGAAACAAAAAGAAAGAAAGGAAAAAAAAGGAAGAAAGAAAATCACAGACCAATATCTCTGATGAACATAGATGCAAGCAAACATCCTCAAAAAATATTAGAAAACTGAATTCAAAAATACATTAAAAGGATCATCCACCATAGTCAAGTACGATTTGTTCCGGGGATGAAAGGATAGTTCAGTATCCACAAATCAACCAATGTGGTACACATTAACAAAATGAAGGCTAAAAATCATATGATCATCTCAACAGATGCAGAAAAAACACTTAACAAAGTTCAACAACTATTCATACTAAAAACTGTCAACAAAGTGGGTTTATAGGGAACATATCTCAATAAAATGAAGGCCATATATGAGAAACCCACAGTTGACATACTCTAATGAAAAGCGGAAAGCTTTTCCTCTAAGATCAGGAACAAGACAAGATGTCAGCTCTCACTACTTTTATTCAACATAATACTGAAAGTCTCAGCTGCAGCAGTTAGAGAAGAACAAAAATAGAAGATATTCAAATTAGTAATTTAGAAGTAAAATGGTCACTATTTGCAGAGGACATGATATATATATATATATATATATATATATATATATATATATATATATATATATATAAAACCCTAAAAACTCTATCAAAAATCTATTAGAACTAATACATGAATTCAGCAAAGTTGCAAGACATAAAATTAATATACAGAATTCTCTTGTGTTTCTATATGCTAATAACACAGTAGCAGGGAGAAATTAAGAAAACAATCCCATTTATAATTGCACCAAAACCAATAAAAAAACCTAGGAATAAATTTAATGAATTAGGTGAAAGACCTGCACTCTGAAAACCATAAGATATTGATGAAAGAAGTCGAAGATACCAAAAAATGGAAAGATATATTATACTCATGGATTGGAAAAATTAGTATTATTAAAATATCCATACTACCCAAAGCAATCTACAGATTTGATGAAATTTCTATCAAAATGCCAATGGCATTTTTCACAGAACTAGAACAAATAATCCTAAAATTTGTATGGAACCTCAAAAAACCCAAAATAGCCAAAGCAATCTTGAAAAAGAACAAAGATGGAGGTATCACAATCCCATATTTCAAGCTATGCTACAAAGCTATAGTTATCAAGACAGCATGGTACTGGCATGAAAGTGGACACATTTATCAATGGAACAGAATAGAGAGCCCAGAAAGAAACCTATGCTTATATGGTAAATATAACTGTGACAAAGGAGAAAAGAATATATAATGGGGAAAAGACAGGCTCTTTAATACATGGATGGTGTTAGGAAAACCACACAGCTACATATAAAGGGATGAAAGTGGACCACTTTCTTACACCATATGGAAAAATAAATTTAAAAAGGATTTAAGGATTTAACCAAAGCTGGGGGCATCACAATGCCTGACTTCAAGTTATTTATTACAAAACTGTGATCACCAAGACAGCATGGTATTGGCACAAAACAGACACACACATCAATGGAACAGAATAGAGACCTCAGAAATGGACCCTCAACTCTATGGTCAACTGATCTTTGACAAATCAGGAAAGAATGCCCAGTGGAAAAAGTCTCTTTAATAAATGGTGCTGGGAAAATTGGACAGCCACATGCAGAACAATGAAATTAGATCATTCTCTTACACCATACATAAAAATAAATTCAAAATGGATGAAAGACCTCAATGTGAGACAGCAATCCACCAAAATTCTAGAGGAGAACATAGGCAGTAACCTCTTAGACATTGACCACAGCAACTCTTTCAAGACATGTCTTAAAGGCAAGGGAAACAAAAACAAAAATGAACTTTTGGGACTTCATCAAGATGAAAAGCTATTGCACAGCAAAGGAAACAGTCAACAAAACTAAGAAGCAACCCACAGAATGAAAGAAGATATTTGCAAATGATGGATAAAGGGCTGGTATACAAGATCTATAATGAACTTATCAAACTCAACACCCCCCAAAAAAGTAATCCAGTCAAGAAATGGGCAGAAGACATAAACAGACATTTCCCCAAAGAAGACATACAAATGTCTAACAGACACATGAGGAAGTGCTCAACATCACTAGCTGTCAGGGAAATACAAATCAAAACCACAATGAGATACCATCTTACACCAGTTAGAATGGCCAAAATTAACAAGACAGGAAGCAAATGTTGGTGAGGATGTAGTGAAAAGCAGAACCCTCTTACACAGTTGGTGGGAATGCAAGCTGGTACAGCCACTCTGGAAAACAGTATGGAGGTTCCTCAAGACGTTAAAAGTAGAACTACCCTATGACACAGCAATTGCACTACTAGGGATTTACCCCAAAGATACAGACATAGTGAAAAGAAGGGGCACATGCCCAATGTTCGTAGCAGCAATGTCCACAATAGCCAAATTGTGAAAGGAGCCTAGATGCCCTTCAACAGATGAATGGATAAAGAAGATGTGGCTCATATATACAATGGAATATTACTCAGCCATCAGAAAGGATAAATACCTACCATTTGCATTGACATGGATGGAACTGGAGGCTAAGTGAAATAAGTCAAGCAGAGAAAGACAATTATCATATGGTTTCACTCATATGTGGAACATAAGGAATAGCATGAAAGACCATAAGGGAAGGGAGGGAAAACTGAATCGAAAGAAATCAGAGGGAAACAAACTGTGAGAGATTCTAGACTCCTGGAACCAAACTGAGTGTTAGAGAAGGGAGGGAGGTGGGGCGATAGGGTAGCCGGGTGATGGATATTAAGGAGGGCACATGTTGTGATGAGCACTGGGTGTTATATGCAACTAATGAATCATTGAACTCTACATCAAAAACTAACGATGTACTATATGCTGGCTAATTGAACATCATAATAAAAAAATAAATAAAAACTACATATAAGCATAGCTGCATACCATGAGACATAAGAACAAGTTTAAAAGTAAAAGGATAGAAAAGACACTGACTATTCTAAGATTAACTGAAAAAAGGTGACAGAGCTAAATACCAGGTGGGTAGACTTTAAGCCGAAAATATTACCAGAGATGATAAAAAACTTTTCATAATGATAAAATGTTTTTTTACCCACTAGAAGATATAGTGACTCTAAACTTGTATGCATCTAATAACATAGCTTTTAAAATATACATAGCAAAAGATGACAGAACTAAGAGTAGACAAATCCACAATCATAGTAGCTGATTTTAATATCTCTCTCATTAACTGATAGGACAGAAAAGTGGTAATATTAGGAACATTTAAACAAAAAAAAATCATTTAATCACTCTGGTGATGGAACTAGCTTAGTAATTTTCCCTCTCCTCCATGTTCCCACGTGGTGAATTTTAAGAGGCATTTATCATTTGTGACTGTGAGATAGAAATTACTGTTAGACCATGCTTATCAGCCCTGAGAGTTGATAGTGGTGGTGTAGCTAAATTTTTATAATTGTCTTTTTTTTTTCAAAGTACTTTTTATAAGATTCCCACATTGGTGATAGTTATCTTCCTTTTGTAGATTAGAACATGTTGGCTTCGACAAATTACTACTGGTTCCACAAATAATACATGTTCGCGATAATGTTGAGACCCAAGTTTCTTGACTCCAAGTCTTCTGTTCTTTCTATGAAAACACTGTATAAAAAAGATGGCTTGAGCATATTTAATTAGGAACCCTCCATGTTGAATAAGCATCTGTTGCTTTTCATTAAGCACCTGCTCCATGTCTTCCTTTGGAGGGCTGCAGTATAAGAGAATGAGATGGATGTGGAGTGTGAAGACCAGCATCTGGGAATTACCTGGTTGGTATGGGGAAGACACATAAATTTCCCTGATTCTCAGTTTCCTCATCTTTAAAGTGGGGGTGATATTGCCAACTTATATAGCATTTTTCAGAGTCTTAAGAATAGCATAAAAATCATTTTCTTTGGCTCCACCCTGACTTGCTCTGTGAGAATCCTGGCATCTTCAATTCTGGATGCCACCAGTGACATTTGAGACTATGTAGTCCTTTTGAAAAATAGTAAGTACCAGGAAAAGGAAGTGACCTGGTAGGGCTATAAAGTAACATAAATAACATTAAAAAGTTACTATATATGAAAATTCATGAATTCTAAAGCAATGTACTAAAAACTATTGAGTTCCTCTTTAGTGTCTAGATAAGGATACAAAAATAATATCTAATAATAATACCCACAAGAATATTATAACGTACCATTTTCCTAAGGCTCTAAGTAGGATATTAAACAGAAACAAAATTTTGAGGCAGTACTATTGGAAGGAGTGATAATCTATAGTTCAGTGTGTGTGCTAAACTTAGTTTTATGCTTCAAACAGAGGGGTATACTAGGTTAATGCTACTCAAACATTAATGTACATATAAGCCATCTGGGAATCTTGTTAAAAATGCAGACTCTGATTCAGTAGGTCTGGGGAAGGACCTGAGATTCTGCATTTCTAACCAGCTCCTAGGTGATATGAATGGGGCTGGCCCAAGAATCACACTCTAAAAGGAAAGATCCCACATACCTTGTAAAGATAATAATTTGTTCTGGTACAGGTTCTATTTATTTTGATTAGAGTGCTTCACTACCAACAATGCCAACCTAACTCTGGTAATGTTAAACAAAAAAGGAATTTATTAAAAGGATATCAGACAGTTCACAGCATTGATGGAGATGCTGGCAAACCATGTTTAAGAAAATGAGAATAAAAGATGATCAAAATCATCTCAGGAACAGTCTACTTAGGACTGTACTACTGGCACCAGCTCTGCTACACCCTCCCCACAGGCAGTGTTGGATTCTTGGTTGCCATAAATGTGGCAAGTCATCTTTGGCCTTGAAACTTTCCATTTGCCCTCTAAACAGGTTCAGAGTCATAGGGCTTGAGACACTGATTCACTGTGCTAAGATAGAATCCTTCCCCTGTTAGAACTGCCCTCCCTTCAAGGTTTGGTCCTGCCTCCCACCTGTCTTGGCTTTCCCCCAAATGTCAAATATCATTACACTCTTAAATCTTAGAGAGGTATAAGCAACAAGAGACCATGCAATCCAAATGTACCCTTTTGATAAAAATGTGATTTCCAAAGATATTATAAAACATAAGGTTTTCATATAAAATTAGGAGAAGGGGGAGAGATAAGACTATAATTTTGCAATAATTTCCAATTTCCACCTTGTCCCATCTCCTGAATCCCTTGAGGACCTTTTCTTCATTGACTTAATTCATATGTCTTATAAACGTTTAAGAGAAAAGATGAACAGATGGTAGATTTCAAAAGCCAATGCCATTTTATGGTTTGTGTTGTGGAAACCATTGGATAAACAGAGTTTGTGTTACTCAAAAGATTGATAAGCTGTGACAATAGAGTAGTGAAACTAGATTTATTTAACTACACAGAAATTAATCTATTTTATAAGGAGGCTGGAAGAGAGATAAATAGATAAAGGAAAAGCTGTATTGAATAGTTAGTAATATTTTAAATGAATTCACCTTTAACAAGGTAGAGATGAAATTCTGAGTTAAAAACACTTAAATCAGAGGGAAAATATTTTATGGTGTCTCTTTAAGAATTGTCAAATGAATTTCTTTTTAAAGGTGCATAAACACACACTCACACACAACTATTTCCTTCATGGCTGAGCCTTAGAGATTCCAAGTTATTTTTGGTGCCAGATTTCAACCCAGAGGAAGTTTTATGGCTGAGTTAAAACCCCCTGAAAGCAAAGGTTACAATGGAAATGCTGACAGAGTCCGTGCCATGGCAACATTTGTGAATGTAGTTTTATTAAAACAATAAACAACTTTTGTTCAAGTGCAAGTGAATGTAAAAACAACAGAAAAATGGCCCCTTCCTGTGTCTAATGCTTTATCTCTCTCTCTCTGTTATTTCCTTGCTGGGGCTCTGATCTGAGCTTGCTGGTCGCACATACCATTATTGGTCTGAAATCAACACTTGCACCCCGGATCCTTATAAAAAGGCCAATAAAACACCAGGAGAGGGAACTCACCTCTGACCTTATTAAAGTGGTTACTGAGTGTATGGTAAATTGGGGCATTGGGTATATTTATAATTGGCACTAGATTTGGGTTTTTAATTTCCTAATTGACTTTGTATGTATTTCTGTGCCAGATTATCTAACAAATTATATGTGTTTCCTCCTTTATTGCCAAGTAACACACCAAGGTCTAAATGATGCCTTATGTGGTACACACTGTGTTTGCTCAGGAACAGATGGAAGAAAACAGTGAGGCCAGAAGGCTCACCTCCTCACACAATGCAGTCAGTCGACCAGACCAGGCAGAGCTGCTTTATGGCTTTTCACATTTGAAGTTTACAAAGAGAGTCTCAGTGACCCTAGGAAGTGTGGAGTTGTGGGGAGAATAAGAGTGCTGTACTCCCCTTGCCCTCCTTCTCCCCAAAGTATTATTGTGCATAGTGTTTGCAAATGACATACCTCTAGCAGGAGAATAAGGACCAACCAAGAAATACTTTCCAAAGAATGAAAACACGAGTAAATATCCATGAGGCCAAACTAAAATGTGAAGGAAATCAAATATATGAATTTCTCCAAAAAAGACATTAAAAAATAACTTCTGTGTTTATAGAAGGGTACAGAATATAACAAAAGGGAATGAG
The DNA here is from genome assembly GCF_023065955.2 of Ursus arctos. NCBI lineage: Eukaryota > Metazoa > Chordata > Mammalia > Carnivora > Ursidae > Ursus > Ursus arctos. The sequence continues at coordinate 30,864,158 of NW_026623078.1, forward strand.
AGGTTTGAAAAGTAACAGTAGACTAGAGGCAAAAGGGCAGGGGATCGGTGAGAAATTTTCCATTGCTCAGAGAACTGCCTGAACTTACCAGAACAAATGAGCCCAAATTTGCTCTAATTAAATTATTTTGGGAGGCTCTGTGCTCACATCGTTCAACTACCAAGTCCTATCCATTTAGAACATTCTCAAGCCATACTGAAGATTAGAATCACCTGGGGTGGTTAAAAATCACAATGGTCATGTACAATTAAACGAGATTCTGGGGCTGGGCTGAAATGTATATCAGTTTTGTTTTTTGGTTTTTTTTTAAAGCTCCCAGGTGATTCCAGGGTACAGTAAAAAACTGTAGACCACTCCAGAGGGACCCTACAACCCTAGACATACTGAACTTTCAATGGGAAAAAAAACAAAACAAAAAACCCCAAACAAAAAACTACAGATGTTTGGGGCAGGACATTTCCTCTAGGCAATTCATTGGGCTCCTCTGACTGTTAGCAGCATTCACAATTTGGTTCTCTGGCTCCAAGCCCAATTGGTAGAATGTCTATAGCAGATGTTTGAATGACATTCACAAATGGAAGCTTCCAAACCTTTCCTTGTTTAACAAGTAACAGCAGGACCTTATTTAAATAAAGATCAGTAGTGATCATTTAATCCCCTTAAAATTGCCTTTTCTTCCTCTCTTCTATAAGCTCGCTGACCTTTGGATGCACAAAGCAATGCTGCAGACGTCTGCAAGTTGCTTTCTGGAGTAACTGAGCAGTCAATTGAATTGCTATGTGCTCCTTCACGTTTAGTTATTAAGACTAAAATTATGGAGGTGGTTGATTATTCCAGCCATCTGAAGGACTGTTCTGAATTCAATCAATTCTTTTTTCATCGCTGTTCTCAGGGCCAAAATGCTGAACAGAGTGGATAACACTTGGAATGTGGTAAGGCCAAAGCAAGCCCAACTGGGACTCAGCGAAGCCGGTGGAAACAGTCTTTTCCTCATGTGCTTTTAATGTTTTATGTCTTATCCACATTTTCATGATTATAAGCTGTTACTTTGGGCAAAGAGTTGCCTCTAAGTAGCCAATGAATTGTATACACACACACACACACACACACACACACACACACACACACATATATATATATATATATACAGGCTCGTTTTCGATTCATTTACAGGAAACACCTTTGAGCCTTCTTGCCTCCTACCGCTCCTGCTGCTTTTATTAGTACACATGTACCAGAAGCATGTGCGGTGGCCACTATGAGCCAGTTGTTTGCAACCCTGGCTGCACTCTGTATAGGGTGCTTTGGAAGCACCTTGAAAAAAATCTGAATCAAAACCAAAAGCTCTTGAGGATTGTTGGTTACTGTCCACTTGCAACTGGACCACAATACATTGATCAGCAAATGCTAGCATCTAGCAAGGAAGCTTCTCTGCACTCTAATCTAGACACAGAGCTAATGAAGCAGGAAGCGTAACACTTTTAGTTTTCATTCTTCTTGGAGACATCTCATCAAAATAAATAATTCCTTTCCTTCTCTCCAATTCCTTTGGGAGCAATCCATTTAGCAGTGAATGCTTCTTTGGGAGATTTTTTTTGAAAAGTGAAAATCACAGCTTCCCTTTGGAACTACCTTAATTTTTGAAGCATTATTTAAGTGAGGTGATGGATATGACAACTCTGTATTTATCATGATTTATTGTTCACAAAGAATTTTTATACAGTTGACCCTTGAACAATGAGAGGGCTAGGGGTGCCAACCCCCAAGTGGTCAAAAATTTGTTTATAACTTTTGACTTCCCCCAAAATGTAGCTATTAATAGCCTACTGTTGACTGGAAACCTTACCAATAGCAAAGAAGTTATTTTTTTTCTCTTGTATGTATTTTATACTGCATTTCTCACAACTTCCTTTGTGAAGTTTTTAGAGTAGATATTGCTAGCCCTTCTAGACAGTAAGGGAAACAAACTTATTAAGAGACCTGCCTCACCTGTCAAATGCACTTTTAAGTGCATTTTACCAATTTTGTGGGATTTTTAAAAATTTTTATTTAGTTGACATACAATGCTATTTAGTTTCTAGGTGTGCAACATAGGGACTCGACATTTCTATACGTTACTAAACAATCATAAGTATAGTTCCCATTTATCACCACACAGTTATTACAATATTATTGACTATATTACCTATGCTGTACACTTTTAATCCCCATGACTTATTTTGCAACTGGAAGTTTGTACCTCTTAATCCCTTTCACCTATTTCATTCATCCTTTCCCCCACCCAGCAACCACTGGTTCGTTCTCTGTATTTATGAATCTGTTATTTGTTTTTAGATTCCACATATAAGTGAATCATATGATATTTGTCTCAGACTTATTTTTCTTAGCATAATACCCTCTAGGTCCATCCATGTTGTCACAGATGCTAAGATCTCATTCTTTTTCACAGCTGAATAGGATTTTGTTTTGTTGTTAACAATGGAAAGGGAGTAGCCACTGGAAAGATCACAGCACACTATCTTGAGCAAAAGAAACCCAGGTAAAATGTGGCTTCATGACATTTTAATTCTTTATAAGTACTTTTGAAGTTGAGGTGAGATGCCACATTTAGAAGCTGGATTATAGCCCCTTAGCTACTGGCATGGCCTGCCATTTGTGTTCTGTTATTCCATGGTCCTCAGTCTGAATCTTCAAAGGTGGTCTAGTTATAGACTTCCTGCTTCTTTACAACAAACCACCTATTACTTTAACTTTCAACTACAAAGCCCAATTCACAGGGGGTCCTAAGTGGCTTCACTCTCTCAGGCAAAGAGAAAGCCAAAGTGGCAACAAGAAAGAGTGTTGCACTGACCTGTGAGTGGGTAGTGACCGGTGGCTAGTGGGTTTCCCCAAAAGCTGTGGTCAAGTAGATCATGGTGAAGGCAGCAAGGAAGCAATACTATCAGTGGTGAAGAAGAGGGGCTCGTGCAGGGTTCCGAGAGGGTTTTCTTGCTTGTCTCCAACCTCTTTGTATGTACACATTCAAGAGCTTATCAGGGTACCAAGTATCATGTGTTCCTCATAAGAGATGCAAATATTGTGTGTCTTAGAGGAAGAGAGTCAACTGCAAAGGAATTCTGAAGGAAGGAAGGAATTCTGAAGGAAGGAAGGAATTCTGAAGGAAGGAAGGAGAAAAGGAAAGAGAAAGAAAGAAAGAAAGAAAGAAAGAAAGAAAGAAAGAAAGAAAGAAAGAAAGGAAGAAAGAAAAAGAGAGGAAGGAAGGAAGAACGGACGGACGGACAAAACTGGGGTGTAAACAGCAGTGGGTGCCAGGTGTTTCAGGTCATATTGAAAATGTAATCTCCATGACTGGAAGTAAGTGGGTGGTCTCCAAGGTCAAGACTGCCTTGGCCTCGTTAGGATCTGCTTGTAGCTGTCTACTTTAACTTATTTTGAATGTATCTATTTCAAAACATTTCATATTAGTTAAATTTATCCTCAGAGTTCCAGAAAAGGGGTAAGATACATTTTCATATTATCTGGGAAATTATGTACAATGTGTTGTTAGAAGTGATATGCTAGGGATCCATGAATATGTTTTTGATAGTTATGGTAAAAAGAGGATGATAAACATAATTTAGGAGAAATTGTATTTTTGGTTATAATCTTTGTTATATTGGTGTTTAAAAGAGTTTTTTGAAGAGTTTGACCTTCTGTATCTTTTTCATTTATTATAGTATTTCAAATTTTTCTTTTAATTCTTTTGTACCAACTTCCTATTTAAATGAGATGACTGAATATTAGAACCAGGAGGGGCATAATAATTTATTTAGCCAAAACTCCTGTTTGTCAGAGAGCCAACTGAGATCAGAGAAGTTACATGATTTGCCCAAAGTCACACACCTAGTTAGAGGCAGAGCTAGGACTAAAACCAAGGAAAATATACAGTGGATTCTTTTTCCTGCTTTTCTTGAGTCTTTCCAAATAAGCATGTTGAGTGAAAACCCTTCATAAAGCAGGTAAAAAAGACAGAAAATGATGTGTGAAATACAGGGTTATGTCAGAATGCCACAGACACTTAAAATCAGCAATGAACACCTCTGACTGACCTTAGTATTTTCCAAATTTTTCTTGGGACACCTTTTATAAACCTGGCTGCCATCTCTCTGAACTTTTTGTGCGTCCTAATTGTCAATTTATAGATTAGCAACATTTAGTCACTCATTCTTTTCCATTAAAATCAAAACAGGAAATATAGGGATTTAAGAATTCATTTACTTGTGTCCCCACTATTTTGTAAATCTTCATGAAGAGAGGGGGTGAATTTTTCTCACTGTTGTATTCCTGGTGCTTGGCACAAAGCAAGTATTCAACAAATATTGGTGCACTTTGCAAACCTATAACCACCTACCCTGAAAGCTAGTAAATACTTGCATATGCATTTAAAATCTCTGACCACATAAAATGTCTTTCAGGTCTAGGACTAACATACTTTTAAGAATCTCCCTAAAGAGGCTAGCAAGAACATCTTCCTTTCTATATTTGTGTTAACACTTTGAGAGCAACTTTTCTAGCAGTGAGAAAAGTGTCCACTCAAAATAGGCAGGGATTCACCTAGAAAAGAGTTGTGTTTTGGCAGTCACTGAGTAAACACTCCTTGCTTATGATTCTCGAAGTGATTTTGCATGCAACCTCATGATTTTTATAAAACTCCTATGAAATACATGAGACTGGTATTTTACCATTGTATTTAGTTGATGTAAAAAAAATTCCAAAGTCCTTGGGAATATGGACACAGACCTTCTGACTCTAAATACCATATATTTCTCCAAACCCCTTTCGTCCTTCCCGATAGAAACTATGGCGTTGGTAAATTACTCATAATAATTTTCCCCTCTTTTAAGTACATTGGAGATTATGGTCCCACTTCTGTGCCTCTAGGGGACTATAGAGGTTACTCAATGGAGAAGGTCAAGTTGTTAGTGGCTTCATGGGAGTTTTCTCCTTACCTATGCAGTCTCCTCATCTAACATGAAATTTAGTGGACTTTGTTACATGACTTGATGTCAAATCTCTTCATCTAAAATTTCATAATCATAAAAATCTCAGATAACAAGCCAAACATTGGTCTTGGGGAAAAATTATTACAACCAAATGTTGAGATGACAATAAAGTTTGGGTAGTTCCTTTGGATTTACAGTAGTAATAAGATTTTCAAGTCAATTCAACAAATAATTGTTGAGTACTGCCTATGATAAAAGTAGACCTTATTTTTACAAGTATAAGGCACATTTCCTGTCTTTAGGCAATATGCAGTTTCAGGGAAAAGACTGACCTAAGTAATTGGCTGTGCAATGTGGCACTTGTTCAACAACTGGTATAATCAAACTACTATGAGGTACAAAGGAGGGATTCATTTTACAAGTGACATATTATCTGGCCTTTAAAAGAACAATAACTATCATTCCTGGTGAAGGACATGGTGACACAATAATGCAAACATGAAAACACAGTAAGACACAGTGTTGGTGCTACTATTGTGCCATCCTAGGGTATAAGCAGCAGTTTCTATTTGAAAAAGTTACTACATTTATTGTGAGAGTTGTTGCAAGTTGGGCTCCGTGAGATGGAGATTTTAAGATGGAGATTGACATGCAGAAGGTTTATTAGAGAGTGTTCTTGGGATCCACACCTTAGAAGGGAAGGAAGCAGGACTGGGCTGAGGAAGGAGGTGAGCAGTGAGGTGATCTCAAGGGAGGCCTCTGCTAACACTAACAAGAGCTCTGAAGCTGCAGTGATCCTTCAGAGTTGTCTAAGGTGGGGCAAAATGCTCTATGTCTATCAGCCATTGGATGTGGGCATCACTGACCTTGAACAAGGTGGATTGACAGTGTTAGGCCATCTACCAGAAGCATTCCCAGTGAGGAGAGAGCATTATTCTAGGCAGGGATTCTGGACGTAAAATGTTCTTTAGCTAAAATACTAGGGTTGTCAAATGGTGTTTTATTTAGTCTGCATCATATTAGTGTCTCATAGTATTTTGCCAGATTTCTACTTAGATAATAAGACTCGCATTAAAATTTTTTCCTCACAAATACAGGTAGAATGGTATATCCTGAGAATTGACATTCATAATTCCAAGAAACAATATTTTGTTCTAAATTTTATAATAAATTTATAAAAGCAATCTTTTTAATTTCTGTGATGATTTAAGAATCTTGCAGGACCCACAGCTGTCTTTTTGAAGAAAGGGTGAGCATGCATATTATTATACTCTACGTGTCATGACAACATTTTTACCCTCCACACAGAGAATATCTCACTTGATAGGATAAGCCATGAGATAGATACTCAGGGCACTATTGGTCTTCCCATTTTATAGGTGATGAAATCAAGTTACAGAGAGCTGACATGATTTGTGCAAGGTCACAATGATAGAAACTGTCAAAACCAGTGTAATGGCTCAGTTTTCTGCCTTGAAGTACAGTAGCGCAGTTCTCTCTTCATTGCAACACATTCTCTCAAAGTGGAAGATTGTCCCCCATCGGCAAGATCTTCTGAGTTCTGAGCATTACTTTATTCTACTATGGGAGTGATGGTAGGCTATTTCCCCTACTCCAAATCTTCTATCTCCTGAAATTAAGGTGGAGTAATATTTATCCACCTGTTCATTCAATTAATAAATATTTTCTGAGTATTTATAAAGTGACAAGGTTCATGCTAGTTAGGCCCTGGGTTATAGACATAAACAAGATACAGTTCCTTCTCTCAAGAAGACTAGTTCTGGTCTAACACCTGCTTAGGGGAGTTTTTGGACATAGACGGGGTTTTCCTCCCATTGAATTAGAAAAGAAGTGCTCGGTTATGTACTTTCACTTAAGAATTGTGGTGGCCTATAGACACAAACTGCCAAAGAGTGCACAGAGTGCACAGATGTGGACTTGCCAGACTCTCGTGATTGTAGGTAAAAGACAAAAGAAAGATTTCTAGAATGTTCTTTTGATTCTGAAAATTAAGCAAAACTCCCTAATAGCTACATATATATTATAATTCAAAGAGTGAATGTCTTCCACATTATTTTCTTGAGAACACTTCTGTTCTAACATTTCAATTTGTAATTTGGGATACTTTCTCATTTTTGGTAGCTCATTGAGGACATTGAGTAATGATTTTGTAATGATTACATAACCAAAATATAGGAAGGTTCTGGAGAATACTAAAAAAATTATTATAGATGAACTGAAATACTATCACTAAGTGGTTTAAAAGTGAATACAATTATCATATGGTTTCACTCATTTATGGAACATAAGAAATAGGAAGATCAGTAGGAGAAGAAAGGGAAGAAGGAAGGGGGGTTAAACAGAAGGCGAAATGAACCATGAGAGACTGTGGACTCTGGGAAACAAACTGAGGGCTTCAGAGGGGAGGGGGGTGGGGGATTGGGATAGGCCAGTGATGGGTATTAAGGAGGGCACATATCGCATGGTGCACTGGGTGTTATATGCAAATAATGAATCATGGAACATTGCATCAAAAACTGGGGATGTACTGTATGGTGACTAATATAACAAAATAAAAATTATAAAAAAAAAACAAAACTAAGGATGTACTGTATGGTGACAAACGTAACAAAATAAAAATTATTATAAAAAATAAAAAATAAAAGTGAATACATTCTAAAAAAAATAAAGTGAATACATTCTTAATGTCTATTTCTTTTGTAATTATGTTTAAACATTGCCCAAAATGTGCCGATTAGAGCCACCTATGGCAACTGTTACAGCTAAAGCTGGAAAAAGGCTTTGACTAATGTAATGATTAGAGGGAAGAAAGGCCTGTTTAAAGCTGACTGAAATCATTTGCTGCATAGTGAGAGGGCCTACACACTGAAATATGTTCATTTTCATGTTTGTTGCTGGCTTATATGTCAGTAATCAGGAGGGACTCTTCTGCTCAAGGGCTATTAAAATGGCTTTACAGGAGCCAGCCTGCTTAAATGATCTTATTTCAAGAGAAGTGGGAATGTAAGTGATCTTGTTTTCTTTACTCTTTTACCTTTTATTTCAATTTAAAATACTTAGCTGATTCCAGAAGTCTATATTTTTGAGATAAACAGTAAAAAGCCTTAAGAAGATGATGTAAATATTTTCCAGATACAACAACTTGATTATCAAAATGAACCTTTATGGGGACAGAAGGAGTCTATCATTACATATCCTAAAGGTGACTTCTCATTTCAGAAATAATCAGTAGATCCAAAGTTACATCAACTAATAAGTACTTTTTATTGTCAAATCTTTAAAAGCAGGTAGCATTGACTGAGCCATGGCTTATCACTCATGCACACAACTTTCTTTATGGTGACAACAGTTCTATTTGGAATTAAATTGATTGTTGTTGTTATTGGCTTGGTTAACTCAGACCTTAGACTAGTAAGTTACATTGATGTGATTATTTTAGTACATGAATATGCACTGTTGCAGGAAAAAATATTAGATATATCTGAAAAAAAAGTGTCATCTGTTATTTAAAACTCCCAGCCCCTGAGATTAGATTTTATATTATAGACAAATTCCACATTTGTTGACTGTAAGACAATTTGTATTTTAAATATTCAGAAAAAGAAGAAAGGGTACTTTTCTTCTTTTCAAAAAAAAAAATCTTTGGAAGTTATTACTATTGGACTCTCTTATGGAGAAATTAGGTCATTTTTGGCCCATTTGGGTGTATTAAGAGAATAACCTGTTCTAGTTCTTTTCTTCAAAGGGCTAGATTTCCTCCAGTCTATACCCTGCAAACATGAAGCAGACATTCTATTTGTAACACTAGTTTCCGATATACAGAAAGAGGCCAGAATTTTTACAAAATCTTTAAAGTTGTTTAATCACCAACTTTTTAAAAAGGTTTTGTATTTTCTAGAATACTTTTTGAACATTATTTCCCCCACCCTAAAATAGCATCAACTGATTATTTGACTAATAATGAATAATAAACGAAGAACTTATTTTCAGAGGTAAGGAAATATCTTAGGCTTCAACTTAAGATTAAATATCTGCACCTCCCTTGTTATATTAGTCATGTTCCTGACAACAATTTGTGAAGAGAATGAGATCATTGTAAATAATAGCACTAGTTAGAAGATAACAGTGTGATTGGTCTATCTACTAACCAATTCATAATTACAAACTCAATAGAGATATGAAATCAGGATGCTGGGTGATATCCAGACTACTGGTTATAAGATCATGTAGGATCTTATCATCTCCATCTTCTGGGCTGGAATAGGAGGTCAAAAAAACTAAATAGGTTTTCACAGAAATATGCTAATAAATTTTATGTAAGCAAATGTTTGCATATTATTGAGTTTATGTATGGTAGGGCAGGTAGGAAGGAGGGATGAAAAGTTATCACCCCTGAATCAAGACTGGGATAGGGAGAGGCTTTTTGATACTGGAACTATTTAACCATAACTTAATGAGGTAAGATACACACACACACACACACACACACACACACACTTTTTACCTACTCATCACTAACACAATGCCTGACTCCTAGGTGCTCAATAAATATTTGTTGAACTATATTTTTTAAAAAGTGTGCGATAAGAAAGAAGGGAAGGGAAAATTTTAAAACACACATTCTGAAGAGGCTGAAACCCTGGGTTCTCCAAGTGTTTGCTTTTTGTGATCTAATTTCTTTGAATCTCAGTTTCCTCAGCTGACAAATAAGGATGATAAGGTAATCTACTTCATAGGACAGTTGTCTTGAATAATGAGATATGCAGAAATCTCTCTGTAGAACAAAGTGCTATTCAGACAGATGTAATTGGCTTTATCAGAGTAATAGCAGTTGGAAATTTCTTAGTGGATGCCTCCTTTCAAAATGTGCATTAAAAAGAGCCATTTTGGCAGATATGGGATGGTTGAAATAGATAAAGGGGATTAAGAGTATACTTATCTCTATGGGCACTGAGAAATGTATAGAATTGTTGAATCATTATATACCTAATATTAATATAACACTGTATATTAATTATACTTCAATAAAAAAATAAACCAGTAATCTAGTAAAAAAAAAAAAGTACCACTTAATGTAGATATTATGTCAGATCACATCAACTATGAGTCTAGTTCTCTTAGGAAAAGATGTACTCTGTATATGATTTCATCCACTTAGGCAAAATCAGGTGGTAAATAAGCTTCTGCTGCGTATCGGAGACTATTTACTTGTTTGCTGCCTGCAAGGTTTAAACCAACTGTATTATTCAACTTCATTTTGATCTGTGCCAACCCCAAATGTGCTGGTTGTTTTTTTCTCCTACTCCCAAATCCAGCTTATCTAGATAACAGCTTATTAACTTGAGATAATTACTTACATTTTTATTTTTAGCAATGTGTCAGGGAATTCCAAAGAGAACAAATACCAGACCATTTGAACTGGTGGGGAGTTGGTAACTAAACTAACCCACTCTCTTATTATATGGATGAGACAGCTTGTGAAGACATCAAGTTACTTACACACCTCATACAGTTACTAGATAGAGCTTGGAATAGAATCCGGATGTATAGACTCTTAATTCGTCTTTTCATTAAACCAATTAAATTCCCTAAAGGATAGAAACTTTGGAATCCTGCATGGGAAAAAATTAGATACCTGCTAGATATTTGGAAGAATATAATAGTATCACATTTATCTTTTCTTTTTTCCAAGACGAGTGACGGAGTCCACAAAAAAATTAAAAGCCAGCAAAATACCCAAACTCTTAAATGTGCTTCCCTGGAAAGAGATTACACACTAGCACCTCAATTTTAGTTTGTGTTATGAATTTTACTTCTCTTCCTATTTCTAATTGTAGGACTAAATCGAAACATAAAAGATCATCCCTGACACTTGAGAGGGTAAGCATTAATGTAATTGGGTATTTGGTTGATGCTGACACACAATATACTCTCAGATTGCACTTTATTCTGCACCTACCAACAAGAAGACCAAATGCTTAACTTTGGGGGTTAAGGTCACCCATTGTCCCTAATGTTAAAATATAGCTCTGGCTCCAATTCACAGATAAACCAGACAGCAGTATATTACAAATACATTGGCAAGTAGGTTGGATACTGGAAATAGAAAAAGAGTTGGCATTTACTGGAAAAAGTGTATGCAAAGATCTTGCATCATGGTGCTGGCACCCACTGTTTGGCTTGACAGCTTGTCCTAGCATGGGTTCTGTTATAAGCAAACCAGTATCAGGGCTCTCTCCTTTTTCTGAAAAGCTACTCCAGTCTGGAAAACATTAAAGAAGCAAGATAATTCTAAGGAAAAGAGGAAAGATCAGAAAAACTTCGAGTCAGCACTGTGTCTGAGACCTGATCTTTATAAGAACATTATAAAACATCAAAGCCAAAACTGAATAAATGGAAAAATGTGGTACTTATTGGTTCTAGAATTATTCTACAATATGAACTCTTCACACACACAATGATATTCAAATATTGTTCCCTTTACGTACCAATAGATAAGTTAGAGTGAAATAAAGGTTTATAGGAGTAGGTAAAGTTAAGAAATAGATCCTGAATGATTTACAGGAAAAACATCATTTACACAAGGTTTTAATTAATGCCTGGAGTCATGTTACTTGAAGTTTTAAGATGCTTGGTCTGAACTAAGCAGAAGAAACCAATTTTTCCCTGAAATATAAGTTTAATGAGGGCAGAATGGTTTCAATTTCCCAATTAGAAGATTTGAGACTCATTTTCGATTTTTAGTAATAAAAACTAGCAATTTATCATGTCTTTTTAAAAGTAATATATGGTATTTCACATACATGACCTCACCTAATTGTCTTATAAGGATAAAGTTGGGCAGGTATTATCACCACTATCATTTTTACATGAGGAAGCAGTTTCGTAAAATGACACAACTGACAATTGGCAGAATCAAGATTCAAATCCAGGATTCCACACTAAATTCTAGCTATTCCTCTCCATCGTACTGACTCAATACTTCAGTTCTCATGTGGAAAGTCATTATTCCTGTGATATTCTGGAAAATGTAGGGTCATCTAGTATACAGACAAGGTTGTCAAAACCAACTTCCCACCTATTATGTGACTTCCTTTCTTACTAGAGATAGGTGACTCACAGTATCAGTCAAGTTGTTTAGGTATAGCCCACTCTATTAAACAGCTATCCTTTCTAGAAATTTTGTCCTTTAATGGAGTGAAATGTACCTCTTGGTAATGACTGTCTGCTTCTAGTTCTGCTCCCTGGACCTAATTTGAGTGAAGCTTAATTACTCTTCCACGTTACTACCCCTAAAATCCCGAGAGAGTATTCTGTCCCTTATGCAACTCTTTATACGCTTCATCTTTCTTGTTATTCTCCTTATACTGCTCAAGTTTACCAATTTCCCTGTAAAATCAAATATCTAAAATTCAGTCAACTATTCAAATGTGTCCTGACCAATAAAGAATATGATGGATTTTTTTTGCCAAGGTTTTGAAATTTAACTTTTATTAATGTGGCCTGGGTTTATATGTTGGCTTTATTGAACTTGGGGTTCAATGAAAACCTCAGTTATGTTTTTTCATACGAAATATTACAAGTTTATAAACATTTATCATTTAAAAATACTTCTTGGGCTTTTATTATTTTAGTTGCTTGGGAAAATTTTGAATTCTGATTTTGCCAATCCTCCCCCAACTTGCCCAACTAAGGAACTCCACATTTACTCTATATTTGATAAGCTGTCTTCAGTGTCTTTATCCTGGGCATTGGTAACAAAACTGGACAGAAGTGAGACAAAGTCAGGGCATTCTGATATACCACCAGAAGACTGTTGAGTAACATGGAGCCCTTCCTCATTCTCTGGTCCTCTTGTACTCTAGATTTCCTTGTGCAGAGAGTAGGAATGATGGAAATCACTTAACACTTACTCCTCTCAGTTTTCATTGCCACCTTTAGCAGTTATCATAAACACCAGCTTAAGTGTCAGTTTTCCTCCTAGACTATAAATATCTAGTTAAGGATTGACAGAGTAGGCAATAAATAAATATTTGCAGCTTTGTTCACTTATTTTCCCTTTGTCTCCCATGAAATGAGAGATGGTATATTAAAGAATAACTTACCCTTCTACTCAATCTCAATGTTCTTTATATCTCTACTCAAATGTTCCTTATATCTTAAATAAAGATTTTCAAAACTAAGCTCATCATTTTCCTTTTGATTCCTTTCTTCTTGGTCATGCTAGTTCATGGACTCACATTCTCTCTGACAGTTTCTAACACTATCATTTTGGATTCCTTTCAATTTTTCATATCCAACCAGAAGCTGCATTCCTTAGTTTTATTTCTAAACATCTCCCATGCTAAATCCTTGTTCCTTATTATTAATGTCTTTACTTTGCTCAGTTCATTTCTTTCCTTCTGGATCATGGCAAAATTATTATTTGCACCTGACATCGCTTCTACTTTATTCTCCACTGCCTCTTCCTGAAGCACTATTCTGATCACTTCACATTATAATCACAGTCCATAGTAATTGCCCACTGATGTATTCCTTCATCTGACACCCACTGCCAAGGTCCTCATGACTCGGGTAGACTCTTTCCAGTCTCCTTCCCCCTCATCCCCTCCATCTGCCCTTTGCTCTGATTACTATCTACTCTCTCCAGTATGGTCTCAGCTCTGTTTTGGCTTTAGTTTTTTTTTCCCTCCTCCTTGATTAATTTTTCACTTTTATAAAGAGTTCATGCATGGCATGATACTTGGTTTTCAACACAGATTTTTACAAGTGAAGATCCATTTATTCAACTTGTATTTATTATAGCTTAAGGCAGTATGGAATGGGGCTTGAGAGCATGGCCTTTAGAGTCAGACCTAAAACTGGTTCTAATAGTGGCTCACCATCATTTAGCTCTGTAATCTTGGACAAGTTGTTTAAACCTTTCAAAGTCCCAGTTTTCTCATTTGAAAGTAGATATGGTTATTCCTACCCACATAGTGGTTTTAAGCTTTAGATGAGGCACATGTTCCAGCATCCGGACCATGTTCACAGGTCAAAAAATGATAGAAATATTTTCTTTCATTGAGCTTTTACTGTGTAGTAGGCAATCTGCAAGGAACTGGGGAGATAAATGGGAAAGAATATTTCTCGCTAAAGAATTTAAGACAGGGTAGCTTTGTTAAATATAATCTATAGACTCTTCAAAAATGGTATAATCAGGAAACCAACCAGAGTTCCTGGGAATCAATGTAACCCACTCCACAGGCCTGATTACAGTGGCATTTGATTGGAGAGCCCAGCCAGTGGCCCTGCATCTAGAAAGCCAAGATGGTGGCCCTGTCTGGCCAGGGAGCATAGTGTGCACTTCTGCCTGATTCAGTCCTCAAAGAACTTTGCCAGCCTTGGGGCCTGTTCTGCAGGTTCAATTGGGCAAGAAAGATAATTTATAACCCCCTCTCCCCCCAAAGCAAAATACAACCTCCAGCTGGCCTGACCAGGAAATCAAACTGGAGCTCCTAGGAATCTGCATAGCCCATCTGAGTGGAGACCCCAGCTGGTGGCCCTGCCCACCTGCAGAACCAAGACAGTGACCTATCAGGTCAGGGAACATGGTTCAGAGTTCTGCCTAATTTGATCCCCAAACAAGAGCCTTGCTGCTTTTGGAGCCTGTACAGTGGGCCCTTCTAGGCCGGAAAACTAATTCATAGCTCTGCCCACTGTTGAATATAGCTCTCAGCTCATCCAACCTGGGAACAACCAGAACCACAGAAAGTTGTGTAGCCCATCTTACAGCTCATTTACAGTGGTGCTTAAGCAGACAGCAAAGCCAGAAGCTCTCCATGTCTGTAGAACAAAACCAGTGGCTCTATTAGGCCAAGAAATTCAGTGTACACTCCACCCAACTCAGGTCTACATGCTGTCCTTGGGGCCCATTCTGCTGTCCCATTGGGCAGGGAAAATAATATACAGCCCTGACTACTGCTGAGTATAGTTCTTAGTCCTGACCATCAAGGAAGCCTGATCAGAAAAACTGAACAACTGTAGAGACCATCCCACAGCTTCCATTAGACAGGGAACCAAGCCAGCAGCACTATTCAACAGTTTTCAGCCAACACTGTACCACCCACCCACTGGAGCTAAGGCAAGGCATTGCCCAAAAAGATGCTGATAGCAAGCTTTGCCTGCCCAAGGATGCTGTCAGCTGACATGTCCAGAACCTTAAGCTAAGCTGACTGGTGAAGGACTATTAAAACAAACCTATCAAGTCTGAAAAGGGATTCTGCTTCCTCTGATATGCAGATACCATGTAAGGAATCAAGAATCACAAAACAAGGCAGATAAACATGATACAACCAAAAGAAACTAATAAAGCTCCAGTAAGTGACACTAAAGAAACAGAGATTTATGAACTTGCAAAGAATTCAGAATAATCGATGGGTATTAAGGAGGGCACATATTGCATGGAGCACTGGGTGTTATACGCAAACAGTGAATCATGGAACACTACATCAAAAATTAATGATGTACTGTACAATGACTAACATAACATAATAAAATAAAGTAAAATTTTAAAAAAGAATTCAGAACAATCACATTAAAGAAGTTCAGTGAACCACAAGACACCCAGACAACTAAATGAAATTAGGAAAACAGTGCATGGACAAAACAAGTAGTTCAACAAAGAAATAGAAACCATAAACCAACAAACCAAACAGAAAACCTAGAGCTGAAGAATGACTGAAAAATTCAATAGATAGTTTCAACAGCAGACTTGACCATGCAGAAGAACCAATGACCTAGAACACCTGATTGTAATTCTCGAGGCAGAGGAGCAGAAAGAAAAGGGAATGAAAAGCAATGAAGAAAGCTCTGAGGACTTATGGGATATAAGGAATTACCAAAGGTGAAGACAAAGAGAAAAGGACAGAATGTCTATTTAAAGCAATAACGGCCAAAATGTTCCCAAACCTGGGGAAAGAAATGGATGTCCAAAGGCCCGAAGAATACCTGAAGGCCCAAAGAATACCAAATTGGTCGAATCTAGAAAAGGTTACACTGAAATATTATAATCAAATTGTTAAAAGTCAAAGACTAAGTAGTTTGAAAGCAGCAAGAGAAAAGTAACAAGATATATACAAGAGAACCTTGTAAGACTATATGTGAATTTTTCAAAAGATAATTTTCAGGCCAGGAGAAATGGTATGATAATTAAAAATACTGGGGAAAAAAATCTGTTGACTCAGAATATTATACCCAGAAAAGCTGTCCTTTAAGAAGTGAAGAAGAGAGGACTTTCAAAAACAAGAAGAAGCCAAGTGAGTTCAAAATCCCTAGATCTCTCTCTTACAGAAATGCAAACAGGAGTTCTTCAACCAGAAGTAAAAGGATTCTAATTAATATCATAAAAATATATGAAGCGGGGGTAAAATTCACTGGTAAACCTAAATTTTGTCAAAGTCAGATATGGTAATGGTAGCATGTAATCCACTTACAACTCTAAAGTTAAAAAAAAAGTATTAAAATAACCATAATTGGTTATTAAATGTACAATATAAAAATATGTAAATGCTAATATCAATAATCTAAAATGGGGGGAGTAAAAATTAAAGTTAATATGTTAACAGACTAAAATAGAGTGTTATAAATATAAGGTATTTTAAGTAAGCCGCATGGTAACCACAAAGAAAAAAACCTGTATAAGTTACACAAAAGATTATGATAAAGGGATCAAAGTATACCATCACAAAATGTCTTCACATCAAAAATGAAACCGGAGTGAGAGGAAGCATCTAAAAATAGTCAGAAAACAATTAACCAAATGGCAATAGTAACTTCCCATCTATCAATAATTACTTTAAATATAAATAGATTAAATTCTCCAATCAAAAATACAGAATAGCAAATGGATTAAAAAAAAATGGCCCAATGATATGTTGCCTATGACACTAACTATAGCATTAAGGAAACACAGACTGACAGCAAAGGGATGGAAAAAGATATTTCAAACAAATGGTAACCAAAAGAGATCAGGGGTAGCTATACTTATACCAAATGGAATGGTCTTTAAATTAAAAATGGTCACAAGAGATCAAGGTCATTATATAATGATAAAGAGGTTAATCCATCAAGAAGATATAAATAAGTATGTATGCACCCAACATCAAAGCACCTAAATATATAAAGCAAAAACAGAACTAAAAGGAGAAATAGGCATGAATACAGTAATAATTGAGAACTTTATTACCCTACTCTCAATAATGGATAGATCATTCAGGTAGAGAATCAATAAAGAAACTGGATTTGAACAGCACTATAGACCAAATGGACCTAACATATAAACAGAAAATTTTATTTAGCCACAGCAGAATATACATTCTTCATCAGTACAAACAGAACATTTTCTAGGATGGATCATATGTTAGGCCACAAAATAAGTCTTAGCAAATTTAAGATTGAAATAATACAGAGTATATATTGAACACAATGGTATGAAATTAGAAATCAACAGCAGGAAGAAACCCAGAAAATTCATAAGTATATGAAAATTAAACAACACTCAGTTGAATAACCAGTGGGTCACAGAAGAAGTTAAAGGGGGGAAATTAAAAAGTATCTCAAGAAAAATAGAAACAAATATACCAAAACTAATGAGATGCAGCAAAAGCTGTTTTAAGAGCAAAGTTTATAGGTCTGAAAAGAAAATACAAAGAATAACAACCTAACTTTATACCTTAGTAACTAGAAAAAGAACTAGCCCAAAGTTAGCAGAAGGAAAGAAATAATAAAGACTAAGCAGAAATAAATGAAATAAAGAACAGAAAAACAATAGAAAATAGTAGCAAAACTAACAGTTGGTTCTTTGGAAAGATACATAAATTAACAAAACTTTAGCTAGATTAACCAAGAAAAAAAGAGGACCCAAATCAAAAAATGATACATGAAGTAGGAAGCATTACAACTGATACCACAGAAATACAAAGAATCGTAAGAAGCTATTATGAGCAACTATAAACCAATAAACTAGAAGAAATGGATATTTTCAACCTACTAAGACAGAATCAGGAAAAAATAGAGAATCTAAACACATCAATTACTAGTATGAAGATTGAATCATGAATCAAAAATCTCCCAACAAAGAAAAGGCCAGGATCAGATGACTTCACTAGTGAGTTTTACCAACATTTAAAGAATAATTAATGCCAATCTTTCTCATACTCTTTCAACATTTAAAGAGGAGGGAACATACCAAAACTCGTTTTACAAGGATAGCACCACCCTGATACCAAAGTCAGATAAAGACACTGCAAGAAACAAAAACTACAGGCCAATATCCCTGATACATATAAATGCAAAAACTCTCAAAAAATACTAGCAAATCAAATTCAGCAACACATTAAAAGAATCAATTATACACCATGGTCAAGTGGGATTCATCCCTGGTTTAAAGGATGGTTTAACATACACAAGTCAATAAATGTAGTACATTTGTTACGTTAATAAAATGAAAGATAAAATCATATGACCTAACAACAACAGATGCAGAAAAAAAGCATCTGACAAAATTCACCATCTGTTCATAATAAAAACTTTCAACTCATTAGGTATAGAAAGAACATACCTCAGCATGATAAAGGCAATATATTACAAGCCCACAGCTAACATTATACCCAATGGTGAAAGGTTAAAAGCATTTCCTCTAAAATCAGAAACACAACAAGGGTGCCCACTCTCACCCTACCTATTCAACATAGTACTGGTAGTCCTAGTCAGACCAATCAGGCAGGAAAAAGAAATAAAAGCTATCCAAATTGGAAAAGAAAAAGTAAAATCGTCTCTATTTGCAGATGATGTGATTTTATGCATTGAAAACCCTAAAGACTTCACTATAAATCTGCTAGCTCTAATCAACAAATTCAGCAAAGTTGTCGATAAAAAATCAGTAGCATTTCTATACACTAACAATTATCTGAAAAAGAAATCAATCCCATTTATAACAGTAGCAAAAAGCAATTACATACTTAGCAATAAATTTAACCAAGGAGGTAAAAGATTCTGACACTAAAAACAAGATGCTGGTAAAATAAATTGAAGAAGACCGAAATAAATGGAAAGACAGCTCATGCTTTTGGACTGGGAGACTATTGTTAAAGTATTCATACTATCCAAATTCGTCTATAGATTTTTTCTAATTCCTATTAATATTCTGAGGGCATTTTCCACAGAAGTAGAAAAAACAATCCTAAAATTTGTATGGAACCACAAAAGACCCTGAATAGTCAAAGCAATCCCTAGAAAGAAGAACAAAGCATCATGTGCCATGATTTCAAACTATATTGCAAAGCAATAGCTATCAAAACAGTATAGTATTAGAAAAAAACGACAGACTAATAGAACAAAATTGAGAGTTCAGAAACAAACCCATGCATATATGGTCAACTAATATTTGATAAGTGAGTCAAGAACACTCAGTGGAGAAAATAGTCTCCTTAGTAAATGGTGCTAGGAAAACTGGATATTCACAGACAAAA
Organism: Ursus arctos; assembly: GCF_023065955.2. NCBI lineage: Eukaryota > Metazoa > Chordata > Mammalia > Carnivora > Ursidae > Ursus > Ursus arctos. The sequence continues at coordinate 30,883,671 of NW_026623078.1, forward strand.
GATTACAACTAGATCCCCATGTTACACAACTCACAAAAATTAACTCAAAACAGATTAAAGACTCTAATGTAAGACCTGAAACCACAAAACATCCTAGAAGAACACAAAAGGGACAAACTTCTTGACATGAACACATGACTCTTGGCAGTGATGTTTTGGATATGACAGCAAAGCACAAGCAACAAAATTAAAAATAAAGTGGGACTACAGCAAACTAAAAAGTTTCTGCGCAGCAAAACAATAAACAAAACAAAAAGGCAACCTACAGAATGACAGAGGTATTTGCAAACTATACATCTGGTAGGGGGTTAATACCCCAATTACATAAGAAACACCTACAACTCAATAGCACCCAGGAGGGGGAGGTGCTCAATAGCACCCAAATAATAACTCAATAGCATCCAAATAATACAATTAAAATGGGTAAAGGATCTGAGTAGACATTCCCAAAGAAGATACTGAAATGGTCAAAAAGTATATGAAAAGGTGCTCAACATCACTGAACACCAGGGAAATGTAAATAAAAACCATAATGAGATACTACTTTATACTTGTTAGAATGATTATCAGAAAGACAAAAAATAACAAGTGTTGGCAAAAATGTGAAGAAAAGGGAACCGTTGTGCAGTGATGGTGGAAATGTAAATTGGTGCAGTCACTATAGAAAACATAGAGGTTCCTTAAAAATTAAAAATTGAACTATCATATGATTCAGCAATAACACTAATGTGTACATATCTGAAGGAAAGGAAATCAGTATGTCATGTTTTTTTGTAGCATTACTTACAATAGCCAACAACCTAAATGTTCACCAACAGATGAATAAATAAAGATTAATACATATACACACATGAAATACTGTAGCCATAAAAAAGAATGATATCCTGCCATTTGTGACGACATGGATGGACCTTGAGGGAATTATGCCAAGTGAAATAAGTCAGACAGAAAAATACTGTACAGTTAGACTGACATATGGGATCCAAAAAAATTTAATAATTAGACAAAAAACAAATTTAAAGATTTTTGGTTACCAGAGGCAGGAGGTAGGGAGTGGGGAAATTGGGTGAATGTGGTCAAAAGGTACAAACTTGTAGTTACAAGATAAGTAACTACTGCTGATCACATTATGATGTCACAACTATAGCTAACATGGCTATATGGTATATTTGAAAGTTGCTAGGAGTAAATCCTAGAAGTTCTCCTCACAATGAAAAAAAAACCTTTTTTTGTAACTATGAAGTGATGGATGTCAGCTAAACTTATTTTGGTAATCATTTCACAAGTACTTATGTCAAGTTATGCTGCACACCTTAACCTTATACATTGTTGCATGCCAATTCTATCTCAATAAAACTGAAAAAAATTTAAGTGAGGCATGGTAAACATTCAAGATACTTTTTTTAATAAAAAAAGAAATTGCAACTAGTATGCATTGTATGAATTGACTTCACATATTTTTATATTACAACATGAATATTAAGAATATTTTGAGAAATGTCCAACTCATTGTTTATCTCAGAGGGGGCTGCTAGTAGTAGTGTTAGGATCATTGGGTCTTTTAACATAGTAGGCACGTATATATTTATACACATGTTTTTAAAGACAGTGTACCAAGGTTATAAACAGAATTATAATTGTTCAAACTATGATGAAATAAAGTATTTTAATGAAGCATATTTATTATTCGATGCAGGAACAATGCAGAGAACTATTAACCATGAAAAGAAAGGTATTGTTCTAATTATCAAATTCTTACTTTCTTCATAAATTTTTGTCTCTGGGCCTTTATCCTGTTCCTCTTTTCCCAAATTGTCATTTGAAAGCTTGTTTTACACGCTATGGGGACAAATTATAGAAATTGAAGGGGCAGAGAATGAATTTTTATAATGCATCTAACTATCACAGCAGTCTAAGGAAGATGTGACTTATGAGTTCCCTTTCATGGTAGTTACTTAAACATTAACTTATTTGACATGTATGGTCCTTGTATCTTCAATTATATCAGTGTACCTTTTAGCGAACTTTGTCTGGTAGCCAATCCAGGCATCTTGGCTGTGAACCACCATTGCCAGTCACTCTTCTAGGTGCTTAGAATTCATGGGTGGACAAAAAGTCGAAACCTCTGCTGTGGTGTAGGGAGATGAACAAGCATAACAATTAGAGGTGATCTGTGCTATGGAATAAAATAGAGCAGGAGTCCAGGGTGAGAAGATACAATTTTAAGTAGGGTTGTGGGGGCTGGAATTATTGAGGTGGATATAAATGTGGACCACGTATGGTCTCCCAGCTAACTAAGGGAAGAGAGGTTTCGGAAGAGGAATTAGCTGGTACAAAGTCCCCAGGTCAGAAGGACGTCTAGAATGTTCACAGTAGAAAACATGAAGATCTGGGAATATGGTCAGTTTGTAGCACAAAGATCAGGGTTTATGCAATCAGACCACCTAGCTTCAAAACCTTGCTGTACCTCTTAATAACTTCAAGTCTCATCTTAGTTCCTCCACGCTGCTATAACAGAATACCACTACTGGGTTGCTTATAAACAGCAAACATTGTTTTCACAGTTCTCAAGACTGGAAGTCTGAGATTAGGGTACCAGCATGGTGAGGACCCTTTTCTGGGGTGCAGGCTTCTCATTGAATCCTCATATGGCAAAAGGGACTAGAGAGCTCACTAGGGTCTCTTTCCCACTACACTAATGAGCACTAATCCCATTGGTGGGGATCCACCCTCATGACCTAATCACTTTCCAAAGACCCCCTCCTCCTAACACAATCACTTTGTGGGTTAATATTTCAACATACGAATTTTGGGGACATAAACATTTAGACCACAGCTAAGTGTTTAGCTAAGTTACTTTTCCTCTCTGAGCTTTAGCTTCTTTATCTGGAAAATTGAGAATAGGGGAGGTTTTCAAGTTATGAGCATGGCAGTGGGGCTTCTTTCCACATTATCATGTAGGAGAAAATAGACCAATTTTGTTTTAGTACCTAAGAATATACCTTGAAACCAGTGTGGAAGTTAAAGGGACCTAAGTGTTCCAGTGGAAGTTAGCACAGGCCAACAATTACTACAGTGTGAGACTATAGGAGTGGTTTAATAAGGAGTAATTGAGAAGCTGGCAATATGGCATTTATAGTCTATATTACTACTTAATTGATATTCATTATACAGTTACATAGTTTCTTATTTAACCCAGACTCAAAAATTCATTTAATCTCTTGTCTTTCCCTTTCCTCCCCACCTTGAAAAAGTTTTGTGCAGAAGTTCAGTTCTCATCTGAACTTCAGTTCACAGCATTGCTGCCCCATCACTTTTTTTCCCCCTCAAACCGTTGTCGTTGTAGTTGTTTAGTTGATTAAAGTAAAAAGATCCCACTCATATCTGTCCTCTTAATTCCATTATTTTGTGAACTACCTCAGGGAAAACTGAACCTTCATTTTCCATTTTAACTCTCCACAGATTTTGGTACAGTAAATTCTTAAATAATTGCTAACTGACTGAAACTAAATGGAGATCAAAAGAAAAAACAGAGGATACTGTTTCTTCCCACTTATGTGCACTGTTTTTAAGATAATGTGCTTCTTTGAGACTTGGGTACTAGGTAATAGGAGACATGGACGTAAATCTCTCTTCTCTGGCTTTGCAACGTGTCAGAGACACCATTCTACCACATGCAAAATCCTGCTGTTATGAAAACACAGGTTTATGTTCTACCTGTTTGGATGCATAGAAATGTGTTTGCTTCACTTTGTATGGGGTTAGATAATGATCACAGAGTCTCTGCGTTCTGTTTATATATCGAAAAGCTGCATCATGTATGTTTAACCTGTTTATAGACATTCTATTTTTTGCTTTTCTGTGATTTTACATTGTTATGTAATAATCGACATATCACCAAAATTTTATTAGTTTTAATGCTTCTTAACCCAGTTGGCAGAATAATAATTCCTTATGAGGTGAAAATTCTTTCAGAGGATTCAGAGAATAAGTAAAAAAAAAATTAATAGCCAAGTGTAAAAAAAGGCAAAAATTGTGATGGAAGGGAGAGCCTATCTGACATGGTTTCTCCCTTTTTTGTGCTAACTCAGCTGACTGTTCCATCTCCCTTCATTTCACATACTTCCTTAAAGCTATTTTCTCAGGTTGATTTAAGAAAGAGAGATACTACATTGTCAATGGTCCCCAGATGTTTCTGGCTTCAGGTTAATGTTTCATTCATTCATTCTCCAAGTGGTCTTCCTACGTCAGGAGAGAAAAAGCACAGAACACTGAAAGAGGGCTTTTTCCTCTTTGTACTTCAGAAGTCTTGTTTGCATCCTTTCAATTCCAAAGGGAAATTATTCTCTTTTGAACATGATAAACATAAATTCTAAAAATCCCCATCCAATTGCCTAGGGCATTCTACTTTAATTGATCCAAATTGCAGAACAATGAATATAAACTTCTATGATTTTTCTGTCAATAGGTCCTAGGCTATCCTTGGGTTTGATCCTCATCTCAGAAAATTACTTTGGAGTTCTTCTTTCCAAGCTGTTTTTAGTTAATTTATGGAGAGAAGAAAGCACTTAATGGAATAATTTATGTTCACTGGGCTTCAGAGCATAAGACCCTTAGTAGCTATTTTTTCATCACTGCATGCACACTGGAAATGACAACTCTGCACAACTCTATGGAAAGTTACAGTATACTAATTAAACAAAGCCAACAAAGCAGATGCTTTTCATCTGCAATAAACAGCAGAGCCATTTGCTCACTCTCATCTGTCCATTTGATGGGTTGTTCTTGTTAATAGATTTCTAAATGCAACAACAATGATCAGACTGGTATATGAGACACAAATTAAGTATACCAGCAGATTCCAAGTAATTTTTCAAATGTTATTTAAGACATATAGTCAACAAAATGGATCTATTTGAAGAGTAAAAAAGAAGTGTTTTTGGCTTAGATTCAATACTGATAAACTTGTGAAAAAACGTCACCATCTCATTGCATCTTGTCCTGCACACTCGCCCTCATTTCCTTGTTCATATGAATGATCGCTTTGAAGATCAAGTATATTTTTTCCTTTCTTTCCTACATTTCAGTATTTAAATGGATGCAGATAGTTTTTATTTTCAGGGTAAGGTAAGGAAGAAGCAAGGAACTGAAGGATTTGCCACCGTCAGGAAATAATCATAGTTATTTTCACTTACATTTTCCATGTAGCTCTTCAGAAGCTACTGTTCATTCACAGTCAGTAAATACATATTTATTATGTATTAATAATACATAATAATACAATAATACATTAATAATACATACTTCTTAGACATCCTCCTCAGGGAGGCTTAAATAGCAAACACTTATTTCTAACAATTCTGGAGGCTGGGAAATCCAAGGTGCTAGCCCAAATGATTATTGGTGAGGACCCTCCTCCTAGCTTACAAATAGCTGTCTTCTTCTGTATCTTCATACGATACACAGATAGACAGCGGGGTTTGGTGGGAGGCATGTGCTCTGGTGTTTCTTTTTCTTTTAATGGCACCAATTCTATCATTAGGACCTCACCCTTATGAGCTCTTCTAAACCTAAATTACTTCCCAAGGGCCCTACATTGGATGTTAGGGATTTACCATATGAATTTAGGGAGCATGGGGGTGGAGGGACAACAACATTTAGTCCATAATAACCTATTTACTGAACACTCACTAGATGCTGGGTACTGGGCTAGGTAGGGCTGAGAGCTCAGTGAAGAACAAGACTCGCTGCTTAAAAATTCAGTGGGAAATTTAAGAAATAACCAAAAGTGTAGGATACATGAAGTATAGGGAGTTATGGAAACACAGGAAGGAGATAGTACGCAACCTACTTTGTGCAGCGTCTATTATTACAATCCTATTTTCATCATAAAAATATGATAGTCCCCAAATATTTGGGGACTATTATTGCAATCCTATTTCAGTCATAAAAATGATAGTCCCCAAATATTTTTCTCCATTTGTGTCTTTGTACTTTTAATTTATTTTTAATATCATAGCAGTTTGACTTCTGACACAAGGTATCACATTACACTCATACTTTGTGCCTTGAATTTTCTTAAACTTTGGGTTTTAAGATTCCTAAGATATAGACATGCATGACATTTTTCTGAGTGCAACTATAACATAGCATTTCCTTAACAGAACTGTCTTTAGTCTGTCTTTTTCTTTAGTATTTTCAATTTTGGGATAATATGATAATACTTTTTCTGGGACTTCTAGGATTTCACAAGGATCAAATTTTACACTTCCATCCAGAAGCACCACCCAGCCAGCCCTACCTGACTGAAAAAAATCATGTGATGCATCTCAGAGAATGAGGTGAGAAAGTGAAGATTGCTTGGGGTTTTTCTTCATCACTCCTGGGAGATATCTTTTATTAATTCCAATTCCAAGAAGTACTCTAGGAAGCCCTGAGGGAAAGCAATATCTCTTTACTGCCTTGGGGTGGTTCTTGGGGAATGATCCTATCAGCATGTGTGAGAGCCATACACTGCACCACCCACCTCCTCAGTCTCAAAATTACCCCCGGTGAGTAATATAGAAATATTTTGAACCTGAGGGATTCAAAATATTTTGCTATAGGAATTATTATTTTTAGATATTGCTGGGGGTAAAGTGAAAGTTATCTATGTTTATCATGGTAGAAAATCAGCAATTATGAATGGGTGCTGTGATAAACATGGACAGAGCCTGCAATTTTTTGCTAAAAATAAAAACATAGTTATAGGTTCTTCCTCTCCATTTCGCAACCCATGGTATTCACTGATTGGACTCTATAGATACAATCTGGATTCCCAACTGTCAATGTCCGTTTCTGAATACAATGGATTTTCTTTGACCTAGGGGAAGTAAAACCTATGCTATCTTGAATCATGGCTGTTAGCAAAAGGAATAAGGTGAGAGCTGATGTAATAAACAGAGGTGTGGCTTGGTTAGGTGGGTGGACTCTGGACTCAGCCGCTCTTAATTTAAATCCCAATTCCACGTTTGCTAGGTATAACAACCCTGTATCCCAGTTTGCTCAGCTGTGAAATGGAGCAAGGATAGAACCTACCCATTACAGTTGTTATTCCACCTTAAGAAGTTTGTGTGAGGATTAAATGTAATGCATGTAAAACATGCAGAACAGTGACTACCACATAAGTATTTAACAAGTATTAGGTATTATGCAAAGGAGTTCTAGAATCTCTACATTTATCAGGGAATTCAGCTGAGCCTGGTTAATTAAGGAGCCCCTGTCACCCTTTTTTATTAATTGGAGAACATTGCAGGCTTTCTCATACTACATTAACTAACCTAAATATTTATCTAGGGCTCTCTCTAAACTAACAGGCTCTGCCCTAAGCCAGTGTATTAAGCAGGGACTATATCCAGAACTTCTTTAAGTTACCTTCCAAAAATAACAAGTCTCTGAACATGCAGTACCCAAGTCTCTGAACAAGCAGCATTTAATCTGTGGGAGAATGTGGACTGTCAGTTTGGAACTACAAAAGCCGTCAAGTTTTATGTTTTGTATACCAGTGCCTGTAAGTGACCCCGTGTTAACAAATTTGGTACATCAGATCACAGGTGAATTTGGGAGAGATATTCATACACTCATTCAAAGCATAGGGAGGTTGTCTATTCTGACAGCAGCAACACTTAATGGTGAAACTAAGGCTGGGCAGTGAGGAAGGAAGAAAATTTATAATAGAGTATATCGTTCAAAAAAATAAGTTTATAATACAAGTCATAATAAAAGATGCTGTCTGTCATTAAAATAGAAGATTTCATTTTCCTGAGGATGAGGTCTTTACATTTTCAGACATTTGTCATCACTGTAAGCACTGCCTCTAGGTGACTAGCAAGTAGGGGCAGGGAATCTGTACTGCCCTCCGCTTTCCCTGGAATTATCCACACACAGTGCAGGTCAGTGAGAAACCGAGTTGTCTTATCTCTGAGGCTGAAATCCTGGATGTTCTCAGGAGAACAATAATTGTGAAAAACAAGCTAGCAGCAAGTACATATCTGGCTCCCTGGGGTAATTCCTCAAAGCCTACTGATGAGGCAAGTTTACAGGATCCACTCTCCCGGAGCCGCATCTGACACCAGAACCTCTGGCAAAGAGACCCGTGGCTGTAACTTACAAGTGTAGGCCAAAAGGGCGGGTTAGGAAAGGCTTGATGTGGTTTATCTCATAAGGGAAACAGAAGAGAGTTATGACCTCACCCTTAGCTTGGAGGCTTTACAGTGCCTTGGCAAATACACGCTGGCCTTGGGGTTAAGCTTGTAGAAAGCCCATGTCAACAGAGCGAAACACTGTGACCACCTGTGTACTTTGGCTGTAATAGCATGGTACACAACAAGCGCATATGAAGCCCTGGGAAAAGCACAGGAAAGCAGAAGTCAAGGTAGGTGAGGCTGAATCTGGGGGCTCTTCTCATGATACTCACGAGCATCACTTAGCAACACAGCTCAGATGGTTTGCGGACTTGCACAGGTTCACTGTAAAGTCTATTGTGAACCCGGAAGGAGGGCAGCTGCCAAATGGCACACTATGGAGGGATCCTGAGGTCAGAGTTGAGATGGACACGTTGTCTGAAGTGAACAAATGGGGAAATGGGGAAAAGTATCTGGAGCACAAGCGAAGATGGATTCCCAGGAGAGTTGAAGCCCGAGTTAAGAGAGAAACTGAAGAAGAGTATTGAGCTTGAATCAGAGTAGTTCCAAAAGGGCAGGTGATTTCAGACTGATGAATACTGTGAATCAAGAAGGAGCTCCTGACTCTGGTCCCTTCCATCGAAGGGGGGCTTATGTGGCAAGCAGGCAGCTGAGAGGCAGGAACAGAGTTTTAGTGGGGGTGTGCAGGCAACATCAACTCAGAAACCAAAATATCTAGAGACTCAAGAATATTATTACAACTGGCTTCAGTTAGGCAACAACTTAAAAATAAAGCAACTTAAAAATGGATTAGAAAACTAATTACTCTACTATTACCATTCAATTAAGCTATACTTTGAAGAAGCCGAAAGGAAATCTGACTTTAGGAACATTTTCCATTGACACACAAAAACAAACTTGCACAGCCATGACCAATTCAGTCTTGTGTTACTGGTTTTGTAGTCCTTGGCTTTTGACAGGTACGCAGATAATATCGCCTGTGGATTAACTGATAATGTCATTCACTTACAGAATACTTCACAGAGGATTCAGGTGTTTTCACTTCCATGCCCTTATTTTCTCCCAGTCAGTCTGTGAGCTATTATCTAACTTAATAAATGAGGCTTATTTGATAAATAGGATAACAGAGCTAACAAATAATAGATACAGGACTAGAATCCAGTCATTTCTATTTCTATTACAACTAAGAAAATGTATTGTTTTCTGAGTGTTAAGTTAAAACAAACTCCAGCACTATATTTTGGCTTGACATATACTTTATAGTTGCTTCCTCCCCAACCCCTTTTTACTATACTTGGAAAAAGATGTTTGTGTAGATATATGGAAAAAGAACTTAAATATTATAATTTCATGCTGATGGCAGATGGTATATCAACACCCTCAGCCTGGCATTACTCAGGCCTATTTCCTGCAGAATTGTAAACTTCTTAGAGTCAAGTGGTCATTTAGAATCTATTACCTTTGAAAGCAATTGGTCAACATTTACCAGGCAAAGTGTGGTCATATACCAAGTGGTCATCTGAGTCTTTGAAAGAATTCATGTGCTCACATAAGTTTACTTCCAAAGTTTGCTGACTTGGGTCCCTGCACATTTAATACTATTTTTCACTAATATTGGTTTCATTTCATTATGTTTATTGAGGCACAGCACTCACTTAAGATGTGTAGCCAGAGCTCAAGGGCCCTAAGCCATCAAGAGGCCCCTATTACTGAGAGAATGTGTATTCTAGTCTCTTGGCAAAACAGGTAAGCATGGGGGGTGCCCTGGTTGAAGGCCAGAAGAAAAGGCAATTACCTCACTGCATTTATCACAGTGGCATACCTGAGTGCTGAGAGAATAATTTGAACCATATCTCAAGTAATTTAATTTTTAAAAAGTAGATATATGCTCCTAGGCTTAATACCAGACTAAGAGAAGAGAGGGCAGAGATGTTCCTGGAACTACAAGTGGAAAAAGTTATTTCAAACTTTTATTATCAGGTGGCAATAGAAAAGAACTTTGGGTTTACCTCATCTCAGCTCTCTTCGTGGCAGTGGCAACAAGATTAAGAAGTTGAGTTTATTTTTTTTATTACTTTTAGTTCTCTTATGGTTTTATTGTTTTACTTATATTCTTTCAAGTTTTATTGAATTTCCAGTTAATATATAGCATAATATTGGTTTCAAAAGAAGAACTTCGTGATTCATCACTTATATACAACATCCAGTGCTCATCACAAATGTTCTCCTTAATCCCCATCACCCATTTAATTTATCCCCCCCCCACACCCTCCTCCTCTCCAGCAATCATCAGTTTGTTCTCTATAATTGAGTCTTTCACGGTTTGCTTCCCTCTTTTTTCCCCTTCTCCTGTTAATCTGTTTTGTTTCTTAAATTCCACAAGTGAAATCATATGGTATTTGTCTTTCTCTGATTTCACTTCACACAATACTCTCTAGCTCCATCTACATTATTGCATATGGCAAGATGTCATTCTTTTTTATGGCTGAGTAATATTCAGTTTAGATCCCTATTCTTATGTGGACATTTTACAGAGAAATGACTATTAGAAGCTGTGTATATCTGACGTATAATTCTAAACTCTGGAGTGCTCAGTCTTGCTGGACTATTGGATAAGACAAGACATGGATAAATCACTGAGGTTCAATTTGAGGAGCACATACTAAAATTCTTTGTCCCCTCCCCAAATATATCTCTGCTTTATTAAGCCTTAGCATCATTTTTCTTCAGGATTTTTATAGGAAGGTTGGAATTCTTTATTTGCTTAAGGTATAGCTAATCTGGGGAACGATAGTTATTTTTGAAGAAATCCATTTGTCTGATTGTTTCACAGATACCTAGCAAAGACTATCTAAAAGATGAAGATATGTCCTGGCAAAATTACTTTGCAGAAGTTTCAAAGTCAGCCATCATTTGGGAGTAAGAGAAGAATGGATTCTGATGAAAAACGTCAGAAACATGAAAACAGGAAATCCATGGGTTCAAGAGGAAGGAGGCTAAGAACCTGTGATATATGGAAATAATGTTTGAAATTGATGACAGGATCTTTCATCTTGGGTATCTTAGATGTGTTCTGTTTGGGGGCAGGGACCTCAAATTATGTTTCTCGTGTTGCTGGCTGGAAACATGCAACCTGAATTCTGGAGAGCGGGACAGGCTAGTTGGATGTCACAGGCACATAGATGACAGCTAAAGTCAGGAAAGAAGTGGAATACAGTCAGGGAATTCCTGTACAGTGAGAAGGCTGAGGACCAATCATGAGTAACGGCAGCATTTGCAGGGTGAGCTAGAGAATACGTGTCAAAAACAAAGCATTTCCACGGGCAGGAAGACAATCAGAAAGAGTTTTAGAGAGGACAAAGTGGTAAAGTGTCAAATGCTGTGGGGAGCTTAAGCAAGAAAATGGCTGAGGAGTATTATTTAGACCTGAGAATTAGCAAGACCTTGTGTTTCTGCCAGAGAAGTTTCAGTAGAGTTTTGAGGGCAGAATCCACAGTCTAGGGGTAGAAGTGTAAATAGTAACTGGGGAAGTAGAGGAGTGGCATACAGTGGTTTAGAATGTAAATTCAAAAACAAAATGTGTAGGTTTGAATCCCTGCTTTGCCATTTAGTAGCTGTGCCCTTGGGCAAGTTATGAACCTCTTTGTACTTCAAGTTTTACATCTGGAAAATGACAGTAGTAAAGGCTCTGAGGATTAAATATGTTATTTTATATGTAAAACACTTAGAATTGTACCTGGCCTATAGTATGTGTTGTCTATAAATATATTGGCAATTTTTCTTATTATGCCTTAAAGAAGAATATGTGAGAAGTAAAGTTGAGAGGTGCATTAGTTTTCTATGGCTGCATAAAAAACTCCTGCAAACTTTGAGTCTTAAAACAATAGTGGCTTATTATTTCACAGTAGGTCAGGAGGCCAGCAGAGCTTGACTGAGTTCTCTGCTCTGTTCCTCACAGTTGTGCAATCAGGGTGTTGGCTGGTCTGCATTTTTTTCTGGGTGCTCTAAGAAAGAATCTACATCCAAGCTCATTCAGGTTGTTGTCAGGATTCAATTACTTGTGGTTATAGGACTGAGGTCCTTCTTCCCTTGCTATCCACTCCTAGAGGTAACCCACACTCCTTGCCATGTGCCACCTCTGTCTTCAAAACCCAACAATAGTGAATTCATGCATTAGATTTTTCTCACTTGCATGGTATATGCTAGATGGCTAGTTTGTGCAAGCACACCCTGAATGTTCCTGTTAATTACTGTCTTGATAATGTAGAGATCCTGGTCTTCCCTCTATATTCCCATCAAGAAGAAGGTGAAGAACATGCTGTTCAGTGTTCAAGGTCAGAGGGTCTGGGGGTGACCAACCCAGAGCACCTCCCTTGCAACAAAGAGTGTCCAGATGGCGGGCCGTAGGTCCTATTGAAACACTGGCCATGCAAGGAAGGAGAGGCTACAGATAATTACTATGTCAAGTGGCTACACTGTAAAAGTAAGCTACATGTTTGGTGCTCATAAATCCCAGCAGCATATGCTTTGTCCAGTCTGCCGCTCCTGGACTACCTGCACATAATTTCCCCCAATAAATCTATGTCTCAATCACTATCTCTTGGTCTTTCTTTGGCCTCATCAGATTATCACCCACCTTCAGCTTAGAGTCTGCTGAGGTGTGGTGACACACTCACTTCACTTCTTTTTTCCCCTCAAGAAAGAGCACCATCGCTTCTAAGAACTCATTTAATTAGGTAAGGCCCATCAAAAATTATCTCCCATTCTTCAAGGTGGGTATACCATCTAACACAAGCAAATCAAGGAATGATATTCTGTTACATTCACAAGTCTCTCCCATACTCATATGGTAGATTATACAAAAGCACAGGTCATTAGGGTTCATCTTAGAGTTCTGCCTAACAGTGCAGAAAGTTAAGTTTTGTGTGGGTTAGATTGGTACATATTTGTAGATAGAGGGCAAATAATCAGTGGAGAGGGAAACATCAAAGAAAATAGGGGGAAAAAGTGATTTTTTTCCCCTAGAGTAATGTGAAAACAAGTAGTCATGTAGGGTATTGAGGACAGAGCTAGATGGGTAACACTGGGAAGGAGCAGGGATATCTCTGAGAACATAGGAAAGATGGTTATAACATATCACTGTATTACTTGATGGTTAGTAAACAATCTCAAACCTGTGGCATATAAAAATGACCAATTATTTTTCATGTGTCTGCAGGGTCCAGCTGATTTTGGCCAAGCTCCTTCATGCATCTATGGTTCAACGGGTCTATTCGCATATCTAAATGTTGGCTCTTCTCCATGATTCATTCTTTCTGGAATAAACAGGAAAACTCAGGCAAGTCCTTCTCATGGTGAGAGTAGAAGAACAAGATTTCTTGAGGTTTAGGCACTGGTATACCACTACTTCTGCCTTATTCTATGCTTCCAAGTAGTCGTGTGTCTAGTCCAGTATGAGTACAAGTCCACCACAGAGATATGGGGACAGGGAAGAACTGACATCAGTACAATCTACCAGAATGATAAGCACGTTTGGAAGCAGAACTATTAAGTGGTGATGAAATTCACCATTTACTTAATGGCATCTAAGTTTTTGGTGATGGGAGAAGACTATGACATTTAACTTTTTTCAGTTTGGACATGAGGAAAGTAACAAAGAAAAAATATCTCTGAATATTTAGAGAGGACAACAGTTTAGCTTGATTAAAGGAAGTCTAAAAGGGATTTGTGGTAAATTCAAACCATCATGTAAGGCTAGATCAGAAAGCCATTTAATATTAAGGTAATGTGCTGGTTATCTTCCCTCTAGATCCACTTTCTACCCTCTCATCTCTATACCCCCAGGAAACTGCCCTATCTGGATTGTTCTCCATTGGTCACTAGGTTTTATTTGGATTCAGCCAATAGGAAACACTAGGAGTGATCATGGGGGAAGGGAGTGCGGTCTGGTGTTTATTCTCCAGGTTTCTTCCCTGCAGATTGAGTCTTTCTACAATAGGCCACAGCACCTGTAAGGCAGCCTTCTGCATATGTTGCCACTTTAGGTTCTGGTAATTTCTTCTTCCCTTTTCCTTTTCAGGATTAGGGGCAGTAAGGCTTCCCATTTCCACTAGCCTTAAAGTCCTATATTATACTTGATTGGTTTCTAACATACTGCCCACACTTAGTATAATTCTTCTAAACTCTCCTAAGTAGCTCAACTTGAGTGTGTCACCTGTTTCCTGTTGGGATTCTGACTAATCTAGTTAAGGACTTGGGACTTCATTTAGTAAGCAATGAGAAACAAGAAAGTGTTAGGAGAGGTCTATGAATTGAACTGTGTTGTGGGAAGGTTAATATGAAAGCCACAAAAAGAGAGCATTATAGGAGGCAGCAGACCACACAGGAGATACAACTGTCCAGATGAAAGGGTATGAGGGCCTACACCAGAGCCAAGGCTGTGGGAATGGAAAGGAGGAATGGGTGCAAAAACAACTGTGGGTGCAGAATGGATCAGTATCACAGCATTTGGTAGCATTTAGATAGTCAGGATGAAAGAGCATATTTCCAAAATTTTCAGCCTTGAGAACTAGGAGATGAGTAATACCATTAAGAAGAACCAGGGATCAAACCAGGGATCACAAAAGGATACAATGTTCTGTTTTTGACATCTGGAATTTTCCATGTGATGTTCAGTGTCCTATGTATAATTGGAAATGTTGAACTTGGGAGATAGATCAGGGCTGGGAATAATTTGGAAATTGTCCACAGAGATTCAACAGTAATCAATTTGAGGTGCAGGGAAAGAAGAGGATAGAAAGAAGGGAGAAGTAGAATAGATGGTCTAAGCTTGGTTTGGAAATACAGTTGCTGAGTCTGGGAGGAAAAAGGGAGGAGTGTAGCAGATAAACATTAAACTGAAACAAAAGAGTCTGTGTATTTCAGCCCTTTAGTAAACTTTGAGAAACTAAATTTTTGTGGATTAGGACGTTTGTTACATTGTTTTTGTTTTATTTTAAGGGCCAAGCTTCCTAGTGTGGGTTTTGGTTTCTCTCATGAAGACCTTGGGCCTGGGGTGCCGCTTATTTTTAAAAAGTGCAAACATTTTCTTATCTTGTTTTTAGACTTTTATCATTTGATCCCTTCCAACTGAAAGATATTTTGATTAAATTTTTTTTGTATGTGTGAAATACTATCGCACTTGAGGACAAATAAGCTACAGGAACAAGGGGGGGTATTAACAATCCATATGCATGCAATTCATAATACCTTTTGAATATTGTTGCTATTAATCTTGCTTCTTTGCCTATATCCTTTATGGACTTCATGGTAGTCAATCAATCACTATATTCCCACAGAAAAGAAATCTAGGTCAATGGAACTTTATGTTTAAATCTATTGGAGGAATAGTTGTTTGAAGATAAGTTCTTTAGAAAATTCATTTGTGCAGTAGATCAAGCCCTCTAATTCATTTATTTTAAATGCTTTCCTATCTATAGCTATCTATAGACATTTTTAGAATTGGCTTTTCTTAAATCAAGGCACACCTGTCAACACTTTTTGCTTATTTGACTTTTTCTCTCTGCCACTATCAGTTGCACATCTCAGGGTGAGGTCTAAGCAGAGAGGAATTTAAAAGGACAAACGAGGAATGAGCTCGTTTATACTAACCTGTTAACTTTGTGCTTAAGAAAATTTTTGACTTTGAGAAATAGGAGTTTCTGAAACAGAGTAGGAAAACCCTGATCTCACCTTATCCCATGGACACACCAAGGTAACAGCAATGTCTATGTAATTAACTCTGAAAATAACCCAAAGACTGATAGATCTTCTGCAGCTAATAGAGAAAAGGCCACATAGAAAAGGTATGAGGGGTAGAGACATGATTGAGAACCAAACCTCTGACAAGATATGTCACAAAGAGAAGGCACATCACAAGCATGGAGTAGCAGGAGAATTAGACCCCATACCAGGCACCCCTGACACTGGGGGCCCGCACTGAGAAAATGAGTCCCCATAATGTTTGGTTTTGAAAAACAAGGTAGCTTAAGTCTGGGAGTTTTAAAAATCAGTGGTCTTAACTCTGGAGAGCTGGAGGGTAATAGGAAACAGAGTCCATCACTTAAGGAGCCAACATACTAACTCACATGAGACACAGCATAGATCAAAATGGAGTTCTAAAAAATATTCAACTAAGCCACTGGAAGATAGGGAGAAAAAATTAAACAGAGAGAAAAAAACAGAATACAATTATGACCAGCCATCATGTTAGGTGAAAGGCAGAACTTAAAAAAATTAAAAATGTATCCAGTAACAGTGATTTGCAGGTGGTTTAAGGGAGATTCCCAAAGAAATTTTTTGTATTGAAGTCTGGATTTCCTATTGTATCCCAAAATCTGAATAAAGAAAAAAAAAAATAGAAAAAAAAAAAAAAAAGCAGCAGCAGCAGTTTGAAAAGCACCTGTGGTATATGTGAAGGAGATTACTGACTAATCACCTTAGGACAGGTGATGCAGGCAGGGATTTCCCTGGGAACAAAAGTGATAGAGGAGCCATTTCTTTTCCTTCTTTCTGCCAGCCTAGACAGCCAGATGTTTGCAGGAGCCAGTATTATAACCCTCTCTATCTTGAGAGCATTGCAGCACTGTCCCTGTTACCCTATGAGCCCTCCCCACTGAACCTGCTCACCTTGGCAGCCATCCCTCCAAAGCAGCTTTTGTCATGCCATACTAGGCAAGCAGTCCCAGCTAGACTGCTGCCATTCCAAGTGACTCCTGCCCAACCAATGGGAGAGATATAGCCACACACCAGCACCCCTGCAGTTCCTGAAGCCGAACCTATTAGCTGGCTGTGCAGGGAACTGGCCTTGCCCTTCAATATGCCTGCAGAGAGGCTAATCACAGAAAGTTAAACTGACTGCTGCCCCTGTACCTAACTAGCCCAGAGGTGCTGCAGACAGGCCTCTCAACAGTGCAGGAAGCAAACTCTCCTGTAGTAGGTAAAGTGCCTGTAGTAGGTAAAGCAGGTCACTGCAACTAAGCTGAAGGTAACTGCTTCTCAGTCACAATAGGAGGGCACACCTGAAGCGCCTGGCTCTGACCAGGGGGTATTCTGCTATAGGGCACTGAAGGATTTCCTGTGTACGAGGCCACTATTTTCAAGACCAAAAGATACACCTGACCAATCTAATACATAGAAACAACACAGAGAGACAAATTGATGAGACAGAGGATAAGTCCCAAATGAAAGAACAAGACAAAAATCAAATAAAAGAGCTAAATGAGATGGATATAAGCAATTTGCCTGATAAAGAATTCAAAATAGTGGTCATAAAGATACTTATTGGATTTGAAGAATGGATGAACTCAGTGAGAACTTCAAGAAAAAAGATAGAAAATATAAAAAAGAACCAGATGAAAAATTCAGTAACAAAAAATACACTAGAGGAAATCAGTACAAGATTAGAAAATGTGGAACAGATTGGTAATCTGGAGAGCTGGAAAGCAGGGTAATTGAAAGTGACCAAACTGAACAGGGAAAAAAAAAAAAAAAAGAGCATGTGCACAAGAGAGAGAGAGAGAGAGAGAGAGAATAGTTTATGGGAATTTTGCAACATCATCAAGCCTGATAACATTCACATTATAGGGATTCCAGCAGGAGAAAGGTGAGAGAAGGGGGCCAAAGACTTATATAGCTGAAAACTTACCTAATCTGGGGAGGGAATAGATATCCAGATCCAGAAAGCACAGAGAGCCCCTAACAAGATGAACGCAAGGACAGCCACATCAAGACACATGATAATTAAAATGGCAAAAAAGTAATGGTAAAGAGAGAGTCTTAAAAGCAGCAAAAGAAAATAGTTACATATAAGGGAAACCCATAAGGCTATCTGCTGACATTTCAGCAGAAACTGAAATAGGGAGTAGCATGAAATATTCAAAGTACTAAAAGGAAAAGAACCTGCAATCAAGAATACTATACCTGGCAAGGTTATCATTCAGAATAGCAGGAGAGATAAAGAGTTTTCCAAACAAAATTTAAATGAGTACATCACCACTGAATCAGCCTTACAAGAAACAGTAAAGGGACTCTTTAAGTGGAAAGAAAAGGCCATAACTAGAATTAAGAAAATTAAGGAAGGGAAACATTTCACAGGTGAAAAGCAAATATGGTAAAATTAGATTAATCACTTACAAAGCCAGTATAGAGATTAAAGCATAAAAGTAGTAAAGTCAATTATATTTACAAAAATTATCCAAGGGGTACATAAAATAAAAAGATGCAAAACATGACATCATATACATAAAACGTGGAGGGGAGAGTAAACATGTAGTGCTTTTAGATGTATTTGAACTTAAATGGCCATCAACTTAATATAGACTCTATACACATAAGATGTTATATATGAACCTAATGGTAACCACAAATTAAAAACATATGATACACAGAATGCAAAGAGAAAAGAATCCAAGCATAGGCCATAAAACCACAAGGGAAGAAAATAAGAAGAAAGGAACAGAAGAAATATAAAACAATTAGAAAACAACAAAATGGCAGTACATACCTTTCAAAAATCACTTAAATGTAAATGGACTAAATGCTACAATCAAAAGAAATAGGGAGACTGAATAGGTAAGAAAAAAAAAAGATCCATCTACATGTTGCTAGAAGAGACTCACTTCAGACCTAAAGACACATACATACAAAAAGGAAAGGGATGGAAAAACATATCATGGAAATGGAAGCAACAACAACAAAAACAACAAAAAACAAACATCAAAAGAAGCTAGGGTAGCAACACTTAGACAAAATAGACTTTAAAACAAAGACTGTAGCAGGAGACAAAGAAGAACAATACATAATGATAAAAGAAACAATCCAACAAGAGGGTATATGAACTGTAAATATCTATGCACCCAACATAGGAGCCCCTAAACACAAAGCAATATTAACAGACATAAAGGAGAAATTGACAGTAATAAAATAATAGAAGACTTTAACACCTCACTTACATCAATGGAAAGATCATCCAGACAGAAAAATCAGGAAGCAAACAGTGGCTTTGAATGATGCATTAGGCCAGATGGACTTAATAGGTATATACCGAATAT
Organism: Ursus arctos; assembly: GCF_023065955.2. Classification (NCBI taxonomy): domain Eukaryota; kingdom Metazoa; phylum Chordata; class Mammalia; order Carnivora; family Ursidae; genus Ursus; species Ursus arctos. The sequence goes on from NW_026623078.1 coordinate 30,902,944, forward strand.
TCCATCCCAAAACAGAATACATTCTTTTCAAGCGCACATGAAACATTCTCCAATGTGCCAAAAAAAAAAAAAAAATCAAAGATGAAATAAAAAAAATACATGGACACAAATGAAAATTAAAACCTAATGACTTAAAATCTTTGGGTTGCAGCAAAAGCAGTTCTAAGAGGAAAGTTTATAGTAACATAAGCCTACCTCGAGAAGAAAAATCTCAAACAATCTAACTTTATACCTAAAGGAACTGAAAAAAATAAGTAAGCCCAAACTCAGCAGGAGGGATAAGAAATATTAGAGTGGAAATATGAAATGGAGATTTAAGCAATAGAAAAGACCTATGAAACCAAGAGCTGGTTCTTTGAAAAAACACAATTGATAAATCTTTAGCCAGACTCATCAAGAAATAGAGGACTCAAATAAAATCAGAAATGGAGAAATAACCAACACTACAGAAATACAAAATATTATAAGATAATATTATGAAAAGTTATATATCAACAAACTGAATAACCTAGAAGAAATGGATAAATTCTTAGAAGCATATATTTATCTAAAATTGAGTCAGGAAGGAATAGAATATTTGAACAGATTAATTACTGGTAATGAAATGGAATCAGTAATCAAAAAAACTTCCAACAAACAAAAGTTCAGGACCAGATAGCTTCACAGGTGAATTCTACCAAATATTTAAAGAAGAGATAATACCTATTCTCCTCAAACTATTCCAGAGAATACAAGAGGAAGAAAAACTTCCAAATTCATTCTACAAGGACAGCATTACCCTGATACTGAAAATGGGTCAATACACTACAAAAAAAGAAAACAGGTCAATATCTCTGATGCTTATAGATGCAAAAATTTTCAACAGATATTAACAAACCAAATCCAACAATACATTAAAAAATAATTCATAATAAATCAAGTGGGATTTATCTCAAGGATGCAAAGTTGTTCCAATATTTGCAAATCAATATGAAATATCATATTAACAAGAGGAAGGGTAAAAATGATATGATCATCTCAGTAGATGCAGAAAAAGCGTTTGACAAAATACAACATCTGTTGATGATAAAAACTCTCAACAAAGTGGGGTTAGAAGGAACATACCTCAACATATTAAGACCATTTTTGAAAAACCTACAGCTAACATCATACTCAATGGTGAAACTCTGAGCTTTTCCTCTAAAGCATGAATAAGACAAGGATGTCCACCCTCACCACTTTTATTCAACATAGTATTGGAAGTCCTAGCTGCAGCAATCAGACAAGAAAAATAAAATAAAAGGCATCCATATTGGTAAGGAAGTTGAACTGTCACTATTTGCAGATGACAGGATACTATATATAGAAAACCCTAAAGACTCCAAAAAAAAAAAAAAAAAAAAAAAAGAAGAAGAAGAAGAAGAAAGAAAAGAAAAGAAACCCAACTATTAGAACAGATAAATTCAGTAAAGTTGCAGGATACAAATAAACATACAGAAATCTATTGCATTTCTGTACACTCATAATAAAGTAGCTTAAAGGGAAATTAGTATTTCCATTAACAGTTACACCAAAAAAGATACAATACCTAGGAATAAATTTGACCGAGGAGGTGAAAGGCCTATACTCTCAAAACTGTAAGACACTGATGAAAGAAATTTGAAGATGATACCTACAAATGGAAAGAAGATACACCATACTCATGTACTGGAAGAATTAATATCATTAAAATGTCCACATTACCCAAAGCAATCTACAGATTCAATGAAATCCCTACCAAAACACCAAAGGCATTTTTCAAAGAATTTAGCATTTTCAAATTTTAGGTTTTATGGACCCACAAAAGACTTCAAATAGCCAAAACAAACTTATGAAAGAAGAACAAACCTGGAGGTATCATAATCCCAGATTTTAAGATACACTACAAAGCTATAGTAATAAAGACAGGATGGTACTGGCACAAAAATAGACATGTAGTTCAACGGAATGGAAGAGTGATCCCAGAAGTAAAACCAGGTCTTGATCAACCAATCTACGACAAAGGAGGCAAGAATATACAATGGAGATAGACTGTGTACTCAATAAATGGCATTGGGAAAAGTCGACAGCTACACGCAAAAAGATGAAACTAGACTACTTCCTTACATCATGCACAAAAATAAAATCGAAATGTATTAAAGACCTAAATACGAAACCTGAAATCATAAAACTTCTAAAAGAAAATGTAGGGAGTAATCTCTTAAGACACTTGTCTGTGCAACATATTTATGGTTATGCTTCCTGAGACAAGGGAAACAAAAGCAAAAATAAACTATTGGGACTACACCAAGATAAAAGCCTTTTGCACAGCAAAGAAATCCATCAACAAAATAAATGGCAACCTACTGAATCAGAGAAGATATCTGCAAATGATATATCCAATAAGGGGTTAATATCCAAAATATATTATGAACTCATAAAATTCAACAAAAACAATCCAATTAAAAAATCTACAGAGACCTGAATAGACATTTTCCAAAGTCAGCATACAGAGGACAAACAGAAAAAATGCTCAGCACTAATTATCAGGGAAATGCAAATAAAAACCACAAGGAAATATCCCCCACATCAGTCAGAATGACTATTATCAAAAAGACAAGAAATAACAAGTGTTGGTGAGGACATGGAAAAAAAAAAAAAAGGAACCCTCTGCACTGTTGGGGAGAACGTAAATGGGTGCAGCCACTGTGGAAAAACAGAGTTTCCTCAAAATATAAAATAGAAATGCTGTATGATTCAGTAATTTCACTACTGGTTGGTTATCTACACAAACACTAGTTTGAAAAAGATATATGCACCCTTACAATAGCCAAGATACAGAAGTAACCCAAGTGTCCCCTGATAAATGAATAAAGCAGAGAATATATATATATATATGTGTGTGTGTATATATATATATATATATATATATATATATATATATATATTTGTAATATTGCTCAGACATAAAAAAGAATGAGATTTTGCCATTTGTGACAACATGGTTAGACCTAGAGTATATTATAGTGAAATAACTCAGAGAAAGACAAATACCATATGATTTCACTTACATGTGGAATCTAAATAATGAAACAAATGAACAAAACACAGAATTTTTTTTTTTTAAGATTTTCTTTGACAGAGAGAGAGAGATTGAGCATGAGCAGGGTGAGTGAGAGGGAGAAGCAGGCTTCCTGCTGAGGAGGGAGCCTGATGGTGGGGCTCCATCTCAGGACCCTGAGACCATGACCTGAGCTAAAAGCAGCCGTTTAACCAACTGAGCCACCCAGGTGGCCCCAAAACAGATTCTTAAATACAGAGAACTGGTGGTTGCTAGAAGGCAGGTTGGTGAAGGATAGGCAAGACAGATAAAGGGGATTGAGAGGTGTAAATTTCCAGTTATAAAGTAAATAGGTCACAGTTTAAAAAATATAAATGAAAATATAGCATAGTGAATATAGCTGATAATTTTGTCATGACACTGTATGGTGACAGATGGTGGCTACACATTGTGGTAAGAATTCAGTAATGTATAGAATTGTCAAATCAACATGTTGTACTCCTAAAACTAATATAAAATTATATGCCAATTGTATTTCAGTAAAAAATAATGAAATAAAATATTTTAAAATTAAAAATAATTTTCACTTTGAATTTCAGATAACTAAATGCTTTTGATGATTTGGGGATAGTAGGTGGGTATTTTCATTTATTATATCTCTGCAGTAAGTAATAACTTAAATCAGCAAATCCAAGATGTGCTTTTTAATTCCAGTTCAGAATCCTGGGACAAACTAAGACCAGGTTCCAAAGAGAGAAGAGTCACAAAGAACTGTTGCTAATGGTCCTTTCATTTTTGCACATAGCACAACTGGTAAAGGTTTGCTTGACTAAAGCACAGTTTTACTTCCACGTCTATAATAAAACAGCATTTGTTTGTGGAGATATTTCCTTTCTCCAGCATCACTTGCTAACACCAATTCTTATTACTGGAGACAAGGACCTTGGGTCAAGGTTTAAGCTCTGATTCAGGAACGTGAAACTTTTTTTTGTTTTGTTTTTGTATGTCTCCTAGAGTTGGCCTCCATACTAAGAACACCTCCTCTTATATGGCATGTGGAATTCAATTTAGGGTGGAAACAAGAAAGCATTAAATCATCTGTTGAAAATCCTAAACAAGTCAAAAGTCAAAACATAACTACGTGAGGCATTTGGTTTGGAGTGCACATCTATCCCACTTGTGAGATATTATAATATGTGATGCTATGTTGAGATTAATTCAGGCTCATGTGACTGGTTGGATTTGGCAAGGCTTACCTTAAATGTGGAGTTAAAAAATGTATTTCCAGATCCAAATATATGTAGTAGATAATATATAGCTAGCTGTGCCAAAATCATTTGCATTTTTAAAATACAGTTTAAAAAAATATTTAGCTCTCCAGTGAGAAGTGGTTTAGAACAATGAGAAGCAATTTGTTGTATGAGAGCAGTGCAGTAAGACTTGTGAAATCTGTTCCATATTAGTTCTGGGAACTTGGACAGAAGACAATACTTTGAGCTTTCATTTCTTTAACTGTCAACAGGATGAATGATATTTCCCCTAAGTACCTGTGATATAGAAAGATCAAAATGTGATGATGTGATGATGTACTTGATAAACTATGAAGTTTTATACCCTATTTACCAGTAACATTTAAGGAACATTTATGAAGCACTTATGCTAGGATTAATAGGCTTGGTATATACAAAGATACATCTGCCTTCTAAGAATTTGTGATCTTATACAGTTAGTGTATGAGAAAACAGACATGTAGAGAAAAAAATACAACCTATTGCAAACATTTGTGGAAAGGATACAGAAGTTTTAAGTAGTCAATTTAGTTGGAGGAATCAGAAAAGGATTTCCACAAAAAGTGATCCGAGTAGGTGTTACCAATCTGAGGGAAATAGCAGGGTGCTGTTGGTAGATATTCTTCCAGGCTGAGACCAATATAAACAAAGGTGCATAAGGATGAAATCCCATGGCTCATTAGAAGAACTATAAAACTACATATATAGTTTTTCTGCTCTTGACTAATTTGCATCAGATACATTAGTAGATATGGTGAGGATATTCAGTAAAATACCAATAAAAGCAAGGGGTGATGAATTCTTTATGAGAGTACATAGAATATATTAGCTTTTATTCCTACCTTCTCTGGATATATTCTAAATGGCAACCAATAGTGCAAGTGTGAGATTTAGAATGGATTTCATGATGTGATAAGGAGTTTTGGGCAGGGTCTCAAGAATGCTAGGTGTATAAAAGTCATCATTTGTTACATTTGATAGGAAAGGTATATTCAGAAAAAAAATTAGTGATTTTTCAAGGCATTCATTTATCACAACTATATATGTGAGGAAAAACCTGAATTATGAATTAAAAAAATACTTGTTACCAAAAATAAATTTAAACTGTGATAAATATTTTCTCTTCCTTGTGCAGCTGCTCATAGTGGTTCCCACAAAATGGTCCAAATAAAATGTCTTTATAGTTGGTGTGTGAAAAATGACCTATGGAATCTTGTTCAATTGTTATCATATATCTAACAGGTGGCAGACATTTTTACTTAAAAATCCCTTTCTGTGTAGATTATTCCATTTCCCATTCTGATCATTTTTTCCAAGTCTCAGGAGATTCTATATATTATACCAGAGTCTAGTTCTTAAAGAAATAAGGCCATATTGTCTACCATCTGTGTTTCTGATCTCCTTTTCCAGAAAAATAATCATTTTAATTTGTCCCCTGAGATTTAAAAATTCTCCAAGTGTTCTCCATCCCCTCCTCTTGACTACGTATCCACCTACTTATACTTCCATTTTACTACTGGTAGTTCTCTAAGTCTTCTATTTTGGTTCTTTCCCATGGTGGTTTTTGTTTTGTTTTGTTTTTAACTTGTTTGGGTCACTTTGTTGTGTGCCCAGTTTTCATCTGACTGGACTTTGGTCACAACTGAGTCACTGAGTTACTTCCTTTCCTTAAATATCATATTGAAAACAAAATCATTGGAAAGATTGAAGGGAAGTGTGTCATTTTCTCAACTGGTAAGGTCAAGCTCTCCCTTGGGATTTAAAGTCCTTTAAATTTTATTTTCTCTTTTGTTAACCTTTTGGAGATAAAGGTGGGGAGAGGTACATCTCAAAAATGAGAACTTTGCTAAGTGATAATTACAGTTTCTCTAATATTTTTATAAAGATCAATTTCTACTGTTATTTTCACATTAATTTTAGAACATTTTTCCATATCATATATTTACTATATTATATAATTTATCATATACATTTGCCATATTGTATCTATTTGTCACATTGAACTTTATTTGTAAATCAAAGAAATCCATTTAGATTAACATAAAAAATTTTAATTGAAGAGTAAGGCAGAGATTTATTTTCAAACTCAAGAAAGATCATCTCAATCTCACAAGGGACTGGAATCAGGAACTGGAGAATGTCAAGGATCAAAGTTACTTTCTCTGTGTGACATGATTATTTTTCATTGTTTCTCTGCTTTTTGTCTCAATTTTCTTTCCTTCTTTGGACTGGATTTAATTATCTGTGTACATAACATAAAATGCTTTAGCCCTTCATAACATCCCATGCCATGAGTACAATAAAGCTATGTTATTCTGTGAACCAATTCCAATAATGAAATATTGAAGATAATTTAGAATTTACATATGGAAAGGAAAATTTCAGAAATTGGGGCAGAATGGAAAATAGGCAGGGAAAAGTTTTGACAGGAATAAATTATGGAATAATTATAAATTTGGAATAAATTATAAGAAATTATAAATCTATAAAAAGCTGTGATGAGATGACTTTAAATGCTAATCAGGTTAGTTTTGGTGAGATTAAGGTTCACTTGGAAGGATAGTATTATGATTACTTATAGCCCTGCTTGTAGTATCATGTGAGCAGAGAGCCTAGCCATTGGCTCTGCCTGTCTTCTGAGGAAAACAGGTGAGTTCATCTGGTCAGGGGACTCATGTGTGGCTCACTGCCTGATTTGGGTTCTCAAACAAAAGCCCATTCTGCCATCCTGCCTTGTCAGTGAAGCTAATTCAGAGCCCCACTTACTACTGTGTATACCTAGTCTCACCTGACTGAGAAGGTTGGCCAGATAATCCAGGGAACCAAAGAGTCCTTTCTATAGTCATGCTCAGTCAGGGAATGAAGCCAGCAGTCCTATCCAACTGTTTCTAGCCAGCAGTAACTTACCCTCTTGACCTCAGGGCTTGGGCAGTGGCCTTGCCCTAAAATAGACCCTGAGAGCAAGTGTTTCATCTGCCCAAGGATACAATCCGTTGAGCCATCCAGAACCTCACGCTGAGCTGCCTGGTGAAGGAATGTCTCTGCTAACATGAACCCGAGAGCTTGAAAAAGCATACCACTTACTCAAATGTATGATACCAAGGTAGATAACCATGGACCATAAAAGATCAGTTAAACATAACATTACCAAAGGTAACTTATAAAGCTGCAATAACTGACTCTAAAGTAAAGGAGATCTATGAACTATCAGAATTCAGAAAAAAAATTCTCTTAAAGGAATTCAGCAAACTATAAGAACACAGAGAAAGCTAAACAAAACTAATAATGCTGAACAAAATGAAACAAAAGAAGTCATTATATAATGACAAAAGGGTCAATCCATCAAGAAGCTATAATTATAAATATGTATACACCAAACTTTAGAGCACCTTAATATACAAAGCAAATACCAACAGAAATAAAAGGAGACATAAACAGCATTACAATAGTTGGGAACTTTAATATTCCACTCTTAGCAATGGATAGATTAAGCAGATAGTCAATAAGAAAACAGATTTAAACAGCACTATAAACCAAATGGACCTAATAGACCTATACAATATATTTCGTACAACAAAAGCAAAATACATATACTTCTCACAAGTGCATGGAACATTTTATAGGATAGACCATGTGTTAGGCTACAAAACAAGTACTAGTGAATTTAAGAAGATTGAAGTCATATCAAGTATATTTCTTGACCATATGGTATGAAATTAGAAATCAATAGAAGGAAAGCTAGAAAATTCACAAATATATGGAAATTAAACAACACTATCCTGAAAAACTAATCAATCAAAGAAGAAACTAAAAGGAAAAAATATCTTGAAGCAAAGGAAAACAGAAACAAAATATCAAACTTTATGGGAGAAGCAGTTCTAAGAGGGAAGTTTATAGTTCTAAATTCTTACATTAATAGAAAGATCTCAATCTCATTTTACACCTGAAGGAACTAGGAAAAGAAGAACACACTAAGCCCAAAGTTAGCAGAAGGAAGGAAATAAAGATCAGAAGAGAATTGAAATAACCAGAAAACAATAAAAAAAGAAGACTAATAAAGATAAGAGTTGGTCCTTTGAATAGAAAATTGACAAATCTTTAGTTGGACTAACCAAGAAAAAAAGGGAAAGGACCCAAATCAATAAAATTGTATAAGTGAAAGAGGAAATACTACAACTCATACTACAGAAATACAAAGAATCACGAGACTACCATAAATATATGCCAACAAACTGGACAACCTAGAAGAAATGGATAAATTCCCAGAAACACACAACCTGTCAAGACTGAATTAGGAAGAAATACAAAATCTGAGCAGACTAATAATGAGTAAGGATATCGAATCAATAATCAAAAGCCTCCCAACAACAAAAAAAGCTAGGGACTAGATAATTTCACTGGTGAATTCTAGCAAACATTTAAATAATTAATCCCATTCCTTCTCAAATTTCCAAAAATTTGAAGAGGTAGGAGGGGGTGCTTCCAACTCATTGTGCAAGGATAGTATTACTCTGATACCAAAGTCAAATAAGGACACTACAAGAAAAGAAAACTACAGGCCAATATCCCAGATGAATATAGATGCATAAATTCTTAAGGTACTAGAAAACCAAATTCAGCAGAACATTAAAAGGATTATATACCAAGATCAAGTGGTTTCATTCTGAGATGCAAGTATGGTTCAATATATAGTAAATGTGATCAACCACATAAATGGAATGAAAGATGAAAATCATATGATAATCTCAGTGGATGCAGAAAAGGTACTTGACAAAATTAACATCCATTCATGATATAAAGAGTCAACAAATTGGGTATAGAAGGAATACCCCTATAACAAAAGCAATATATGACAACTCCATATCTAACATCATACTCAATAGTGAAAGGTTGAAAGCCTTTCCTCCAAGATTACAAATAAGACAAGGGTGCCCACTTCCACCACTCCTATTCAACATACTCAAAGCTCTAGCCAGTGAAATCAGGGAAAAAAATATAGAAGACATCTGAATTGGAAAGGAAATAAATTTTTTTCTAACCACGAATTACATGATTCGACAAGAAAACCATGAATACTCAATGGAGAAAAGACAGTCTCTTCAATAAATGGTGCTGGGACAACTGGATATTCACATGTAAAAGATTGAAACTGGACCCCCATCTTATATCACTCACAAAAACTAACTCAAAATGGGTTAAAGACTTAAATGTAAGACTTGAAACTACAAAACCCCTATAAGAAAAAACAGGGAAAACACTTCTTGGCATGGGTATCAGCAGAGATTTTTTGGGCTATGATACTTAAAGCACGAGCAACAAAATCAAAATCACAGAAGTGGTACTATATCAAATTAAAAATCTTTTGCACAGCAAAAGAAATGATCAACAAAATGAAAAGGCAGTTTATGTGATGGGAGAAAATACTTGCAAACCACACTTCTGATAAGGGTTAAAATCTGCAAAGAACCCATAAAACTCATTAGCAAAAAATAATCTAATTTAAAAACAGGCTAAGGACCTGAGTGGACTTTTTTTTTTCAAAAGACATACAAAAAAAAGTTTAGCACAAAAATAAATAAATAAATAAATAAATAAATAAATAAATAATTAAAATGTTGGTAACAAATTAAAAAAAAAAAAAGACAAATGGCCAACAGGTACATTAAAGGTGCTCAACATGTCTAATTAGGGAAATGTAAATCAAAACCACAATGAGAACCACGAGATATCGCCTCACACCTGATAGAATAACTGTCATCAGAAAGACATGTAGTAACGAATGCTAGTGAGGATATGGAGAATAGAAAACCCTTGTGCACTTTTGGTGGGAATATAAACTGATGCATGCACTATGGAAAATATTATGAAAGTTCCTCAAAAATGTAGAGCTAGAACTACATTGTGATCCAGCAATTTCACTTCTGGATATATATCTGAAGGAAATGAAATCATTGACCCAAAGAGAGATCTGTACCCCATGTTCACTGCAGTGTTATTCACAATAGCTAAAATAAGGAAACAACCTAAGTTGATGGATGAGTGGATAAAAAAGTCACACACGCGCACACACACACACACACACACACACACAGATATACATATATTATATGTATATGTTTGAATAATGGAATGCTATCCAGCAATTAAAAAAACCACATTCTCCCATTGGATGGACTTTGAGGGCATTGTGTTAAGTGAAACAAGCTAGACAGAGAAAGAAATACTGCATGATCTCACTTATATGTGGAATAAAAAAATAATCTCATAGAAATAGACATTAGATTTGTGGTTTGTCAGAGGCAAGTTATGAGGAGTGGGGGAATTGGGTGAAGCTGGTCAAAAGGCATAAAATTCCATTTACAAGATAAATAAGTTAGGGGATGTAATATACAACATGAAGACTAGATCTTAAAAGTTTTCTTCACGGGAAAAAACTTGTGACTAGGTAAGATGATGATGTTAACATTGTGGTAATCATTTTGCAATATATACATAAACTAGTGTTTGTATTACATTTAAGGTATACAATGTTACATGTCAACTATATCTAAATAAAACAAGAAAAAAGTTAAAAAATAAGGTCACTGAATTCCAAGGACAGTGAAACTCAAAGGAGGGAGAGCAAATATAACACAAACACATCAAAACTGTGAATAAAATTATTTTACCAGATAAATGCAAACCAAAAACTTTGGGTGCCCAAATATGTACTAAATTTTTGAAATGTCCCTATAATAAGCTATGGAAACGGGTTCTTGGAAATGCCAAAAGTGTACAGGAGATAATTTTCAGAAAGATTAAGTCCTAACTGGGATCATTACCTTAGAATTGAACCCTTTTCTGACAAGGCAGCAGCATGGGGCTCAATAGCAACCTGTATAATTTCAATGTCTTAATTATTGGCCTAATCAACATTCCTTTTGGATGAAAGTATTCGTTTCTTTGTATGTTTTGTTTTTTATTCTGAATAAAGTATCAATGCTTGTTAAGGTGGAAAATTATTTTTCATTTTAAATAGTGCCATCACTCTAACTCCTTGTTATCACAGAATTCAAAATGAGGAAGTAAAATTGATTTGACTTTGACCTCTGCAAACGACAAATGGAAAAAATAATTTGGTCAAAAGGAAGGAAGAAGAAATACAAGGAGAAGAGAATAGGTTGACTTTTATACCCATAATAACATATCCCTGAAAATTTAAGAGTTTTCTACTTAAGTTGACTGTCTAAAATTTGGTTGAATTTGATTTGAAATTTTCAGAAAAATATAGGTCCTTTCCACCAAGTATATTAGGCTTCTTAATTGTTGAAACAGAAAGTTTCAGGAAATATATAATTTATATAATTATTTATGTATTAGTCATTATTTATACATAATAGAAGAAAGTTGAAAATACCCATTCTTCAGGAGTTCCTCAGCATATTTACTTTGTACATGTGGACTTTGTTTCTTAGTTTTTACATAATATTCTTTATTACAAAGTTCTATATTTGTTAAATTATTTGAGTAGATTTTAGGATTTTTTTTTAGTTAGATAGAATAACACAGTTTTAGTTTGTCAATTAGCAAAATGCCTAATGTATTATACAGAATTTATTTGGTTTAAATCACAGCCCTATTAATTCATCCTATGTAATTAATTTGTTTTAGTTTATATTTGAAGTTTAAAATTAACATTGTATATTCTTATTTTTATGCAGATGAAATTTCTCATGTGTACTTATGCTTAATTAACAAATAGATGTGTTGCATCTACTATGAACAAAATACCTTTCTAAGTATTTTAAGAACTATAAAGATAAATTAGAATGGATCCTACTGTCAAAGTATATACAATATCTTAGGGAAAATAAGATCTGCATAAATAAAATAATGCAAAGTAGATATTGAAAAGTGCTACAAAATATAGGGTGATATCAAAACAGAGAGGATTTCAACTCATCTGGAAGCATAAAAACATGCCCTTAGAAGATATTGTCCATGAGCACATTTTTGAAGGGTAGTTATGATTATGACTGGTGATAAGGTAAGAGCTTTCCAGTTAAGTAGAATGAGCAAAGGGGTGGGATTCCAATGGAGAAAAAAAATGAATGACTAGTTCTTCAAGCAAACATGGGAAGAAGATACAGTTGAAAGTTTGATTAGATCAATACCATGGTGTGCTAGAGCTGGCTGGAATTGCGTTGTGAGAGCTGTTAAATTGTCAAGAATTTTGTTAGACAGCTGACATCATTTTGGTAGCATAAAATTAGCCATGATAGGAGTATTTACACATGGAAATTGTTAAATGCTACAAATCAGGGCTGGGACTTCTTTTATTTGGAAAGTCTGTTAAACATTTACTGGCATACCACTAGATCCATCTGGGCTTGAATGCCTGATTCTCAATATAATTCATTTTATAATGTTGGGTTTTGATATACATTTTACTACTTTGAAGAAGACACTTTTGGAAAAAGAAAATGGTTAATTAAGTATAAGGAAGAGATAAATATAAGAAAGTTCCTTGAAAACAGGATCATTTTATTATGTGAGATAAAAGCCATAAAATCATCTATCACATTTAATAGTTCCAAGACGGAAGAAAGGATGATTGGTGATGTGGGACTCATTGACATGATTGAAGAATCTAACATATATAAATATGACAAGTTTTAACAAAAAGCAAAGAGCATTAGTTATTACAGTAAGTGAACAGCTCATCACAAAAGCCCACTGGTTTGACAACACATAGTTCACATCACTGCTAATCTGGGAGGAGGGGGAATGAGCTATTAGTTAGTGGTTTCATCTAAATAATAACTAAAGGAGCTGCCTGCATGTGTACTTATTCCCTAATGACTGGGGAAGGTGGAAGGCAAGCTTCTGTATGACATATTCCTCTCTCCTGACTGATTAGAACTCCATGTACCACAAAGCTCGTCACATCACTAGAGCTTAAAGGAATCCTTAGGATCAAAATGCTGTGTTCTGTAGATCATTTCCTGTTTGTCTTGTCTGACAGGAAGGAATGCTTTATTAACTGTTTATCAGGAATGAGCGTATTTAGAGAGAGAGAGGCATTCTATGAATAGCTTAGTTTGACTGACATTCTAGTAACCATAAAATAAGTGTGGAAAAGCTCCCTGAAGCTTTAACGATTGGTTTCAGGCATCCAGGCCTTTAGGAAACAGGACAAACCAGTAATTGCTCTCCGCCTTGGAATTTGGGGTAGAGAATTTTGATCTGTGTCACATTTGGGGTTCAGGGCATGTGTGAAACCCCCTTTGTTGTGTGTGCCCATGTATGTTTCTTGAAAGAGGACCCACAGTTTCTTTTCTTCAGATTCTCAACTGAATCTCTGCCAAGCCTCCTGCACATCCAATGTGCCATTCTCCCTGTTACCACACAAAAGTCAGAAATAACAACAACAACAACAACAAAAAGAATCACTGGTTTTAAATGAAAATGAAAACACAACAGTCTAAAACCTTTGGGATTGGCAAAAGTGGTCCTAAGAGGGAAGTATATAGCAATGCAGGCCTACCTGAAGAAGAAAATTCTCAAACAACCTAAACTTATACCTAAAAGTACTAGAAAAAGAACAAAAACCCAAAACCAGAAGGAAATAAGATTTGAGCAGAAATAAATGATATAGAAACTAAAAAATAGAACAGATCAATGAAACCAGTTGATTCTTCGAAAAAATTAATAAAATTGATAAACCTCTAGCCAAACTTATCAAAAAGAGAAAGAATCCAAATAAATAAAATCACAATGAGAGAGGAAAAATTGCAACCAACACGACAGAAACAGAAACAATTATACTAGAATATTATGAAAAACTATATACCAACAAATTGGACAACTAGGAAGAAATGGATAAATTCCTAGAAACATATAAACTACCAAAACTACCAAAGAAATAGAAAACTTGAACAGAACAATTACTAGCAATTAAATTCAGCCAGTAATCAAAAATCTCCCAACAAACCAAAGTCCAGGACCAGATGTCTTCCAGAGGAATACTAAATATTTAGAAATGGGAGGAAAACTTCTAAATTCATTCTATGAGGCCAGCATTCCCTTAATATCAAAAACAAATAAAGATTCCACTAAAAAAGAACTATATGCCAATATCCCTGATGAACATGGATGCCAAAATTGTCAAAATACTAGCAAACTTAATCCAACAATACATTAAAAAAAATTATTCACCACAATAAAGTGGGATTTATTCCTGCTTTGCAAGGGTGGTTCAGTATTTGCAAAATCAATGTCATACACCACATTAATAAAAGAAAGGATAAGAACCATATAATCATTTCAATAGATGCAGAAAAAGCATAAACCATCCATTCGTGATGAAAACCCTCAAAAAGGTAGGTTTAGAGGGAACATACCTCAACATAATAAAGGCCATCTATGAAAAACCCTCAACTAATACCATCTTCAATGGGGAACAACAGAGCTTTTCCTCTACGTCAGGAACAAGACAGGGACGTCCACTCTCATCACTGTTATTAACACAGTACTGGAAGTCCTAGCCACAGCAATCAGACAACAAAAAGAAATAAAAGGCATCCCAATTAGCAAAGAAGAAGTCAAACTTTCACTACTTGCATATGGCATGATTATTATATAGAAAACCCAAAGAGTCCACCAATAAACTGCCAGAACTGATAAATGAACTAAGTTGTAGGATACAAAATCAATATATGGAAATCTATTGCATTTCTATACACCAATAATGAAGCAGCAGAAAGAGAAATTAAGGAATCACTCCTATTTACAATTGCACTAAAAGCAATAAGACACCTAGGAATAAACCTAACCAAAGAGGTAACACACCTGTACTCTGAAAACTATGAAACACTGATGAAAGAAATTGAAGATGACACATGAAATGGAAGATATTCCATGCTTATGGGTTGGAAGAGCAAATATTGTTAAAATGTATATAATACGAAACAATCTACAGCTTTAATGAAATCCCCATCAAAATACCAACAACATTTTTCACAGAGCTAGAACAAACAATCCAAAACTGGAACCACAAAGACATCGAATAGCCAAAGCAATCTTGAAAAAGAAAAGCAAAGCTGGAGGCATCACAATTCCAGACTTCATTATATTACAAAACTGTAGTTATCAAAACAGTATAGTACAGGCACAAAAATAGAAGCATAGATCAAAAGAACGCAATCAAAAACCCAGAAATGAACCTACAACTACACGGTCAATTAATCTTAGATTAAGCAGAAAAGAATATCCAATGGAAAAAAGACAGTCTCTTCAATAAATGGTGTTGGAAAAACTGGACAGCAACAAGCAGAAGAGTGAAGCTGGACCACTTTCTTACACCACATGCAAAAATAAATTTAAAATGGATTAAAGACCTAAATGTGAGACCTGAAACCATAAAAATCTTAGAAAAGAACATAGGCAGTAACCTCTTTGACATTGGCTATAGCAACTTTTGCCTAGAAAGATCTCTTGAGGCAAGGGAAGCAAAAACAAAAATAAACCTTTGCGAATTCATCAAAATAAAAAGCTCCTGCTCAGCAAAGAAAGCAATCAACAAAACTAAAAGGCAACCTACAGAATGGGAGAAGATATCTGCAAATGATATATCTGATAAAGGGTTAGTATCCAAAATATATGAAAACTTATAAAACTTAACACCCAAAAAACAAATAATTCAGTTAAAAAATGGGCAGAAAACATGGACATTTCTCCAAAGACAACATACAGATGGCCAACAAGACACATGAAAAGATTCTCATCAGCACTTATCAGGGAAATGCAGATCAAAACTACAATGGGAAATCATCTTACACCTGTAAGGATGTCTAAAATCAACAGCAGAAGAAACAGGTGTTGGCGAGGATGTGGAGAATAAGGAACCCTCTCACACTGTTGGTAGGAATGCCAACTGGCACAGCTACTCTGGAAAACAATATGCAGATTCCTGAAAAAGTTAAAAAGAGAACTACTCTATGATCCAGGAATTGCAGTACTAGATATTTACCTACAGAATACAAAATACTAATTCAAAGGGATACATGCATCCTGATATTAATAGCAGCATTATCTACAATAGCCAAATCATGGAAACAGCCCAAGTCTCCATCAATAGATGAATGGGTAAAGAACATGTGTATATGTACACACACACACACACACACACACACACACACACACAGCCATCAAAAAGAATGAAATCTTGCCATTTGCAATGACATGGATGGAGCTAGAGGGTATGATGCTAAGTGAAACAAGTCAGAGAAAGATATACCAATTTCAAAAATATGGAATTTAAGAAACAAAACAAATGAATGGGGGTGGGAGAAGAAAACCAAGATATGGACTGTTAACTGTAGAGAACAAACTGATGGCTTTTAGAGGGGAGGTGGGTGGGGGGATGGGTTAAATAGGTGATGGAGATTAAGGAGTGCACTTATGATGAGCACTGGGTGTTGAATGGGAGTCTCGAATCACTATACTGTACACCTGAAACTAATGTTGCACTATATGTTAAATAACTGGAATTTGAATAAAAACTAAAAAGAATCACTGGTTTTCCTCATGAATGTTGGGTGCAGCCACTGTGGAAAGCAGTAGGGAGATACCTCAAACAATTACAAATAGAAATAACATATGATCCAATAATTCCAATATTGGTTATTTAACCAAAGAATATAAAAACACTAATTCAAAAAGATATATGCACTCTTAGGTTTATTGCAGCATTATTTACAATAGCTGAGATATGGAAGCAATCCAAGTGTCTATCCATAGATGAATGGATAAAGAAGTGGTGTGTATATGTCTACTGAATATTACAGTCATAAAAAAGAACGTGACCTTGCCACTTGGCAACGACATGTGTGGACCTGTATGGCATTAAGCTGAGTGAAATAAGTCAGACAGAGAAAGACAAATATCATCTGTTTTCACTTATATGTGGAATCTAAAAAGCAAAACAAAATAAAACAAAAAACAGTAACAGAACCATAAAAGTAGGGAACTGGTGGTTTCCAGAGGGGAGGAGGTGGGAGAATGGGCAAAATGGGAGAAGGAAAATGGGAAGTTTAGACTCCATTTGTAGAATAAGTCACAGGGATGAAAGGTACAGCAAAGACAATATAGTCAATAGCATTGTATGGTGACAGATGGTAGCTACACTTGTGGTGAGCTTAACATATAGAATTGTTGAATTCTATGTTGTACACCTGAAACTAATGTAGAAGTGTGTGTCAACTATACTTCAATTAAAAAAAAAAAAGAATTACTGGTTCACCCATTCTGATACACTTTAATGTTTTTAGAAAATAAGAGAAAGATGAATGTACCTTTATCAAAAAGAGAATGGACTTATTCCCAGAAGTCATTTAAGGTCTGCTTGTGAGAAAGGCTTTCAAATGTTTTGAGGCATGATATATTTTTATCTTTCTCTTTTAATACTTAAGAGACAAATGAACAGTGTAGTGTCACTCTTAGTATCCTGAATTAAGGATGAGAGAAGTTAGGGCTCAAGACTTCTTAACCTAGACTACTTAGCACTTTGGAGCTTTAAAAAAATATAATGGTCAGGCCCCACTCCTAAAGATTCTGATTTGATTGATCTGATGTAGAGCCTGGTTATTTGCATGTTGTAAAAAGTTCTCCAGGTGATTCTAGTGATTCAGCCCAGTTTGGAAACCACTGTGTTCATTGCTCTAAGAATGGAATTTGTGTTTGACATCTGGGATTTGAACACTGCCGCTGAGCACAAGACTATTACAAACTTGCACTACACCATTCTGTCAGACAACGAAGTAATGACAAGTTACCATATGAAGTTAGTAATATAGGCAGTATTATTGACAGGGAAAGTTTTTCTAAAAACTTCATCCTATTTGAGAAGTAATGGGATATCCTGCAGATGACATTTTGGACAAAAGTACTAGAGCAAGAAAGACATTATAAAGAAGAGGAAGAATGAGAATTGCTGATAAGAACTGCCACTAATTCCAGGAAAACTTACAAGACTAATTTTTTTAAAGTCAATAAAATAAAATTCTATTTGAATAATAATTGTCAAGGAGAGCAACTGCATAACAAACGTCTTAAATACAGGATTTTTCTTTGATTTGAAAACCTGTTTTTGCTTTACATTGGCTGTGGTAAATATCTTACCATTAAATCTGTATGAAATGACAAACTGGCCTGTTGAAAAAGGAATAAACAAAGCAAAACAATTGTTTTATTGTCCTTGTCTGATAATTCTGACATCTATGTCCATTCAGGTTTGGTTTCAATTGATTTTTCTTCATTTTGAGTCATATTTTCTTCTTTGCATGCCTATAATTTTTAATTTTACTCATATTGTAAATTTTACCCTTTCGAGTGCTAGATATTTTTTGTAGTCCTATACATTTTGATCTTTGTTTTAGGATGTAGTTAAGCTACATAGAAACAGTTTGGTCCTTTGGAGTCTTCTTGTAAGATTGGTTAGCAAGAGCCAGAGAAACATTTGGTCTAGGACTAATCGTTTTCTACTAAGGAGGCAGGAATCTTCTGAGTACTCAAATCAATTTTCCAAGACTTAAGATTTTTTTTCCTGTTTGAAGAGAACAAGTGCTATTCCTGGACCTGAATGAACATCTCTAGGATTCTTCTAACAACTCAAAGAATTTGTTCTTTTCTCAGTGTACTCCTAATTTGTTTGTATTTATATAAGCTTCTCTGTAATATTGATATTTTAATCTTAAATTCATTGTCCACTACTGTTTGGTTGCAATCATTTGAGCTTTATCAATTTTGTTATATCACACAGCACTCCAGCTGGGATTTCCCATTTCTGGAAACTGTTCTTCCTGTTCTCATTTCTGTGTCTTTGTTCTTGCTATTGTATATAAGAGACAGTGACCACAACATGATAAATAGGCTTTGAATGGTAGGCATTTCCTTTTCTCCTGAAGACTGTCCTATGGCCTCATCTGTACATGTTGAAATCATCCTGCATCTCAAGATCCAGTTCTTCAGAAAGTTTTAGTGCTTTCAATTGGAATAAATTTCACCTTTTCCATGAATCTTCTGATATAATTTCAAATTTTATATTGCAGTAAAATTGGTTAATATTTTGACAAATATTTAATTCCTACTATGTGTTTTTTCTATTAAGTTATAGTATATTTTAGGATAGGAACTGAGTTTTACTAGTTTTTGGTTCCCTTGGGATAAAGTAAAATACCCAGGAAAGCAAACTTTTAATAAATATTTTATTTGATGGCTACCTGGCATTAGCTGGCTTTAATTACTCTTATCAGATTCTGACAGGCTTCTCTTACATTACTCAGGAGCATTATTAACTACATTTAAATGAATAAATCACTGCATCTTCTTACCAGGAAGTACAATTCACTATGTGAAAAGCAGATTAATCACAAATCAATGACTATGTATTTTGGAACTTCTGCTCTAGTAACTTTCAATCAGTGTTCTCATTTGAAATGACTTTTTTGTCACTATGTATTAATGCATTCTGCCATTCCTAATCAGTCACACAGACCCCTTCTTGCATCCTAATTTTATTGCTCTAGAGGACAGCTCTTTTGGATTCTTTAGGGTTCTTACTTTCCTTCCCTCCAAAGTTACATAGTCTATATTTTAGGATACCATGACTTACATGCCATTTTTACATACTGGGGCAACAATCAATCAGAATTTTAATATTAATTAGCTATGATACAACACAGACACAGCAAAGTCTGCCCAGACAGGAACCTTGTAATCTGACAAAAGAACTTCACAAACATGGACAAAGTACAGACCCTAGAGGAAGATGGGAGTCAAACTGGAACTAAGCAGGGAAACATATAATATCACTGCTCTCCGATTTGATTCCTTAGGGCATTTCACAATGAATCATTGAGAAGTTTCCCATTCATTATGGTCTTTTGACATTTAGGAGAAAACTAGAAATAGGTTTGTGAGTTCTCTATTTAAAAATTACCCTCTAATTTTATGAGTTACGGGGTCCCCTCATGAATTTTATAAGGAAATCTAAAGTAGGGTTAGTTGACAAGAAAATACCTGGAATAAGTCACTTTGAAAATGTCTGTGTTTTGGGGAGCCATGATGAGGAAAATAGCTGCAATATGACTGCAAGGACATTTTAGTGCTTTGTAAATAATTAAGGAATTTGTACTGAAAGAGTTCCAACAAAGAAAAAATTATTTTGATAGTCAAAAACTCAGATTTGAATGAATCACAAGCTGGGCTCACACAAAGAAATAAAGAGCTCTAGAAACGGTAATGACAGGGGGAAATATAAAGTTTTTAAAAAATTATTTATTTCCCTGTAAAAGATAATCAACTGTTTAAATTGTACCAATGTATTGTGAGGTTTTTAACATACAGAAGTAAAATGTGTAGCAACAAAAGCACAGAAGCCAGGAGTGGAAGGAAAGAAAATGCAATTATAAGATTCTTTTGCGATACGTGAAGTATAATATCACTTGAAGTAAATGGTGGTAAGTTAAAAAAAAAATTATACCATAAATCTTAAAGTGACCATTAAAATTACAAAAACAAAGAATGTAGCTAGAAGGAACAAAAACATAAAATGAAATAAAAAACCTTCAATCCTAAAGGTGGCAGAAAAATAGGGCACACCGAACAAAGAATAGATAGGATAATTAGAAAATGAATAGTGACACGGTAGATTTAAATCCAACCATACCAATAATCATCTTAAATGTAAAGATTTAAAACTCCCCAATTAGAAGGCAAAAAAAATGTCAGATTGGGTAAAAAACCATATCCAATTATATATACTCCTTAAGAAACCCACTTTAGGGGCGCCTGGGTGGCATAGCGGTTAAGCGTCTGCCTTCGGCTCAGGGCGTGATCCTGGCGTTACGGGATCGAGCCCCACATCAGGCTCCTCCGCTATGAGCCTGCTTCTTCCTCTCCCACTCCCCCTACTTGTGTTCCCTCTCTCGCTGGCTGTCTCTATCTCTGTCGAATAAATAAATAAAATCTTAAAAAAAAAAAAAAAAAAAAAAAGAAACCCACTTTAAATATCATGATCCAAATAGGTTAAAAGTGAAAAAATGGGGCAAGGTTTACCTGACAGACACTAATGAAAAGAGCTGGAGTGGCTCTATTAATATTAGACAAACTATTTGAGAGCATAAAAATAATACCAGGAATAAGATGACTATTTCACTGTGATAAAGGGAGTGACTTCTTCAGGACGACAATCCTAAACATTTATTCACCTAATAATAGAGCTTCAAAATATACAAGACCAAACTGACAGAATAGCAAGGTGATACAGGCAAATCTAAAATCTTACTCAGGGATTCAATACTCTGCAAGATGAAGAGACCAAAAAATTCCAAGAATATTAAAGTGTTAATAACACTAACAATCAGGTTAATCTAATTGACTTTCATAGAGCACTTCATGCCAAAAAGAAAAAAATCAGAATATGCATTCTTTAAGGGTACACTATCCATTTACCCAAATAGACCATGTTCCAAGTCAAAAGTCGAGACTCAATTTTAAAAGGATTCAAGTATTACAAAGTATGTTGTCAGACCACAATTGAAAAATCTCTGGAAAATCCTTGAATATTTTGAAATTATAAATGTAGTTCCCAATAATCTGTGGATCAAAAAAACAATTGAATGAAAATGAAAATACAGCATATCAAATTTTTGAAGTACAGTTAAAACAATACTGGGAAATTTACAGCACTATATATTTGAAAAAACTGAAATTACTTCTGCTTTCATTTTAAGAAACTAGAATAAGAGCAAATAGCATTCAAAGTATTTTGTTATGGAACAAAATAAAAAATGGAGAAAATTAATTAAACCAAAGGCTGATTATTTGAGATGAATAAAATTAAACTTTTAGCCAGCCTGACCAGGAATATCAGACTGAAGGTATAAATTACTGGCATAAGGAATGAGAGAGGTGACATCATTACAGAATTCACAAGTATTAAAAGGACAATAAAGAAGTATTATTTTAAAAGCAGGTCAATAGGGGCGCCTGGATGGCTCAGTCGTTAAGCGTCAGCCTTCGGCTCAAGGCGTGATCCCGGCATTATGGGATCGAGCCCCATGTCAGGCTTCTACACTGGGAGCCTGCTTCTTCCTCTCCCACTCCCCCTGCTTGTGTTCCCTCTCTCGCTGGCTGTCTCTCTGTCAGATAAATAAAATCTTTAAAATAAAATAAAAGTAGGTCAATAAATTTGACAACTTACAGGCAATGGCCAAGTATCCTTCAAAGACCAAAATGACCAAAACTTACTCAAGAAGAAATAAGTAACTCGAATAGCCCCATATTGAGTAAAGTAATTGAATTTGTAGTTAAAATTCTTCCCACACAGCGCTTGCAGAACCAGATAACTTCACTAGGAAATTATATCAAACATTAAATCAAGAAATAATACCAGTAGTGTATATACTCTTCCAGAAAATTAAAAAAGAGCATGTTTCCCAATAAATTCTACAATGCTAGCATTGCTCTGACATGGAATCTAAACTAAGATATCACAAAAGAAAACTGCCCTCCAATATTCTAGAGCATGGATGCAAAAATTCCTAATCAAATTTTAATCAAATCCAACAATATATAATAATGATAATACATCAAGATCACATATGATTTATCCCAAGAATACAGGTTATTTTAACATTTGACAATCTAATTTACCAAATTATCAAACTAACAAAAGAAACAGTGTGACCATCTCATTAGATGTAGGAAGTCACAGACAGATCCAATACCCAGTATTGATATAAAAAAAAAAATTCTCAGCAAACTAGGACGAGAAAGAAACATCAACCTACTATAGACATCTATAAAAAACCTGCTGGTACATGATACTTAATGGTGAAAGACTGAATTATTTACCCATAAGATCAAGAAAAAGCCAAGAATGTTCACTCTTACCATTTGTATTCAATACCATGCTCAAAGTTTTAGTGCATTACAACAAGAAAAAAGTAATAGATGCTGAGATTGGAAAGGAAGTAGCAGAGAAAAATCATCATGTACAAAGAAAATTTCATTGATTCTACAAAAGATATGCTAGAATAAGTGAGTTTAACAAGGCTGCAGGATACAAGTTTAATAAAAAAATTCAAGTGAACTTTTATATGCTCACAAACAACTGTAAATCGAAATTGAAATTCAATACTATCTACAGTAACATCCCCAAATATGAAGTACTTTAAGAATAATTTTCAAAAGAGATGTAGGAACGTTACAGTAAAACTATAAAATATTCCTGAAAGAAATTTTAAGAAACCTAAAAGAAATGGAGAGATAGCATGTTATTAGTTTGGAAGACTTAATATTGTTCAGATGTCAAGTCTCTCCAAACTGATCCATATATTCAATGTGATCACTGTCAAAATCTCATCAGGTCTTTAATAAAAATGGCCATGCTCTAAAATTCATATGGAAATACAAAAAAATCTGGAATAATCACAATGACTGAAAAAGAGGAGCAAAGGTGGAGAACTTAACACTACATAACTAATAATTTTTATAAAGCTGTAGAAATCGTAACAGTGTGATATTGGCTTCAGGATAAAAAAATGAATCTAGAAATAGATTCACATATCTATATTCATGGATTTTTAACAAAGACTCAAAAGCAATTCAATGAACAAATAGTCTTTTCAATAAATGTTGCCTAACAGTTGGGCTATCCCTATGCAATAAACATACTTCAGTGTCTACCTCCACCATGTACAAAAATTAAGTCAAAATGGAGGATAGATCTAAGCATATAACATCTAAAAGAAAACATAGAAAGGAGAATTTTAAAAGGGCATGGGGAAACTTTTGGAACTTATATGTTTATTATCTTGATTGTATGTTTATTACCTTGATTATGGTAATAATTTCATGGGTATATATGTGTGCACACATATATAATTGTATACTTTAAACACGTAGTTTATTGTTTTATCAATTACACCTTAAAGTTGTTTTAGAAGATCCTTTTATTTTCATGCCTGCTAAAATTTGCATCAAAATCTAATTCATCAGACTTAGGTTTTTCAGATCAGTAAAATTCAAAATTATGTATTCATATTCTCATAGTGGGTTAACATTCTTACAACATTGGCTTGGGTGAAGCGAGATGAAGATATAACACTAAAAGCATGATCCATTAGGAAATGATTGATAAACTGAACTTAAACACAAAGAAGAATGGCAGCTTTTAGAAAGGCAGTATTTAGAGAATGAAAAGACAAGCCAGACTGGGAGAAAGTATTTGCAAATCACACATTTGATGAAAGAATCTGTAACTAGACAATATAAAACAATTTTCAAAACTTAAAAAAGAAAAAAAACCTTAAAATGGGCAAAATATCTTAACATAT
The DNA here is from genome assembly GCF_023065955.2 of Ursus arctos. Taxonomy (NCBI): domain Eukaryota; kingdom Metazoa; phylum Chordata; class Mammalia; order Carnivora; family Ursidae; genus Ursus; species Ursus arctos. The sequence continues at coordinate 30,927,672 of NW_026623078.1, forward strand.
ACTTCAAAGAAGATATACTGATGACAAATAAAAACATTAAAATACTAAATATCAATATTCACTAGGGAAATGCAAAATAGAAAGTGAGACACCACAACACCTATTGCAAATGTCTAATGTTAAGACTGACCATGCCAAGTATTGGAGAAACTGGAACTTTCATATAACGCTGGTGGAAATGTAAAAGAGCACAACTACTTTGGAAAATAAAATTTAAAAATTGCCAGTTTTTTATAATTAAGCTTAAATCTACCATATGATATATATCCATTCTACTTTTTTGTTTACTCATGAGAATACTATGGCCATGAAAAGGATTGTACATGGATGTTTATAGCAATTGCACTTTTAATAGACAAAAGCTGTAAACAAATGCCCATTAACTGGTGAATTGTAAAACACATGTTGTTTATCTATACAATGGAATGCTCTTCGGAAATAAAAAGAAATGAACTACTCATGTATGCAAGAGCATGGATCAATCTGAAAATTATGTTGAGAGAAAGAAGCCAGACTAAAAAGAGAGTGCATGCTATATGATTACACTTACATAAAACTCTAGAAAATGCAAACCAGATTAGTGGTTGCCTGGGAAGGCAGTGACAATGGAAAAAGGGCTGGGCAGAAAGGGGCAGGAAGGAGAGATTATATAAGGGCACTAGGAATATTTGGGGTGAGTGATATTTTCATTACCGTGATTATGAGTTCGCCTGTGTATCATGTGTGTGTATATATAATTGTATACCTCAAACTTGCAATTTATTGTTTGACAATTATACCTTAATAAGGAGCTTAAAAAAAAAAAAAAGAATCCTTCCAGGTAATTCTGATGGCTGCTAAAATTTCAGTGAACATATTCACCAGATTTGGGTTTCTCAAATCAGTAAAATTCAGAACTATATTTATATTCTCATAATGCTGCCTTGATTCAGTGATCAGAAATTAAGACTAAAATTTAGGAAATGAATGATAGGACTTTATTTTGAAATGCTAGTAGGGGAAATATTTTGAGATATCTATTTCAGCACTTGTCATATTACATTTTAGTGCCTGTAGCTCAATGATTTCCATCCAAGCTCACTCTGAGGTAAGAGAGCAAGGGTTTTAATGGAGAGTCAGTACACTTCAGCTTGGGCTGAGGAATGGCTACAGTTGGTAGATGAGTGTGAGTGCTCCACCCTGGATGCTTTCTGCTTGGACACAGGCCGTGTTCACTACTAGGTAGTTTGTATATATAATCTGGAAAAACCAGCCACGGTTTACATTTCATGAAAGCATAAATTATGCTCTGACTAGTCATAGAAGGAAAGTATTTCTTCTAACTGCCCTGCCCTTTATAAAATTTGGAGAATGGACCATTTGTCTTAATAACCTATTTACTAGTTCTACCTAAGTCTTAAAAAAGTCATTTTATAGTGTTAAAATTCATTTAATGTGTTATTTTTTCCCCTCATGTGATGGAGTAAAAGCAGGAAAATAATCTAAGATGTATCTATGAAAAATAAAATGTTCCTTTCCAGTCCCTGTGAGATCCTGGGGTCCAAAGACACAGGTGCAGACTTTGCAGCAAGTGGAGCCAAGAGAAAGATTCAGAGCTAGGGCAGAAGGTTGGAAAGATCTGGGAAAGCAGCTGTGCTGTGTGGGAAGACAAGTCTCATAATGGACAAACAGCTGTTTGAATCATACAGTGAAACCTCGAAAAAAGGAAGCAAAGGGAGATCATTGTTGATGAAAAAGGCTATAACCATGACTAGTTTCATGGGTAATGGTTTAGTTCAGAGGGCTATAAAAGCTTAGATTGAAATCTCTGGTTTGAGAATTGGAAGACTGGAGACTGGAAATTACAAATACATCAATTGTGTTTCTCCTGAGTCTCAAAATATGGTTAAACATCTCTGGTACCATATGAATATCACACAATATTGTAGAGAACCATTAACCTCAGTTTAGCATTCAAGAGCGGTAGAAATAAAATCATGATCAATTATGTTTTTGATATTTTTAAACTCAAAATAGTACATATAATTTGTAAAGAGAGAATACATGTGTTTAGACCAGTAGCCATTACAGGTTTCTCTCATCTGTACGAGACACTAGACTGGGTGGGAAGGAGAGAAGAGAATTTAAGAAACAAAACAAATGGGCATAGGAAGAAAAAAGGACAAACCAGGAAACAGACTCTTAACTATGAAGAAGAAACTGATGTTTACCAGAGGGGGGATGGATGTAATAGGCGATAGGGATTAAAGAGTATAATTATCATGATGAACACTGAATAATGTCTAGAATTATTGAATCACTCTATTGTATACCTGAAACTAATATAAGACTGTATGTTAACCATACCTGAATTAAAATTTAAAAACTTAATAAAAAAAAAGAGATAGCTTATAAAACTTGGCAGTGGGGATTTTTAAGCCATTAACAGGATTTGTTCATCTGGTTTTGAAATATTTTTAGGTCTGTCAAATCCAGTCAGGAAGTTTCAGGCCATGAATTAGGTATGTACTGGTTATTCATTGAATTTTAGATACTTATATGAAATTAGTTGATGGAGACCATAGTTTTAGATAATTATTCCTCTGACTCTTTATCAGGGACTTTCTTTCTCTAATTTGAGAAATCCCAATAATTTCACATCTTTCTCAGAATAAAACAGGGGATTGAAATAGTTGTTCAGATGATTAAAATGTGCTTCTACTGAATTATTTAACATTTAAAATTATTTGTATTGCTTTCTCTCCTTTGGCTTTGAAGCTGGCATGCAATAGCTTATAAAAACTATGTGTTTTATATTGAATCTTTGTTCTCTGATCCAGCTACTAGTTTCTGTGCTGTAGTAACAACTGCATTCTCAGATTATCTTTGTTGGCCTTTTTTATCTATAATTTCTAATTAGTGTGCTTTTTTTGTCTTTTCTCTGCATCCACAATTATTGTATCTTATACTTGTTCTCCAAGGTAGTAATTTGAATTTTGACTGGCTGTCTTGTTTCTTGCTATTCTAATTGACTTTTTGGGTCTACAATAATACTTTTAAATGCTTAATTTATCATCTCACCCTTTTAAAAATATTTGAGTTCTAGCTTTATTGACTTCATATTCTCATTATTTATAGCTTGAACTTCTCAAGAGTAATTTTTCTTCAGATTGCATTCTACTATATTTTCTTTATTCCTATTCTGATTCATTTTCTTTCCTTTCTTTTCTTCTCTATTTAAAAAAATGTATGCAACTTTTAAAAATCTGGCATATTTTAATAGTGGCAATTCTCCACACCAACTATTTGCTCTGATATAGTATCAATGACTGTTTCTTGATACGGTCACCGCTCGGGATAATATTCAGATTTACCTGAACACAAGTACATCAAGGGGTACAGACAAAAGATCTGCCCCCAAGGAAATCAAAGTGTACCAAGGGGCACAGCAAGGAATAGAGATTGAGGCTTGTTGTTACTGTACTGTGAATGCCACCATCTCTAGGGGTATGCAGTAAAACCACAGTCAAGGCCCCTTATCTACTCATTCATGATACCTTTAAATATCTTAAAGTCTAGACCACTCCATCTAGGAGGGTATAACCCACTCCCACTGGCTTTGATAAATTCTCTTGGCTTAGTAAAGTGCCATGAAAAGTGAAACCCGAACATTGGTACCTTTCCTCTCCCTCTACTGAGATTCCAGAGCGGTTTATAGGCCTTTCTAAGCTCATGATGTTTTTCAGTATTTTTTCCCCACACTCTTGCTGCTTACTCAAACTATTAGTCTTTTTCCTTTCAAATGGAGGGTGTTAGTAAAAATTCTCATGCTCTCATCTATTCTCTTGATCTTTCCTCAAGGTGATAGAGATTGGGTAAAGGACTGACACTCTTTCATCTCTCTTCAAAGGCTATGGCCTTTCTCTCATTTGTGAATTTTGACAGTTTTTTTTTTCATTAACTATTGGGAAAAGGGGGTTTCTGGGACCTGGGTTCACTACTATTTTTATTCAGTCTCTCTTGAGTTTTTAGATGAATCTATAGGTATCCAGACTTTCCTTCCAGGTTCAAAAAGATAGGGAACCACTGTGTAGCTGTTCTCAATTTTCCTCTAAGGATTCTCCCTTTTATTTCAGCAATATCTATTGAGGGTCTGCTCAATGTAATTACCCAATCTTAATTTCCTTAGTGTAGAACTTGTATCTTGTTTTTATTTGTATTCCCAGGACCTACAGAGACCAGAACTTAATATGTCCTTAAATGTTTGCTGAATAGAGAAGTTGAGGTGAATTATAATCTTCCATTGTTCTCTTTTAACCTATTACCTTTGTTTTTCATGGATACATTATCTGTCTGGGCTCTCTCTAACCTTGTTTCTATATTTTTCTCTTTAGTCTTAATTATAATCTAAACTTTATTCATTGCACTACTACAATATTTTTTTAGTCATAAGCTATTATGCTGGCATAGTAAAAGTCACGATAATAGTAAAAGTTCCTGTCTTCCCATCTTGTACGGTAATATCACTGTAAGTGATCGTTTCTAAGTCACGTATATGTGGAGATGAAGTGTTGGGATAGATTCTGTTATACGTGCTTCCATAGCATCTCTTCCAGGCCTTTCACACAGCAGATACTGTTTTTTGTTTTTGTTTTCCTACAGAATCAATGGTATGACAAGGTTCCCAGAGAAACTTCCTGTTCCTTTTTATTTCTTGTGATTATGCCTCCCTGAACGTGGAACACAAAGATCTACTTACTTATCCTATAGATATAGATACATATACATATATGGAAAATTTTGAAAGTTTTTAGAGTCAACTAGAAGACAATTGCATATGATAAATAGTGACAATTATCTATCATCTGACTATATTGTTACTTTAGATACATATTTACCAATGGGACATAGTGAACTGGAGGACAAGAAACTTTCAGACAAAGCCTGGAGGAATTCAAACCCAGGTTTGAAACTGTGAGGAATCATGTAATGCTGGCAATTCCCAGTTGCTCGAGGCTTTCTTGTTTGGTGTATTACACACCTCCTTTCTTTCTCCTTGTCACCACCCTCATTTCATTTGGTCATTTTGTTGCTCTCTTTATTTAGCAGCTAGATATTAATAACTGATGGCAAACCAGGCTGCTACACCCTTGAAACATTTTCTAATCTAGGTCTGTACTCAACAAATAACCGTCACAGAAATGTAAATAAAGCCCGACTCCACAGATTCTCAATAGAGAATTATGTGGATTTCTTGATGACACAGGTACAGAAAAGACATTTCCTTTTCTTCAATACAGATTGAATGTAATTTTTGCCATGAGGCTAAATCTTGATGAAATTATTCTGAAGATGTTAAAAATTCCTCTATAGCTCAAAGCATTCAAGTAAGAACCATTTTTAATCTTACTTCTTAGGTGTAGTGTCCATTTCTCTATTCCCTTATTTTTCTTCTGTCAGTTGCTGTGGTTTCCCCACCCCTCCGAACAGCTGCTTTCTAACTGTGGGCTTCTTCACTGTCAGCACTGGCCAAGTGAATAGGTCAGAGAACAGTGGGAAGGAGGCCAAGGGTGTGGTTAAATTTCCATGTGGAGCCAGTTAATGACACATGGAGTTCTATCCACCATCCAAACTCAAATAATCTCTGAACTCCAACTATTACCTTCCTGCTAATTATACCCACATTTGCAGCTGTAGCACCAACTTTGCCCTTAGAGCAGGTCATCTTTGTGTACAAGTTCCTCTCATGGAATCAAAGATTATTGCAGCCAAAAGAAGTCGAGTCCACTATGCCTCACCCACATTTCAGATAAGAAAAACTGAGATCTGGCAGAATATCAGTCCTAAAGGCACACAGCTAGTTACTGACTTGAGTCAGGCATAGTCTCCAGGCCTCTTTCCTCCTAGCCCCATGCTTTTTAAATCATATCATACTGCATCCAGTCTTTAAACTTAGCAGTTTGAAATAATATTTACATTTTTCCTAATATCTAGCTCCTCATTTAAGCTTTCCCATGTTATTGACATCTTCATTATGTTCTAATATTTTGATTCTTCCATCTTTCATATACATAACTGTCTACTATGTCTGTTATATTACATGCTTATATCACATCTCCGTGTCCTCTCTAAGAATCACTGCCTCTGTGCTGAGTACTTTATGCCCATGTAGCAACAGAATTGTCCTACTTTGTGTCCCTGTTTGTAGTTTTTGTATTTCATTCATATAAAAGTATAACCCAACATCTACCATGTACCGGGCATAGTGCATATATGGCAAGTCCTCCTAATTAAGGTAGGAAATAATAAAGAATACAGATAAAGACTTGGTTCCTCTGCTTTCTTCTTTCCCACTGTGTCTTCAACCTATTGCGCTCATACTTTTGACCACACTACACCACCCAAACTGCTCATGAATGACCTGGTCACCAGTGAAGTGACCTCCACATTATTAAATTCAATGCCCAAGTCTTAGTCCTCATCCAATTGACCGGTTATTGTTTAACAAATGTTATTGAGCATAAACCACATGCCAGCTCTTTTAATTTCATAGCCCCAGGACCCTGAAACAGGAGAAAAAAAAAATACCTGCTTTTATGGAGTTTACATTCCAAAAGTCTCATTTTACAAAGTTGATTATCCTGTCTTATTAAACACTTCCTTTTTTTCGTTAGCCCCTGGGATACAAGCCCCTGTTTCTTATCTCATTTGCTGCTCAAAACTCATTTCTCAAACTCTAAGCAGTAGAGTGCCATACTTTCAAGAACTTGAAGGCTCTTTGTTCCTCTGTCTCTTCCCCAGGTGACATCACACACTCCCATAGCTTTAAGTACATCTAGAAGCTTCCTTCAGGGCTTTCTTCTCAATTATTTATCAATAAGTATTCCCTGACTACTCTATCCAAATCATATCTGTCCATCATTCTCATCCTCTTGCTCTATTTTTTCATAGCATTTAACACTATCTGCTCTGACAAATTGGTTTGCGTATTTATTGCTTTTCTCCTCCTCATAACAAAATCTTCATGAAGACAAGGACGTTGTTTTGTTTGCTGTTAATCCCAAGTGTTCAGAATTGCACCTGACACATTGAGGGCACTGTGTAAGTATTTGGCAAATGAATAATAAGGGTCAGAAGGAAAGGGTTTATGGTACAATAAGAGTATATTCGACTCAGAAAGTCAGTGAAGTTTCCCTGAGAGGGTGACAATTAAACTGAAGTAGGTAATCATCAGGCAAATCTGGGATATTCTATACAGAGCAGGTAGATGTGCAAAGTCCCTGTGGCAACAAGAATGATCAATATGAATAACAGAAAAAAGGCTCACATAGCTGAAGCACACAGAGTGTGAAGGAGAAAATTACAAGATAAGTTTGAACAGACAGGCAGGAACATAAACTACTTAAGACTTTGTAGATCAAATGAAAACTTGTTTTTTTAATTTTAGAATTTATTCTGAGGGAAATGGGGTGAAGCCATTTAAATATTTTAAGCAGCTGGGTGCCATGATTAGGGTTGAATTTCACCATCACTCTGTCTGAAGTACATAGAGCAGACTACAGATGGTAGAAATGAACACAGGACAACTGTTTAAGTGGTTACTGAGATAGTCTAGGAGAGAAATTATGATCATATAGACTGTGATGTGTCATGCAGAAGAGAAATGAATAGATTTGAGAGTTATTTAAGAGATAAATTTGACAGTAAAGAGTTATATCCATGGAATGACAGAGAAATATCAAAGACGACTCCTAAATTTCTGGTTTGCCTTTTACTGGGATAAGAAATTACACAAAAAAGGCTAAGCTTAAAAAGTGATAGAGGGAATTATCCATGAATTCAATTTGGGACATTCTTTCCTTTAGGGGGGAAATCTAAATAAGATCTTTCCCAATCTTCTTTCTTTTCTACCCAAAATCCCTCCAAAAGTTTCTACAAACTTGACTATCCTCAGGCTTTGCCATATCCCTATTTTTCCCCTTTCCTAAGTTTTTGGAAGAACAAGTCCATATTTGAGATTTCCACTCTCTGATACACACCTAAGCTTTGCTCCATGTAGTCTGGCTTTCCTATTGTCCAATCCATTGCCTCCTATCTTGAATTTAGAGATGTTGCTACAGTTAATTTGGCTTCTGACTTCTGTCTTTGGTTTCTCTCATGTTCTATAGGTCTATTTTTTCCTGATCCAAATGTGTTTCGAGGTTGTGAAACACTTGAGTCTCACCTTTGCACAGCTGCCATCATTACCTCAACATAGCAGAATCTTTTCCTGAGTTATAAGATGTGAATTTCTATTAAGTATCTCCATTTGGCATTAGTACCCTTAACTTCATCTCAGAAAGAGCCATCATCTTATTTCCCAAGCCAGATTTTCTTTGTTGTATTGTTTCACCAACTTCTTAGCCATTTAGGCTGAAGACCTATCATGCTTTCTTCTTTATACCTTCATCTTATAGAATTTGTTGCTACATTCTTTGATTCTCTCATTTCAAATCTCCTGCATTCACTGTTCATCTAGTGTTGCTATTGCTCTAATTTAGCCTTTCATTATGTCACATTAGGATTTTTTTCAGAACATATCTTAACTTTTTTTTTAAGATTTTATTTATTTATTTGATAGAGAGAGGCAGCCAGCGAGAGAGGGAACACAAGCAGGGGGAGTGGGAGAGGAAGAAGCAGGCTCCTAGCGGAGAAGCCTGATGTGGGTCTTGATTCCAGAACACTGGGATCACGCCCTGAGCCGAAGGCAGACTCTTAACGACTGTGCCACCCAGGCGCCCCAGAACACATCTTAACTTCTATTCTTGCTTTTAATTTATCCTATTGTCTACCCTACATATTTGTCTGATCAAATTTTTAAAACATGGTTTTACTGTTATTTTCTTATGGCAAAATACTGATGGATTCTCGTGGTCTATAGAATGAGGCTCAAATTCCTTAGTAATTTCTGGTGATTTCAGAGCCTATTCCAATATAGTGTTATCCTATTTTCCCAGCCTCACTTCTTGATTTTGCCCTTGCAAAACCTTATCTTCTGGTTCAACAGAACCAAGGCTACTCGTTCTTTTTTCACAGTCTGATGATGTGTTTTACAGTTTATTCCTTTAATAATAGCTTTCTTCTACATCTCTGCCTGTCAGAATCTTCCTCATCTTTGAGGACTTTTAAAATACCACATCCTTCATGAAGGTAGGTATCAACATAAGACTTATCTCTCTAGGACTGTGGTCAACCAGCTCTAAACACATCAAGTAGTCAAAGACTTGGGGGAGTTTAGTGATTTATTCAATATCACAAATATGTGAAAAGAAATGAACTGGATCTGTAACTCATTTCTCCTGAGTCTTAGAATAGAATCTTTATATTAGGACTTTATCTCAACTGCTAAGTGAACTGGTTGGTGATCTGTATGAACATATATCAGGCCAGTTAAATTTTGGTTACGATTGCTTGAGTTATCAGAATTAGTTAGCAAAATTTTTAATCATGAAATTAGAAAGGTAATTCCTTTTACCCATCTCAAAATCACTGGAGCCAAACATCGCTTGCTCTGGTTCTACTCCCCATTATGTTTGGCATCCCAGCTGTAGTATCTTTCCAAAAACTATTTACAGAACTACCAAAAAGAGCCAACTTGTGACTAATTGGCAAAGTCTTGAAAAGAATTAATATATATTTGAACTTTGGCAAAGATGGAAATCATGGAAATTTTGGTCCAACTGATTTTCCATTTTGTTCTGGGAACAATTAGCCACAAACATGTTGTATAGTTTCTAGGGTACCACCCAAAGGCCAACTGATTCTCTTCAAATTGAAAGCATATCATTCTCTTCAACATCATTGTTGCCACAGCCAAAGTCCCGGGCTTATGTCACTTTGCCCAAAGTTCAAAGGGGATTGATTTCACTTCAAGCATGTTCTTGATCTTTCTTCTGGGTAGTCCGTGTGGTATGATTAGATTGACTCACTGTAAATAAACTGGAGGATTTTTGTGGAACCCAAGTCTTTTATTGAAATGAAGCATTTGCTACTAATCAGGTTCTCACACTATTAAGTACACAACTGGTTCTTCACTTATTTTTTAAAGTCCAGATCCCCAACTATTTTCTATCTGACCTCTTGTAAAAGTGAGGAATTTTCTGAAATTTGTGTATTTGATATATATTGAATAAACACTACTATTTACACATTTAAAAAATGCTTGTAAATACAAATGGTTGACCTATTGATATCTGTATTTTTAGATTCATATTTATAAGGTATTTTCTCTTGATGCTTCCTTTGCAGGCATCATGGCACCTTTGCATTTGGGTTGCATTTGCATTATATATTCCTGAAATTAATATTTTGAGTCTTGTTGTTTCTGATTACAGCTGCCTGTGGGATTCCATACACTTTTTCAGTCTCTAAAATAATTAAAAAATGTGAAAGAAGAAGGAAATGATTTTTTTTTTTTTTTGGGAACTTTAGCTTTCAAGGAGGTATGGAGGGAGATCAAAGAAAGTTGTGCAGGCACAGATGAACATAGCTTAGGATGAATACATATATTCTCAAACTATATGGGACCAGGAGTAATTTTTTTTCTTTCTTTTCTTTTTGGATCTTGCCATCTGCCATTATGGGACCTGAACTTCCTTTTGGAGGCACACAAAAATGATAGAGCACTTCACAAAAACTGGGAGAGATTTGGAGGCATCTGTATAGTATTTAGTGACATGTAATTATAAAAACTAAAATACAAAATGTTAAGGAATACATGATATTGGATTGTGATAAATGTTAACTTTGTAGTAAATTGAGCTTTCTTTTGTTTATATTTTAGATGGCTTACACGTAATTCTTATTTTGGTGATTATCTCTCTAAAAATCCTGATAGATACCATCATTGAGAAACTGTATAATCAGTTAAACTTTTAAAATCTTTAAATCATTGCCCCCAAGTTTTTAACAACTGAAATTATATTTTACATTTTGTTAAAACTTTTTCTTTCACTGATGAGTATAATGTTAAAAGTTCTTATAATAACACAAATTGATTTTGGATCCAGTTGGCCTTTTTCACATCAAGTATTTCAAATTAATGATGAATCTATAATACTCATGTATACATTATAGGAGCAGTCATACCACAGCAGCCTGGGATGATTTTAAATGGTAAATTAGCCAAAATGCAAAGATAACTATTTTGTTCCACTACCTATAACCATGATTATAGGAGATGAAGAGTCTCCCTTTCTTCCCCTAATCCCCAGACCAGCACTCCTTAGCCTACATGCATACTCTTTGGACACCAGCAACAGGAACTTCTCTAAGTGGCTTCATGGCCTCTTGCCCACAGTGGTAGCCCTGGGCAGCTGGCTGCTGGAATGGGTGCCGGGGTGGAGCAGTGCATCCTTGGTTCATTCAGAACCTCAGCACAGAGCAGCAAGTGATGGATTTTGTTTCCATTTTCTGCCAGCAGGAATCACTAGACACCCCTCTAGATACCACTTGACTTAGGGTGCCCTTCTAGGATACTCAGATAAGATTGCTGGCAGCGAGAAGATTTTTCCCCTAATTCCCACAGCCCAGGTCCTGACTTGGCCATTAAGAGCAGAGTGGGTCACTTCTTAGCATCAACTTCTAACTCATTGATCACATACAAGTGTGCTAAGGTACAGAGACTGGGCCATTCTCTACCGGGATATCATTTCTGTGGGTGGATATAAGAGAGTTCCCAGGCAAAGTCATACCAGTTCCTTTGAGAATGTAAAGAATGTTCTGAGGATGTAGAGTGGAAAATTGGATTCAGATCTGTTATTAAAGTCCACAATATAAATTTGAATCTCAGGGCTTTAAGCAACAAGGTGTTCTACCTTTTATATATTACTAATACTTCCTTTGTCTAGCAGTGATAGAAAAGGACTTATCACCATTTGGATGCATCTCCTTCCGTGTGTGTGTGTGTGTGTGTGTGTGTGTGTGTGTGTGTATGTGTGTATGTGTGTATTTTTTGAGTCATTCAGTATTTTCAGGTCTTGCTCATAGGGCGAAGGTCACCATCATTTCACACCTGGACACCTTATTCTGCATACTGCCCTACACCCCAACAAATTCTCAGCACTGTAACCAGACTGATCTTTTACAAATACCTACTGGTTTTTAACACAGCCTACTTAAAACCTTTAACATCTTACCATTTTTCTTAGGAAAAAAGAACAAAAATCTTCAATATGGCTTTAAAGTCTTTGTTTTAGCTTCTACTTGACTCTCCAGTCTGAATATTCCGATCTCCTTCTTAATCATTGCTCTGGAGCCATCACGATCCTGTTTTGCCTCTCACTCCACTCAGTCTCCTTGCTGAACATTCACCTTTTAGAAGTCAGAACAAATGCCATCTTAGAAAACCCCCTAGCCTAGTTAGATTTTTGTTCTATATTTTCAAGAAATCGTATGCCTTTCCTTTAGGAAAACTTACAGTTGATAAGTATGCATTCATTGGTGTGATCATTTGTTAATATCTCCCACTATCTAACGTAAGCTGCATAAAAACAAGGAAATTTCTTCTTTTGATCTTCATTCTATCTCTAGAACTGGCATTTAACAAGCACCTGACAAATAGCTGATCAACGTTGTTGAATAACTGAAAATAGGGGTTCATAAAAATTCCAAACTGAGTTATATGAATAATTTGGATATTATGGAATCTTTCTGAAAAAAATATCAGTGTAAAAGAGTATATTGAATGCCTATTTGAAACATTTAAGTAACACTTTTCTATTTTTGGTCTAGATTTTTATAAAAGGGGAACTGAATCTATTACCTGGGCAAGTCATATCATAAGTTAAAAAAATATTCCACTTTTACATGTGATAGGTAATGATAAGGAGAAGCAAAAGTGAAATTGTTCTTAAATTTCTGGGAAAATGGTTGAGTAGGAGGATTGTAAGCTCACCTCATCCCATAAATTCACTGAAGTAACAGCCACATCAGTGCAACTAAATCAAAAAAGCACCCAAAGAGTGGCAGAACAGACTTTCCAGCTAATCAGAGAGGAGGCCACACTGAAAAGTGTAGGAGGGGCAGAGATGCAGTTGAGAACCAAACCCCTGGCAAGATTAACTACAAATGGGAGGGACACCACAAGCTAAAGAAAAGAGAAGATCAGACCCCACACCAGGCATCCCAGCTACTGGGGACTTGCAGTGGGAAGACAGCCCCACTTCATTTGTCTCTGAAAACAAGCTGGGCTTAACTTCATGAGATTTTACCATTAGTAGGGCTTAACTCCAAGTACTTTAAAAGTCAGCGGGCTTAGCTCCAAGAGAGCTGGAGGGCAGTAGGAAACTGAGGCCTAACCCTTATAGAGCCAGCGTAACAAATAACCCCATTGAGATACAGCACAGAAGCAACAGTTTGAAAAGTGTCTAGGATATATGGGAAGGAGATTTATTTACTGATCTCAGAATGTGTTCTGGAAGGGCAGGGATCTTAGGAAACCTCTGTAAGAACAAGAGAGCTGGCAAGTGTCCTTTCTCTCTCTTCCCCCACACAGCCTAGATAGCCAGATATTTGCAGGAACCAGTGCACTCTTCACCTATCTTGCTACTACTGCATGCTCCCGAAGTACATTCTCCTGTGGATCTGCTCCATCCTACTCCTCTCACTTGGCAGTCATCCCTCCAAAGTATGCTGCAACATACCCTGTAAGCAGCCCCAGCAGGGACAGACACTATTACAAAGTGACTCTTGCTCTGGGAAGAGGGGAAGATAACCACGCACACACCAGTGTGTCTACAGTCCCAGCAACCAAACCTTATAGCTGGTGATGCAGAGAGTGCCTGCCAAAGTAATCTCACTACCTCCCCAGCAGATGGGCTAGGGACAAACATCTGCTCAGACTATTACCCTGCTCATCAACAAAAACCCCTCAGGGGCTGGCACAGGGAGAGAGCTCTGCAGTTCAGTGTGACTGCAGCCCCAGCAGATGGATGAGGGGCAGGCATTAGGTCTGAGGTCCCACCCACTATTAAAAGCCTCTTAGAGGACAATGCAGGGTGAGTGCCCAGAGGATCTGACTGCTGACACTGCCCAAATACATGTTCATTACAGCCCCGAGCTGGCCCTTAACAATACAGGGACCAAACTCTATGTATAAGAGACAAAAATGAGCCATTATAGCTGACTGGACTAAAGGCAAAGGTGGCTCACCCAGAAGTAGGGCACAGGAAACACACATGGGACACACCCCTGAAACACCTGGTTCTGGTAAACATGGGACATTGCACTATAGGACCTCTTCATCCTAAGGCCACTATTCAAGATCAGGAAATATAACTGGCTTTTCTGATACATAGGAATAAATATAGAGAGACAAATAAGACAGAGGAATAAGTTTCAAATGAAAGAATAGAACAAAACCACAGCAAAAGAGCTGAATGAAATGGAGATAAGCAATATGCCCGATTAAAAAAAATTCAAAGTAATGGTCATAAAGATACTCACTGGACTTAAGAGTGGAGGATCTCAGAAACCTTCAGTAAAGAGAAAATATTTAAAAAGAAGTGCAAATCAGAAACGGAAAACTCAGTAACTGAAATTAAAAATATACTAGAGGGAATCAATAGATTAATTAGATTAATAGAGGAAACAAACACAGATCAGCAACCAAGATAATAGAAAACAACCAAGCTGAACTGCAAAAAGAAAAAAAAAATGAGAATAGGTTAAGGGAATCAGCAACATCATCAGCCATAATAACATTCACATTATAAGGATCCCAGAAGGAGAAAAGAAAAAGGGGCAGAGAATTTTTTCAAAGATAAAGACTTTCATAATGTGGGGAAACAGACATCCAGATCCAGGAAGCAGAGACCCTCAACAAAATTAACCCAAGGAGGTCCACACCAAGACATACAATAATTAAGATCTTATTTATTTGAGAGAGTGAGCAAGAACAAGTGAGCGAAGAGCAGAGGGAGAGGGAGAAGCAGACTCCTTGCTGAGAAGGGAGCCCAATGCAGGACTACATGCTAGGACTCCAGGATCATGACCTGAGCAGAAGGCAGATGCTCAACCGACTGAGCCACCAAAGTGCATGATGGGTATTTTAATATTTTATTTTATTTATTTTTCCGAGAGTGTGCATGCACACACAAGCAGAGGGAGTGGCAGGCAGAGGGAGAAGCAGGCTCCCAAGACATAATAATTAAAATGGCAAAAACTAGTGATAAAGAGAATTTTAAAAGCATTGAGGGAAAAGAAAATTATTACATACAAGGAAAACCCAAAAGATATCAGCTGATTTTTCAGCAGAAACTGCAGGCCAGAAGGGAATGTCATGATATATTCAAAGTGCTAAAAGGAAAATACCTACAACCAACAATACTCTACCCTACAAGGCTATCCTTCAGAATAGAAGGAGAGAAAGTTTCCCAACAAAAGTTGAGGAAATTTATCACCACTAAATCAGCTTTATAAGAAGTGCTAAAGGTAATTCTTTGAGTGGAAAGAAAAGGTCATAATTAGGAGTAAGAAAATTATAAAAGGAACAAATTTCACAGGTAAAAGCAAACATAATAAAAATAGATCATTTGTAAAACCAATATTGAGGTTAAAATGCAAAAGCAGTAAAGTAAATATATCTACAAAAAAATCAGTCAAAGGATTCACAAATAAAAGGATATGACATCATATACATAAAATGGATATGTTTGGGGGGGAGTAAAAATTTAGTACTTTTAGAATGGGTTCAAACTTAAATGACCATCAAATTAAATATAGACTGCTATACATACAAGATGTTATAATATGAACCTAATGCTAACCACAGATTAAAAACCTATAATAGATACACAAAAAATAAAGAGAAAGGAATCCAAGCATATCACTAAAGAAAGCCATTAAACCACAAAAGATGAAAGAAGAAAAGAACAAAAAAACTATAAAACTAACAAAATGTCGGTAAGTACATATCTATCAATAATTGAATGTAAATGGACTAAATGCTCTAATCAAAAGACAGGGTGACTAAATGGATAAAAAAGCAAGATCCAACTATATGACACCTATGAAAGACTCACTTCAGACCTAAAGACACATGCAGATTGAAAGTAAAGACATGGAAAAACATTTATCATGCAAATAGAAGCAAAAACAAAGCCGGGGTAGCAATAATTATATTGGGTAAAATAGACTTTAAAACAAAGACTGTCATAAGAAACAAAGAACACTACATAATAATAAAGGGATCAATCCAAAAAGAGGATATAACAATTATAAATATTTATGCACCCAACATGGGAGCATCTGAATACAAGAAAAAAAAAAACTATTAATAGATGCTAAGAAAGAAATTTACAGTAATACAGTATTAAGGGACTTTAACATCCACTTACATCAATGGATAGATCATCCAGGCAGAAAAATCAACAAGGAAACAATGGCTTTGAAGGACACATTGGACCCAATCAACCTAACAAATATTCAGCACATTCCATCCCACAATAGAATATACATTCTTTTCAAGTTCACATGGAACATACTCCAGAACAGATCAGATGTTAGGCCACTAAACAAGTCTCAAAAAATTCAAAACTGAAATTATATCATGCATCTTTTCTGACTATAACAGTACCAAACTAGAAATGAATCACAAGAAAAAAATCTGGAAAGAACACAAATACATAGATGTAAATAACATGCTACTAAACAATGAATGAGTCAGCCAAGAAATTAGAGAGGAAATTTAAAAAAATACATGAGACAAATACATTTCCATGAAAATGAAAACAGAATGCTCCAAAATCTTTGGAATGCAGCAAAAACTGTTCAAAGAGGGAAGAGTACAGCAATACAGGCCTACCTCAAGAAAGGAAAATCACAAACAAACTAATCTTACAGCTATAGGAACTAGAAGAAGAATAAAGCCCATAACCAGTAGAGGGAAGGAAATAATATAAATAAGAGCAGAAATAAATGAAACAGAGACCAAAAAAACACAAAAAACAAACAATAACAACAACAAAATCCAATAAAACAGATCAGTGAAACCAGGACCTGGTTCTTTGAAAAGATCAATAAAATTGATAGACCTTTAGACTCATCAAGGAAAAAAAAAAGAAAATTCAGGATCAGAAATGGAGAAATAACACCATAGAAATGCAACCAATTCTAAGAATAGTATGAAAAATTTTATGCCAACAAATTGGGCAACCTAGAAGAAATGAATAAGTTCCTAGAAACTTATAATCTTCCAAAACTGAATTAGGAAGACATAGAAAATTTGAGACACTGATTACTAGCAATGAAAATGAATCAGTAATATTAAAAAAAAAAAAAAAAAAAAAGAACCTCCCAACAACAACAACAAAATCTAAGACCAGATAGCTTCACAGGTGAATTCTACCAAACATTTAAAAAAGAATAGCTATGCTTCTATATTCTAAATAAATAATAAATAAATAAATAAATAAATAAATAAATAAAACACAAAGGAAAATTTCCAAATTCATTCTATGAGTCCAGCATTACCCTAATACCAAAACCAGATTAAGACACTACCAAAAAAAAAAAAAAGGGAGGGGGGGGAGAAACTACAAGCCATTATCTCTGATGAACATAGATTTAAAAATCCTCAACAAATGATTAGCTAACCAAATCCAATAATATATCAAAAAAAAAAAAAACATTCACCAAAGTCATATGGGATTTATTCCAAGGATGCAAGAGTTGTTCAATATTCACAAACCAATGAACATGATACTTCATGTTCAGAGAAATAAAAACCATATGATCATCTTGATAGATGCAGAAAAAGCATTAGACAAAGTGTATCTATTCATGATTAAAACTCTCAACAAAGTAGGATTAGAGGGAACATACCTCAGCATACTAAAGGCCATATATAAACTACCCACAACTAACATCATACTTGACAGCAAAAAAAACAGTTTCTCTTTTAAGATCAGGAACAAGGTAAGAATGTCCATCCCTATCATTTCTATTCAACATAGTACTGGAGGTCCTGGCCACAGCAATCAGACAAGAAAAAGAAATAAAAAGTATCCAAATTGGTAGAACTTTCATTATTTTGGTATAACTTTCATTATTTTCAGATAACATGACACTATTCATAGAAAACCCTAAAGACTACCAAAAGACTTCTAGAGCAGATAAATGAACTAAGTGGCAGGATACTAAATATACAGAAATCAGTTGCATTTTATACAATAATGACATAGCAGAATAAAAGATTAACAATCTCATTCACAATTGCACAAGAGTAACATACCTAGGAATAAGCTTAATCAAGGTGGAGAAGACCTGTACTTCAAAAACTATAAAACATTGATGAAAGAAATTGAAGAGGAACCAAATGAAAATATATTCCATGCTCATGAATTGGAAAAACAAATACTGTTAAAATTTCCATCCTATACAAAGCAAGTTACAGATTTAATGGAATCTCTTATCTCAATACCAACAAAATTTTTCACAGAACTAGAACAAATAATCCTAAAATCTGTATGGAATCACAAAAGACCCCAAATGGCCTAAGCAATCTTGAAAAAAAAAAAAAAAACTGGAGGTATCACAATCCCAGATTTTAGGATATAGTACAAAGCTGTCTTAATCAAAACAGACTGGTACTGGCACCAAAATGGACACATAGACCAATGGAACAGGATAGAGAGCCAGGAAATAAATCCTCACTTATAGGGTCAATTAATCTACAAAAAAGGAGGCAAGAATATACGATGGGGAAAAACTGTTCGACAAATGATGTTGGGAAACTGGACAGCAGCATGCAAAACAATGAAACTGGACCACTTTCTCACACCATATGCAGAAATAAACTCAAAATGGACTAAAGACCTGAGTGTGAGACCTGAGATCATAAAACTATTAAAAGAAAACATAGGAAGTAGTTTGACATTGGCATAGAAACATTTTTCTAGATGTGTTTCCTCAGGCAAGAGAACCAAAAGCAAAATTAAACTATTGGGAAATACACCAAAATAAAAATGTTTTGCACAGTGAACCATCAACAAAGCAAAAGACAATCTACTGTACAGGAGAAGATATTTGCAAATGACATATCCAATAATGTGTTAGTAACCAAAATATACAGAAAACTTATGCAACTCAACACAAAGAATAATCTAATTAAAAATGGGGAGAGAACCTGAATGGACATTTTCCCAAATAAGTCATACAGATGGCCAACACATGAAAAGATGTTCAACATCCCTAATCATCAGGGAAATTCAAACTAAATCATAAGAAGATATTACCTCACACCTGTCAGAATGGTTAAAGTGAAAAAGATAAAAAATGACAAGTACTGGCAAGGATGAGGGGAAAAAAGGAACACTTGTGCATTGTTGATGGGAATGCAAATGGTGCAGCCACTGTGGAAAACAGTACAGATGTTCCTCAAAAAATTAAGGATAGAATTACTACATGATCCAGTGATTCTACTACTGAGCATTTACCCGAAGAAAATAAACACACTATTCTAAAAGATATACGCACCTGTTTGTTTATTGCAGCATTATTTATAAGAGCCAAGATATGGAAGCAGCCCAAGTGTTTATTCATATGCCAATGGATAAAGAAGTATATACACACACATACTCAATGGAATATTATTCAGCCATAAAAAAGAGTGAGATCTTGCTATTTGCAACACAGATAGACCTAGAGGTTATAATGATAAGTGAAATAAGTGAGAGAAAGACAAATACCATGATTTCACTCATGTAGAATGTAAGAAACAAAGAGGTGATGGATAGTAAGGAGGGCACGTATTGCATGGTGCACTGGGTGTTGTTATACACAACTAATGAATCATGGAACTTTACATCAAAAACCAGGGATGTACTGTATGGTGACTAACATAATATAATAAAAAAATATTGTTATAAAAAAAGTAGGAAAAAAAAAGAAAAGAAAAGCAAAGAAAGAAAGAAAGAGACAACCAAAAACCAGACTCTTAAATACAGAGAATAAACTGTCAGTTGCCAGAGGAGATTTGGGTGGGGGATGGGTGAAATAGATAAAGGGGATTAAGAGTACACTTACCTTGATGAGCACTGATCAAAGTATAGAATCCTTGGGGGCGCCTGGGTAGCGCAGTCGTTAAAGCGTCTGCCTTCGGCTCAGGGCGTGATCCTGGCGATCCGGGATCGAGTCCCACATCAGGCTCTTCCGCTATGAGCCTGCTTCTTCCTCTCCCACTCCCCCTGCTGTGTTCCCTCTCTCGCTGGCTGTCTCTCTGTCACATAAATAAATAAAATCTTTAAAAAAAAAAAAAAAAAAAAAAAGTATAGAATCCTTGAACCATATTGTACACCTAAAACTAATACAACACTATATGTTAATTACACGTCAAGTTTTTAAAAAGTGAATTTGTTCTGTATTAACTGAGTAATTGGGTCCATTATCTATTTAACATTGCAGGTGTCTATGTGACTGTATATTTGTGTGTCTGTTTTACACATGCCTGAGTACACTGGATATCTACCATGGTGGCATCTGAATATAATTAAAATATGACTTAAGCATTTTTAAAGTTAGAATACTTAGCAAAACTATTAAATCTCCACTTTTTTAATGATCTGTTTACATGTTAGCAGGATTATAATCAGGGATGTGGAAGATCTAAAAAGCCTTTAAATTCAAATCTATCAAGCTTAATAGCCATGTAACTTTGCTAAAAGGTTAGGTTGATTGCTGGCTCATGTTTCAATATTGTGATAAGGATTGTTCCCTCCCTTTCCATTAGTGCTGTGATTTATATGGCTCTTGGTGAAAGTGGGAGTGATGCCTTCTGATTGCCTTGCTCTGTTTATTATCATTGTTGACAGTCAAGAGAAAGAGAGAGTAACTCATGTTTCAATTAAGGACGAGTCAAAAATTAGAACAAATATCCATTACAAAAGATTTGGCCTTGGGGCATTGGAGAGAGATGAGGGAAGCATAAAACCAAAGGAAATAAGGCATCCAGAGAACTCAGGAACTCTTTTGACAAAAGCCTTTGTATGAAAGCTGAAACTAAGCACTTGTTTAAGGGTTTGGACAGTCCAAAGCAATAAAACATAAACTACCTGGAGAAATGAGGAAGAGAAAATACAATACTTTTTAACCAAGATTAAAATATAAAGGTGTGTTCATGTGATTCAGATGAAAGTTGGAATTGAAAAATGTTTTATCAGAAGCTAGTAGATTTAGAAGGTTGAAATGCTGGTGAGTCCCTCATCAACCTAGCTATGTACTGCTTGAGTCAGTGAAGGCAGAGCTTAGGGAAAAACTTGTGTTCAATGATTTCTACTTTTGTGGATATCTTAATGTGAATGGTATTTGGTATTAGCAAACCAGAAAATGGGGCATTTGGTGGGGTACTTCTCATTGGTCTGGATCTCCACAATTCAGGCTCCCAACTGCTTAGAAGTTCTTTTGAATCTTGGGTGATGATTAAGGATTATCAACTCTAAGAGACTTTAAGTTTACTTTCTAGAAGTTCAGTGGTGGGATAAGGAAGGTAATTAATAGAGTTGTATTTAGAGAAATAGAAGGCACAATTCAATGGAAGGTGATATTGCATAAGTCTGATGGAACTTTGGTGATGGGTTTTCTCTGAAAATGATCTCACTTAAGTACTGAGTAGACTGTGGTGGCCCACGAAGCAGAGAACTGGTGAGAAAGAAGGGAAAAAAAAAAAAAAGTGGTACCTTGCTTGATGATATAGTAAGGGGCTACATGATTTTCTGATAGTCTGAAAAAAAACCTGAAGGTTTTTAGGGGAATCCCCTCCAGTTCACTGATTTATTGAACTAACATTTATTAAGTCCTTCTGCCATCAGCCTTGATTTCATATTCATTTTCTCATTAAACGAATTTGCTGCCCTAGCATGCTCTTTCATCTAAATATTACATATGCATATTTTAAAAATTAAAGATGTTGGCAAGTAACTTATCTGAAGACAGAGACTCTGTCTTTTAGGTCAAAGTAAACTATTAAGTACAGCTCTTTAGCAGCAACTCACGTATCTTCATTTCTTGACTCAGCAAATTTTTATTTAACAAATGTTATGAGCCAGGAAGTATTCTTGATATTAAGAATTCTAAGGTGAACCAGATATTCCTATCAAAGAACATCCAATTTAGTGGAGAAACAAACCCATGATTAGACAATTACAACACAGTGACATGATGGAAGAAAGCAGAGGTAGGCAAGAAGCACATCAGAGAGCCCTCGGCCTGGCTAGGAATTTTCTATAGTAGGTGATGCTTGGCGGGGGGGGGAGGGCAAGGGAAGTGGTCCAGGAGGATGGGAGAGTAAATGTGAAACAGCAAGGGGGCCAGTTTTGTCCTCCTCTGTAGTGTCAGTCACAAGCTCTGGGCCTCTTCTGAGAACAAATTGTCTCCTGTCACCAGAGGGCAGGTTTTGGAGAAGGGAGCAGCTGTGAGCTTTCAACACTCACAGAAACCCAGGATGGTGCACTGGCCTGGTGGAGGAGTCTAGCTGGTGCACCAGAACATCACTGGTCAACCACCAGGGTGCTGGTGACACCCACACCCACACATCCAGCCAGGCATTTCCCTGAATAAATGTTTGTTGAATGAATAAATGTACTAGGATTTCTCCAGCTGAAGGAAGGAAAGCACATTATAAACAGAAAAGAGTTGCTCAGCGACATGGAGAAGTAAAGGATAAACTAGGACAATGAATTTAAAGTGGCAGTTCAGATCTGATCAGAATGATAAACAGGTGAAGTATTCTGGTCACATCTGATCATGCTAAATATATTAATTTTTTGGTTTAAATAAGAGGGATTTTTTTTTCCAGCTCAAAATAAACACTTCAGATATGTTCCCAAGAACCCTCTCCTCCCTACCCATATTTAGGAGAAAATCTAACCCATTTAGTCAACTTATTGAAAATCAAATTCCTCTTTTCCCTCTTGGTAGTAGGTTGCTCCCATCTCTAGATGGTGGAGGTGGGGAAAGTCAGACCTACTGTCAGTGTCCGGACAATCACAAAGGTCCACCTTTCTGTCCAGGCACAGGGAAGCAGAAAGAGCCAAGAGGAAATGGTTAAGAAGGAAACTCAGGCAAGCCTTTCCCTCAAGAGGAAGAAATCTTTCAGACAAAGACAAAAGTGCAAAACAGATTTCTCAGGGAAAAAAAAAAGGCACTTCAGCTTACAAGTCTTTTATGATAACAAATTCTCTAGGGAGAGATAACTAGGGAAAACATGCGACTTAGCTTTCCAGAGACAAGCCATCTGGAAATGGAAGGAGAAATCATTGGATGTAAGTTCCTGGCAGTGAGCTCCAGAGGGCATATCATAGCATCTGAATCTCCTTAGCAATCTGCTGTATTTTGTGCTACACTAACAACTGACAAAGAAAAAGAATGAAGAGTGTCAAGGAATTACCATTTGGTGGCTCCTACATGCCAGCCACTGCATGAGCTGTTGCATGTACACGACCTCATTTGATCCTCAGATTGACCACTCTGCTATCTTTATAACTTTCATCTATACATAAAATGAGTCAATTGTACCTAAAGCAAAATATACTTTTCCATTTTCCCACAGACCTAGGATTTCAGAAATAGAGTTTCCTGAATTGTGACTAGTTATGAAGCCGCTTTCATATTAGGGTAATTTGAGGACAGTGCAATGAACATATAAGGTACACTGCTCACAGTATACTCCAGTTAGGGAACTCTCAAAATAAAGGGACTTTGGTGCCTGTTGAGCCAGCTTTCTCTGTTTGGCCATTTTGGAAATGTAAAATCAAATATACATCCGCCTCTTTGTTTTCCAACAAATTCTGGGACAACATTACTAGTTATAGCAACAGTGGCTTTTGGTAGAGAATGGATGGGAAAACAATGTTTGATATATTCAAGTAGTCATTCCATTTTTTTCCCTGAAAATTTTGAAAATTACTAGTTTTTATTTTTTTATCACAAATTAGGGAGATGTTTAAAGGTCAAAAAAAGAAAATACCTAAAATTCTTATATCTTACATAGAAGATTCAGCATATTGTAATCTAATTGCCTAATCACATATTTGCCTGTTTAAGATACTTCAATAGCTATTGGTGTGAATGGCCCCTTTGAATTGATGGAAGGAATGTGAGCAGATAGAAATAATTTCTCAGAACCCCTTCTTAATCTATGTAGGAGTATATTGAGCACAGTCAACAACAGAAATTTAAGATGAGAATCCTGGGTATTGGTATTACAGCACCACTATGAAGCTATTTTCCCACATGTGCTATACTTTTGGTGTAGACCTGTCTTCTCCCATGAAGACCGGCTTCTCCCATGAAGACTGGCTTCTCCTTCACTATGGCATGGCTGCACAGGTTTTTTCCAAGACTTTCTGGGAAATCAAGAGGAGCATGTTTGATCTTAGGAGGTCACCAGTAGAATGGGTTACAGTGACCACTAGACCCCAAGTTTGGGATTGGGGTTTACACTCCTGTAGTGTCCCTTGCAGTTCTTTCTTTTAGGGGATGACCTGCTGTGCCTCTGTGCCTCTCTCAAAGGCTATTATGGCAGACCTCTCACTGGCTTGTGTATTTCTAAAATCCTGAGGAGCTGGGGACTGCTGTTACCTTACTTAGGGACAGAAAACTTACTTAGGGAGAAAAAGATATATTGATTCTGAAAATCCAAGCATTTTAATCATCAGTTCTCAAAATTCCAATTTGCTGAACATTTTAAAGCAAAATATACACATCTAAGTAGACAGCCATCTGGTAGGACTTCAGTGTTATTCTTTAATATTCTGTATGAAATTCTTAGACTGTCATGTACTTTCCTGTCCTCATTCCACTGGGTGAGATAATTATGATAGGAACTAGAAGAAATCTTCATGGCTCTTTTCTCTGAGGTCAAACTTCTTATGGCATCCTAAGCTCTTAGTAATCATACCCCTGTCTCATTCTATTTTCATAATAATCTCTGTTCTACAATATAGCCAATTACTCCTAAGTGTTCTGGGTCTAATGCCTGGATTTCACCTTTTACCAACCTTCACCTGTCCAATCTGACCTTCATATTCACCTTTGGTATTTTTTGTTCCTCAGCTTTATGCTTTTCCAACTGCCCACACCATACCCCTAATTTCACATTAGGTCCTTCTTATACGTGTTACTCACTGGGACATCCTTGGTGGTATTATTTAGGCATTCTGATTTGTCAGGCACAAATAAGAAAAATTGAATGCTTTGATCCCAGGAATATATAAGCTATTTTTGCTGTTTTTGTTGTTGCTGCTGTTATTCTGATTTAGTTCCATATTTTACTAACAAAGTTTCTCCTCAGAATGCCACTTCAACTTGCTAAGTGATAGGAGGATTAGTTTCTACACTGCCATGTCACTTGCATGAATTTTACTCTATTGCCATGGTGTTTCATAGGTCCAGAGTATACTAATCTTATTGTATCTTCTTAGGTATCTGTTTGCACATGTAATGCTCAGCCCACTAATGATACCAACTTAGTTCTAGGCTTTTATTTTTAATGGTCCTGATAGGTCTAGTGGTATGCAATTGAAAATAAATACACAAGATCATTAAAAAAAATCACATTGAGATGTGTGAGCCTTTGGCTGCTTAATGGATGAAGAACATTATGGAGATATGATGCTCTGCAAACTTATGAATGTTTTGTACGTTTAAAAGCTGATTAATGCAGCCATTCATTAATTCATTCAACAATCAGAGCACATTAAATATGCCAAGCTTCTTAAAGAGGGGGAACCAAACAATTAGCAGTCAGTTCCTTTCTTTAATAATCTAAAAATCTAATGGGGGAGGCAGACATGTAAGTCATTTTTGTAAGGTGTGATAAGCTTGACTGACATTTTACTATGTAGTCTAGTACTTCTGGAAGACATGCTTGCTCTGCAAATTTAGGTTTCCTAAAAGGTAGAAAGAGAGTGGTATTAAAGAATTCAGTAGTCAGTAATATTTGGAACTCATGTTCAGGTAAGGAACATCAGTTTCAAGTGGAGAGGAGGATGGACAAAAACTGTCTATTCCTAGAATTTGAAGACCCAGATTTCTAGCATTATCACTAAGATATTCATTTAGGCATAGAAAACAAGGCAGAAGTTTAGATACCACCACCTGTGCACAAAGTCATAGTTGGGCGATAGGCAAGAGAAACTTGTTGCTAATATATAGTATTTGACAGCTTATAACTTCTCTTCTTGCTTATAGTCTGTCAAAAATAATCTGAAACTCTTGGGGCACCTGGGTGGCTCAGTTGGTTAAGCAGCTGACTCTTGGTTTCAGTACAAGTCATGATCTCAGGTTCGTGGGATGGCGTCCAGCATGGGGATCCACTCTCAGTGAAAGTCTACTTGGGCATTCTCTCCCTCTGCCCCCGTCCCCCACTCATGTGTGCGCGCGTGCTCTCTCTCTCTCAAAAGAACAAAAACAACAAAAAAACAAACAAAAAAACAAAAAACTGAAACTCTTGGAAAATAATCTCAATACATTTTCATCTTCAAAAATTGTTTCAAATCCTATTATTTTCAAGTAGCAATAGCAATAGTTATAATAATTACTCAGTGCTTAATCCTGAGATTAAATTCTACTCAAGACTTATATGGTTTATTTTAGTCAAACCTATACTTCTGTCATAAGTGGGTGTATATCATGATCTTTAAGGAAGCAACATCATGTTATCTACACTGCGTTTATCTACTTTGTAAGACCACTTAGGGAAATGGCATTGGCAAGATGGTTAAATAAGACATCCCCTTCTCATATTTCCACTGAATAACATAATTTGGCATCCATCCATAGATAGAGATTCTTTTGTGGCAGGTTTGGGATCCAGGTAAAAGATTCTGAAACCCTGGTACAGTTCAAAAACCAACATAGCTGATAGGAGACATGCCCACCTGTAGCTCTAGAGGCAGATTTGCGAACTTTAATCTTGGTTGGTTCCAGCCCTTTCAAAAATGGTCCAGTGCCAGTCCTTCCCACCAAGAGACCCATCCGATGGCCAGGCAGGAGCTCTCCCAGACACCTGGTAGAGCTACATACATTTGTTAACAGACCTGCCAACTGAGGACCTAAGCACAGACCTTGAAGCAGACCTTTGTCCCTCCACCTACCATATATAACAAGGTACTGGGGGAAGTGCCATCCATCCAGAGATCAGAGAGGATACACATACCTGACCAAACCCCTGGTAACAAGCCTATCAACTGTGTACCCCACTGCAGACCTAGCAAGCTTCAAAACTGGCTCAAACTCAGCATGATTGCAATTCCAGAGCTAATATCATTAGCCTGGGGAACTGACAGAAGATCCTTACCTGTCAAAACCAGTTTGTAAATACCAGAAGAGGCATCTGCTCCTCCCAATGCACAAATGAATCCATGGCTAGGTGACTCATGAAGAATCAGGCAAATATGACACTACCAAAGGGAACTAATAAAACTCCAGTGACTGACCCCAAAGAAATGGAAATCTATGACTTGCCTTACAAAGAATTCAAAATAATCACCTTACAGAAACTCAATGAAATGCAAGAGAACGTAGTAACTAAAAATCTGGAAAACAATGTATTAACAAACTAAGACATTTAATAAAGAAGTAAAAACAATAAAAAAGAATGAAAAAGAAATATAGGAGCTGAAGACAATGACAGAACCACAGATTCAATAGAGAGCTTCAACAAAAGACTTGATCATGTGGAAGAAATAATCCACAAACTTCTAGATAGAATATTTGAAAAGAGCCAGATACAGGAACAAAAATAAATAGAAAAAGCATAGAATGAATGAAAACTCACATCATGAGACTCCCATAAAGAAAGAGGCAGAAACACTTAAATAGCTGAACACTTCCCAAATTTGGGAGAGATATGGACATTTAGGTACAGAAATTTCAAAGAACCACAAGTGAGGTCAACCCCAGAAATATCCCAAGATGCATTATAACCAAAATATTGAATCAAAGACAATAAGAATTTTGGAAGCAGCAAGAGAAAAACAATTCATTGCACAGAAAACTCCAGATGTCTATCAGTAAATTTTTCTGCATAAAACAAGTGTCTTCAACAAATGGTGCCGAGAAAACAGGTCAGCTACATGTAAAAGCATGAAACTGGACCACTCTCTTACACCACATACAAAAATAAAGTCAAAATGGATTAAAGATTTGAATGTAAAGCCTGAAGCCATAAAACATCTAAAAGAAAACAAAGGTAGTAGGCTTTTTGGTCAACTTCAGTAATATTTTTTTTTGGACCTAAGGTCAAGGGTAACAGCTAAATTTCCTCAAACTAGAAAGTTTTTGCATAGTGAAGGAAAACATCAAGAAAACAAAAGCAACCTACAGAATGGGAGAATATTTGCAAATGATATATCTGATAAGGGGTTAATATCCAAAATATATAAAGAACTTACACAACTTAATATCCAAAAAACAACCTAATTTAAAAATTGGCAGAGAACCTGAATAGAAATTTTTTCCTAAATACATACAGATGGCCAACAGGCACATAAAAAGATGATCAACACTTTAATACCAATCAAAACCACAACTGAGATATCACTTCACACATATTCGGTTGGCTATTATCATAGAAAAAAAATCAAAGAACAAGTTTTGGTGAGGATGTGGGGAAAAAAAAAACCTCATATACTGTTGATGGGAATGTAAATTAGTGAAGCCACTATGGAAAAAAGTATGAACTGCAATACAATCTTGCAATTATACTTCTGGGTATTTATCTGAAGAACATGAAAACACCAATTCAAACAAATGTACTCCTATGTTCACCGCAGTATTATTTACAACAGCCAAGATATGGAAGTGACCCAAGTGTCTACTGACAGATAAATGGATGAAGGAGATATGGGTTACATGCTTGCACACACACACACACACACACACACACACTCACACACACAGTAATATTATTACTTGGCCATGAAAAAAAAGAAATCTTGTCATTTGCAATAATGTTGATGGAACTAGAAGATATGATGATAAGTAAAATAGGTCAGAGAAAGATAAATATATGATTTCACTTGCATGTGGAATCTAAAAAAAAAAAACCAACAACAAATGAATAAAGAAAACAGAAACCAGTGATGGGTATTAAGGAGGGCACGTATTGCACGGTGCACTGGGTGTTATACACAAGTAATGAATTATGGAACTTTACATCAAAAACTAGGGATGTACTGTATAGTGACTAACATAATAAAAAATTATTATTAAAAAAAAACAAAGAAAACAGAAACAGACTCATAGATACAGGAAACTTGGTTACCAGAGGGGAACAGGTTTAGGGTGGGCAAAATATGTAAAAGGAATTAAGAGGTACAGCCTAACAGGTATAAAATAAAGAGGCAGCCCACAGAATGGGAGAAGATATTTGCAAATGACACTACAGATAAAAGACTGGTATCCAAGATCTACAAACAACTTCTCAAACTCAAAACATGAGAAACAAATAATCAAATCAAAAAATGGGCAGAAGGTATGAACAGACACTTTTCCAATGAAGACATACCAATGGCTAAAAGACACATGAAAAAATGTTCAAAATCATTAGCCATCAGGGAAATTAAAATCAAAATCACATTGAGATACCACCTTATGCCAGTTAGAATGGCAAAAATTGACAAGGCAAGAAACAACAATTGTTGGAGAGGATGTGGGAAATGGGATCCCTCTTACATGGGAATGCAAGTTGGTACAGCCACTCTGGAAAACAGTGTGGAGGTCCCTTAAAAAGTTAAAAATTGAGCTATCCTATGATCCAGCAATTGCACTACTGGGTATTTACCCCAAAGATACAGATGTAGTGAAGAGAAGGGCCATATGCACCCCAATGTTCATAGCAGCATTGTCCACAATAGCTAAATCATGGAAGGAGCTGAGATGCCCTTCAGCAGATGACCAGATTAAGATGTGGTCCATATATACAATGGAATATTACTCAACCATCAGAAAGAACGACTGCCCAACATTTGCAGCAACATGGGCGGGGCTGGAGGAGATTATGCTAAGTGAAATAAGTCAAGCAGAGAAAGACAATTATCATATGGTTTCACTCATTTATGGAACATAAGAAATAGCAGGAAGATTAGTAGGAGAAGGAAGGGAAGAATGAAGGGGGGTAAACAGAAGGGGGAATGAACCACGAGAGACTACGGACTCTGGGAAACAGACTGAGGGCTTCAGAGGGGAGGGAGATGGGGTATTGGGATAGGCCGGTGATGGGTATTAGGGCACATATTGCATGGTGCACTGGGTGTTATACACAAATAATGAATCATGGAACACGACATCAAAAACTAAGGATGTACTGTATGGTGACTAACATAACATAATAAAAAATTATTTTAAAAAATTAAAAAAAATTTAAATCTCACTTAAATGTTAAAAAAATAAAATAAATTAATCATGGGGATGTAATACACAGCATAGGAAATATAGTTAATAGCATTGTAATAACTTTGGTGACAGTTGGTAACTAGAATTATCATGAGGATCATTTGTAATACATAAAAATGTTGAATCCCTATGACATACAACTGAAACTGATAGGATGTTGTATGTCAATTATATTTTAATTTTAAAAAAAGAGGTAAAGAGGGCATTAATAAGATAAAATGTAGGGGAAAGAGTTTTTATATGTATTTGAAGGTAAGGGTCTGTTGTGTCAAAATAAACTGTTGTTTTATGTAGTCTCATGGTAACCACAAGTGAAAAACCCTATAGTAGAAACACAAAAGATGAAGAAATTAAAGCATACCACTACAAAAAATATATAACAAAGGAAGGTTGCAGGAAAGGAAGAAAGCAACAAGAAAATTTAAAAACTAGTAGAACACAATTAACAAAATGGCAGTAGTAAGTAGTTACTTGTCAAAAAATACTTTAAATGTAAGTGGACTAAATTCTCCCATCAAAAGATCAAGTTGCTAAATGGATTTAAAACAAACTCCAAATCCAACAATATGCTGCCTACAATTGATTCACTTTAGCTCACATAGACAAAGTGAAGAGATGGAAAAAGACATTCCATGCAAATGTTAACCAAAAGAGACTAGGAGTCACTATACTTAAATCAGAAGAAATATACTTTCAGTTAAAATTGGCCACAAGAGACTTAGAAGGTCACTATCTAGTGATAAAAAGGTCCATTCATTGAGAGTATATAACAACCGTAAATACATATGCACCTAACATTGGAGCATCTATATATTTAAAGCAAATATTAACAGAACTGAGTGAAGAAATATATAGAAATACAATAATAGTAGGGGATTTTAATTTCCTACTTTCACACTGAATAGACCATCTAGACAGAAAACAAGGAAACAGTGGATTTGAATAATGTTATAGACCAAATGAACCTAAAAGACAAATATAGAGCATTTTCTCCAACAGCATAAAATAACGTGCTAGCCTCAAGGGTACATGGATGGTTCTCCCAGATAGATATATTGGGGCACAAAGCAAGCCTTAAGAAATTTAAGAGGATTGAAATCATATCAAGTATCTTTTCCACCAATGGTATGAAGCTAGAAATCAATAAGAAAAAGGAAAAATTCACAAGTGTATGGAAAGTATACAATATACTCCTGAACAGCTAGTGGGTCTAAGAAGAATTCATAAAGTATAAAGACAAATGAAAATGAATATGTAACAGCCAAAACTTATGGGATGGAGAAAAAGCAGTTTCAAGAGGCAAGTTTACAGTGATGAATGTCTACATTAAGAGAAAAAAGATATTAAAGAACTTTATAACTCAAGAAATTAGAAAAGAATTTAAAGTGTATAGTTAGCAGAAAAAAGAAATGAAAATTAAAGCAGAAGTAAAATAGATTAGAAAAGCAAAAATATCAATAGAACAGAGGTGGGTTGTTTTTTTTTTAAGATTTTATTTATTTATTTGACAAAGAGAGACAGACAGCCAGAGAGGGAACACAAGCAGGGGGAGTGGGAGAGGAAGAAGCAGGCTCCTAGCAGAGGAGCCTGATGCGGGGCTTGATCCCAGAACATCAGGATCACGCCCTGAGCTGAAGGCAGACGCTTAACAACTGTGCCACCCAGGTACCCCCGAGGTGGTTTTTGAATAAACAAAACTGACAAACTGTTGGCTAGGAACCAAGAAAAAAATTAAAAAGAGGGCCCAAACAAAATTATAAGAGAGAATATATTAAAACTAACACTACAGAAATTCAAAGGACAAGAAAATAATATGAACAACTGTATGCCAACAAAAAAGGATAACACAGAAGAAATGGAAATTCCTAGGAACATATACAATACAAAGAATGAATCATGAAAAAACAGAAAATCAGAATAGATCAAAAACAACTAAGGAGATTGAAACAGTAATCAAAAAACATAGAAAATCCCAGGATCAGATTATTTCACTGGTGAATTCCACCAAACATTTAAAAATGATCAATACCAGTACTTCTTAAATTATTCCAAAATTTAGAAGAGTAGGGAGTACTTCCAAACTCACTTTACAAGGCCAGCATTACACTGATACCAAAGCCAGAGGACACTACAAGAAAACTATATGCCAATATCCCTGGTGAATATAAATACAAAAATTCAACAAAATACTAGCTGAATTCAACAGCATTTTAAAATGATCCCACACTATGATATATGAGATTTATCCCTGAGATGAAAGGATGGTTCAACATAAGAAAATCGATCTAATTCACCACATTAATAGAAAGATGAATAAAAATCATATGATCACCTCAAAAGGTATGGAAAAAGCTTTGATAATATTCAATCCCTTTTTTGATAAAAGCCCTTTAACAAATTAGGTATAGAAAGAAAATACCTCAACATAATGAAGACCACATATGACAAACCCACAGTTAACATCATACTCAATGGTGAAAAGTGAAAATCTTTTTCTCCAAAATCAGGGTGCCCACTATCATCACTATGATTCCACACAGTATGAGAAGTCTTAGTCATTAGGACATTAATGCAAGAAGAAAAAAAGCAAAATGCATCCAAATTGGAAAGAAAGAAGTAAAATTGTCTCTTATCTGCAGATGACATGATCTTATATGTAGAAAACTAAAGACTTTCCCCCCAAAACACTGTTAGAATAAATGAATTCAGTAAAGTTGTAAGATACAAAATAACATGAAAAAGTCAGTAGTATTTCTATACACTAATAACGAACTATCTGAAAAAGAAAGCAATCCCATATACAAAAGCATCAAAAACAATAAAATACTTAGGTATAAATTTAAATGAGGAGGGGAAAGATTTGTGTATTAAAAACTACAAGATATTTATGAAAGACATCGAAGACAGAAATAGGAATATATCCATGTCCATGAGTCAGGAGAGTATTGTTAAAATGCCCATACTACCCAGAGCCAATTATATATCCAATGCAATCCCTATAAAAAAAATCCAATGACATTTTCCACAGAAATATAAAAAGAATCCTACGTTTTAGTGCAAAAGCAAAAGACCCCAAACAACCAAGCCAATTTTCAGAATGAAGAACAAAGCTGGAGGCACTCAAATACAACTGGACCCTTAATTTTACATAAATAAGATGTATTAAAAGTTTAAATGTAAAGCCTGAAACCATAGATTTCCTAGAAGAAAACATGGGGAAAAAAAGCTTTTTTTTTTTTTAATGATTTTTTTATTATTATTATTATTATTATTATATTATGTTAGTCACCATACAGTACATCCCCGGTTTCCGATGTGGGGAAAAAAAACCTTTTAACATATGGATAGGGCACTAAAAACACAAGAACCAAAAGGAAAAGTTAATAAATTGGACTATATTAAAAAGCTTCTGTACAGTAAAAGTAACAAAAAGACAACCTACAAAATGCAAGAAAATGTTTGTAAGTCACATATCTCATAAGGGGTTAATAACCAAAATATATAAAGAGCACAAACAACTCAATAGCTAAAAACCCCAAACAGCTCAATTTTAAAAAATGACACAAGAACTGAATATTTTTTCCAAAGAGGATATGCGAATGGACAACAGGTGTCTGAAAAGATGCTCAACATCACTAATTATTAGGGAATTGCAAATCAAAACTACAATATTACCCCACACCTGTTAGAAAAACAATTATCAAAAAGACAAGAACTAACAATTACTGGTGAGGGTATGGGGAAATGGGAGCACATGTACATTGTTAGTGGCATCTAAATGGGTATTAGTCACTATGGAGAACAGTATAGAGTTCCCCCAAAAAATTAAAAATAGAACTACCATATGATCCAGCAATTCCACTTCTGAGTATTAATCCAAAGGAAACAAAATTACAATCTTAAAAAGATATCTGCAGTCCTATGTTCATTACAGCATTATTTATAATAGCCAACAAATGTAAATATTAGTGTCCACTGAAAAGTAAATGGAAAAACACATGCATACACACATGGTGAAATATTATTCAGCCATAAAAAGGAAACCTTGCCATTTGCAAGAACACAGATGCATCTTGAGGGTATTATATTCAGTAAAACAAATCAGACAGAGAAAGACAAAAACTGTATTATCTCACTTATATGTACAAACTAAAAAACAGAACGGTGGTTACTGGGGGCTAGGGGAAGTGGGAAGATGGTTAAAGGTTACAGATTTCCAGTTACGAAATGAAAAATTCAGAGGACCTAGTATACAGCATGGTCACTATAGTTGAAACACTGTATTAGGTACTTGAAGGTGTCTAAGAGTAAGTTTTAACTGTTCTTCAGAGAAAATAGTTATGTGAAGTGATGTGTTAGCTAACCTTATTTTGGTAATCATTTTATCAATATATATGCTTATCAAATCATCACATTGTATATCTTAAACTTACACAATGTTATCTGTCAATTATATCTCAAAGCTGGAGGGAAATAAAAAGAACATTTGGTATCATCTGGAGACAATGGCTATGCCACAAGGCAGCAATGGCCAGCAAAATCCCTGAGTGGCTTCATAACTTTATGCCAATCATGCTAGACATTATTTTGGCGGGCAATTGACTGATTCATTCAAATATTTATTAAAGGCCCACTAAGTTTCAGGTATTGGCATTGGGCCAGGAATATAATCTAGTTTTATTCAAAGGAAGGAAATTATGCTACGCATTAGCCCAGTTTCCCCTAAGAATTCTATGGGAAGAAGTTGCAGTGATAATGACTTACGGAATTTTAAAGGAAATATGATAAAAATGGAAATGTGAGTATAAGGGAGAACAATGCCAAAAGGTTATAGTCATCTTATTTGACCGATTATTTACAATCATGCTATATAAAACAAATCACTATATTGGTTACAAACAAGAACACCAAGATGGCATACTTTACTATTAAGAAACTTTCAGCCCAGTTGCTTTCAACATGGACATAAATAGGAGATAAAGCTTACGGAGTATGAGGTTTGAAAGAGTACATTTCCAGCTTTTGGGGATCTTTGGAGGGTCAGTGGAAGTGTCATTTGCTCTGGGTCATGGGCACATGATAGAGGTTTTGGATCCAGAAATATGGGAAGAAAGGGAATCCCAAGTGAAAAGAGCTTTAAGCAAAATCACAAAGGCCATAAAGCATGCATACAGAACACAATTTGTTCTACTTTGTTTAGAGTGTAGCAGCAGGGTGGAAATAAAGATTGAAAATTCAAATTCAGACCGGGGTCATATTATTATAAGGACCTTCAATGCCAGGTTTGGGATTTGACCTTTATTTAACAGGCAGTGAAAAGGGTTACCCATCAGGGTTGACACAATTTGTGTCTGGATTATGTAGCTAGATTTATCAGTCTGCGTCATCATAACCTTTGGAGTTAAACCTTTGGTCAGGAGTATACACTGATGTCTAAAACTTTATCAACTTCCCAAGGTAAATTTATAGTAAAGCTTTAGATTTCTTTTGAGAATTTTCCTTTGAGGCAATATAAAAATCTGATGTGTGTTGACTACCAATTTTAAAATAAATGTTGGAATGTTCTGAGTTTGCCAACTGCTGAAAAGTAAAATAATGACACATTAAGTAATGGAAATGTGGGAATTAAAACTTTCACAGAAAGAGAAAACAAACTCATCATTTCTTTCCTTATCTCTGTGTCAGCCCCCTTTGCTTGTTCATGTCTTGTCCTTTGAGATGTCCTCAGTTGCCTCTATCTCAGTGCCTTTTGATATTCATGAGGGGTGAAACACCATATTGGAATTTAGAAAGACTCTCTTGGCTTCAGTAACTGAAAATAATTGGAGTAATTTCACTTTATTTCTTCTAGCGGAAGAATCTGGAAAGTTCACAGGTTCTCCAGTCTACCTTTCTGTAGTCCTTACCTTGTTCCAAGCTCTGCTAGAGTTACAGCTCTGGATGTGCTTCAGACTGTGTGGTGCCTCATAATCCACCAATCCTGCAAATTCCTGTCCTTGAATTTAGTATACTTTCACATATTTCTCTGAAGACAGTTTTACCAGCTGACAGTCTGAGTTAACTAAGTTCCATACATAAATTTATACAGGAAGGAGAGGAAGAAAGTATGCAGGAAAGAAAACAAATATTTGAACACAGTGAAATAGTTCTAGTCCAAAATATGTCAAGCTATAGTGATTTTTAAAAAGATCTTCAATTTGCAGAATACTTTAACATTCTCTGCCAAAAACTCCAGGTATGCATCAATGTCTTTCATCATTTTATGGATCTGAGTGATGTTTTGTGCTCTGTAAATTTAATACATTGTCCAGGTTATCTACTGTGTACAGAGATAAATTCCCAAACCGTATTTGTACACTGATATGAGTGCATCAAATGCCCCTCCCAGATTTTCTATGCCTAATCCATCCATCAAACAAGTCTGTATTGAACATTTTTAAGTGTTTTCTTTTCAAACTTTACTATGATTAAAAATAAACTGAGGATATGTTATACCACAGATTTTGTGGTATGGATAGGGGCCTGAATGTCTACATCTTTAACAAACTCAAAAGTGTGCTGTTTGGGGGAACACACTTTGAATAAAGTCTCTTTGGGATTCTCTGTACTAAAGTAACTCAATATAATGGGGACACTGGGCATGTGATAAGCAAATATAAAGCAATTTTAACATAGTGGTACACATATTTCATTGAGAACAGAAAGGAGACAGGGATTCATTTTGTGAAGAGTAGAAGTTCAGGGAGTTTTCACAGGAAACTTAAACGGGGTTTAGGAAGACGTGAAGGATAGTAGCAAGCATGGAAGATATTCTTGACAGAGGAATAGTTGTCAGAATTCATGGGACTCCATGGAACTTCATGATTCCATAGAATCATGTGGCTGGGAGTTAGAGGGTACACATTGAAAAGACTGGAAAGGGAGCAAGTTAATGTAGTTCTTATAGTACACACATGCAAACGTAAATATTTTGTAGGCTAGGAGATGGGGGATAAAAATTAAGACACACAATGCTCACACACAAGCATACATACACAAAATGTCCTGGCCAAAACAGCCACTTTACTTGCTCAAAAATCAATTTTATTTTCAGAAGAAGCAGTCAATTTTAACAGGAAATTTTTGTCCTTAAGCCAGGTTTTAATTTTATAACTTGGAGTCTGAGGGAAATATAAATAGCACTCTAAAGAATTTTCATGAGTATCACTTTTTAAAATCTGCATCAGCTTTTCTAGATTCTTTTAGGCAGGCTGCTTCAAATCTGCCACATTTTCCTGCCTCATTAGAATTTGGATGTTGTATGAATGGGTCCCCATATTTCCAGATAAGATCTACCTTTTTAATAAGGCATTAATGGCTCTTCACAATTTGTTTCCAACCTACCTCTCTAGCATAGCTCTGTATCTCCCCCAATGCTCTAACCAGAAAACTAGACTATCCTTTATTCATTGAACAATAAATGCATGGAACTACTACTACTTTGTGCCAGAATATGCGCTTGATTCTGGGAATATAGTTTTGAACAAAGTAGACCCATGACCTGACTTAAAGAAACTTGTATTTGGGGATGGCTGACATTTACAATAAATGCAATAAATTGTGAAGAGCATTATCAAAAAAATGTTAAATTACAGGGATCGTAATTACACTGTGAATTGAGGTTCCTATGAAAGTGATGTTTCAGCTGAGACCTGAAGAAATAAAAGAAATTAACCAGAAGATGTATGGTGGGAATGGGAGAGGGAGAGACAGAACAGCATATACAAAGTGGAGCATCATAGACTAGTAAGAAAGTACAGTCTTCAAATAACCATTGGAAATTTGGCATGCTTAATCTCAGAGTATGAAAGGGGGGAAATGGTGAGAAATGAGAGCTAGGCAGGGGCCAGTTGCAGAAAGATTTAAATGCTATGTTAATGAACATAAGCATGCTAAGTGTAATGGAAAAACTATTCAAGGGTTTCAAGCAGGGAATGACATGAACAACTTTAGATTTTAATACTATCTTACTGACGAAACTAGAGTTGGGGAGCCAGCTCTTAAAACTGCTCAGGTGAAATATGATGGTGCTTTAGGTAAGAATGGGGGTAAGTGGAAATGGAGAGAAATAAATAATTTCACATTTGAGTATTTCCTAAGGGTGATGGGGATACAAGAAACAAAGAAGTCAGTGATGACAGCAAGATTTCAGGCTTGGCCAGATGCTATTTATTAAGATGGGAAACACCAGAGAAGAAGCACAGTCCTTGACAGAGAAAGAAGAATTCCCATTTGGACTTGTGCTCGAAGGAATATGAAATACACAAATAAATATATAAAATAAGGAATATATGTTTGGAGTTCACTGGGGGGAGACCTGATTTTAAAATTATAGATCTGGGAGTCAGCAGTATATGGATAGAAATGAAAGCCATGGAAATTGAGGAGATTGCTTTGGGAGAGTATGTGGGGTGAGAAGACTGAAGAGCTAAGAATGGAGTTCTGAAGAACATCAACATTAGGACATAAACAAAGGCAGGGTGGAGGGGCAGTAACAGAAGAGTGAGGCACCAGTGGTTAAGAGGAATGTTTGAAGAGAATAACGCATTGAAAGACAAAGGGAGTATTTTAAGAAGGGAAAAGCTTGAGTGGCCCTGAGACACATCTGAAAAGGGTCTGCTCTTGAGGATTCTATTTGTAATGGTTGACCTTGATCAGTTAAAAGAGTTTTTACTGCCTTCCACCCCATGCTTCTATTCTCTGTTCTTCCACAGAATTCCATCTATTTTCCAAGACTGTTAAAGTAGAAACTTCATAAAAATCATCTTCCCATTGAGATACATTTTGATGTACATCTGTAATTTTATATACCTTATGTGTTCTTTTTAACAGGTTACCTTTCCTACTTGAGCATAGATCTCTAATAATCTGAAAATCTCCCAGAGACAGCAATTTTATCTTAAATGAGGATGTTTGCTGAAATTAATCAGAGTTGCATAATTAGTCACATATAGTTTTTATTAGCCTTTGCAGAATTTTTAAGACAGCTTTGCTGATACAGTCCCTAGGGTTCTGAGAAGGCAGGAATTATATTTTTGTGAATGGTTTTATCTTCAATATTTAGCTCATTGATATGTAAAAAACAGCTATTAAAAAGTTATTGCATGCTTTCGTTCATATTTTTCCTCTGTTGAAAAATTTTTAATTGTGTTTCTATTGGAAGTCTCAATATTTTTGATGAATTCTAGGTTGTGTTGTGGCATAGTTATTCCTTTAGCACTTTAAACAAATTTTCACCAGGATTCCCTCCTTGAAATTAAAGAGGTGATCCTGGCATTTATATCTGTTGTACTAATCTGAAGGGGGGATGGCATTGGCAAGTATCACATACTGCTATTTCCTCCTTCCAGTAACACTTTCAATGGACACCATTGGAGCACTCACGTGGGTTTTCCTTGCCTCAAGTCCTACCATGGTTTCTGATGTTGCAGATGGCTTTCTTAATGTCGTTAGCTTATTTTTATTTGATCGTTTATGTGCCATCTTACTCTTGCTTCTTTAATCCGCAGTTTGAAAACCAAAGATCTTTAAAGTGATTATTCTCTTTTGAACATAGACCTTCTCACAGTGGGGACTGAGGGTAGGCAGTGATTCTCTCCCTGTCCCCACTTCTAACTTCTGAAGGATTCCAAGAAAAAAGATTATTCAGTTTTCTGGAAGTTATAACCCACCCCCAACAAGCACGCACTTGCTATTCGTGTTTTTATAAGGACTTAGGTACAAAAATGCCAGCTGAGGACTCCTTCCTTTGTACTATATCCAGGGAAAGAGATCTGACAATATCCCAGGCAAAGTTCTCTATAAACACCCTCCTTTTTTAACCCAGCCGTAAGGAGTTACATGCAGAAAAATAACCACTTGAAACCCTTTGCCCCCATGTTCAGCTTGCTGCCAAAGCTTTTGCCTTAGCTTGCTTCAACAAGAATAAACTGCAAAAGCTCTGGAGTTCTCAGGCAATGTGACTGCCCGCCCTGCTTGTTTAAGGTCATTAAAATCCTGAACTTTGCCAAAAGACTTAGAGCAGAGCCATCCTGTTCTTGGAGTGAGTTGTAATTTTGCTTAGGTCACAGACTTTTTAGTGGCCAACAGCATTAAAACGGGTCCTTTTTATTAGTGTTAATATAAACGAGATGCAAAGAGTACGTGTGGTAATTTTAAAGTTGTGTTTATAATGAAGATAATCTGTTTAAGAAATTGCTAATACATTTACACTCATGAATTATTAAAAATAAAAACATACTTCCTATTATCCTGTCAGATGGAAGAAGGATGTTATACTCTCAATGCTATTTCTTTAGAGATTTCATTTTCTTTATTGAGTCCTACAAAGCCGTCACATTTATCCTGGATGCATTTGTGGCTATATTCATATAGCCAAAAAGACATGAGGAGTTGTGTAATTATCTGGTGAGTTCAAGGCTGTCAGAACAACCTGTTAGGGCAATAAAAGCAAACCCATTTTCAAGTCATCATTGGTTGATTAATTACTTTGAACTGAAATGTCCAGTAACTCTTCCATTTGTTTTGGTTAGAAATAAAAGATCATTTTTATCTTGTTAACTATTTTCTCTCTGATGAAGTACAGAATTTACTTTAGTATTTTTGCTTCTTGAATATTACTTCTATTCTGACTGCTTGGAAAGCATTAGAGAACAGATTATGCTCAATTATAAAAGTTAGGGAATGCTGCATGTTCTACTCTAAAATCCAAGCCAATATAATACATTTGTAAATAATTCTGTATCAAGCTATATGAGCCTATTCACTATCCTTTTTAAACAGACTGTCGTAGAAAAATAAGGTAACTTTAGGTCATATCCAACTATCTAAAAAATTGTATCAATGTTTAGAGGGTAAAAATATTTCTTGTGGTACTAAGTAGCCCTATATATTGCCTCAGTTGACATTCCTAGGAGAGAAGGGCAAGGGCCCGGTGGGGATACGAGTGGTAACCATGAGGCAGTACAGGGGCAGGAGAGGTAGTGAAATTTGAACGGTTGTGTGGGTGACTGGTGTTTTAACATGTGCCAAGAACCTTCCAAATTTTATATCAATCTTCTTTTATAATGTGAGACCAGTATTCTATGCATTTTAAATATAAAGGCACTAAAGTTCACAAAATTTGCTCAAGATCTCAAATTAGTATGTTACAGTTGGGGTTTGAATGCTTTTTCCTGACCCCAAAGTTCACATTTATTCTGTTAGGTTTAGATCACAGTTGTTATTGTGTGGTGAGTGGCTGCTTTCAAGGATTGGGATACTTCAAAAAAGAGAGATTTGTGCCAAAGTCATTTTTTAAGACTGGAGAAAATCAGGAAGATTCTGGGAAGCTTAACTTATACGTGTAATTAATCTATTGAGACACATACTGACGCAGGCATTTCATTAAACAAATATTTATTAAGCATCAAGTAAGTGCCAGGCATTTTTCTAGGTGCTGAAGAAAAAGCATTGAATCAGATACATGCTTCTCAACGATACTGATGAGGATATTCTCATCCAGCTCTGATTTAAGAAGTTAGTATATATGGGAAGATCATAGTTAATAATTTTAAAGTTGCAGCAAAATTTTTAGAATGGCAATATTTAATATATTTTCTAGCTGTCAGGAAATTGCAATTAAATACAAAAGAGTATTTACGAGAGAACACTATGAGGAAGTGCTATCATGTCCTTCGAGCCTATCTGTGAATGACAACAGACTTCTTACAAGTTTAAATTCTTTCTGTATTCCACAGTGTTTTCTCGGGAATCCTATGATTTAGCATCCTGAGGCTTCCATCTATACCAAGTAACTGGTTCTTATCATCAACTACTTCTGTGTCATTGTTAATCCAGTGTGGGTAGCATTAGTATCCCAAATTATAAATATAATTTGGTTTTGCCAAAAAGCACTGGAAAGCTTTACAAGGCAGGTAGTTACAGCTTTAAAGACAACCAGAATGCCATGGACAGCAGCCACCCCTACTCTCCATCTTCTTCCCCTCTCACAATTTGCAAAACTATACTTGTATGAATTAGCTTACATTTCCAGACATATCTACTTTTCTTCTGAGAAGATGCTCAGGCAGGAGGATCCATAGGTAGAAATATCCAGTAATCTACTCACCTCCAACCTGGCTGCCTTCTAAGGGAAGACTGTTCTTATATTTTCAGTAATGATTCTCACTATTATCCCTGCCCTGCCCTGCTCAGTTGATTCAAAATTCTATAACTTCTCCCCTAAGTATGGTAGCAAATATGGTTTATTGGTACTGTTCACCAATACTGTTCACATGCATATTATTTTGAAACTCAGAATTTAAATTGAAGACTAGAAATCATTGGAAAGAATAATCAACCTAGGGCAGAGTTAAAATATAAGAACATATGAATGTTAT
Organism: Ursus arctos; assembly: GCF_023065955.2. Taxonomy (NCBI): domain Eukaryota; kingdom Metazoa; phylum Chordata; class Mammalia; order Carnivora; family Ursidae; genus Ursus; species Ursus arctos. Next base: position 30,970,502 of record NW_026623078.1, read on the forward strand.
TTGCCAGTTATTAACAGAAGTCCTAAAATACTCCCATGGTTTTATTTTTCAGCCTTCCCTCTAAGGGTGTTGACAAAAGGAATTCAGTCCCAAAAGGTGTCCTTCACCAGGTAGAGAAAGGAATACCAAAATATTCTAAGTATCACTGTGTATTTAATATGATCCTGTTAAATCTGATAAGCTGAGATAATGATGTAACAAAGTTGCTCTTATATGAACAATTCTCTTAAATTCCCATTTCTTCCTTTGTAGTACTAAGCAACTGATGACACAGCTTAGGGAATTGGGATTCACTAATCTCTATCATTTTAAATGGCTTCTTTTAGTCAACAAAAACAAAAAATAAGGTAAAACAAGCCCTCTTAAGAACAATTTTTTTGAGAAACGGCACTTCATTAGAACAGTTTTTTGGGGTTTTTTTATCCCCAAACTAAATAATGCTGGAATCTGCCTTATGGTAGGCTTCTTCCTTAGTTTATACCCACAGTGCTTAACATCCTCCTGAGATTTGAATTAATCTCCTGCCATTTTTATGCATAAATGTTCATAATTATATTTTGTCTAGTCAATGAAGTCTAAACTCACTAGTATGAAATGTGAAAGGTCCTCATAATCAAACAAAATACCCCTTTTCAGTATCTTTCAGTCTTTCTTCCATACATCCCATTGCACTTTTTTGGAAGAATAGAGAATGACTTTTTCCCCCCATCTCTTCTGAAACAAGGTATCCTGTGGAAAAACTGAGTCTAATACCTTCATTTTGGATGCTCTGTTTATAGAAGTAATATACCAGGACTAGTCTGTATAGTTATTTATGAGAAGTTTTTTTCCAGTAGCATCTAAACTTACCTTTTCAAGACACCTTTACATGGCTTTGCTAAGTAAGGAGAAATACACTATGGGGTGGAAAATGTAGATGGATTCCCACAGAAGATATAAAAATACACTCAAAACCTCAGTTCCAAAGTTGGGGAGAAACAGGATCCCAGTAAATAAGAAAGCAAACTCCAGAAAAGGAAGTAACACCAAGTTCATATATGATTAAATCCTTCCTAATGAGACCCAAGCTTATCTGGAATATAGTGAGAGCTCCCTGGTAGATGCCCCAGTGCTGACATTCGTGAACCAGATGAAAGATAATGGCTTGGCACTTGAAGACCAAATGGGGTTACTGGTGGCCAAGTTATCCAGAATAACTGGGGCCATGTTCCGTTGATCAGACCCACTGTTACTGCCCAATGTCCAGGCATGTGTCTCCCAAATTAGTCTATGGTACCAAACCAGGCCATTTAAAGATCAGCGTTCTCCATCTGATCTGCTTAAGAAAGCCTTCATTTTAATCCTGAACATGTTACACTTTCTAAATCATGGTTCTTATGGGGTAGGTTCTAGGTTTTACTGCTTCCTAATCTGTTTATTCAATGGCTCTATTGAAAATTATTCATCTATTCATTTATTGATTCAATATTTAATGTGCACCTACTATCAGTACAAAGCTTTGCAAATCACTAGGGCTGCAAAAGTTATTAGAAGTGGCAGAGTGTTTGTTCTTATGTAACTCCGTCTAGCAAGAGATACAAATAAGCAATCCATAAAATAACGTGTGATTAGTACCATGATCAAGGAACTACAGAATGCCATAGATGCATAGAAGGCAACTCACTGAAACATGGGGATTCAGGGAAGACTTTCTGGAGGAAGCAAGATGTTTGCAGTTAAGTCTTTTACATAATTACTCTGGCTACACTGTGAAGAGTTGATTGGTGAGAAGGCAGTAGAGGCAGAAAGATCATTTAGAATGCCAAAATAGTAATCTAGGCAAGAAGCGATGGTGAAATGAATACGGAAGTAGAGAAAAGACAGTTTTAAGAGATAGGAGGTACAATCTGCACTAGTGTTTGCTTGGATAGAAGAACTGAAGGAGCAAGTATTGTTGAGAATCATGCTCAGTTTTCTGGTTTGGGCAACTGAGTGGATAGTGGTGTCAATTATAGAGAACAGTTATAGGGTAGCAATAGTGAAGAGATAAGGGTTTGCTTTAGAACATGATAAATGTGAGTTACCTGTGGGAGAACCAAAAAGACATTTTGTAGGCTCCTGGGCATCTATGCATGCTGCTGGAGAGTCAATTATTACTATCATCAGTAAGTAAGTCATAATGAAGTCCTAGAAATCAACACTGCTCAATCTCAGGATCTTTCCAGCTATCGGGTTGATATGTTCATGGTTTAGCTTGCTTTTGAGAACTTAAAAGATAATACTGATTTTTTTTTTTTTAGAAGAGGTGAGAAATGAAAATTCTCATGTATTTTCTAAGATACTGATGTAGGTTCTCTTGAACCACTTTATGGAGCTTTGAATATGGTCTAGAAATATTATAGAAAGAACAACTTGTACATTTTTTGTCTTTTCTTTTGGTGTGGAATTGCATTTTTTGTGTGATTGTTATATTTAAACATATTTTTCAAAAACAGTGCTGAGATTTTAGTGGGATTTAAGGAGTAAATGGATTAGATTTTTTAGAAGAAATTGGTGGGGTATAAACTCAAGAGGTATTGACCTTAGTCTTTCCACCATGAACACAGTTTATTATTAGTAGACACTCTGATTATATAAGAAATACCTTAGTTTTATACATTTGATTTTCAAAATATTTCCATTCTATATTTTAAAATATTTTGTTTATAAAATTCAAGTGTGTTACAAATTCACACTTTTACTTAGTGCTACTAAATGAATTGCCGTTAGATAAGTTTCCCATGGGTAGTTTAGGGGATGAAGGTGGAGAGTTTAGGGAGTGTTAGGTTTAGCATTACAGAATAGAATTGTAGAAGTTCAGGTAGTTTTGTTTTCTGGTATGTTTGTGTTTATACAATACTTCAATTTTTTTTCAAAACACTCTATATACAGAGATCCACCAACTCTAATGGCCTTAATTTTCATTATTTGGCCCTAATATTATTTTTTTATCATTTACTTAAATGCTTTTAATATCACATATGCCTAAAAATATGATTGAAGATTTTTGGGATTTTTAATATGATACACTAAGTTAAAATTTTTTATGATTTTAAATATTTCTACAGTAGACTATATTGTTTTATATTTGATTAGTGAAGTTACCCTCTCCCAGATTTATTGATATCATTTGCACAAAAGAAGATTCACCTATTATGTGTACAGGCTGATGAGTTTTGCAATTATGTATATTTGTGTAACTACTACCACAATCAAGATACAGAAAATTTTCATCATTGCTTTCAAGCCATTTTTTCTTCACTATAGTTTGCCTTTTCTGGAATGTCATATAAATGAAATGAAAAAGTATGTAGTCTTTTGCATTTGGCGTTGTTTACTTGCATAATGTTGAGGCTCATTTGTGTTGTGCTTATTAGTAATTTGTTCACTTTAAGTGGGGGATAGTATTCCAATGGTGTAAATATAACACATTCTGTTTATACATTTATCAGTTGATGTACATTAGAGGTCTTTACTCCCAGTTGTTGGCTATTTTGAATAACGTTGCAATGGACATTATAATAGAAGTATTTTTGCAGACATTTTTTTTCATCTCTGTGGTATAAAAACTTAGGAGTGAAATTTTGGGTTGTATGATGTATGTAGGGTGTATAGATAAGGTGTTGACACTGCCAACCTGTTTTCCAAAGTAGCTGTACCATTTCATATTCCATTCGCAATGCAGGAGTTCTAGGAGTTCCATATCAACAATACTTCATATTGTTAGTTGCTTGAATGTTATTCTGGGGTATTAATATTATTAGTAGTTTAGTAATTACTAACACTAGTAATTACTTATTTATGAAAGTTTTAAGTTATGGATGAGCACATGATAAAAATGTGTCTACTGAAAAGACAGTGAAGGTAAATTTTATCTGAGCTCTCAGTCTGGTCAGCTACCAGCACAGACTTGGAATATATGAGCCCTGGTTTTATTGTACTAAAATATTTTCCTTTTCATAAAGTGAAATATTAAAGTATGCTAGTTTTAGTCTGATAATTCAAATGCTGCCATTTTAATGTGTCTTACCATAAATCTATTTTACAGCATTCTGTGTTATCCCTCATATCTTGAATAAAAATGTTATTTTCTCCTTTCTAACTTGGAAATTGTGTATGCATGTGTGTTTTTCTTCTGCTTCTTGGAATGGGTTGGTAATAAATATTTTTACTCATCTTTCTCCCTTAGCATACTTTCAATCCTATATTATGTAAGGCCATCTAGCTTTTGGAAACTTTTTAATGATATATGATATTATCACAAAGCTTTCATTCTCTTTTACTTTAAAGATGGAGTTCCACTAAACTACGAAGTGAATGATCACATTTGACAGATAATGTTTATAAGAAGTCTGTAAAAAATTCTTCTGTTAGTAAAGGTAGCTATTATCACTATGATTATGATTTGAAGTGATTGTTATACAATAGTATGACATTTAACAAGTATTTGACTTCTTTCATTATAGAATTTTAGTACTATGCAAGATGCTAGTTCTATGAGGAGTTTACAATTCAATGAAGGAGAAAACAAAAACCAAAAATCCTAGTAATTTAAGTTAGTATATAGTGTAGACAGGAATCCTTTCTTTCTCTGTCTTCTTCCATATGAAGAAGCGCTTAATATTCCTGTTTAGGGGGCTTGTTTCTTTTGTGAAAAGAGGCAGAGTGAGCATTCTGCTAGTGAGCATTTGTCATTGGTCCACATTTCTCAGTTAGATGGAATGAAAATAACATAGAACTTGAACATGTGGGGTATGGTTATTCTGCTCTTTTTGGACCAATAGGAAGCAGAGGCCTAAGTATAATCCAAGTGTGGACCCAAACTTTCTCTAATGTGGGCTGTTCCAAGATATGATTAAAGGAGATGAAAGTAGTAGCAAACCCATCTGGGTTTTCTTTCTGAGCTGTGTCTATCTAGCCTTCATTAGTAATGGTGACATTTTGGTTTCAACTGCTGACTCTTGCCATTTTCTATGTCGATTCAATACTCATATGGGGAACCACATGTCATTTATTGGAACCCCTCAAAGACTCCAACTAATGGTACATATCAGGAGCTATATTGACATAAGCTGTCACCTAACTGTCATCTTTTACTAGTTGCTGAAATATTTATTCTCTCAGGTTATTTCCTGAACTAGATTGTCAGCATGGAAGCTGTCTTCTTGCTCAAAGTTATGTCATGCCCCTACCTGTGGGAAGGTTCTGCATTCTGCACTATTGAGCTTGGTAGTGGCCCTGTGACTTACTTTGCCAGTAATCTGTGAGTGTAAGTGACAGGTGATATTTCTGGGCAGGGCCAGCACATGATTTTTTTACTTTTCCTTGCTTCTGCAATCATGGAAGCATGTATTTAAAAGGAGCCTCTGTCAGCCTAAGCCCTGGAGTGAAGATCATGTGGAAGAAAAGGCCCTTGAAAATCTGCATTGAACATGCAATATGAGAATAAATTTATTGCTTTAAGCTGCTGAGGTTTGGGGGTTTGTTAGCATAGAATATTTACTATGCTGACTCACAGTTTCCTACTCCTTGAAAAAGGATTTACTTGTCAAGTATATTGTGACTTTGGATGTTAATGGGAGATCTCACCATTTTAAGAATAGCTTTAAGTGGAGTGGGTAAGGATGGGAAGGAGCTCTACATTAAATCAAGTGTTTATCATATAACATATACCTATTTCTGAAGAGTCAAATGATCCTTTCATGTTTGTTCATATCAGATTACCCTGTAGAGATCAGGAGGTACGTGAACTGCCACAGGCAACTATGTGTTGATGGTGGAGTAAGCAGAAGGAACTAAACCTGGGGAGGGAGTAGGTAATTAAGACAGCATGACCACTGTCCAAATTTAAATGATGAATTCTGGGTGAGTGGTGGTTTAAAAAAAAAAAAGAGGGGCATCTGAACATAATCTAGTTAGCAAGCCCTAACACATTCCATTTAGTCAGAATTCACAATTCACTGTTTATATATATCCTTACTTTATTCTCCTTCAGCTATACTTGACATTTTTATTTTTCCTTTTGTATTAGGTTCCTTTTCAAAAACACAAATACTAGCCACATTAGAATTTGTAAGGTAATTGTCTAAGAAACATGTTCAATTTTTTTAAGTGTCAAGGTTATGATATCTTCTCTAGTTTTAATTTTAGCCTTGCATTATTACACATCAAATCACAATGCAAAAGGGCAGATGTTGAGCTTTCTGATGTTTATCTTTGAGGGCTTTATCTCATTATTTGATATGGTACACCATATCAATGAAATGGAGGATAAAAACCATGATCATCTCAGTAAATGCAGAAAAAACATTTGACAAGATTCACCATTCATTTATGATAAAAAGTCTCAACAAAGTGGATTTGGAGGGTTTGACCTCAACACAGTAAAGGCCATAAATGGCAAACCACAGCTAAAATAATGGTGAAAAACTAAAAGCTTTTCCTCTAAGATCCATAAAAAGACAAGGATGCCCACTCTTGCCACTTATACAATATAGTATTGGAAAGTCGTAGGCAGAGAAATTAGGTGAAACAAAAGGCATTCAGAGAGTAAAACTGTCACTGTTTGCAGATGATATATATAGAACATCCTGAAGATTCCACCAAAAGACTGAGATCTAATAAATGAATTCATTGAAGTTTCTGGAAAATAAAGTTTCTGGATATAAAAATCAATAAATAAAAATCTATTTCTCTACACTAATAGCAAACTATCAGAAAGAAATTAGTAAAATCCAACTTAAATTGCATCAAAAAGAATAAAATGCCCAGGAATAAATTTAACCAAGGAGATAAAAGATATATACTCTGAAAACTATAAGACAACAATGAATGAAAATAAGTCACAATTAAATGCAAAGATATTCCACACGCATGGATTGGAAGAATATTGATAAAGTGTTCATAGTATCCAAAGCAATCTATATATTCAATGAAATCTCTATCAAAACTCTAATGGTATTTCCGACAAAAGAAAGCGAAGAATCCCATTATTTGTATGGAATCATGAAAAACTCAGTAGCCAAGGAAATCTTAAGAATGAAAAAACTGGAGGCATCACACTTCATGATTTCAAATTGTGTTACAAAGCTATAGTAATCAAAATTACTATATTATATAAAATACTGTATTATTGTAGTATATAAAACACTATACTATTATAAAATTATATTATATATTATATATTATGTTATAAAGAAAGGCCCACAGATCAGTAGAACAGAAGAGAAAGCCCAGAAATAAACCCATGCGATAAGGTTAATTAATGACAAAGGAACCAAGAATATATAAAAGGGGGAAAGGACAGCCTCTTCAATAAATGGTGCTGGGAAAATTGGACAGCCACATGCAAACTAATCAAATTGGACCACTTTCTTACATTATATCCCAAAATTCAAAATGGATGAAAGACTTGAACACAATATACTTGAAACCATAAAACTTCTATACAAAAACATAAGTAGTAAGCTCCTTGGCATCAGTCTTGGCAATGACTTATTTTGGATTTGACATCAAAAGCAGAAGCAACAAAAGCTAAAATAAGTGGGACTGTATTAAACTAAAAAACTTGCACAACAAAACAAGCCAACAAAATGGTTGAAAAGGCAACCTACTAAATGAGAGAAAATATCTGCAAATCATATTTGCTATGGCATTAATATCCAAAATACATAAAGAACTCCTACAATTCAATAGCAAAAATTCAACAATCTGATTAAAAATAGGCAGAACATCTGAGTAGACATTTTTCCAAAGAAGGCATACAGATGGCCAACAGGTATATGAAAAGCTTCACAACATCACTAATCAGAGAAATTTAAATCAAAATACAAGGAAATATTACTTCATACCTGCTAAAATGTCTATTATCAAAAAGAATTAACAAGTGTTGGTAAGGATATGGAGAAAAGGGAGAACTTGCACACTGTTGGTAAGAATGTAAATTAGTGCTGTCACTTGAAAAACAGCGTGGAGGTTCCTAGAAGTTAGAAATAGGATTCCCATATGATCTAGCAATTCCATTTCTGGGTATTTATCCAAAGAAAATGAAAACACTAACTCAAAAGATATATGCACCCCATGTTCATTACAGTGTTATTAACAATAGCCAAGACATGGATGTAACTTAAGTGTCCATCAATGAACATCGATTGAGAAAGAATCTGGTATATATGTACAATGGAATATTTAATAATAAAGAAAATGTTGCCATTTGCAACAATACGGAGATACACTGCGGGTGTCATGCTAAATGAAATAAGTCAGACAAAGATCTCAAGTATATGTGCAATCTAAAACAAAAGTAATAGGCTCATAGATACAGAGAACAGATTGGTAGTTGCCAGAAATGGGGAGGGATGGGTGAGATTGGTGAAGGGAATCAAAAGGAGCAAACTTCCTGTTATAAAATAAGTCAGTCATTGGTACTGAAAAAGAATCCAAGGTAGCAATGTAGGAAGCCCCTGAACTCACCTCCTCCACAAACACACTGAATCTATACGTATCTACATATAAAGCAATTCCTCCTGAAGAACTGAGGGCTGACTGAACAGTTTCTACACAACAAAGGAAAGATACACTATATAGACAACAAAAGGAGAGATGAAGACACAGCAAGGATGAAAATCCTACCCTTGATGCTGCTGCGAACTGCAGTGGGGAAGGATAGCATGGAAGGACTGGGAGCAGAGTCATCTGGTCTGAAGCACAAGAGAAAAAAAATGCTATGTTTATATGGGCAACTGAAATGAAAGGAACCAGCCCCTAGAGCATCTGCCAAATGGTGGAGGAACTGCAGAATCGCTCTCTAGGGTCAGAGGTGCTAGCTAGTGCTATTATTTATGTTCCCCCTCCACCTTGATAGCTTAGGCAGAATCAGGGTCCAAACACCAAAGCTGAACAGCCACCTCAGTGAGCTCCAGGCCCTTAGCCCACACTGCCATGCCAAAGCAGTGTGCTCCCCCCCCCCCAATCTCTGCCCATGTAAGCACTAGCCATCTCACCAAGGTGGCCCTAGTGTGGCACACACTGGAACATTCCTGGACAGTGCCCATTACAGCTTCAGCCATGTTTCCAAGGAAACACAAATGAAAAGCACCCATGACATTCCAGGCACATATCCATATCAACTTTAGATCACTTACCAGGGTACCCCCTCCACTCCACAAAGAGAACACCTACAGCCTGCCCCTACTGCAGCTCCAGCCATCTGGCCAGGGTGCCCACTGTATGGAATGCCCTAGGACACCCCAGCTCATGTTCACTCCAGCTCCAGCCATCCTGCCATGCTTATCCCTGAGCAGACCACCCAAGGACCACTCAGCTTGCACCTACTTCTGCTCCAGCTGTCCCACCAGGGTGGCCCCAGCGCAGAATGCCCCAGAACCCTCAGCTCACACTTGCTACAGCTACAGCCAACCAGCCAAAGCTGCTAGGCATACAAAGTCTACACAGAGGATGTTCCTATACAAGGCCCTTCCTTCTATACCAGGAGACAGAGATGTTCCACCTGATTCATAGACAGAAACACAGAAATTAAGAAAAAACAAAATAAGGATACAGAGGTATACACTTCAAATGAAAGATGACAAATTCAGAAATGGAGAGAGGCAATCTACCTCATACGGTATTCAAAGTAATGGTCATAAGGATGCTCACCAGACTTGAGAGAAGAGTGGATGAGCTCAGTGAGAATAATAAAGATATAGAAAAGAAAGATCCAATCAAAGTTGAAAAAAATAACTGAAATCGAAATATACTGGAAAGAATCAACAGTGGATTATGGGATGCAGAAAAATGGATCCACAATCTGCAACAGGTTAATGGAAGGCACCCAAGCTGAACAACAAAAAGAGAAATGAGGATAGGTTAAGGGAGCTCTGGAACAATATCAAAGGTACTAATATTGATATTATAGGGATCCAAGACGGAGAAGAGACAAAGAAGCAGATAACATATTTGAAGATATAACCGAAAACTTCCCTAACCCGAGGAAGGAAAAAAAAATCCAGATCCAGGAAGCACAGAGAGTCCCTAACTAGATGAACCCAATGAGGTCAACACCAAGACACATAATATTTTAAATGTCAAACAGTAAAAATAGAGAATCTTAAAAGCAGCAAGAGAAAAGCAAACAGTTACATACAAAAAAGCCACAAAGATCATCTGATTTTTCTGCAGAAACGCTGAAAGCCAAAAGGGAGCGCCATGATATATTCAAAGTTCTGAAAGGAAAAGAACCTACAACCAGGAATACTTTACCAAGCAAGATTGGTCGGTAAAGAATTGAAAGGTAAAGTTTCCCCAGAAAAACAAAAGTTAAAGGAGTTCATCACCACTAAACCAGCCTTACAAGAAATATTAAAGGGAATTCTTTAATTGGAAAAGAAAAGGCCATAACTAGAAGAAAAGTAGAAGGAAAAAAAAAATTCACTGTTAAAAGCAAACATACAGCAAAGGAAGTAGATCAAACACTATAAAAGCTAGTATGAAGGTTAAAAGACAAAAGTAGGAAAAACATCTAAATAGTTAAGGGACTCACAATGTAAAGAAGGTATAAAATAGGACATGATATACATAATCATGGTGAGAAGAGTAAAAATGTAGAGCTTTTAAAATGTGTTTGAACTTAAGCAACCATCAACTTGATACAGACTGTTATGTATTTAGAATGTTATATATTTACTACCATGTTTATTGCAGCATTAGTTACCAAAGCCAAGATGTAGAAACAACATAAGTGTCCATCAACAGATAAATAAAGACGTGGTATAATAAACAATGGAATATTACTCAGCCATAGAATGAGTTCTTGCCATTTGCAACAACATGGATAGACCTATAGGGTAATATGCTAAGTGAAATAAATCAGAGAAAGACAAATATATAATTTCACTTACATGTGGGATCCAAAAAACTAAAACAAGAAACAGAAACAGATTCATAAATACAGAGAACAAACTGGTGGTTGCCAAATTACAGAAGGGTTGGGGGATGTGCAAAATAGAAGAAGGGGATTAAGAAGCACAAACTTTGTTATAAAATAACTCATGGGGATGAAAAGTACAGCATAGGGAAAAAGTTAATGTAATAACACTGTATGGTGATAGATAACTATACTCATGATGAGCACTGTAATGTATAGAATTATTGAACCACTAAGTTATACACCTAAAACTAATATATCATTGTATGCCAACTATACTTCAAAAATACCATTAAAAAAAAAAAAAAGCCCAGGACTAGATGGCTTCATAGGTGAAATTCTACCAAACATTTAAGAAAGGTTAATACCTATTCTTAAACTATTCCAAAAAAAGTAAAAGAGGAAAGAAAGATTCTGAGTTCATTCTATGAGGCCAGGATTACCCCGATACCAAAACCATATAAAGACAGTACGAAAAAGAGAGAGAGAGAGAGCTATAGGCCAGTATCTGATGAACTTAGTTGCAAAAAATCCTCAAAATATTAGCAAACAAAATACAAGTGTATATTTAAAAAAATCATTCACCACAATCAAGTAGGATTTATTCCAGGGATGCAGGGGTGGTTCAATATTTGCAAATCAATGTGATACATAACATTAATAATAAAACCATATAATCATCTGAATAGATGCAGAAAAAGCCTTTGATAAAGTACAACATCCATTCATAATAAAAGCTCCCAACAAAGTGAGTTTAGAAGGAATATACCTAACATAATAAAGGCCATATATGGAAAAACCCATAGCTATTATACTCAGTGGTGAAAAGCAGATTCTCTTCTAAGATCATAGACAAATGGGGAAAGACAATGGGATATTACTCAGCCATAAAAAATGAGATCTTGCCATTTGCAACAACTCAGATGGACCTAGAAGATATAACACTAAGTGAAATAAGTTAAAGATAAATATCATGATCTCTTATATATGGAATTTGAGAAACCGAACACACAAAAAGGACAAAACCCCACTCTTAAACATAACTGGTGGTTTCCAGAGGGGAGGTGGGTAAGGAGAGGTAAGTGAACTGGATAAAGGGGATTAAGAGTACACTTATCATGATGGGTACATGAGGAGTAATGTATAGAATTATTGAATCATATTGCACACTTGGAACTAATATAACACTAAATTATACTCCAATAAAAAAAGGACCACCATCATGACAGTTAAAAGATATAAATTACATAAATAAGTCAGGATGTAATGTACAGCTTGGTAACTGGAGTTAATACTGTATCACATATTTAAAAGTTACTGAGAGTAGATTTTAAAAATTCTCATCAGAAATAAAAAATATCTAACTATGTTGATGATGCAGGTTAGCCAGACTTACTGCAGTTATTTTTCAATATATACAAAAATTGAATCATTATGTTTTATACCTAGAACTCATGTTGTGTTTGAATTATGCCTCAATAAAAAAGAAATGCTCAATTAAAATGGATTATTGAGGATAGTTTTCTTGGAAGATTAGGAGTTATATTTGAGTTCTGATTTTCCTGAACTACTAAACAAAGCCATAAATAATGTAGTCTTACAAATACAAAAAAGGTACCTCAGAACTAGTTTTTGTAAACTGTAGTTGGTCCCCACATCCACCAGTAGGCTAAGGGGGTACAGAAAATATTTCTATTGAGACAGTTATTGTCGGGTCTACAGAGGAATAGCATAGATAGGCTTTTAAGTCCAGTGAAAGGATTTCAATGAAGAGTTCAGAGAACTTTGTGCATGTGCATCAGTTTAGTGCTTTCAGTGGGACAATATCACTCTGGTCTCATGAAAAATCTCTAGGGGAGACCATGGCTGGCTGGCTGGCTGCTTAGATTGTGGAGGAAGGAAGCTAGGTTGCCCCCTTTACACCAGGACAAAGGATGCATGAGTGTTTTCACTGACCAGATAAGGGCCATGTGGTAGAGTTAAACCGAGGGATCCTCCTTGATCCTGCTTAAGAGGATATTCTAGAGAGGCAAGGTGACTCTACCAGAGAAGACTGCTTGCTCCTGGGCTGAGAGGAAAGATATAGGCAAATGATAGGTATATTAACCCAAGTCAAGGAAACCGTATTCGGAAGATCTCCAGTGCCTGGGAAGGGACCTTTAAAGACTCCAATCTATTCAATCCATCAAACCCAAAGATAATCAATTCTGAACATCTGATAATCCTAGAGTACACCAAGGTCAACTGAAGACAATACCAATAAAGTAAAACCTTTCCTTCATCTCTACCTAGAGAGAGAGTAGAAAAAGTAGGGGAGAGGGGCACATGTGCTTTGGTGCTTATGGAGTACAACAAGAACATGTCTCTGCAATTTCTTTTTTTTTTTTTTTTTAAGATTTTATTTATTTATTTGACAGAGATAGAGACAGCCAGTGAGAGAGGGAACACAAGCAGGAGGAGTGGGAGAGGAAGAAGCAGGCTCACAGCAGAGGAGCCTGATGTGGGGCTTGATCCCGTAATGCCGGGATCACGCCCTGAGCTGAAGGCAGACGCTTAACCACTGTGCCACCCAGGCGCCCCTGCAATTTCTAATACAACAACGATAGCATATAGAGAGAATGCCAATTGTGCAGATGCAGTTTGCCTTTTCAATACTGCAGCTTTTAACCTTGTCTTCCTTAGGGAAATGGTGGACAGGGAGGGGCTATCAGAATAAAGAGTAAGGGAGCCAACCATATCCCTTTCCCAACTGCAAGCTTCCCACTGAAGAAATACCAGGCTTATGAGGTAAGAAATTAACCTGTAAACAAAGTTTAGAATTTTACCTGTTGCACTACATTGGTTCTCATCATTCCTCTGACAACTCTTCCGTGACTTTTCATTCTCACAATTATAGCCAACATCCTTTTCAATGGCCTACAACCCTGCCTCTTAAAGGATGGTCCATGGACTGTCAGGATTGGTATAACCTGGGAGCTATCTCAAGCCTCACCTCAGACGTACTAAATCAGAATCTTCACTTTAACAAGAGCCCAGGTTATTCACATGTGCATTAAAGTTTGAGAAGCACTGACCTATAAACCCCTATCCCAGTTATCTTCTTAGCTCACCTACCAATACTCTCAATTTTTCCACCCCAGTTACCATGGTTCCTGAACACACCAGGCCCATTCTTCCTTCAGAGCTTTAGCATGGACTATGGAATGCCTTTTCCCAAATGTTTATACATTCACTTTTATCCTAGGCTTTTATTCCTCTTTGAGGACAATGCATAATGTGGCCTGTATTTAAAATTGCACCTCTATTATGTCATACTCCTAGCTTCCTTTATTCTGATTTTTCCCCTTAATATTTAACACCTTAACGTATGGTAGAATTCACCCATTATGTTTATTGTCTGTCTTCTGAGACTATAATCCCCCAAAGCAGGGACTGTTTTGTTGACTGCTATTTCCTTATAGAATAATGCCTGCCGCATAATAGGTGCTTAATAAATGTGTTTAGGTGATGTGTTGAGTGAACTGTTCAAGTTTTTTTTTTTTAATTACCAATTTCTCTAAATCCTGCATATGATTAAAGGCAGACAAAAATCTCTGTAAAGCACATTATTTTATTGGCATTTATGTTTTTGCCAGTAAGGCCACTGAACAAAATATGCAAATTACTCTAACTGGTGAATGAACTTTCACTCATCCTCACAATTTCAATGAAGGAAGATTTAAAACAATAAATTATTTCATACTTACCCAAATGAACTTCTCTCCTGAGTGGCTAAGGAGATAAAGAAATTCCTAACAAGCATATCAAGCCTAGCGTCTGAAAGTTATGTGTACTGCCTTTTTCCCCAAGAAACTAACCTGATCTTTTATTTTGTTTTCATCCAAATTTGAATGTTTTGTTGTACAAACTCACTTGCTGTTGGCAAACAGACCTGTTTCTAAGAAAGGCTAAATATGCTCATAAAAGAGATTCAAAGTACTTCTTGGACAACAATTTTTATAAAACAGCATTTCGATGAGTTAAGTGTAAGTAAATCAGAAACAGATGGATTACATAGCTATTGAGACTCACACATTTGAAAAACAAGTGAAATATTTGTGTTTTGTGTTCTTCAATATAGAAAAACTTGTTTAGTTTGAAACTTTTCTAGTTTCTACTGTGCTTTGACTCAAAGTTCATGTTTTTCATGTGTTTTGATGTGAGATGTTTCCTATTTATAAACTTTCTTACTAACCTTTTCAGGGTAATCAAGTTGCTTTAATCTCTTAATTTCAAACCAAGGTAAACATTTTATTAATGTAATCAAGATACTCTAAAATTATTTATATTTTCTTCTATTTTATTTTATTTTTTTCTTCTATTTTAATATAAGGGATGACAAAGGATTTGTTTTTAGTGTTTTGTTTAGTGTTCTTTTGGTTACAAGGAACAGAGACATACATAGACTTTAAGAAACAGGCATTCTACAAAGATAGTGACATGAAGAAATTCACATACTTGGTCATGGCTATATACGTGAGCATCTCTAAGGTAAAGCATCAAGGCAAATGGAACTGAGACATCATTGTAAATGGCTAACGCTGATTTTCTCAAAGGTTTGCTATGGCTTCTCTCTGCTCATCTGAACCATTTTTTCTCACTGCTTATTACTGACCTCATAAATCAGCTTCAACTTTAAATGACTCATAGTAACTCCTGAGTTTTCTTTATAATTTTTAATCTCAGCTGCCACAGCTGTCTGCCTTAGACTCTATAGTTTCAAATTCTTGGAAAAGCATTCTGGTCCAGCTCAATTTTTAATCCAGGTTGCTGATTACTCAATTCTATGAGTAGGCTATCTGGTACAATCATCTGTGATTGAAAGAGCCAGGTTCCCTGTACAAGAGGGAAGTGTATGGACAGGCATCAAGATTGGTGGCTCAGGTTTAAGTGTACTAAATACAAACTCCAGGATTCAACAGCCAGAATTGTCAGCAAAATATTTGTCAAATATGTTCTTTGGGAAATAAATTATGTATTTCTCTTTTCAAGAAAAGAGATGTTTTAGATTTGATATTTAGAACACAAAAATTGGAAAGGGTATGGATGGCTTTCCAAGTATGGAATTTTATCTAATCTCTCTGGACTTCGAGAAACAACATCAATTATATGACTATTTAGGAGACCTGTCTTTGGAGATTATTAATTGTACTGTTTTAAATAATTTACTTTCCTAAGATCCTTGAATTATTCCTTGAAAAAGTAATCTTATTTGATACATGCTAATTTCATAACAGGCTTACAGGAGGAGGAGGAAGGAGGGAGGGAGGAGGGAAGAGAGGGAGGAAGGAGGAGGGGGAAGAGGGAGGAGGGGGAGGAGGGAGGAGGGGGAGGAGGGAAGAGGGAGGAGGGAGGAGGAAGGAGGGAGGAGGGGGAGGAGGAAGAAGAAGAAGAAGAAGAAGGAGGAGGAGGAGGAGGAGGAGGAGGAGGAGAAGAAGAAGAACAAGACGACCCATAGAAGATCTA
Organism: Ursus arctos; assembly: GCF_023065955.2. Taxonomy (NCBI): domain Eukaryota; kingdom Metazoa; phylum Chordata; class Mammalia; order Carnivora; family Ursidae; genus Ursus; species Ursus arctos. Next base: position 30,986,949 of record NW_026623078.1, read on the forward strand.
ACAAAAACCTGGTAACAATTGGAATAGTTTCTATTCTGCCCACAAAATCAAAGGAGATAAATAATTTTAAATACAATTCTGATGCAGAAATTAGACAATAATCTGCCCTGTTAGAAAGTTCAGGAAACCCGTAAGAAAAAAAAAAGCCAATATCCAGGATGGGAAAGCACACCAAATGAAACCAACAGGCAGATCTGAGTTCTGGTCTTGGCTTTGCCAGTTACAAGTTGGGCTATCTCGTTTCCTTGGTAACAAGAAAAAGCTTGGACTGCATGCCAACTTGAGTCCTTCCCAACACTAAAGACAAGTCTAAATGAGGGATCTCCAGGGCCACTGGACATGGCTGTATAAGTGGTTTATTGCACATTTCTAAGAAGTGACACTCTAAGGATTCTTACCCTAGTGTTCCACCAAGTAAATGCCTTTATCAGGAAATTTATGAAGAATAAGAATTCTTGGCAAGAGCTCAAGGAAGATGGTGGAATAGAAAGATCCCAAGATCATCTCCCGCATAGACACACTGAATAACTACATTTTTATAGCTAACTCTGCAAACAACCTGAATACTGGCAGAACAGACCTTCCACAGTTAATGGTAGGCTGGAGGCCACATTGATAGGGGTAGGAGGGGCAAAGACATAGTTGTCAACCAAACCCCTAATGGGGCTAACCACAAATGAGAGGGGCATGACAAGCACAGAAAAGTGAGAGGATCAGACCTCATACCAAGCATCCCAGGTATTGGGGACCTGCACAGGGAAGACAAGTCCTCTAACATCTGGCTTTGGAACCCTGGGGCTTAATTTCAAGAGCTTTAACAAACCAGCAGGGCTTAACTTCAGCAACTAAAAATCAGCAAACTTAATACTAGGAGATCCAGAGTATGATCTGAGTCCTAATGCTTAGAAAGCCAACATAATAACTTGCCTAGAGACTAGCACAGAAGAAGCAGTTTGAAAAGAACCTAGGAGTATAGGTTAAAAAGGTTTATGGACTAATCTTCAATTGTGTGCTGGAGGGGCAGGGATCTTTAGGAGATTTTGCCAGGAACAAAAATGCCAAGGGGTGCCATTTCTGTTCTCCCCCAGCCTAGGTAGGTGGAAGCTTGCAAAAGCCAATTTTAATACTCTTCATCTGCCTAGATAGCACTGAGTCCCTACCCCTGTATTCTGTGTGCCTGCCCCATCCAACCTGCCTACCTCAGCAGGTTGTCCTGCCAATGTGGCTCCTGCCCCACCATATCCTGCAGGCAGCCCTTGCAGGGATCCATACCACTCCACGGGACTCCTGCCCTTGGAGGTAGAAGAGGGAAGATAACTCCACATTTCAGTGCCTGAAGTTCTGGCAACCTGGCCACTCAGTAGTGTGGGGAGTAAGCTCAGCCCTTTGGTGCCCCCACAACTGTGCAGAGATGCTAATTACAGACAGCTAGGCTGACTGCTGCTCCCAATGACCAACAAGCCTCACACAGGCCTCTTAATAGTGCTAGGACCAAACCCTGACCAGTGTGCCCACAGCAGGCAAAACAGATCATTGTAGCCAGCTGGGCTGAAGGCAATAGTGGCTCATCCATAACAGGAGGTTATATGCAGCCCATGAAGAGGATGCCCCTGGAGTGAATGATTCTGGAGACCAGTGGGGCTTGTGCTAGATGGTACCACAGGACCTCTTATGCACAAGGACACTACTTTCGAGACCTGCAGATATAGCAGAACTACCTGATACATAGAAATAAATAGACAAAATGAGAAGACAGAGGAAATGTCCCAAATGCAACATACAAAGTCACAGTAAAAAAAGAGCTAAATGAAACAGATCAACAGTATAACTGACAAAGAATTCAAAGTAATGGTCATAAAGATATTTACTGAATTTAAGAATGAATACTGCCAGTGAGAACTTCCAACAAGGTGATAGAAAATATATTAAGAAAAAAAGAACCAGTCAGAGCTGAAGACTCTGACTAAATAACCAAATTAAAAACAACAACAACAACAACAACAACAACAGTACAGGGCATCTAGCAGATCAGAGAATGAAGAACAGATCAGCAAACTGAAAGACAGGAAAATGCAAAGCACCCAAGATGAACAGCAAAAAACAAAAAGTGAGAATAGGTTAAGAGAACTCAGCAACATCACCAATTGTAATAACCTTTGCATTATAGGGAACTAAATGGACAAAAGCAAGAGAAGGAGCCGAAAACTTATTTGAAGAAATAAGTGAAAATTTCCCTAATTTGGGGTAGGAAACATATCCAGATCCAAGAAGTACAGCAGGCCCCTAATGAGATAAACCCAGGATGTTCACACCAAGACACATCATATGTAAAGTGGCAAAAAGTAGTGATAAAAGAATTTTAAAAGCAAGAGGAAGGAAAAATAGTTACATACAAGGGAAACCCCATAAGGCTATCAGCTGATTTTTCAGCAGAAACTTTCAGGCCAGAAGAGAGTGGCATGATATATTCATGGTGCTAAAAGGAAAAAAAAAACAACAACCCCACAACCAAGAATACTCAACCCACCAAGGTTATCATTCAGAATAGAAAGAGATAAAAGTTTCCCAAGTTAAGGAGTTCACCACCACTAAACCAGCCTTACAAGAAATGTTATAGGACTTCTTTAAATGGAAAGTAAAGGCTATAAATAGAAAATTATGAGATTTCACTTTTTTGTTCACAAAAGCAAATACAGTGAGGGTAGATTAACCACTTATCAAGCCGTTATGGAGTTTAAAACAAAGTAAATTCAATTTTATCTACAAAGATTAGTCAAGAGAACACAAAATGACATAAAATATGACCTACATAAAACATGGAGGGAGGTGTAAAAATTTAGTGCTTTAGGATGTATTTGAATTTAGGTGACCATCAATTTAATATAGACTTCTATATGCATAAGATGTTGTATAATATATATGTTATTATATATATAATAACCACAAATTAAAAACCTAGGCTACACAAAAAATAAAGATAAGGAATCTAAGAATAACATGATACATCACATTAACAAGAGATAAAAACCACATTATCATTTCAACAGATACCAAAAAATGCATTTGACAAGATGTAACATCCATAAGAACTCTCAACAAAGTGAGTTTAGAGGGAACATACATCATAATAAAGCCCACATATAAAAAACTTGTAGCTAACAATATACTCAATCGTGATAAACAAGACAAGGATGTCCATTCTCACCACTTCTATTCAACATAGTACTGAAGTCCTAGCCACAGCAATCAGACAAGAAATAAAAGGCATCCAAATTGATAGGAAAGTAATAAAATTGTCACTGTTTGCAGATGACAGGATACTATATATAGAAAACCCTAAGATGCCATCAGAACTATTAGAACTGATAAATGATATTGGTCAAATTGCAAGACACAAAATAAACAAATCTGTTGCATTTCTATATACTAATAACAAAGTAGCAGAAAGAGTAACAATTCCATTTATAATTGCACCAAAAAGAATAAAATACCTGGGAACAAGTTTAACCAAGGAGGTGAAAGACCTGTACTCTGAAATCTACAGACGCATGAAATTGAGGATGACACAAATGGAAAGATATTCCATGCTCATGGACTGGAAAAGTTAGTATTATTTAAAATGTCCATGCTACCCAAAGAAATCTACAGATTCAATGCAATCCTTGTCAAAATACCAATAGCATTTTTCATAGAACTAGAAGATGTCTAAAGCTTTTATAAAACTATAGAACTTTAATAGCATAAGCAATCTTAAGAACAAACCTGGAGGTATTACAATCCCAGATCTCAAAATATACTACAAAGCTGAAATAATCACAACACTACGGTACTGGCACAAAAAGGACACATAGATCAATGCATTAGGATAGAGAGCCCAGAAATACATCCAACACCTATCAGTTCATCTATGACAAAGGAAGCAGGCATACAATGGAGGAAAACAGTCTTTTCAATAAATATTATTGGGAAAACTGGACAACTACCTGCAAAAGAATGAAACTGAACCACTTTCTCACACCACACACAAAAATAGGCTCAAAGCAGATTCTGATGGAAATGTGAGCTTGCAATTGAGAAACAGAGGTAGGTATGTTTTTCAAGCCTGCTTTTAAAAAAAAAAAAAAGCAGAACTAAAAGCATCCCTATGTTGAATAACAACTATTATCCAAGAAGAAACGGAAACTCACTATAGCCAGTTAATTCTTAGAGAACTAACATACCTAGGCTTGAGACTAATTACAAGTAAAAAGGGGGGGGAGGGGCAATTTACTGCCAGGGACAAAAACAAAGGTTTATCTTGGCACTAAATAGATATAAACACTAAAAAATATAGATTGAAAACTTTCCCCTACTTTTGGGCATGATTGCTCTAACCCATTCCAAGAAACACAGGCTGTTCCCTCATGGCAAATCAAGCATTATGAGACAGTACCACAGTTCTGAAACAGGAACTCCCTGAAAGCAATCGCTAATGTCGGCATTTCTTTCTGGCTCTCAGAATCCAGATTATATTAGAGCCTTTTTCAACTTCTCAGTAGTTGACTTGAGTAGTCATTTTCTCTCCCACAATAATGTCAACCACAGGCATCAGTTCACTTCTGTAAATATATCCATTGACTATTTGTCTATTTAGATATTCCAAGGACATTATAAAATCTCAATCTCTGGAAGAAGTAGAACCAACAGAACTAGCCTTGTCTGTAAGAGGTGGTGCTTTGCAAAGTATAATTTGAGGGCCTAAGAAAGGCCAAACTATTTTCCATGTCTCAAGATCATTGTTATTTAGGCTAAGAATTTTCCTCTTTGGCCTTCTTTTTTAAGAACAGATACAGGATAGAAAACACCTTAACATCTTAGTAAGAATGAGAATACAATGATTTCCTTCATGATAGGAGGGGCTTAGAGTAATCCTAGCACTTTCAGCCTCTTATCAGGAGGTGTAAAAATGAGGAAGGGGTGAAAATAAGTTTTTCCCTAGAGGTAATTTTTTTGTCTTTATCAGATATAATTTCATGATTTTGTATGTTATTTGTATTTTGGAAAAATAGATACTTGTTCCTAAACAAGTATCATGGTAGTCCCATGTGCTTTTATTATGCTAGTCTCCAATGTGATAACCAAGATTATAAAGTAACACAAGATTTCATCCTATTTTAATCTTAATGAACTATAAAATAAGACCATCTAACTGTGACCATAAAATACAGGTATTCTTTATCATTATTTTCCATAATAAATTTTGGTAAAATGGAAGTACCAATATGATAAATACATACTTAGTGGAAGTGAAAGTAAACAGAAGATGCAGATGACAGCAACTTATTTTGCCCAGGAAAAAAGCTAGAGTAATGACACAGCTAGAGTAATGACAAAGTTTACCGGGTTTACAATGGCAAAATAATTTTGATCTTTGACGTACATGCCAAGAAGATTAAACAGGAGTCTGTAACTTGTTTGAGAACACCATGTTTTGAATGGTTTGCTGTAGTTTTACCTATCCAAATTTGTAAAACCTACTGATACTAAAACTAACATGGAATTCATAGTTTCTCGTAGGAAAATATTTGTTGAGCCAGAATGATAGTTTGGATGTGCTTGAGATAGCTTCGATACTAAGTGAAAGAGGAGCCACATCTAGGTCTAAGATTTTTCTGTCTAGAACAAGTATTTGTCAAAAGTAAATCCCACACTGCCTATTTACAAACAATGGGGCTTTCCTTGCCTTTATGAAGTAAATCATTTCAGTTTTACAGAAGTTGTAGAATCTCAGGGGGCAAAGAATTCAGTAAGCTTGATCTCAAATAAATCATCTTTATTCATTGTTCTTTGGGAATTTGGGAAGTACATGAAATTTTTTGGTATTTACCTCTGAGTATTAGTATTGGAGATTTTGCAATTTTGCAAGTTTGGATGCCCTCACTGCACTGCATGTGCCTGAGCCAGAACTCAAAGCGTAGTGCACTGGTGAGCTATGTTAATGGTGATTAAACCAAACACTGAACATTGCAGGGAGTTCTGAAACACTAAAGACAGAAATTATTTCTTTTTCCATAGTCCACCATGAACGCCTGGCTAACTGTATTGGTGATGGGAAAGAAACAATCCTCCAATACAAGGGATTGTGGTGGCAGCTTAACGCGGAACTGGTGTAATGATTAAAATGTTTTACTCAGCATAGTAAGGCTCCCATTCCCATTACTGATTCAATTATACACATTTTAAAAGATATCCAAGAAGCTTAATTTTTCTGTTCCTTAAGTTTGTCCTTTCCATCCTGCACCTTATCAACTTTCCTTCCCTCCACCTCCCCACAGCCTTATAGATTTTGCATCTGTATTTTGATACAGATCCACCATGAGGCTTTGTTGAAGATTTCTGGTAGATTCCTAGTAACCAGAATCAGGGTGACCTCCTCAAAAACTTCTCATTTTTCTCAAAACCCTCATCCCTGGTGGATTTCCTGGTCTTTGAATTGTTTTACTTCTATTACAACATATTTTTGAACACTCAGGGACTCTGCTTTTCCTGTTTACTCTTCCTACTGTGCTTTCAATCTTGATACAACTTCTTACCAACTACTAGGTTTTCAATCTGCTTCCCTGGTCTTCTAATTTGCTAATAGGTTACCCTCCCACATCCTTAAACATGAAAGTAACAGCAACATCAACTACCACAAAATTTTCATTGATAAACTTGTCCTGCAAGTAGATGACCCCTTTTTTTCTTCCCTTTATCAGTTGAAACTCTGAGTACTCTAACCTTGCTGGTTCTTTGTGTTCATTCCCAGGTTAGTCTTTAGCCCTTCACAAATCACTTTCTTGCAATTCTATGAAGGTTTTTCTTTTTTTTGAAGGTCACTAATGGCACCTAATTATGCAAATCAGTATCCTTTCAGTCTGCTGTGTTGTATAATGTTAGACATTGTTTTCTTTATTGCTATTCACTTGTCTGGTTTTTCTAACCACTCTCATCCTCATTTTCTCTACATCTTTTCAGTGTCCTTTTCTGTTTACTTCTCCATTTTATTTTGATTACATTTCTAGTTTTCTATTCTTACTTCTAGTGTGTTTCAGGCCATATTGCCATGATGTACAGCTTACTATCACAGTAACCTCTAAATTCATGCAATTGTCCCTCTACCTCTCCCACCATAACCTTATTAGAAGCCCTCATTATTTTACACTTGAACTCTTAATCTAGCCTTCTGACCACTATTCCTAATTTTTCTCTCTCCCATAATCCATTCCTTATATATCATCTGGAAACCTCTTTTAGAAGAGATCAAATGATATCGGTCTTATTTAAAACTCTCTAATGGCTTTATACAACACCTCAAATGAAAATAAAAGCTTTTTATATGGACTTCCAAGCCTTATGTCATATGACCTCTGCTTTCCTGTCAAATTTTTCCTGTTCTCTCTCTCCCCTTACCTATAAGCTTCAGCAACTTCAGAATCTAACATTTTAAGCCTTCTCTTGGACTTTAAACCAACTATTCCTTTTGCTCAGGAGGCATGGATGGCTTCTTGTCATGTAGCAGATTAAGTTTCACTTCTTCAAAGAGCCCTTTCCTGACTATCCAGCTAAAGTAAACAACCTATTCTTCTCCTGTGTTTTTAGGAAAGTATTTGTCCTAATTTTTTTCTGGTTATTGGTTTCAGTATCATCTTTGTTTATTTGTAGTATGTCTTTCCTCTCTAGGATATATCCTCCCTGAGATCAGGTTTAAAAAAAAAAAAAAAGGTACTGGAACAGTACCTAGTACACGATAACCTCAAAATTCATTGATTGAATGAATATTGCAGAACTTGAGAGTACAGCCACTATATATGACAGTAGAGAGTTTCCTCCAAAAATAAATAGGGCCACCCTATTATGGTCCAGCAATCCCACTTATGAGTATTTATCCAAAAGAATTGGAATCAGGGTCTCAGAGACATTAGCACTTCCATGTTCACTGCAGTACCATTTAAAATACCGAAGATGTAGAAATAACCAAAGTGTCCACAAATGGATGGATGGGTAAAGAAAACCTGGCATATACATATAACTGAATATTATTTGGCCTTTTAAAAGGAAATTCTGTGATATGTGACAACATAGACGAACTTTGAGGACATTCTAAGTGAAACCAGTCACTGAAGGACAACTACTGCACTATTCTGTTTACAAGATATCTAAAGTAGACAAATTCAGATAATGAAAGAGTGAAATGGTAGTTGCCAAGAACTGGGAGGAAGGGGTAATGGGGAGTTGCTTATAATGGACAGAAAGTTTTAGTTAAGCAGGATGAGTAAGTTCTAGAGATCTGCTGTATAGCATTGTACCTGTACTTAATACCATATTATACACTTTAAATTTGTTGAGAGTAGATTTCACAGTAAGTGTTCTCACCACACACACACAAAAAAGAACCCATCTTTTGAGTAAATTTTTACATTTTGTGACTGCTTCGTATTAATTCAAAAAATCTAACCGATAGTATTAAATTATCATCCATAAAAATGGCACAGAAGAGACTACTAATCCACATTTTTGCTCACACTGGATATAATCAACTATAAGAACTTTTGTGTTATTTTTCCTGGCTGTGTGCCCACTGGACTGAATTGGGCAGTTCTTCTGCTAGTCTTAGACTTTCTCAGGAGGTTATAATCAGATCCTGAGTCCTCTGGAGGCTCAGCTGGCATCTGGGAAAGCTGGGCTACTCTTCTTGAGCTCCAGGTGATCTCAGGGCCTTTCCTTTCCATGTGATCTCTCCAGCAGGATAGCTGGACTTCCTCCATGAATGCTGAGGACCCAAAAAAACTCCTACATGAGGGAGCATTCTTATTCCCTGGGCATTCTTAATACCCACGATCAGAACTCCTATGTCGTCACTGCCTCTACTTGCTCTTGGTCAAAGCAGTCAGAAGTTCAGTCCACATTCAAGGGAGGAATGGCAAGAACATAGATGGAAGGGTGTATTTGAGGCCATCTTTGGATCATAGCTACCACAGGTAGGTACAAGTAAAATAGCGGGATTAAGCACAGGAAAGGATAGGAAGGTGGCAAGAGACAAAAAGAAAAATGAATATGAAAATATATTTCTTAAAACTCAGCTGGTTCCTAAAATCTAGGAGTTCTGCTTGTCTCATTCATTTACATTCCCTTTAAATAACATCATTTTAAAGAATTTAATAGACCTAAATCCTATCATTTTAGAGTTTTCTTTTAATTAGATATATTAAATTCCATTTTGAAAGTATCTTCCATCTCATGCATGCCACTGTAGGAATCCACAAACATGGATGGAATCTTCCTCGTGGTCTGTTTTTGACATTGGTTTTTCTGAAGTACTCCTTTTAAAACTTGTAGAATAACACTGAAATCCCCAACAGATAATTTTCCCTCCTGTGCTTATTACTGAGCACCCAAGCCATAGCTTAACCACTGCAGCACTCCATTAATTGTGGACATGGAATGCTCAGGAGAACCATCCCATGATTGTGGTTTGAAACCCTCCAGGAGAGGCCTGTAATTGACAATCTGACCTCCGAAGGGGGAGTGATGGTAGCATTAAGGGTTCCACATAATATTGGGTTTGGTTTATTTTGTGATTGGTAAGACACATTATTGGGGCAACAAATCCAGATGTTGTCAGGCATGAAGACCCGCAAATCTGGAAAAGGATAAAAAGGAGATGTAGGTGTGAAAAGGGTGAAGATTAAAATGGAAAACACACACACACACACACACACACACACACACACACCTCTCAGTGACACCCTTTGTAGTAGTTGCATGGTCTGAGATGGGGGCTGCTGTGGTTGTAAATGAAGTCTTTCCTACCAGGTATAAAGGAAGGAAAAAAGCATTGCTGATGTAGAGTTGAGTGTTGTAGGATATGAATACATTGCTTTTGTCAATTTTTTTTGCTTACAGTTTCTTCAAAAATGATACCCATTTCTAATGTACAAGATATATACAAATAGGCCAACTTTTGAAATTTTAATTTCTTCAAACTTCACATGCCAAGATCAAGAAGATATATTGTTCTTTAAAATGTCTCTACTAGAAGCAAGAAAAGAATACAAGATTGTTTGTTTGCTATGAATTTAGAAAATCTGAAGACCTACCAGCACCTGGCCACTACTTTTATTCTTTGATTATAGAATGCAGGCCTGAACTAGAGCAGTTGTTCCTGCATGTCACATGGTTGTAGGATATTACCTGTGTCTTTTGTCCTCAGTTCTGCCCTCTAGTCATACTTTCCAGGATTATTTTTTACTTAGGTTCCTATTTCTAAGTATCAGTTGAAGTTGAAAACTCTCTGGGTGGGTGGGCAGAATGTTGTGACATGCTGCTCAGATCCCCCTTCAGGGATGAAAAAGTTATTATATCAGCTGCTGGCAGGTCTGCCTCCAAAGTAGCCTTAGGTTGTCAGCTACCTTCAAAGATTGCCTCACATCTGCAGGAACCACCTTGTTTGAAGTCACACCCCTTCTGTGAGGCACCCCTTCTGGCAATCAATGACTAACTCAGGTGATGGGCTTTGTAGGCCTGCACTTTCCACTCAACTCAGAAATGTTCTGGAGGCTCACTTAATCTTCAGAATAACTCTGTTGATCTTAAGTTCTAGTTAAACCTCTCCTTCTGCCTAAGATTTTTCTTCTCTTCTCTTTCACAGTTGATTGGAAAGCACTCAACTCTGTACACACTAAATCTGTCTCAGAATCTGCTTTCTGGAGAAGCTAACCAGTAATACTCTTAAATTCACACCTCTGATCTTTTCTTGAGCCTCAGATCCATAAAACAAACTGTTTAATCATTTCTGCTTGTATTTGTGAAAGTCATCTCAAACTTTACATGTTCAGAACTGAATCCTGAATGCTACTCCTCCTATCAAAATTGCCCTGCTCAGTGAAGATCATTGCGAGCCACCTAGATACTTCTGCTCCAGACCTAACCATTATCCTTGATTCTGGTCTCTTCCTCAAAACCCACATCCTATTAATGAACATCTTGTGAGCCCTACCTCCTCAACTCATCCCAAATCCAAATACCTCTCACCATTTCTATTGCCATAGCCATATCTGTGCTGCCATCAGTTCTCACCTGACACATGCCCATAGTCTCTTAACTATGTCTGTCTCCCCTCTGCATAGGTCTTCCACTAGAGCCATCTAATAAGTTATATATTGTCATTCTCCTAACTTCAATGGTTTTCCACTCTAAGAGTCAATTCCAGACTTCTCACCAAAGCCCCACATTAGTCCCTACTGACATCATTTCAATCTACTAATGGTTCACTATTTCCCAGCCATGTTGGCTTTCACTCTGTTGTACACATCCTTTTTTTGTACCAAAGCATTTGCAATTTCTGCTGCTTGGAAGGCTATGCTCCAAGGTCTTTCCTGGCTATCCTTTCTACCTTCTCGTCCCTTGGATCTCAAATGTTGCCTCTTCAGAGAGGTCATCATAACTGCCTAGCTAAGGCAACTCCCAGGCTCTTTCGTCATTTTATTTTATCCTCTTTACAGCACTCAGTCCTGAAATTTGCTTCTATGGACTAGATCACATTCCTATAAATTCATATATTGAAGCCCTAAATCCCCAATGTGATTATGTCTGGAGATAGGGTCTTTAGGAGATAATTAAGGTTAACTGAGGTCATAAGAGTAGGATCATAACCCAAAGGGCTGTGGCCTTAAAAGATCTATCCTTCTTCACTCTCTTCCTTCCTTCACCCTCTTGACAAGTCAGGTGTGCACTGGTGTGAAAGTGACTCATATGTCTAGGGGCCACAGGTAGTGGAGGACAGTATGCAGGGAAGGGAAATGGTGAGGAGGAGGAGGAAGATCTTTAGGGCTCTGACAGTTTTAAAGTTTATAATTTCCTTTTGTTGACTGTTATTTATAGGATATCTATAAGAAACTCCTATGCACTTTGTTTATGATTTAAGTAGACTGAATTTTTGCTATCACTTAAAGAACCCTGTCATTTCTGGTTGACCCAAACTGATTCTGTTATTTGAGGTGTCTTTATACAAGTTCTAAGTATAGCTTCTTTTGCTTTGTAGTTCTTACAAGTCTAATTCTGGTTTTAATAGATAGGTTTCTGTTCAGTGAAGTGGTAGATTTGAGTTCAACAAAACAACTACTTTAGGTACTTTTACTCTCATTTTAAAAGCTGAAGAACTAAAAGTAGAATTTATGTTCTTTCTCATCTTGAGATAGAAAAATGCTGTTAAGATCCAACTGGTCTCAAAACCCAAAGTTAGAACATGGGGCTGTTTGAAGAGGAATTTGTTGGTAACAGTGAGTAGACTGCAAATGAGAGAACTATTCAAGTAGTGCACTTCGTGGTGGTTGAGGTTTACTTAATCATGGTCTTTCATGATCAAAGATAACAAAGTTTTGGTACTGCTCTGCACAATATCAACTCTTTGTATTTTCTGATCTGCTCACTAAGGTCGAATTTTATCATTTTTTTTTCCTTAAAGATTCAATCCCCATTAACAGAAACCCACTAAGAGGAGGGCATTTATGGCTTTAGTGGCCTACCAAACCAAACATTTTCAGGTCAACTCAGGAGAAGAAAGGGGATCTATTTCAAGATGCTTATTACTGCACAAACAAAGAATAGCACTAAGCAGGATATCTTTTTATAGAAGAATTTTAAGTCAATAGCACTATCAGTCTTTATAATCCCTGCTAATTTTAAACGCTAAATTGCATTGGCAGTGTGTGACTACATAGCTAAGATTACCACTTTATCCACACAATATACAATATTATTTTTGTAATTCCCTTTCTTATAGTGCTTGCCCTTCTGTGCATCACATTTTCCCTCAGATGTGAGGAAAAAAAGGAAGTGTCACAAATGTTACCTAAGTGTTCTTATCTGGGTTTTGCAAATCTAGCATATACTGAACTTTGTATAGTACATTCACACTTAAAAATCTGAGGCACGGGAATGCAGTATGCTGTATAAGCTGTTTGTTGGCTTGGTGAATCAGTATATTAGGTTGATGTAGAAGTGAATGGGAGCAATAGGATATCAGTAATGGTGACAACCAGAACTCTTAGGCTATTTTAGAGGTGAAAGGTAGTTAGGTTGTGAATTTGACTACTCATCTTAATAGTGAAAAGGGTTTACAAGGACCTCTGCTGCTTACAGCTCCTGAGATCTGAAATTGGCCTGCAGTAAGGGAAAATGAAAACTCAGGTGCTGTGTCCAGTGAACATCCAGAGAAGATGGGAAGAGAACCATGTCAGCAGTTTATAAATGTTGTTCCATAATTTTCAAATTCAAACATTTTAATATCACAGAAGGTCCTATTAGACACAATGTTTTATGGTTTTAGTATAGGTTGAATTTTGCTCATATCCTGATTAGTATCACTTTAAAGCATGACTGAAAGAAACCAGACCCCTATCTTATAATACAAATACACACACACACACACACACCTCAAAATGGATAAAGATTTAAGTGGTTAAAAACCATAAAATTTTTATAAAACAGTGAGAAAGCCCCCCCAACAGAGGTCTTAGCAATGATTTTTTGGGTAGAACACCAGAAGTACAAGTAACAGAATCAAAAGTAAACAAGTGGAGCTAAACAAATCAAACTAAAAGATGTGCACACAGCCAAAGAAAGGATCAACAAAATGATAAAGACAACCTACATAATGGAAAAAAAGTTTTGCAAACCATGTATCAGAGAAGGGCGTTAATAGCCATAATATATTAAAAAAACTCCTACAACTCAATAGCAAAGAAAAAAAAGAAAAGAAGAAGAAGAAGAATTAAAAAAGAACCTGAACATTTTCTCTAAGAAGGTGTACAGATGGCCAACACACACATGAAAAGGTGCTCAACATTACTAATCATAAGGGAAATGCAGATCAAAACCACGACAAAATATCACCTCAGGCCTGTTGAAATGGATGTCATCAAAAAAGACAAGAAACAAATACTGGTGAGAATGTGAAGAAAAGGGAACACAAGTGCACTGTCGGTGGGACTATAAATTGGTGCAGCCATTACGGAAAACTGTATGGTAATTCCTCAAGCAATTAAAAATAACTACCATATGACCCAGCAATTCTACTTCTGAGAATACATTCAAAGGAAGGACATAAGAACTATTTCAAAGATATCTGCACCCCCATGTTCATAGCTCTCTTAAAATATCCAAGACATGGAAACAACCTAAGTGTCCACTGACAGGTAAATGGATAAACCAGCTGCAGCATATAGGTGAGGGAATATTATTCAGCTATAAAAGAAGAAAATCCTGTCATTTGTGACAACATGAATGGACCTGGAGGACATTATGCTAAGTAAAATAAGTTCAAGAAAAACAAATACTATAACGAACTCACTTATATGTAGAATCTAAAAAAAATCCACACTTACAGAAAAAGAAGAAAGGGGAAATTGGATGAAGGTGTTCAAAAGATAAAATTTCAGTTATTAAGTAGTAGGAAAGTAACATGCAACATGATAACCATAGTTAACACTGCTATATGGTTTTTTAAGAGTTGTTAAATTAAGAGCTCTCATTTCTCACAAGGAAAATGCTTTTATATCTGAGATGGATGTTAATTTATTGTGATATTTCATAACATGTATAAAGCAAATTATGCTACACACCTTAAATTTCTGTAGTGCTATAGGTCAATTCTATCTCCGTAAAACTGGAAAAAAGTGTAATTGTAGGCCTATTGCATTAACAAAATACTGCCTTTTCCAAAAATATGAATTGAATTATTCAGTTTAGAGGGATAAGTTCCATGCTCTGTTGGCCGACCTTCTTGGGTGATATGCTCCTTGGTCAACTACCATCAATGAGAACAGAGATCATGCACACAGCTGCAAGACGGATGATGCCTTTATCCAATCTACTGGTGACATTTCTCATCAATAATGAGGCAATTAGTAAAGGAAGAAGAGACAACAGCACAATTGTGGCTTTTATTGAGGAAGGAACCCCAGCTGTTTGGATCGTTATGTATTATTAAAAAGGGTAGACTTTCTTAAAAGATGAATGTAACAGATGTTTGCCGAGGCCTCCCAGCCTGAAGGGAAAATAGGGTCATGATAACCATAAGGAAACAGAATCTGTGGAATCCCATGGCTTTCAAAACCCTCTCTGCTGGTTTTATGAATTCCTGGTAAGTCTTGAGAGTCTAGAAAACAACTACCTTTTTCTTCCTACATTTAGTGATCACCAGCTCAGCTGATTCTAACATTGATCAGCTAGATATGATTTGCTGCACTGATATTCTCCCCACTCCCAATGCTGATGGTCCTAGTGGGCTATTGATGTTGGCTTCATAGGTCACTGGTCAATTCAGCGACCTCCTTTTATTTATTGTACTACAGGAGTAGATGCACTGAAGTGGAGGTAAGTATACTTTTAGTTTATGTTGCAATTTCTAGGTATTCAAAACAGGGCAGGTTTATATAAATTTCTTCAGTTGTTTCTAGATCACTTCGAAATTTTTTTGTTCTTCAACTTTTAGTCTTGAGGAAGAAGTTTTATAACTCTAATAGGTGCCCTTAAAATAAGTTTGAAAAGCCCATAGTCTTTACTCAGGATGGCTTGTTTTTCATCTAATACAACGTATGATAGGTTAAGGGGTATTTGTTTTCCTTAAATTTTTGTGTTTATTTCGGGCTTGTAGTTATAGTCAATATATCCTCTTTTTCCATGAAAACATGACAAGTAGATAAGTATATACCTTTACAAACATATAGATTTTATATTTTGTTCAGTAATTTGATAAATTCATCGAAAACTTCTTGTATGCCGGGTGTTTTTCTGAACTGTGGAATTATAGTGTGAGTATTTGCCTTGTGGATCTTATGTTTTCATGTGAAAAAACAGCAAACAGGAGCACCTGAGTGGCTCAGTCGATTAAGCATTTGCCTTCAGCTCCTGAGATCCTTGGGAGGAAGCCCTGCATTGGGCTCCTTGCCAGCTGAGAGCCTGCTTATCCCTCTGCCTCTGCCCCTCCCCCATGCACACGCACTCTCTCTAAAATAAATAAAGTCTTTTTTTTAAAAAAAAGACAGCAAACAGAAGATACTGAATAGCAGGAAGTACTGTGCAGAGAATTAAGATGATATGGTGATGAATAATCAACTAAATAAAAATAAAATAATGAACAATTACCGGGGTGGTGGTGGTTAGGAAAGGTCTTTTTGAAGAAAGGCAAACTATCTGAAAGAAAATAAAGATACCCAAATTTCATGGAAAAGAGAGCTTAAACCTAGGTGTAGACTTTTGGGCACAAATAGATAGGAAAGCATATATGAAAGATAGAAACAGTGTTGATGACTTTGAAATCACACCATCTAAGTCTCCTCCAATATTGTACAGTCAGGCCTCAGTGATAAATGCTTCTTAAGTGTAATTAGTATCTCTTTGATAAATCTCAAATTTTATAATATAACTTTTAATTGAGATACACCTTCAACTACAGAAGCTAGGTTTAGCAGGCAGAGAGGGAGAAAAACCTGCAAAGGAACCATTATTCAGACATGAAACTTATAGAGCAATAAAGAGTCAGACTGGAATAGATCTTCAATGTGCTGAAAAATCAGCTCCAATGTAGAATGGTGAAGCCAGAGAAATGTCTACCAACAATGTTTTTTCATAAAAACTAAGGCAGAGAACTGACTGCCAACAGATTTTTATTAAGTGAACATCTAAAGCATACTTCAGAAAAGAAAATGATTTTTAAAAGATGTAGATGCAAAAAGAATGGCAAAGAAATTAATCAAGCATTGTATGAAATGACAATGTCTAATTCTTTCAGATTAAAAATGAAAAGTACTTAAATACTAGGCAACATTAACCTGTTGGTTGCCATTAGTTTCACTATAGTTAAAAATGTTATATGGTTCTTGTATTGTTCATGTGGTAGATTGCAGTATTAAACTTTTGATGGTAATATTTCAAAAGGTAGCCATAAAAAAATAGAATTAGATGATACAATTTCCAAACAGTAGAAGGTAACATGAAATAAGAAAAAAAAAAGTCCAAGAAAGGTGAGAGAAGAAAAAGCATAGGAAAAAATGTGACAGTACACAAAGATGGTGAAAAACCAATTCAAACATATCAATAAACACAATAGAGTTCATTAGGTTTACAAGTCAAAAATGCAGAAATAAACTGAAGGGGCACCTGGCTGGCTCAGTTGGAAGAGCATGTGACTCTTGATCTCAGGGTCATGAGTTTGAGCCTCAGGTTGGGTGTAGAGATGACTAAAATAAATAAACTTAAAAAAATAAACTGAAGAAAATTTAAGACAATCTAACTATATTAAGACAAAATATACTGAAAAACCAAAAGCATCAGTAGTGATAGAAAAAGTGATTACAGAACATTAAAAAAGTTTAATTCACCAGGAAAATAGAATTCTAAACTTATATGTAACTAATTTAAAAATCAGTATATTTGCTAGAACTTTATGGAGGATAAATTAATAAGCACATCACCATTATGAAGAACTTCAATACTCCGTCAAAGTCAAACAAAATATGAGGTGAACAACCTGATGAACTTAAATCATATGTATGAAATCATTTACTTGTTAATAGAGAACATATATTCAAGCACATAAAGCATTTAGAAAGTCAGGAGAGAAAGCAAGAGAAAGATGGTGGAGTAAGAGGATCTTGAGCTTACCTTCTCCCATGGACATACTCAGGCAACAACTACATGTAACATAACTCACTCTGAAAATAACCTGATACTATCAGAATACCTCTCCCACAGCCAGAGACATAAATAAGACACACTGATAAGGATAGAAGGATAGAGAGGAGGTCAGGAATCAAACCCCCAGTGTCACTACCCACAAGTGGGAGGTGTATCACAGATGAGAAGCAAGGAGATAAAGCACCATATTGGACACTCCTGATCCTGGCGTCCTGAACTAGGAAGATGAACCCCCTACCTCATTTGTCTGTATTTGAAAAAATCTTTAGGGTTCAGCTACACAAGATTTGAAAATCAGTAGGGCTTAGCTCTAGGAGAGCCAAAGACCTGTAGGAAACGGAGTCTGTGCTCTCGACGAGCTAACATACTTTATCACTTGGCCTGAGATCCAGCTCAGAAACAGCTGTTTAAAAGCACCTGGGACCTATGTGAAGGATATTTGTTAACTAATTTTAGGACATGTACCAGAGGGACAGAAATCTATAGAAACTTTCTCTAGGAATGGGAATGCTGATGGATACCATTTTTCTTGCTCTTTTTCAGCCTAAGTGGCTGGACACTTCTAGGAGCCAGTTCTGACACTATCTACCTTGCTAGCACCACTTGCCTGCCTCACCATTCTCCTGAAGACTTGCCCCACATAAAGCACCTACCCTGGCAGGTACCCATCTCAGAACAGCTCCTTCCATGCCTTACTTGGTAAGTAGCCTCATTCAGGACCAGCATTTCCCTCTCCCCAGCTATTCCTGGGGGACTGTGAGAGGGGAGATAATCCCACTCACCAGCATGCTGACAGTAGTTATAGCTGGGCCTCTCACTCACCACACAAGGAAGAAGCCCTGTCTGCCACTGCACATGTAACCATCACATCCAATCATTGTAAATAGCTGGGCTGAGGGTCAGCCCTGCCCACCAGCATGCCCACAGCAGTTCTGGTCTAGCCAAAACAAGAAAGCACACAGGAGACAACCCCGCAGAACCTGGCTCTAGTGCACAGGGACAATTGCTCTATTGGGCACCACAGGACATCTTCTACATAAGGCCACTACTTTCAATACCAGAAAACATAGCTGACCTACCTAATACATAGTAACACAGACGAAACATGGAGATAGGAATATGATCCAAACAAAAGATCAAGACAAAAACCACAGAAAAAGAGCTAAATAAAATGGAGACCTGATAAAGTGTTCAAAGTAATGGTCATGAAGATACTCACTAGATTTTAAGAATGGATGAACTCAGTGAGAACTTCAACAAAGGTAACACATCAGAGTTGAACAATTGAAATAAATACACTGGAGGAAATCAACATTAGATAGAAGATGCAGAAAAATGAACCAGTGATCTGAAAGCAGGGTAGGAGAAAGCAACCTAACTGAATAGAATGAAAAAAAAAAAAAAAAAGGAAGATAGGTTAAGGAACCTGTGCAAAAGCATCAAGCATGGTAACATTTGTATTATATAGGGGTCCCAGAAGGAGAGAAAGGGGCAGAAGACATCAAGAAATAGCTAAAATCTTCCCTAACCTGGGGAAGAAAACACAGAGCCCCAAATAAGATGACCCAAAGTTCTACACCAAAATATGAAATAATTAAAATGGCAAAAAATTAAAGATAAAGAAATAATTTTAAAAGGGGCAAGAGAAAAGCAATCAGTTACACACAAAGAAAACCCTATAAAGCAGTCAGCTGATTTTTCAGCAGAAATTTTGCAGGCCAGAAGAGAGTGCCATGATATATTCAAAGTGCTGAAAGGATAAAACCTAGAACCAAGAATACTTTACCAAGGAAGGTTACCATTCAGAATTGAAAGATAAAAAGTGTCCTAAAGAGAAGTTGAAGACGTTATCTATCTAAAAACCAGACAGACAATACCAAAAAAATCTACAGACCAATATCCATGATGGACATAGATACAAAAATTCTTAAGATATTAGCAAACTGAATTCAATAATGTTATGATCATTCACCACAATCAAGTGGAATTTATTCTGAGGATGCAAAGATAGTTCGATATCTACAAAGTCAATGTGATGCAACACTTTAACAAAATGTAGGATAAGGGGCGCCTGGGTGGCACAGTGGTTAAGCGTCTGCCTTTGGCTCAGGGCGTGATCCTGGCGTTATGGGATCGAGCCCCACATCAGGCTCCTCTGCTGTGAGCCTGCTTCTTCCTCTCCCACTCCCCCTGCTTGTGTTCCCTCTCTCCCTGGCTGTCTCTATCTCTGTCAAATAAATAAATAAAATCTTTTTAAAAAAATGTAGGATAAAAATCACATATCTCAATATATGCAGGAAAAAAAAGTGACAAAATGCAACTTAAAGTAAGTATAGAAAAGAACATACCTCAACATGATAAAGTCATTTATAACAAACCCACAGCTATCATCATACACAATGATGAAAAGCTGAAAGCTTTTCTTCTAGGATTAGGAACAAGACCAGGATATTCACTTAACACTTTTATTCAACATAGTACTGGAAGTCCAAGCCATAGAAATCCAACAAAAATTAAAAGGCAAGGGCATCCAAATCAGTAAGGAAGTAAAACTGTCACTATTTTCATATGACGTGAAACTATATAAAAGAGAACCTGGAGATGCCACAAGAAAATTATTAGAACTAATGAGCTAATTCCATAAAGTTGCAGGATACAAAAATACGCAGAAATTTGTTCATATATATACTAATAATAAGCTCACAGAAAGGGAAATTCATTCCATTTACAGTTGCACTGAAAAGAATATATAGGTAAACTATAGGAGGTTGAAAATCTGTACTCTAAAAATAAGCTATTCATTAAAGAAACTGAAGAGGACACGAAAAATGGAAAGCTATACCATGCTCACAGTTTGGAAGAATATTGTTAGAATGTCTATACTACTCAAAGCAATCTACAGATTCAATGCAGTTACTATCAAAATACCAATACTATTTTTCACAAAACTAAAGCATAATCCTAAAATTTGTATGGAACCACAAAGGACCCAAATAGCCAAAGCAATCTTAAGAATGACAAAGCTGGAGGTATTGCAATCCCAGATTTCAAGCTTTACTACAAAGCTATGGTAATCAAAACAATATTGTTCTGGCACAAAAATAGATCCATAGATCAATGGAACAGAATAGAGTCCAGAAATGGACACTTGCAATTATGGTCAATTAATCTATGACAAAGAAATCAAGAATATACAATGGGGAAAGACCATCTTTAATAAAAAGTGTTGAAAAACTGGACAGCTACATGCAAAAGAATAAAGCTGGACTACTTTCTCACCATACAGAAGAATAAACTCAAAATGTATTAGAGACCTAAATGTAAGACCTTAAACCATATAACTTCTAGAAGAAAACATAAGCAGTAAACTCTTGGACAAGTTGTCAACCCTTGAACATCAGTCTTAGCAATATTTTTCAGGTTTGGTCTCCTCAGGCAAGGGAAACAGAAGCAAAAATAAGCTATTGGGACTGCATTAAAACCAAAAAGCTTTTGCACAGTGAAGGAAAACATCAATAAACTAAAAGCAGCAGACGGACTGAAGATATTTACAAATGACTACTCTAATAAGATAGCAACATGTAAAGTATATAAAGTACTTTTACAACACCAAAAAAGGGTGTTGGGCTGGCCAAGAAAAAGGGGCCAAGACACCCAAGATAACTGACTCTCCCACTAAGGTTTAAACCGAAACCTAGGCGAGAAACCGAAACCCATCCTACCGACTTTCCTCACCCCCCAGCAGTACCCAATAAAAACCCTCGCTGCCTTGCCCTGGGCGCAACTTCCCCGACTCACCACTCTTTCCTGAGTCGTGGAACCTCGCCCGAGGGTGCTTGCAATAAAGTTCATCCCTTGAACCATGTTTGCCTTGCGGTCTTGATTTCATTGGCGACGAGAAAAACCTAACATTTGGTGCCGAAACCCGGGAGGAGATCGAGTCCCTGCTTTGGCACGGAGGCTCTCTCCTCCTCTCAAGCGGACTGGGACCCCTCTCTCCCTCTCCAAACATCTCTCGGAACTTGCTGTGGTGAGTGTTCCCTGGTCCCTGATCCTCCTCCGGGATGCCCTGTCCTAATCGCGGCGGCGTCAGGGCGAGCCCCCCTCCGGCCACCTGGTGGCCCCCGCGTAGTTCCGAGGAATCAGGAGACGTCCCCATTCCGCAGCTACTACCCTCCCCTCCGAACCGCGACTCAGCACACAGACAAAGGGACGCCTTTCTCCTTGCCCTGGGTTGATAGGCGAAGGGGCCATGGGAACCTCCCAGTCCAAATTCGACCCCAAAATGCCCCTGGGCTATCTCCTGGCCAATCTTCGAACCCTAAAATTGGATCAGGACCTACGAAGGCGACGACTCATACATTACTGTACTGTCGCTTGGCCCCAATATCAATTGGACAACCAATCACAATGGCCCCCCCGAAGGCACCTTCGATTATCAGGTGCTCATGGATCTTGACAACCTCTGTAGACGCCAAGGCAAATGGTCCGAGGTCCCCTACGTCCAGGCTTTCTGGGCCTTACGCTCTCAGCCTTCACTATGCTCCCGCTGCTCGGCCTCTCAGGTGCTCCTCGCCCGCTCTCCCCCTCCAACCCTTCCGCCTACTGCTCCCAAGGACCCTGATCCACCCTCTCTCCTCTCTCTGAACCTCCTGAGAACCTCTCGGGGCCCCCCGTAAGGACCCCCCTCGTACCTCCACCCCCCCTTACCATCCCGTTCCTCAGCCGCCTGTATCCCCTAATTCCCCGCAGACCCCAGAGCCGTCCCCAGCTCCGGCTACTCCAACGGCTCCTGAAGTTCCACCCCTCGGGACCGCCACCGAGCCCCGCTCACTCCCGGCTCTCTCTCTTCCCCTCCCATCTCCACTCGTACCCGGTCCCGGAATCCTTCCCCCGACCTGGTTTGTCCCCTGAGGGAGGTCGCCGGGGCCGAGGGTGTTGTCCGAGTCCATGAGCCCTTCTCCCTGCAGGACCTCTCCCAAATCGAAAAGCGCCCGGGCTCTTTCTCGGCCAACCCAGATAATTTCATCAAAGAATTCCAATATTTGGCCCAGGCCTACGACCTTACCCGGCACGACTTACATGTTGTCCAGACCACCACCCTCACCACTGAGGAGAGGGAACATATCCAGGCTGCCGCCCGAGAGCATGCCGACCAGGTTCATCTTGCTGACGCCACCATGCCGGTCGGCGCTCAGGCGGTCCCAGCTGTAGAACCAGGCTGGGACTATCAGAACGGACAAGATGGCCGCCGACGCCGCGACCGCGTGATCCAGTGCCTCATCGCCGGGAGGAGGGCGGCCTCCAATAAAGCTGTAAATTATGATAAGATCAGGGAAATCATTCAGACCCCTGACGAGAACCCCGCTGTATTCCTTAACCGGCTAACCGAGGCCTTGACCCAATTCACATGTCTAGATCCGGCCTCTCTGGTGGGGGCCACGGTCCTAGCCACTCACTTTATCTCCCAGTCGGCACCGGATATTTGGAAAAATTTTAAAAAGGCCGAGGAGGGCCCCCAGACCCCCATTTCCGACCTGGTGAAAATGGCATTTAAGGTCTTTAATTCCCGAGAGGAGGCGGCTGAGCTTGAACGGCAGGCCAGGCTCCAGCAGAAGGTTCAGCTACAGACCCAGGCCTTGGTAGCGGCCCTGCGGCTGGCCGGCTCCAGGAGCCAGCAGAGGGGGGCAGCCAACCGTACCCCACCGGGGGCATGCTTCAAATGTGGAGCCGAGGGACACTGGGCTCGTCAATGTCCCAACCCAAAGGCGCCCACCTGACCGTGTCCTCAATGCCACATGATGGGGCATTGGAAATCGGACTGCCCTAACCTCCGGGGATCCTTGGCGCCTCTATGCGGGGGCAACCCCGAGGCGGTAAGTCCAGCCTTCCAGCTACTCGGGTTGGAGGACGACTGACGGAGCCCAGATTCAGACACCCCTCTCACCCAGGCCGAGCCCAGGGTCACGCTCCAGGTAGCGGGTAAGTCCATCTCCTTTCTGCTGGACACGGGGGCTACCTACTCAGTTCTGCCATCCTACTTGGGACCTACGTGAACTTCACCGGTCACTGTCACGGGGATCGATGGGACCTCCTCCTCCCCCAGGGTGACCCTTCCCCTTACTTGCAGCCTGGATGGTTTCCCCTTCTCCCACTCGTTCCTCGTAATTCCCTCTTGTCCGGTCCCTCTACTGGGAAGGGATATCCTCCAAAAACTGCAGGCCATCATTCATCTCTCTCCCTCCCCCTCAAACTCAGAATGCCTCGTCTTACCCCTCCTTCCTGCCCATCCGACCCCCACCCCAGATAACCTTCCTGCAGTGGATCACCAGGTCTGGGACACCTCTAAACCCATCAGTGCATCCCACCATACCCCTCTTAAAATACAGCTAAAAGATAACTCCAAGTTCCCCTCCCAAGCACAGTTTCCCATTTCCCTGACTCACTGTCAGGGTCTCAAGCCTATCATAGACCGGCTGAGACGGCAGGGGCTCCTGATCCCTATCAGCTCCCCCTGTAACACCTCTATCCTGCCAGTCCGTAAACCCTCGGGGGCCTACCAACTGGTGCAGGACCTGCAGCTCATTAATGAGGCTGTAGTCCTGCTTCATCCGGTCGTCCCCAACCCGTATACCCTATTGTCTCATGTCCCGTCTAACACTTCTCACTTTACTGTATTAGACTTAAAGGATGCCTTCTTTACTATTCTCCTGCACCCTGACTCCTACTTCCTCTTTGCCTTTACCTGGGAGGACCCGGACACACATGTCTCCGGGCAGCTGACCTGGACAGTCCTGCCTCAGGGATTCCGAGACAGTCCCCATATTTTTGGTCAGGCGTTGGCCACTGACCTGCAGCATTGCGCCCTTAAGGCCAGTACCCTGCTACAATATGTGGACGATCTCCCCCTCTGCAGCCCCTCTCTCTCCTTATCCCAGGAAGACACCTCTACCCTACTCAATTTCCTGGGGGACAAAGGGTACTGGGTCACCCCTTCAAAGGCCCAACTGTGCACCCCCTCAGTCACGTACCTAGGTATCTTCCTGACTCCCACCTCTAAGTCCCTTACTGGGGACCGCATCCACCTCCTCCGGGAACTCCAGCCTCCTCAAACCGCGGAGGAAATTCTCTCCTTTCTTGGGCTTATAGGCTTTTTCAGACATTGGATTCCAAATTTCTCAATCCTGGCCCGACCTTTATACCAGGCGGCCAAGGAGACCCCCCCAGGGTCCTCTCACTGACCCCACTTCAGTCCGGCACTTGTTCTCCAAGCTGCGGGACTACCTCACCGCCGGACCAGTCCTGGCGCTACCTGACCACTCTAAACCCTTCCACCTGTTCACCGATGAGCGCTTCGGCTCAGCCACTGGCCTCCTAGCCCAACCAGTGGGGCCCACATACAGGGCCGTGGTCTACCTATCTAAACAGTTAGACACCACCACCCGAGGATGGCAGCCCTGCCTCTGAGCACTGGCAGCCGCCACCTCTCTGACCAAGGAGGCCCTCAAACTTACTCTGGGACAGCCCCTCATAGTCTACTCTCCCCACTGACTCATGGATCTCCTCAGCCACCGATCCCTGGCCCAGTTAACCCCCTCCCGCCTGCAACTGTACCATCTGCTATTCGTCGAAAATCCGCAAATTTCCCTCTCTGCCTCCCCTCGCTTAAACCCTGCTACTTTGTTGCCTGCACCCTCGCTCACCCCTGAACCCACTCATTCCTGCCTGCAACTCCTGGAGGACCTCACTCCCTCTCACCCAGGGCTCTCTGATCAGCCGTTGCCTAACCCTGACTGCGTGCCCTTCGTGGACGGCAGCTCCCTCCTGGCCTCGGACAGCCAAAGACGTGCCGCCTATGCTGTAGTCACCTCGGAGGCGGTAATAGAAACAGCTCCCCTTCCTATCGGGACCACCTCCCAGAAGGCTGAGCTTATAGCTCTCACCCGGGCGCTACACCTGTCTAAGGGACAGCGAGTCACTATTTATACAGACTCCAAGTACGCCTATCTCATAACTCACACCCACTCCGTCCTTTGGCAGGAGCGGGGGTTCCTGACCACCGAGGGCACTCCTATAGTTAACGGGCCTCTCATTGCCAAATTACTCGAGGCCCTTAGCTTGCCCACCGAGGTAGCAGTAGTCCACTGCCACGGCCACCAGACCTCCAAGGACCCGGTCTCCCAAGGCAATAACAGGGTGGACTTAGTGGCCAGGCAAATGGCCCTGAACACCTCTTTGGCTCCAATCCTCTTCCTCAACACCCCCACCGGCCTTCTTACTCTGAAAAGGAGGTGCAAACCCTCCAAGGCCTAGGGGGAAAACCCGGAGACAAGGGATGGATCTACATCCAGAATAAAATTGCCCTGCCGGAAAACATGGCTCACACCCTAATCACAGACATTCACCAGTCTCTCCACATTGGCCCAAAGGCCCTCCACCAGTTCCTGCAACCTCTTTTTCACCACCCTTCCCTATCTTGGGTAATTGAGACAATTCATAGAGCCGTAAATGCATAGGGAGGAATCCACAGACCAGGGCCCAACCATCAACTCCGTGGCCATCAGCCAGGAGAAGACTGGCAACTGGACTTCACTCATATGCCCCGCCACAAAACCTTCCGATACCTGTTAACTCTGGTCGATACGTTCACAGGCTGGATCGAGGCATATCCCACGGCCCGAGAGACAGCGGATACAGTAGCCACAATTCTCATTGAGCACATCATTCCAAGATTTGGACTACCCCAACTCTGCAGTCAGACAACCAACTTGCTTTCATCTCCAGTATAACCCAACAGGTGGAAGAGAGTCTCAACATCACCTGGAAACTCCACATCCCCTACCACCCTCAATCATCGGGTAAGGTAGAAAAAGCCAACGGGTTCCTCAAGGCACAGCTCACTAAACTGACCTTGGAAACCTGTCTTTCGTGGCCCACACTCTTGCCCCTGGCCCTCACCAGGCTTAGGGCAACCCCTCGCGGACCCTCGGGGTTGAGCCCATTTGAGCTGCTGTACGGCCGACCCTTCCTTATAAGCCATAACCTCCCAGCCATTCCCCCACCTCTCCTGTCCTACCTGCCTTACCTTACCCTCCTGTGGGCTCTCCTGAGGGCCCATGCTGATGCTGTCATCCCTGCCCCGAACGAACATGACCATAAGAAAGCCCCCCCTCAAGGGCTATTCCCAGGGGACCAGGTCCTCCTCAGAAATCTGCACCCAGGCTCCTTGCAGACGCGATGGACAGGGCCTCATACTGTCATCCTTACCACCCCAACTGCGGCAAAACTGCTGGGGCACCAGGTGTGGGTACACATCAACAACCTCGAACGGACACCTACAGGTAATGACTGGACCTCTCAGATGATAACCAAACTTCGCTTGGTACGGGCTCCTCCCTCTGGTTCTCCTGAGCCCCCTGACCCAAGCGACAGAACGTGAATGCATGCGTGGCAGCGGACACACAAGGTACTTCCAGTCATTCACCTATATGCCTAGTAAATGCTATGCAGGAAAGTCCCCATATATTTGTACATCTGTCCACGCCCCAGGAAGAACCTGGGTACCTGAAAGGTACAGTCACCCTTGCGACACTTACCCCAAGACGGGGAAGGTCTGCTGGACATATCTGGCCCAGATAGGACTCTCCAACGGAGGAGGGGTCCAGGACCAGGCCGGCCGTAACCAAACCCAGCAAATAGGAGGTTACATGAGCAGCTACAAGCCCAGGCCTATCCCACCTACAAGGGAATCAATCTCGACAGCATCCAGAAGGTTCCCACCACTGAGCAACTGACAGTGGCCCTTTTAAACTCCAGCTATAACCTGTGGCGGAACATCTCTCAGGACCGCGACTGCTGGATCTGTTTCCCCTTCTCTACTCTCTGTAATGTTGTGGGGATACCCATTCCAACCCGGTGGCCCCTCCCCAATTCCACCATCAACAATAAGACAGTCCACATCAGACCCATTGGAGGGACCATACCAATCCTTAATCTTTCCTCCACCATCGACACCTTCACCCCTCGCACCGCCAACATCACCTCCTCCCTTCCTTACTGCACTCCCTCGGAGGTGTTCCTCTCGTGCCCCAAGGGAATCTATCGCTGCCTGACTACTAATGACTCCCTAGACTGTATATTTATCCTACTATCCCCATCTACCAACATCTACTCCCATTCCCAACTCCTGTCCATACTATTCCCCCAGCGCTGAGAAAAAAGGGCTGTATTCCTTCCCCTGCTGATAGGGGTGGGCTTAACCACCGGGGTGGCGACCGGAGCGGCTGGGCTTGGGACGTCAATAAATTTCTACTATAAACTCTCCCAAACACTCAACGATGACATGGAATGGATCACTGACTCCCTTACTGCCTTACAGACCCAGGTCACCAGTTTGGCTGCCATTGCCCTACAAAACCGATGTGCCTTGGACCTCCTGACCGCCAAAAAGGGAGGAATCTGCCTCTACCTAAATGAGGAGTGCTGTTATTTTGTTAACCAGTCGGGTATAGTCACCTCCAAGATCCGGGAACTCAAGGACCGGATCCGAGCAAGGCTCCAAGACACCTCCATATGGGGCCTAGACCCCCATACATGGGTAACATGGCTTCTCCTTTTAGCGGGACCCCTCTGCTTAATCCTCCTGCTAATCTCGGTTGCCCCCTGCCTTATTTGGTACATACAGGAACGCTTGCAGGAAGTAATTTGGGTGTCAGTCAACCAACTGCTCCTACAGCCCCATTCTCTCCTGCCCACTTCTGACTACCCCTATGACGACACCCGACCGTCAGCAGGAAATAGCCAGAATGGAGTCGACGCCCCTGATACCGTTATATAAAACAAAAGGTCGGAATGTTGGGCTGGCCAAGAAAAAGGGGCCAAGACACCCAAGATGGCCGACTCTCCCGCCAAGATAACCGACTCTCCTGCCAAGATTTAAACCAAAACCTAGGCAGGAAACCGAAACCCATCCTACCGACTTTCCTCACCCCCCAGCAGTACCCAATAAAAACCTGCCGCGACTCTCCAAGACAGACTTTCCCCACCCCCAGCAGTACCCAATAAAAACCCTCGCTGCCTTGCCGTGGGAGCGACTTCCCCGACTCACCGCTCTTTCCTGAGTCATGGAACCTCGCCCGAGGGTGCTTGCAATAAAGTTCATCCCTCAAACCATGTTTGCCTTGTGGTCTTGATTTCATTGGCGACGAGAAAAACCTAACAAAGGGATTTTAAGTTTTCATGTAAATTCCGTTAATATACAACATAATATTAGTTTCATATAAACAATATAGTGATTCAACACTTCCCTAGAATCCAGCTGATGCTCATCACAAGTGTCCTCCTTAATTCTCATCATGCAAATGACATTATCTGATAAAGGGTTAGTACCCAAAATATATGTAGAACTTAAAAAATTCGACACACCCAAAAATGAATAATTTAAAAGTGGGCATAAGACATGAATAGACATTTTTCCAAATAAGACATGCAGATGGCCAAAAGACACATGAAAAGATGGTTAACATCACTGATCAGGGAAATATAAATCTACACTACAATGAGATATCACCTCACACTTATCATAATGGCTAAAATGAACACAAGAAGCAAAGGTTGGTGAGGATGTGGAGAAAGGGGAACCCTCTTATACTGTTGGTGGGAGTGCAAACTGGTGCAGCCACTCTGGACAAAAGTATGGAGATTCCTCAAAAAAGTTAAAAATAGAACTACCATACAACCCATCAACTGCACAGAGTAGGATTTGCCCAAAGAGATGATCTAATTTAAAAATGGGCAGATAACTTGAATAGACATTTTTCTAAAAAGACATGCAAATGACCAACTGAAATATGCTCTCTATTACTAATCAGGGAAATGCAGATTAAAACCACAAGGAGATATCATTCACACCAAAATGGCTAGTACCAAAAAGATGAAAAGAAATAAGTTCTGGCAAGCGTGGAGAAAGGGACCCCTCATGCACTGTTGGTGGGAATGTAAATTGGTACAGCTGCTATGGAAAACAGTATGGAGGTTCCTTAAAGAATTAAAAATAGAAATAACACCAAACCCAGTAATTTTACTTCTGGGTATTTACCCCCCACCCCAAATAAGTGAAAACACTGATTCAGAAAGTTATATTTGCCCCTATGTTTATTTCAGCAGTATTTACAATAGCCAAGATATGGAAGCAATCCAAGTGTCCAATAGATGAATGGATAAAGAAGACGTAGTGTACACACACACACACACACACACACACAGAGAGAGAGAGAGAGAGAGAAATATTACTTAGCCATAAAAAAGAAAGAGATCTTACCATTTTCAACAGTATAGATGTACCTAGAGAGTATTATGCTAAGTGAAGTCAAAGAAAGACAAATGCCATATAATGTCACTTATATGTGGAATCTAAGAAACAAACTAACCAAAACCAGAAACACACTCAAATACAGAGAACTGGTGGTTGCCGGGGGGGAGGGGGGGACCCATATGTGAAATAAATGAAAGGGATTAGGACGTACAAACTTCGAGTTATAAAATAAGACATGCTGATGAGAAATACAAGGGAATAAAGTCAGTAAGACTGTAATAAAGTTGTATGGTGAGATGATAACTACACTTAATGGTGAGCATTTTGTAATGTTAAGTCACTATGTTGTATACCTGAAACTGGCATACATAATCTATACTTCAATTAAAAATAAAAATAAGTTAAAAAATAAAGCATTATAATAAAAAATAAGTTTTCTAGCTTTCAACACTAAACGCTGTCAATAAAAAATACTTATTAAGCTTACATAGTCTCAAACCTCAAAAACCTGATAGCATACAATTGTCACACAGTCCATACTTAGTCCAACTAGGTTAAAAATTATCAAAAATTGGAAATTAAGTCATACTTCTAATTCATAGATTAAGAAAATAATAAAATATAATATGGACAACTGGATGGGGACTAGGTTACCACAATCAATATCTGTAATATGCAGGCAAAGGAGTATATTGGGAGCAGCATATAGTATAAATATAGTAATACTTGGAAAAAAGGCTATCATTGAATGAATTAGATATATAAATTAAGAAAAAAATAGAATAAACCCAAAGATAAACCCTAGGATAGAATGATGGCTATAGTAAAGAAAACTGGAGGAATTACCAAAGGCAAAAGTGATTTCTTATTAAAGACTAATGGAACAAAACTCTGAAGAGGAAAAAAAAAAGTTACATGTTTTGGATTTAAAAAGCTCATTAACTGAAGTAAAAATTTAAAATAAATTTCCACAGGCAAGTTAATAGAAAATGTTTGATAGAACTAACAAAACTAGATGAATTCCTAGAAAAGCCATCCCAAAACAGAGTGAAAGGGATATATAAAGCTTGAATTGTCCTCTAGTCAGTAACTAATTGAATCTATAGTTATAAATCTTCCTACAAAGAAAAAGCCTGGATTGAAATGGTTTTATAGACCAGTTTACCAAGGTTACAATGAAGAGATAATTCCCAGAATCTTTTCCAGAGACTAGAAAAGAAAATCCAAAGTCATTTAATGGGGTCAGTATAACCTTGGTACCAAAAAGCGGTAGAAAAACACAGTATGAGAAAGGAGAATATACTCCAGTCTCATAACAGTGAGTCTGACCAGGTGTGTATAAAAAAGATAACCTATGATGAAGTTAGGTTTATCCCAGGAAAAAAATAAATGCTTTAAAAATAAACCTATAGATTTCATTAGCCATTTATCAGATTAAAGAGGAAAGCCACAGGATCCTTTCAACGTTGGTAAGTATTCCATGAAATTCAGCATTCAATAATGATAAAAATTCTTATCAAAGTTGTAATAGAGAACATCTTTACCAAAACTTACATCGAATAGTTTTCTTAATGGTTAAATGTTAGTATTCCCACTGAAATCAGGAGCAAGACAAGAGTATCCATCATGACCTGTTTTAGTGTTTTAATGAAGGTCCTAGCAAGCACACTAAGATAATAGATTTAAAATATGGGTATTAGAAGGAAACAAAGCTACCTTTATTCCCAGGTCATTATTGTCTTCAGATTCATTTGGGTTTTCCAAGTTGACAATCTATTAGAATTTGTAATGGAATATTGAAGTCCTGACTGCGTATAGTAAGATATACAAAGGTTCATTTCTAACAGAAAACAATTTATGAAAGTATATCATTATAGAACTAAATATGTATCCAAGAACAAACCTAAATATTGGTATTTCAGGTTTTTGCAGAGATAGCTATAAAATTGAAAATGTCCAAACCAAAGGAGAAAACCATGCTTCTGGATGGAAAGATCCAATGCCAACAAGGTGTCGATTTTCTGAAAATTTAAGTACAATGCAGTTTTGGAATTTTTGAAATATTTTTCAAAGCTTGACATACTCGAAAATACATATGGAAGAGCAGGGTCAAAAGTTAGGCAAACTGTCTCTAATGAAATGCAATAAAATAGGTTTACTCACTAGAAAGCAATGATTTTTTAATATGAAAAGTCTGGTGTGAATACAGGGATAGGAACATTGAGCAATGGAATAGTACAGAGAGATCACAGATTCATAAGTTTATGATAACTTGATATCTGATAGAAATGCCTTTATAGATCACTACAGAAATGTAGGACTATTCAAATCAATGGTATGGAGACATTTATCTTTTTAGGGGGACTGATTACATGATACACACAAAACCATTTTCAAGTTGATTAAAAATTTTAAATGCAAAAGGAAAATTTTAAAATGTTCAGAGGATAATCTAAGGGTGACTATCTTTAGGAGTTCAGAATATGAAAGGTTTTTTAAGCTAAGACATAAATCACTAAACATAAGATTGATAAATTTCGATCCTTTAAATTTCTTTTCATCAAAGGACATTATAAAGAATGAAAACAAGTCAAAACCTGAAGAATATATCTTCAAGAAATAACTAAAAATGAATTTGCATCAAGTTTATAAAGAAACGTTATAGGTTACTAAAAGTTAGCAAGATTTCCAATAGTGATAAACAATATGAACAGATATTTTAAATGGAAATCTTAAAGGAAAATTTTAAAATAGAAAAACTTATGAAAAGATGTTCATCATTAGAGATCAGGAAAATGTAAATAAAATATACATGAGATACAACTTAACAACCACATTGCCAAAAATTTAAGCCGGGAGATGCCAGATGTTCTGAATTCTCACATAGTGCTATGGAATAGCATATTGGCACAACCACTTGAGACATACATTTTTGCACATGCAACCAGCCAAATCCACTTCTGGGTATACAAACCTGAGAAACTCATTTACGTTCACCAAGTATACAAGAATTTTTTATAGAAAAAAATTGTAATAACAAAGGGAAACAATGCAACTATCTATGGACAGGAGAAATTATGGTGTAGTCACAGAATTTATAAATATTTAAAAATATAAATATATGATATCGCTTTTATAAAGTTCAAAGCCAAGCAATATTAAGTATAGGTTCATATATACATATGCACATATAATAAAAGCATAAGAAATAATGCATGTTAAACAAAATTCAGAATAGTAGTTACATGGATGTGTTGGGAAGGAGTCCTTAGGTATTTTACTATTATGCTTCACAATATGAATGTTATATACATTCTTACATATATATCAAATGTTACAAAATAAAGTTATCTAAACTCATCTAAAATATGTTATTCAGAACAAGTCTTAAAAAAAGAATTAAGTTGGTAAAATATTTAATGATTTTGAAGATGACTATCACTCAGTCTTCCTGAATTTCATTAATATCAGTTAGAAATTGAATTCACTAACACGATCCCTAACTAAACAAAAACACAAAGTTACTTAATACAAATAATTTTGAGGTTGAAATATAGTATCACCTGTTACTTGTGAGTACCAACAGGAAAACTCAATGGAATGATTAGCTGAATAGGCTCTCAATTTACCTTCACTGTTAGGATTCTGTGCACATTTGGCAACATTTCTACCTTCTTTGGATTTGTTTACCGACTATGAAATTAGAATATGGATCTCTAGTGTTCCTTCAGATTTAAAAATAAAACTGGTACCATTCTCTGTATTTTAATAGGTCTTTTTCTATTCTATTTATATTTCTTTCTCTGGGCCACAGCAACCAGAGAAAATACCTAAAGGCTGCGCTATTATCAAAGAGTGATAATTTAACCTTTAGGTTAAGGGAGTGCAGCTGTAGCTTGTAGTGCCCTACCCTATTATAACTTGTGTGGTTCCAGCTTTTTTTTTTTTTTTTTTTTATACGGATCCTAGCTGGCTCTTGCCTAATTTCAAGGATTCTACTGTGACCACTTTCCCTTGACAACTTATTCCTACCTCAAGAGGTCCAGGCTTTCTAGGTGCCTTCTGAACCAGCACCTGCCAGCTCAATGTAAACTTTCATTTCCCTAGTGGCCTGGAGTCAAAGCCAGCTATTCCCAAATCCTTAAAAAATTGTATTCCAAGGGACACTGGGGGCTCGGTCGTTTTAGCATCAGACTCTTGGTTTCGGCTGGGGTGTGATCTCAAGGTTGAGGGATGGAGCCCCACATCTAGCTCTGTGCTCAGTGCAGAGTATGCTTGGGGTTCTTTCCCTCTTCCCCCTCCCCCTCTTCCCCTGCCCCCCACCACTCACTCACTCATGCTCACACTCTCATGCTCTCTAAAATAAAACCTTTTAAAAAAATTGTGTCTATGGGTTTTTACACAAATTGGATTCCTGTTGGGTTCTTCAGAAGTGCCAGAGTCCTTGAGCTACGTAACTAGTTAGACCACACCATTATTGCATTAGTTAGCCATTGCTACAATAACACTGTATGAAAGCCTGCAAACTCCGTGGCTTACAACAAGTATTGAATTTTCTTACTCATTTGTCTGCTTTAGGCTGTGGATCTTTACATGCCTCCATGTTCTTCGTGGATTGGAGAGTACCTCAGGTATATTCTTTCCATAGCAGAGGATAGGAGTGCAAGGAGCCAAAGCAAACACATTTATGGCCTTTGGTCATAGCCACTTATACTGCACGGGCTAAAACAAGTCATATAGCAAAGCCCAAGATTAATATGTGTGTGGCCAGGGCGGGGTGGGGGAAATGGAGGACATTCACTTCCTATAATCTATTGCAAGATCACATGAGCAAGTGAAGAAATAATCCAGTTCACCAAAACACTCACTGTATGATACAAAAATCAAAATAAGAGTCTTGGTCTGCCTTTTTAACTGAGAACTGATAGTTACCAGAGGGGAGGTGGGTCAGGGGACGGGTTAAATAGGTCATGGGTATTAAGGAGAGCACTTGTGTTGAGCACTGGGCAATGTATGGAAGTGTTAAGTCCCTTTACTGTACACCTGAAACCAATATCACCTCTATGTTTAGCTGGAATTTAACACTTAATAGGTTAAAAATCTTAAAATACAGAAGAGTTAGATCTTTTTCAAAGCAGAGTTACAACTTTCAACCTCACTTCACATTTTGAGTTACAAACCATATAGAAATCAAAGGATACCCTAAATTTACATACACTTTAGAGGGAATGTGTGCTCAAAGGAGATTATGTCAGCAGATAATGTAGACTGACAAATGGACAAAATATATTCTCCTGCCATTCTGATGGTATATTGACTACCTAAAATGCAACATGATGGATTTGGGGTCTATCTAATGAAGGTTAGTGGGAATGTGGTGAGAAGAGCTCCAACTTGGTAGAACCAGAGATTCTGAATTTTGGGCCCTAGTGACTGCCAGGTTTGAGCTGCAAATTGCTTAGGTTCTCTGAAACTCATGTCCTATTCTATAAAATGGAGATAATACCATTGCTGAGATATTGTTGTGAGGATCTTCAAACAGTTAAATGCTTAGTATCTGATATTGGCACTCAAGAAGTTGCACTGTAATTCTGGAGGCATTCATAATAATATACTCTGAGTATTTTAGACTTTACTGTGTTTTTTAAAAACAATTTCTTTAAGATGGCTAAGGTGCAATTTCACTTGAAAATAGGAGGATATCCTCCTAGGAACTCTTCAAAATCTATGATTCAATGATTCCAAAAAGCACATTATTTATTCATTTTAGAAAACCATTTGCCACACTGCTGCATACTTTCAGATGTGCAAATAAAGGGATCCCAGCTGGTTGCTTTATTTTCAAACAACTACAAAGGAAACAGTAGAATTTTGGCTTCTTGGAATTTTCCTTTGAAAATTTTCACAACCATGTGTGGTTGGAATCTGGCATTTATCTTCTGCTTCCACTCTGGAAATTTATACAGCTCTCTAGAATTTGGTTTGGGTCACATAACTTTTCAATTCTTGGTCACAGTCTTCCCCTTGTATAATTTCCTTCCAGTGTGAAAAGCCCATATACCATGATGTGTCTACACAGCAAGACTTCAAGCATAGTAATTACCCAATGGATTGGAAGAATTCATACAATCAGATCTCTCATGAATAAGGAAACCAAGAACTTTTATAAAAGATTGTTTTATGTAAATGACCAAGTCTGAACATATAGGATATAATAAAAGTCAAATGAATTTTGTAACCACTTTTAAGCATAAAATATACAGCTCATACATAGAAAAACATACCAGTCCAAATGTCCACCTGAACCTTACCAATTTTTAAATCTTCAAAAGCTTGTTTTAAGGACCTTAAAAACTAGCTTTTAAAAATCTAGGTGATATGAGTGGACATTTATATCCTTGTCCTATCGGTCCTTTATTGTATTCAAGAAAGCTTCCCTGTCTATACTTTAGGAAAAGTGATTCTAGTAAGAAGATATATTCAAAAAAAAAAATTTTTTTTTGTTGGCTTAAAAAAATTTTAAAAAAATCAACCTCCCCTGTCTTTATTGGAACTTTCACCTGGTTCTTTGCCTCTGTGTTGATGACAACTTTTTCAAAGCTGAACTTTAACTTTTATCTCCTCATATGGCCCTTTGTTTGGTTTTTATTTCTAGAATCTACTAGTTCTAACTCTGATCCTCTGGTCTTACTCCCCTTGACACTGACCCCTTCCCTGCTAAGAAAAACAATACCTGCTTATAATTTTGTGAGTCCAAATATTTTGTGAGTCCAAAGTCCTATTTATTTTGTCGATTGACTGATAGCATGACTAGGACTTTCTAGCTACAACACTATCTACCCTTCCTTTCTTTCAACCATGGAGTGGCAGCTCTGTGCTAGAAATTGTTATTCCCCAGAATACAGAAAAGAAAAAAACAAAAAATCCCAGAAAACTAGCAATTCCAGCCTGTCACCACTTGCATCCAGGCTACTGCTACATGGCCAGTTATCTCACCTTGGCTGTGTCTCTTGAACTTTGTCCTTCAGTTTTCTCATCTGCAAAATAGGAGTAATAGCGCCCTATGTCAGAGTTGTTTTGATTAAATATTGCATACATGTATATTGCATAGAGAACCCATAGATTATTCTGTAAGTGATGCTAATACAGTGGCGTCGGGCTTGTCTGGTCACCACTCCTGTCTTGGTCCTTGGCCTCCATCAGACTGACCACCCATTCTGATAAAAAAAGCAGTTTATATGAAAAAGTGATCATAGGCACTGCAAACCTTATTAAAAGATAGGTTCACAAAAATCTGGTTCTTGTTTGCAGAATCTGATGGACTTTGAAGGTCAGAAGCAGATTATTGTTCTGACTTTCAAGGGATCACTCATAACACATTCTCTATCAGAGCTAAAAATATTATAGACTTATATGGCCTTAAAATTTTGCTTCACTTCATAATGTGGATGCTTTTAAATGGCTGTTTATGGAGCTTAGAGGACACTTTGGGCTAAAAGCTGCATAAGTGGGTCTTCACATGACTAGTCCTCACCCTATTGACAATTCTTTGCCTTTTGTTTATGCAATCGCAGAATATAAGGAGATACTATTTTAATAGTGATGACCTAGGAGTATTCAGCTGTGTGTGCTTCAGCAGAATTAAAATGGTTTGAGTTAATCAAGATCTGTCCTCATGATCCAAATGTGTCACATCTATAGTACTATATACCAAATCATTTTATTCATTGATTAAATTGACAAAGTTATTGCCACAGACTAGGCACTCAAGATGCAGTTACAGAAAATACAGATACACATGTAGAAAACCATGCATGTCTTCAAGAAACTGATCTAATGGAAAAGACCAGAAATAAACATTTACTAAGCATTGTAACAGTAGCAGAGGTACACGGGATGTTAAAGAACTTAGGAGAGGTCAAGAGAATATTCATTCTTTGAAGTGTTTTATGGTCACTGAATTTTCCTTTTTGTTTAGATGCTACATGAATATTGAGAACATTCTACAGCACAGCTAAACACACAGGTTTAGATCTGGTCTTTCAAAATGAGGCGGCCAATAAGAATTGGTTCCTCACATGATCAAAAAAAGAGCATCTGAATAGAAGAATTTATGGTCAATGGGTTATCTCTACTTTGTAGAAGATAAAGATTTATTTTTTCTTAAATTAACACATTTTTTAGCTTGTTTTGTTCTTTTGATGCTGTGTAGACACAACCACAGATATTTATGGTTCATAGTCTGAAAATGGTGATGAGTATGTGCTCTTGGGATGTCTCAATAGGAAGAGGGTTTGTGACAAGTGTGGGGGAGGGGGGAAGACCACTAGAATGGGAAGTCTTCTTTATTCACAGTTTGATGAGAAATCAGTTAAGTCATAAACAACCACCAAGTAATTAGAGGAAAAAATATGATTTTCATTATGCCATGAGCTGTGTGATTCTCCTCTATTTTTCCCTCCCTGCTAGTTCAGTTTGGTATGATTGTGAAACTCTATTAATAATCATTGTAATCCATTTCAGAAGGTCATTTTGGTTACCCAACAAATGTTTCATGTAGGGCTAAGTGATATTATTTAAGAGCTTTTTCTCTGCCCAAAACTATTAGTTTGCTAAGTCTGAAAATCTATTACCAGAATTTAGCTCTATTTAGGACTTCATAATTTTTGTACATTTCATATAGAAAACTAACTTTAAATGAACACTTCTGCATTAAAAGCCCATAATGGTATTCAGGGTAGGAAATTTAAGGAAAGAG
This sequence comes from Ursus arctos, assembly GCF_023065955.2. NCBI lineage: Eukaryota > Metazoa > Chordata > Mammalia > Carnivora > Ursidae > Ursus > Ursus arctos. The sequence goes on from NW_026623078.1 coordinate 31,025,738, forward strand.
GAATCAATTCTTGCATTTAGGTAGCTTTACCATCTAGCAAAGGATTGAATACAAATGATACCTAAAACACAGGTACTATCTGACAAGAGCTAGGATTTATTCGTTTATTAGACAAAACCCTTTTACTTGTCTGTCATGTTCTGAGCACCATGTGAGATTCTGGGGATACTGCCATGAAGAAGGCAGGCACATAATGTGGCCTCGCAATTTGGTGGGGCTGGCAGATTGTTACCAAGAAATTATGAGCCTTTACTATGGGCCAGACACTCTAAAAACAGAGATAGAAGATCCTGCCCCAAGGTGCTGACAGTTTAATGAAGAAGATGGACCATAAATTAAGCAATGACTAAGCATCACAAGAACAGTAATAGAGGTGTAGAAGGACAAAGGAGAGGCCAAGAGAAAGTGCAACCATCAATTTACTAATCCTAAGTTTCTTTTCTGTGTTTTATGATGTGCTGTATAAATATGGGTGACGTTCTGTAGCACAGCTAATATACATGCTTGGTAAATGACTTATTATACATTGAGTATTACGGATGAAATGAGAATGTAGAAAAATTATTTCTGTTTGTTATCAAGGATAGCTTCATGAAAGAGCTGTCATTTGAGTGGTGTTCTTCTTGAAAGACTCCAAGTTCCAGGAGAGGAGGCGGCCAGATTGAGGAATTGATGTGGGACAGAAACGTACAGACCTTTTAGCACATGGTGAATAGTCTTCTGGGGCTAAATTTGAGGTTGAGTGTTAAGTCAGGAAAAGAATTTGATACCTCAGGGAAGAGAGAACCAGAAGGCAGTGATTAAGGCAAACTGCTGGAAACCGATGTAAAGCTTACTCCCAGCCATTGCACAGATTTGCTTAAACTTATTTGATATTTATGCACCGAATCCCTAAACTTTCATTGAGAAATTAAGTACCACATACTCTTAAGTATTACTAGGTAAAGAGAGAAATATAAAATGGTGCTTGACTACAAGGAAGAAAAATACATGAACAGCACACGGTACTCCAAACCGTGTAAATAGTGCTGAAATAAAGGACACGCAAGGTGTACAGAAGAGAGTAATTCTGAAGAGAAGGATTTAGAAAGGATTCATGGATTGGCAGTCTGACTCTAGAGCCTGCAGTCCAAGACCCACTTTCAGTAATATCATAGTTCCTTGCGGCTTGTCTTAAAAGGAGCTCTGGAGAAACAGGTGCTGAAATAGTCAGTCACATGCAAAAGATTTACAGGGTAGTTCTTTTGAAAAAAAAACAGAGAAGAAAAATAAAAAGAAACTGACCTGTGCCGCAGTTACATGGAGGACGTGACCAATGCTCCGGAAAGCACTGATACCAGAAGAACTCCGCAGAGCTGGGCTAAATTGAGGTAGTTGGGCCAGGCTTTTATTATCTAGGCATCAGTCAATTATTGGCAGCTGGGAACCCCGTGGAAGCGTATACCTGTGGGTGAGGCAGTTGCCTGCAGAGAAGAATGAGTCCCGGTGAAGGCCTCAGCTAGATGCTGTCAGCAAAAGTTTAATTCCGGATGAAATTAGGATGGTAAGTGAAAATCCGATTCCACGCTGAGGAGTTTCCTTTTAATTTTTCCATTGCAGGCTGTAGACAGCCCTAGAAATTTTTCAAGGAGATAAGGTGGCATACATTGACTTAGTTTTAGGAAGTCATTTCTGGGAGCAATTCAATGGATAACTTGACCAGGTGATAGACGCTGGCAAGTGAAACTAGTTTGGAGACTATTCTAATAGCTAAGCCCCAGTTCAAAATAGTTAAGGATTAATTTAAACTTGTGAGAAATGTCCCCAAATCTCTCCAGGCAGAACAATTTCCCTCGACCATTCTTCCATAACACTTCAGTTCTATCTTTATTTTAGCCCTAAACACAATCTGACTTATATGGTCACTAGTTACTAGACTCTGTGTATGTCTCTTTATTGACTGAATTCTTTGGGGTCAGTAGCCATCTATGCTTATCTGTATCTCCCATGGGACCATCCCTGAGCCATGAATAGACTGAGTATTTGACAAAAGTGTTTCAAATTGAATAGTTCAAGGAAGAGATGATGAGCTTTTAAAATTGAGTCAGTCACAGGGATGAAGGGAATGGCATTGATGAAGAAGACCCTGAGGAAGTAGAAATGGGAGGAACAGCTTTTGGGACTATGGCATAACTTTGTACATCAAATATACTGAAACACAACTACTCAAGTCCATTTACATTTATGCATTTATTTGCTACGTTCTCCTGGGTCATTCATAAAACATTCTCCCTCTTTAAGTTTCTTGGAGTTTGTTTTTCAAGTTACACATCAAATAAAAAGAAAAAAAAATAAGTTGCAAGTAGTTGCTATCCTTTAAACAATGCTAATTTGTTACATGCCTGCCTAAGGATTTAAAGTTCAGGTAGTATTTCTGCCTTAGTGAAACTTTGCTTTTATAAGATGTCTTTCTGCCTATATTACAAATGAACACCCCTAAGTTCTTTGCCAACTCATTCAAGGTCTTAGGACCCCAGAAAAATGTTAAGACGTCCAGAAAATCAAGAGTGAAAGTATTTTCTTGTCTTAGGGTATGATTTGGTCAAAAGAAGGTATGGCACGTTAAAATTAAAATGTATCTTGGAAACATGAGAAAGCCTCATATCAAAAGGGGAAAGTATTTCAAAGCTGAGAGGGAGCACATTTTATCTAGGAAAAAGACATGATCATGTAGTAGAGCAGGATAGGATGTATCAACAGGAAATACAGATGGTAAGCTAACCATGAGCAACTCCATGTCCCTGTGTTTTATTTTTCTTGATAAAATTGAAATAGCACTATTTCCTGTTGCAACCAGCTCACATATAAGGACCATATAAGGACACAATTAAGTGGAAATAGTTTCTACATTGTAAAATACTATGTCTTAGTTTATATAATGCTTATCCTCCAAATGTTGCAACAATGTTGAAACAACCCATAATAAGAACAATAGAGTCCAATATTAGAATACATTATGCTTGGTATTTGATTACTTATAACAAAGACAGCTAAAATTCATTAAGTTTCTACTCCCTTACAAGCTACTGTGCTGAGAATGATTTCATTTAATTCTTCTAACAACCCTCTGATGAAGTAAAATCATTTTGCCCATCTTACAGATGAGGGAACTAAAGTGTACTTGAAGAAATAAAATAACTTTCAAAGATCAGTTAAGTGGCAGGTAATATCTATATGTCCTTAGAGCCTAAACAACTGATGTTTAGCAATATATTGTATTATTAAATATATATAGATGGTGATGGAGTGGTTAAATTGTGAGTGTATGTTGTGTTGTGTATGTGCCTCTGTGCATGTATATTATACATATAGGTATGCATAAATATCTACAACAGGAAAAATTGATTATCAGAAAATTATACAGCTACAGACATTGAGTGTGTATGTAACTAAAGATAATAATCATCCAGCCTAACCTTTCATTTGTGGACTATATTTGGAAATACTCTACTACATGCAAAACACCATGCTTGATCCTCTAGAGCAGAACTGTCTGATAGAAATATAATGAGAGCCATGTATGTAATTTTAAGTTTCCTAATAGCCACATTGAAAAAGGGTGAAATTAATTTTTGTAATGCTACTAGATATAACAAATGATTTCAATCCCTACTTCCTTGCAGATATAAGGAAAAAAGAATTCAGAAAAATTAAATCACTGCCCTATTATACAAAAACAACGCTGAATTTTCAGTTTTAAAAGTTTCTGCTGAGCAGCTTTGGACAATCTACACTTTCAGTTCACCAACTTTGTGACAGGAGGCTCTCTTTTCTGAGATGGTTGTATTTTAAGTACAATCCTTGATGAAATCTTGAATTTCTCTTCAATTTTTTCCTGAGCTATATTTGTATCCAATTCATTCTCTCTAGGGATGTGTTCTAGCCAACTAAATTATGAAGCAAAGTGGTTATTAGTTACTCAGATTCAGCAAATATGCATTGATCATCTGTTATATGCCAACTATAGATATAATTGTGAAATAGTTCTTTCACAGGTGGAGCTTATAGTCTAGACTAGAAGAGAGACAAACACACAAACACATATGACAAAATATGAGTGAATTGTTTCTCCAATATTAGAAACAGATACAGTGTGTAGGCACTTTTCCCCTAAATCTGTACTTATTGCAAAACCACTACACAGGAGAACAAGACATGATTGCATCAAGGATAGTGAAAATAGTAGCCGTTGCCTGAGAAGAATGAAGTTTGGTGTTTTGTCAAATGAGAAATTGACAAATATTTAGAATTTTTGGTGTTTTCAATTTTTAAAATATTTAAAACTTAAAATGATACATGCTGTCTGTAAGTATAAATACAACTTATCATCAACTTTTAAATTTGTTGGTCAATTACTCAACAGAAATAGTAAAGAGAGTTGTAGGAAAAGGACTGGATTAAGAAAAGCATTTACACATAATCATGATTAGTGTTAGAGTTTTTATTAAAATGTAGTAAACGTTGATTATTTTTGGCTATCCACGATTCACACACCATTTGTATTGGGACAGAATTCCTCATTGTGTGGGACTTGAGAGTCAAAAAGAAATATTTCTTCTCCAGAATTTTCTTCACAGGCAGCCTAGACTCAACCATAGTGAACCCAGTGCTTCATAAGAGATGTCCAGTGGCTGTGACACCAGCAGTGGCCTCCTAACCAGACTGTTTCTAAATTCTGACCTTGGCTCTTTTCTTGCCTGCCAACTTTCTCTTGCTTCCTGTCGTTTCCTGATCCCGATACTCTAGCATTCCTGTTGATTCTCTGAAGTACTAATAACCTACCAATTAGTTTGATTTTGTAACCAATTAGCCAAAATTAATTTCAGGCATTTATAATCAAGGATCTAACTTGTATAGAAATTGCTTCCAGGAAGTATGTCATTGGCCTCAAAGTCTTAGGGCAATGAGACTCTTATCTCTGATTAAACTGGGGTTGAAGGCAATGAAAAATTCAGTAAATGCCCAATCAGTATCTGGTAAACTATGACATGCAATGGCAAAACAACCAGTTACCACCTGTGGTTACCATTAATGCAGTGTCCACTAAAGGCAAATTTCTGAGGTTATCACTTTGATTTAATAATAGAACATAATTAAGATCAAGCAATTTCAAGGATGTGGGCAAGGGTGTTTACTTCTAATGGAAATGAATAAAGGTAGAGAAGGAATAGGTCAAAGTTCAAAATTCTTGACTCAAGTTATAAACTAACACTTAGTTCTTAAGTTCTTAAAACTGGAAACTTTCTATCACCATAAAGAATTTATCTTCTTTTATAGCTGCAGTGTTGAAAATCAAAACAAAATTTGAAAATGCAGATTGTCAAATGCATTCATTTGAGTTCACAATAATGTCGGGTCTCCTTATGAAAGTGAATTTAGATTGAGAAGTGATAAAAAATATGACTAGATTATATTGGATGATATGGGAGGATCTGAATGCCTTGATATACCCTGAACCCTAACTCTTACTTCCAGCTATAGCTATCTGGTAAGACTGTTTCACCTTGGTATGGAAGATGGTGGAGTCACTTTTTTTTTTTTTTTTGAAAAAATTTCCTTGCAAGGGAAGTCATTTCTTCTAAAGACTTCTCCACACCTCAACATCTGCAAACTTATTGCCACAATTGGGGAAGGTAATATAAATGGAGGCCAGATTCAAAGTAAAACTAAGAAGATTTCAACCCTAAAGGATTTGGAAGACCTGGAAAATCTTTTTTTTTTTTAAATTTGGAAAAGATATATGGAAAGATATTCTGATATACTAAGAAAGGAAAACACTAGATCAGGTTGAATTTAACAAACAATTCAATTAAGGTGTTTTCTTGGCTGAATGACTAAAACCTGGATTAAAAGTGGCTTATGATCAATAAATTTGAGATGTACAAAATTCCCTGGCATAATGTATGAGAAAGGTTGCAAAGATTCTGAGTGATGAAATTGCTGGAATTAAGTTATTTACTTATTTTTTACTTTTTTAATTTTTTGTAATTAAGTTATTTGTGATATATTCACCCATCCTAACCATATTTGCTAAAAGAGTTCAGAAGATATTCTCTTCACCAAGGTCTTGATAAATATATTGATGAACGGGTGCCAAGCTCAATGGAAAGTACTGTAACATTTCAGATTTGGTGGGGGGTTCTGCACCTGAAATGAGCTTCCTAATATCAATGGAGTAGAAAGATCCTTGTGTAGCAGAAGCCATATAAGGGGTATTGAACAATCAGAGGCAAAGTGGATGTGGCTACAACGATAGGCAGTGATAAGACCTTGCCCTTAGGTATCATCAGTTGTAGCCTGGGAGTATGTAGGAATGAAGGTGACTTAACCTTGGGATGCTTGGGAACCTGATAGGCCCTGAGAATGTAATTCCCAAATCTAAATTCACAGAGTTCCTAGAATAAATGTATGCTCAAGGAGGAATATATCAATACCACCACGGATACATACTATGAATCTTCAGCCCAGTCTTCCTCAAAGAAATCTGTGGTCATTTACCAAATAATTATGTATTAGGGAGAAGGAAATACCCAGAGTTTTCAAGCCTGTTGGACACTGGCTCTGAGCCAATAATAATTCCTTGGTTATCAGAGGACCACTGTTACTTCACTGGTAAGAGCAGGGTGTAGGGCAATTGGCAACAAGTGGATTTGTCACCCAAATCCTTTCTGAGGTAGGATCAGTGGTACCTTAGCTACATTGTACAGTTGTTTTCAAAGTCACTGATTGCATGTCACTGGAACAACAGGAAAATTGGAAGGGGTATGGTCTGAATGATTCAATTTGTTCATCAAGGGTGAATAGAATTTCTGCTATCCTGAAGGAGAAGTGTGGATGGAAACCATGTCATCTCTGGGGCTCCTTCTCATACTATTACACCTCTAGTAAAAGTTGATAGAGGACTAAAACAACCTTATACATTCAAGATACCCAAGGTTTCAGCTCCCTTAGGAATATGAATATGATTTTCCAATGGAATAATAAGCTCCAGTAAGTGCTGCCTGCTTAAACAATTAGAAATCCTGCACTTGGAATAACTCAGTAATTTATCAGACTATGGGTTGCCTTTTAGAGAGGAATAGATGTATTTGGGATTGTAAATGGGTATTTGAATTAATAGAGTGGTAACTCTTCTTGAGGGGAAGGTAAGAATAGGAAAAAGGGAACATATGGGTAATAGGCAACCAAAGGAATAGGTATTTGGTTGTGTTTTTTTTCTACTTATTATATCAAAACTTTTTTTGTTTGCAGGAGTCCCCAGTGTGTGGGACTTAGTGGAAAGCAGGGTCCTTTTATTCACTAAGAAAACTTTATAGAGATAAATATTTTCTCTCTTTAGTTCTTGGTAATGAGAGCATTGGACATATGCCAATGCTTGGTGCTCCCCTGGGGACAATGCATCTTGAGGAAGTGACTCAGGGATGTGCAATAGTTTTGTGACTCTTACCTCATTGAAGTCCTCTGATGTACCAAGCATACATGGAGCCTTTCCAGGAACAATCTACAGAGTTTTATTCTCCTGGGAATTGTAGGAGGATGGAAGTTATCTGGCTATATGGATAATATTTGTTTTGTTTTGTTTTATAAACTTCTATTCCTCTTGTTCTCAACATTGGGCCCAAACCCTTCTCCTTCTACCAAATCTGGTGCCTATAAGCTTCTTGGGATTTCTGCAGACTGAATCAACTTAATCCTCTCAGATACTCAAAGTGCAAATAACTGTGCTTTCGGTTATAACATCCTCATCAGCCCTCAATCCCTCTACTGTACTTTTCATCTAAACCTTGGTTGAAATGTTTCATCCACTGAAGTCTCCTATATGCTTTGTCCTTTTGACTTGACACACTTTTATTTCTTTAATGCAATTTTGGAATGACTTCAGGAGGAATAGAAGATGAATACATCTTGTCAATATACCATATTTAACAATGTGATCCTCACAAATCATCCTCTTTCAATAGGTGAGGATAAACACAGCGCGATGATTAGGTTGTTAAAGTTAGTCAAGAGTTGGCAGTGAATAATATCACTGTGCTCTAAAGCATAGGACTCCATCATTACTAAAACAAGTGCACTATCAGTGATCAGTGATGATATAGCAACTCCATTCTGGATACTTTTTTTTTTTTTAAGTGGAATATGTCAGGATCAATGGGGTCACTTTTGCATCAGAGCTTGACTGACTACTGTTAATGTCTGACCCAATTTTGAATTCTAATTTTGAGGATATTACAGGAAAATCTAGAATATGGACTTGCCAAAAGCTTCATAGGAAAAATTTAATTGACTTTTTATGTTTGCTGTAACTTATTCAGTTAAAATACTTTTGCAGACTTTTTTTCCTAGTAAAATAAAAAAAAAAGGTTCTTCCCTATGGCTGAGTTGAGAGTATATGTGTGTGTGTTTCTACCCTATCTAAAACACAGAGAACCTCAAAAATTGTACTGGATCTGAAATTCAGATATTTTCATTCCAAGATTAGGAATCAAGATTGTTTCCAAATACCACTACCATCGTTGAATTTATGGACTTCAGATGCCCTGGACTGTTCCCTTTTGAGGACTCTGACTGAGATTCTGATCTTTCTATAGTTGGCCTGTGAGATTTAAAAGACAGAAGGCTCCAGTAAAGCACAGAGAATATGCCTGTAGTCAAGGGATACGACCTCAGTCAGAAAAACTGGGAAAAAAAGACCATGTCAGTCTTTACTTCCAAGAAAAGCTAGTTGCTGTTTTGATAACGGTAATGTCCCTTTAGTTCAAAGTTACCAGCTATCAAAACAAGTTGCAGTTCACAGCAGACTAACCCTTTTCCATTATGAAGAAGTAGAATGTAGTGTGATTGAGTTCAAATAAAAATATATTTACAGAGAAAACTAGGCCCATGAGAAGCAAGCAGAAATTGGCAACAAGCTAAGGTTTATAAATGTTTGAGCAAAAAATTTCACCATATATGATTTACATTCATAAGACTAAGATATCATTAGAATAATTGTATTAGAAGGAAATGATGTTCTAAAAGATGACTCACCAAAGAGATAGAGTAATAGAAAGCAATCGTCTATCAAAACAAAATACAGAATCACTCTTGCTCCATCACATGTGTTAACTGTTCAGCAAAACGGCTCTGCTGTGCACTTGGTATGAGGTTTGAGCAGGAAGTATTATTGTCTGGCATCAGAGCCAGGGCAGGATCCAGCTTAAACCTCCAAGTCATTGCATAAGGAAATATGAAATTGCAGAACAATGTGGGTGGGCAACAGAGTTGACCTGACTCTCGTTTATTAAATAAACACAGATTTGACTAGCTGTACTTTTGAGAGCTTTAGCAATGGCATTGCCAAGGTGTAGCACTTGGGGGAGAGGGGGTTGGACCCCATCATAAATCTCCATGAGCAACCTCCTCCAAGTCACCCCTAATAAATTTATAATCTAAGCAATCTAAGGGAAATCAAGTGTGCTTACGCTTCAATGTAGCTTCAAGACAAATCAATTAGCCTCCATTTACAAAAACCTTGTCACCGCAAGTCCTTTCTATAAGAAATTTTTGGAGCTGCCACCCCACTAAATTTTAGTCCAGGTCTTGAGATTACGTGCCATGTTGGTTCTTGCTGAAACCAGAACACTAAGGGGCCTCCTTGTTCTTCAGTCCTCCTGTATCATTATTACATTTGCTGGCAGCTACAGCAGGTAAAGAAAACCGTGTTGTTTGTGTAGTATAAAAGATGACTTCTTAAAGATGTGCAGACAGCAAAACCCATGCTTAAGCAATTGTAAAAACAAGAAAAACCTGAAAACAATTAGTAATCTATTTATACATATAAAAACTGAAAAATGATTTCTTACTGTATGGACTGGAGAGCGCTCTTAAATTTTTTTCTTTTTAAGCTTCTTGGCAGAGAGAAGCATATTCTGGTTCTAGACAGAAAGGAAATCATAGAGGGAGGTTTCGCAAGTGCATGAAGTGGACACATTCGGGTGAGGCATGCCCATTTTAAGTCAGGTGCACCTTTCCATAATGTTTGTGTAGAAAATAATAAAGTGAGTACTGTACAACTTTTCATCACATTGCACTGTTGCATTTCCTAATTATGATATTTGTCAGTGTAACCAGTGAAGTTTTAATATTTATAAAATTACTATGCTCTAAGCCTATGAATTTTCATAGTATTTGAATAAGAGAGCTTGTGAGTCAACATTCTTTTGGATTTTGTTTGTTTATTTATTTATTTTATTTTAATTCCAGCATAGTTAACAAACAGTATTATATTAGTTTCACATATACAATATAGTGATTCAATTATTCCATAAATCACTCAGCATGACAAGGTCCTTGTTAATCCGCACCCTCCATTTCACCCACCCCCTCACTGACCTCCCTTCTGATAACCATCAGTTTGTTCTCTGTAGCTAAGAGTCTGTTTCTTGGTTTCTCTCTCTCTTTTTTCCTTTGCTCATTTGTTTTGTTCCTTAAGTTCCACCTATGAGTGAAGTCATATGGTATTTGTCTTTCTCTGACTGACTTATTTCGCTTATCACAGTACTGGAAGTCCTAGCCACAGCAATCAGACAACAAGAAAAAAAGTAAAAGGTATCCAAATCCATAAAGAAGAAGTAAAGCTTTCACTATTTGCAGATGACATGATACTATATGCAGAAAACCCAAAAGATTCCACCGTAAAACAGTAAGTCGCAGGATGCAAAATCAATACACAGAAATCTGCCGCATTTCTACACACTTATAATGAAGCAGCAAAAAGAGAAATTAGGAAAACAATCCCATTTACAATTGCACCAAAAATAATAAGATACCTAAGAATAAACCTAACTAAAGAGGTGAAAGACCTGTACTCTGAAAACTATAAAGCACTGATGAAAGAAATTGAAGGGGCACTGGGTGGCTCGGTTGGTTAAGCGTCTGCCTTCAGCTCAGGTCATGATCTTAGGGTCATGGGATTGAGCCCCACATTGGGCTCCCTGCTCAACGGGGAGTCTGCTTCTCCCTCACCCTTTGCCTGCTGCTCCCCCTGCTCACACTCGCTCTCTCTCTCTCAAATAAATAAATAAAAATAAATTGAAGATGACACAAGGAAATGAAAAGACATTCCATGCTCATGGATTGGAAGAAGATATATTGTTAAAATGCCTATACTGCCCAAAGCAATCTATAGATGTAATACAATCCCTTGGGTTTAGCTATCTGTTATTACCTGAAAGCACTTATCATGTGACCTAAATATGTGAAAGACACTCTGCTGGGCGCCATGTGAAACATGTTTAATGGCACCATGGTTTTTTGAGATTGCAAAGAACTTAAAAATCCATTGAGTCTAACTGCCACAGCTGCCCTGTTTAGACTTGAAGTCGTATTCAGAAGATTCCCACGCTGACATAGAGATAGCTACTCTTATAAATAAAACACAGAAAAAAAATATGTACAAACTGTTAGGATAGTATTTTTGATGTGGTAGAGTCTGAAAGGTATCATGAAAGCTACATACCCAGAGTAAATAACAAAATTAGTTTTCTTATTTAGCCACTCAAAATATTCTTTCTCTAGCCAGAATGTTGAAACTAGTTTCATAGGTTTGTGTCCTCATAGCATGTAACTCTTTGGATTCTTTGGTTTTTGTTTTTTTTTTTTCCACCACAACTGCATCTACATTTCATAAACTGTCGTTTAACTGGACAAAACTTCTGGCCAGATGTAGCTGGAGTGTTTTTGTGTATGAGCCATTGTCTGCTTATTAAGCATTGTCTGTAATTTCAATATAAATTGTTGAGCAGACATTGCTGCTTACGGAAAATAGAAGTTGGCCTTAAACACACCAGAGATACAATGGACAGCAATTCTTGTGAGAATCAAGCAATTCTCTGTGATAGTATTAAAGAAATCAGCTGAAGGCAATGGATTAAGAGAGGCCTATTTAACCTTGAAAGGCGTTAGATGCATGTGGGTGCTTGTAATATTCTGAGGATGGACGTCTTCATGATGCCAACAGTGAAGAGAACTTCCCCTGGAGGAAGGCAAAATGAAAGAACTTTTTTTAGATTCCAAATGGAAAAGGAACCCCCCCAAAAAATTAAAAAATAAAAAGAAAGAGACCTAGGGAAGTTCTTCAATAGAGATGTCTTGGCTTTCTCAATCCATGAGCCATTTTGCTCCAGGGGATACATCCAAACATAAATTTTATGCAGAGACCCCGTGATTTGGCACCATGAGTTGGCGTATAATCGAACCCACTCACAGGATCTTAACCTTCTCTGCCAGGGGAGTCATCATCTGAATGGGAAAAACCATTGCAAAATTTTCCCTTCATCTAAAAAGAATGACTAATTTTAGATGTATCACAAGGAAGTGTTTTGTTCCAAACATAGTTCCTAGAAATAGTGGGGCATTCCAGTCCAACAGATGAAAACCTTCCTCACAAGAACCAAACCAGTGTATTCTGCACCACTTGTCTGTGAATCCAAATTGTCTGCTTTTAAGAAGATGAGAAGACAGTTAGGCTTCTAAAAGAATGGATAATTCCCAAATCTCTGTGTAGATTATCTCTAGATTGTAGAATATTTACAGCAAAATTTCATTCCCAGGAGATCTCCTCCTCATCACTCTTGGACCCATCGTTTCTTGCTGCTCTCACTTGTTAAGTGAAAGCACATTTTATCATCAGGCTAAACAAAGCTTGGTTGAACATTTAAATCTGTTATATAATTTTGACAAATTAAAAAAAATTAAATGTGACTTTTGAATTAATTTTACAATTACATATATAACATGTTAGTAAATTTTTAAAAATTTAAATAGAATCAATACTTAAAATTTTTCATTTAAGTTTTAAAGATGCATCGTATTTTGAGTTTATTGAACTGAAGATGGACTACTGAGTCTAATTTTTACATTCTCAATAATTAATTTAGATCAGTAGCTTCATCTCTCTATTCACCTGTATAATGAAAGAATTGACTTAATTGATCTGTAAATTATTTCCACACCTAAAATTCTTTGATTCTAAATACATGTTCCTTCTCCTTATATCAGAAATAACCAGCAACATCAGGTGGTATTTATTAAGTGCTGAATGACTGTGTTAGATAAGGAGAGAGATATCAGTCCTAGTCAACACGGCAGGATAGATTCATGGAGGATGTGTGATTTGAGCTAGGGCGTGGAAGTGATCAGAATTTTGATAAGTTAATTGCAGAGCATCCAAAGCATGGGGGTGTGGTATAAGCTTATGTATGGAGGAAAAAACTTAAGATGTACCCAAGTCAGGAAGCAGACCAAATGGAGAGTTCATTTAGGAGAGGCTAGTGTGAAGTTTAGAGACCAAAACTGGGAGCATCTTTAGTGCCTGGTATACAGTATACAGAATTTATCCTAAAAATGGGTAGCACATAAACTTTTTTTGTTTTGGAATTGGGTGGTTGGGCAGGGGGGAGCTACATGTACAAAAAGTTCTTGGAAAAGAAGAAAGTATTACTCAGTTCCTACTACCTGTCAGTTTCTGTTTTCATCCAGAAGCATGAACAGCTGAGAGTAAATATTATTTTTTTTTAAGAATTCATTTGATTATTTCGTTTTTAGTCCATGTCAGACTATAGCATGGGGCAAGATGCAGGATTTCTTATATTTGTACATTAGCTCAGATTTCTTATTTTATTATTCAAGCCAATTAATCTGATTACTTCAGGGTTAATATGGAAATTTATTCCTGCATCCTACATTATTGCTATGCACTGTATGTCTGTGCCCTTTCAAACTTCAAATATTGAAATCTTAACCCTCAATATGATAGTATTAGAAGGTGGTGCTTTTGGAAGGTGATTAGGTCATGAGGGTGGAGTCCTCATGAATGAGTTTAGTGTTCTTATAAAAGAGACCCAGAGAGCTCTCTCTCTCCTTTTCTGTCATGTGAGGACAAAGTGAGAAGATGGTCATCTATAAACCAGGAAGCAGGCTTTCACCAAACACTGGATTTGTTGGCACTTTGGCCACAAACTTCTCAGCCTCCAGAGCTGTGATAAATAATTTCTAATGTTTATAAGGCACTCATTCTCTGGTATTCTGTTATAGCAACCTGAATTGACTAAGACAATTATTTAAAAGTCATTTATTTCTTCCCCAAGTATTTCATGTGTGCTATACTTAAGGGCCTGGGCTGAGTTCTGAGAACAGGACAGATATATTCTTCACTTTCTGGGATTTATAATCTCTTTCCATTTACTCCTTGGATTAACTGGTTTTTCAGAACTTTTTATATGATATTGTATATTTTCTTGACAATAGTAAAAAAAACAACTATGCAGTACATATCCACATAGTTTAATGGTTATCAGAAAGCCTTCTTTCTCTCAGGGAATAGTTTGTAGCCAGCACTATTCCATCTCACTTGTGTTGCTAAATCTTCCAAGCTCATAATGAGAAATTCCAAGTATGTCAATTTAAGTAAGGACTTTTAATTTAAACTCTTTTTTTTTTAAAGATTTTATTTATTGATTTGAGAGAGAGAGAGAGAGAGCGAGAGAGAGAGAGAAAATGGCCTGGGGGAAGGGGCAGAGGGAGAAGCAGACTCCCCATTGATCAGGGAGCCTGATGCAGGGCTCAATTCCAGGACCCCTGAAATCATGGCCTGAGCCAAAGGCAGATGCGTAAACAACTGAGCCACCCAGGTGCCCCTAATTTAAACTCTTTAACTTGCATAATTCTCCGTAGAATATGCAGATCTGAAAATTAAAAAATTCTGTAGTTTCTTTAGGGGAAAGGATAAGGAAATGAGCTTGTGTGATGGAGGAAGTAGAGGAAACAACCAGTAGACATCAATGAAAAAAGTGAAGATGGACCCACCACCTTCTAACAAAACTTCAAGATTCATAATTTATCCTTGGAATAGGTAAAAATCTGTATTAGTCCTTTTGTGATCTCATTTCTGCTTCAAGCTTCTCTCTGGTTTTTATTATAAACTGACTTCGTTTGTATAAAATGTGAGGCAATGTAGAGATCATGCAATGTAACATGGTATTGCTCCCATAGTTTTTCAGTAGGCTGCAAAAGAAAGATTATACTTTTCCTAAGTGAGATATTTTAACATTATGAGGCACTTAATACCACTATGAAATTTAGCGTGGTGTTTATATTAGGGTGGTAGACATCTTTTGCATGGAAAGCCCCTCGGTTACCTAAGTCTCACAGTCCCTGGATCAGAAATTATTATAAAGTTTTTACTAATGGAGGCTTGTCAATGTTTTAAAGGATTCCTCGAAGTTTATCTTCTTTTGGAATATATACCAAATCTTGGGAGATGATCCAGTATATCTTTGTGATCAGTACTTTCAATCACATTTTCTTCACTTAAAAGATTTGCCAACTCTATCTATGAGCCATATTTCAAATTGCCAATAATATCAGATACATAGTTTGGGGTGGGTCAGATAGTTGCCAGTGCTGGGCCACTTCTTCCGATGTGGGCAAACTATGCCTAACTCTCTGACCTGAACTGCCCCATATTGTGATGCTACTCATAGCCTGCTTTGTTATTCCAATAATATGCCTCTCCAGGGCTCATAGCAATTCCTATTTTTGACATTTCCCCCTTTCTCATCTTGACACAAATTTATCCTTGTGTATTGGTAAACTATGGAAGTCCATCAGAAAACTGAAATATGAAGATATATACTTTACCTTCCTTGGAAACTTTCCTTGGCCATCAGCTAGGCTAGATTTCTCCTGTTAGTATGGAGATTCCTCAAGAAGTTAAAAATAGATAACCTATGACCCAACAGTTACTACTGGATATTTACCCCAAAGATACAGATGTAGTAAAAAGAAGGGGCATACGCACCCAATGTTTGTAGCAGCAATGTCCACAATAGCCAAACTGTGGAAGGAGCTGAGATGCCCTTCAACAGATGAATAGATAGAGAAGATGTGGTACTTATATACAATGGAATATTACTCAGCCATCAAAAATGATGAATACCCACCATTTGCATTGACATGGATGGAACTGGAGGGGATTATGTTAAGTGAAATAAGTCGAGCAGAGAAAGACAATTATCATATGGTTTCACTCATATGTGGAACCTAAGGAATAGCACAGAGGACCACAGGGGAAGGGAGGGGAAGCTGAATGGGAAGAAATCAGAGAGGGAGATAAATCATGAGAGACTCTGGACTCTGGGAACCAAACTGAGGGTTACAGAAGGGAGGTGGTGGGGGAATGGGGTAACCGGGTGATGGGTATTAAGGAGGGCACATGTCATGATGACCACCGGGTGTTCTATGCAACTAATGAGTCATTGAACTCTACATCAGGAACTAATGATGTACTATATGCTGGCTAACTGAACATAATAACAAAAAAAGAAATTATATTTGCCAAATGCCAATAAAAGTTCATGAATTCTTATAGTAGAATCTCCTCTACCCTCTTCTTTCAATAACTAAACTTCTATCTTATTTTTAATAGGTTCTGAGGATTGAAATTGAGTCACTCTTTTGAGTTAATTAATTCCAATAAGGATTTTTCGAGGACCTATTAGGATGAGTCTATGATTGGAAAGTTTCCTTGGCAGGGAGCATTACCAGGGTGGAGGAACTGTAAAATTTTCTTCCTGTTTTCCAATCAGAAAGGGCAGTATTGTATTTGATTGAACACGGGTGGTCCTTAACACGTTCTCATGAATCAGAAATTACATATGCCAAATGTTACATTGTCATAAAAGCAGCAATAGCATATGTGTATGATGAATATCTTTTTATGTGTTTTATCTGTTTAGAAAAGAGAAGAAAGGATATTATAAAATCATAGTGTAAGTTCATAAGGAGAATAAAAGTTATATGGATCTATTCAATGAATTCAGCTCTACATTAAATGATTTAAAAAGACAGAACTGCCAGAAGGCTACTATATTTAATGCTAGTGTGGTTTCCTGCTGTTTTTGTTTTTTTCCTCTTAAACTTTCTGCATATTTCATATTCTGAGATTCTTAGGATATGAGATGGTGATTGTAGAATAATTTCTAAGCAATAAAGGCCTACTTTTTCCTTTTCTATTACTTTTGTTGATAGCAAACCAGAGATGAAACAACAGGTATAAATGGAAGAAAGAGATATTTTTGAAAGAAAGTATATCCATAGAAAAATGTATTCTAATAATACTGATATTATTTGCAATAGAATTAATATGATCCTCCCTGAGAAGCATGGATAAATCTTGTGTACATGAAAAATCTGATAACTGGCATATAAAGGGTTGCAGTTACTTTAAAGAGTGTTCTAGAACAAATTACAAGTCCTTTTGACTTTGAATGGTCATGAAGTAACTAAAGGAATATACAGATTTATTTGGCAATAGCATCAGAAAATTTTGTTGAGAGCATACACGGAAATGGGGCAAAAGCATCTTTTATATAATTGCAATGGGATATTCAAAAGCAGACTAACATAACAAAGAGGTAAACCTCTTCTTCATCTTGCCATTGTGATCTTATCATGAATTCAAAGGTGTTTGTCCTAAAAGATCCCATTTTATTTGTGACTTGTGAGTAGGCTACATTTTGGATATTCAAATGTTGGTCATTTGGTTTCTCTCCCATGCAGAAACAAATAGATTTTTAAAAAATCAGAGAAAGGAGGACTCGTACTTTGTCTTTGCTCAATCTATTACTTTAGAAATGGAGGGTGTAACTGGACCCAAGCAAGGATATCTCTTGCCAGGAACAAATAGAACCTCATAAAAGCAATTTGCAAAAAAGTAATGTGTTGGTCTTAGGAGATATTCTGCACTTGCCAGTGAAACTAGGAGAAAGGGTTGTAGTCACTTTAATTTTCTGGGACCCATCTGTGAAATGGAGCCCTCTGCTTCTTCCTCTAAGGCTTTGTGAGATTCAAATTAGAAATGTATGCAAAACTGGTTTGTCAAATGTAAAGCATTTTTAAATGCTGGTTCTTAGGTAGGTTCTCTCCAGAAATAGATCCTTAGAAAGGGAATTTAATGGAAATAGTTTTTCTAGAAGATCCCAGAAAGCTTTGATAGGAGAATGAGAAGTGAGACCAATACAGGGTAGGTTAATAAGCAGATTACTGCTATGGACAAATGAAACTCATTCCCATTGGGGGCCTCTGGGAGATAGTATACAGCACACTTCAGACATGTGCCTCCTACCCTGTGAGGAAGCGTTATAGTCTCTTTTCCCACATGACATGGACTGAGACTATACCTGGAGATGTCAATGCTTCAACATTTTTGAACTGCTCTGCAATGTTGGCCATGTACACTAGAGAAATTCCTTAGAGAGAAACGAGCACTTGCATTAGGAAGTTCTGAGGGTACTCCAGAATGGTGAGAACTGGAAGGATGTGGGAAGAGTATCTCCACTGTCTGCTATAATTGCTCATCATCATGAAACAGAATTTGACTTGAAAGTAAGCTTTAAATCCGACCCTGGGATGTGTCTATAGCTGGGCTTTTTATAGAATATTATACCAGTGGGAAGAATTATCCCATTTTATGTGTCATTTTAAATCATTGTTTTATGATAGGTGAATAATTATGGTGTGTGTGTGTGTGTGTGTGTGTATGTATACCCACTCTACCTTATTATGACTTACTTTGTGTTATCTCAATTGAGAGAAAATTAAAAGTAATGCTAAAATATTCCACTTATATTTGAGGTTGGCTGTTCTTAAATTATAATATAAAAATGTGCTATGTGCCAGTGACATACATGATTATTCATACACCTTGATATTGTATAAAAATGTCTTATAAATACATCATTCTAAACTGCTTAAATTTTCTTCTCATAGTTTTATAGACTCATGTAAGGTATACATTTTTATTAAAAGTAGTGATATATGGGGTACCTGGGTGGCTCAGTTGGTTAAGCATCTGCCTTTGGCTCGGGTCATGACCCCAGGATCCTGGGATCAAGTCCCATATCTGGCTCCTTGCTCAGTCCCTCTGCCTCTCCCCCAACTCGTGCTCTCTCTCTGTCTCCCTTTCAAATAAATAAATCAAATCTTAAAAAACAGTAGTGATATATATTGTTGTTTTGTTATATCAATCACTCTATTTTAAATTATTTTGTACATTACTGCAAGAAGCTTTTGTATTTATTGTTGTTGGGCAACGGAAACATTTAGCTCTTTAAGTAATTGATCAAGATTAGTTACTCAATCCATTGTTATAAAATATACATAGAACCTTTATACTCTTTAAAAACTGTCTTTTAATACGATCATTTTATAATGTGCCAGTATGAACCTAAAAAAATGTATGATGATATGAATCTCAGGAACTATATTAGTAACAGTGCAGATTTAACTTTGATAAGGATGGCTCAAAATAATAGCTTACTTCAGGTGGCATTACCTTTTCTTTCATATTACAATCCCATTGTAAGAAGCGCAGGGCTCATACAGCAGTTTCCTGTGTCAAAGGTCAGGCTCCTACATTTTGTTGCTCCTTTGTTTCTTGGCAGTTACCTTATCTGTAAAGCTCAAAATGGCTTACCACCTTGTTTGTAGTACAAAGGGTAGAAGGAAAGGGAAGGGAGGGCATACTTCTTCCTTTTAAAAGAATATACCAGAAGTTACACATGTCACTTCCACTTACAAACCAATGTACAGAACTTAGTCACATGGTCACACCTAGGTGCAAAGGAAGCTGGGAAACATAATCTTTTTTTTTGCTGAGTGACACTGCTTGGCTAAAAATGAGAGATTCTATTACTGTGATAAATTGATAGCTAGCATTTTCTGGCAGGATCGTCCTTTTGGGTCAGACAAATATCCATGTCCATCATTTTCTTGTACACATAGAGCATACCTATTCTTTAAGAAAGGGAAACCTATCCATTTTTAGTATTCATTTCAGAATCCTGGATTTTTGAGTGCTGCTCAATCCTTTTCACTATGTTCAGGGTGACTTCAGGAGACAATAGCTTATAAATTAAAAGACAAATTGTCTGATTATCTTCAGCACGCACTAAGTACTCAATATTCCATTGTTAAGAAGAAATCAATAAATATAAGAAAATGGAAAAATGAAAAATGTAGAGCAAGCATTGGTCTGCAGCAGGTATCTAATCCTGCTGGTCAGGAATTGAGAAGACTCCCTGCTCTAGCCATAGCCTCCATTCTTTGGCTTGCCTAGCTGGCAGCCCCTGATTCTGCTGTCTGTGATGTACTCTTTCAATTGTCCTTCCTGGTCCCTGACTTTATCCCCTGGGAAGTTCCTTGTTGCTCATCTCTGCTCCTGGCCACATCAGTAGTGGGCATGGGGAGGATGCTGCTTTTAGAAATGTGCATCTCTCCTAGCTCACACTCTGCTAGGACAGGTTGGAGGTCTAGGTGTTGCTTTAGGTATTGCAACTCCCATCAAAACCAAACCAACTTTTATATTTTTGTTTCTGGTCCATGCCATATGAAGGGAAACACAAGAGTTTCTAGGTAAGTGTTTTAAGCCTGAAATCACTGGCCTTTTATTTATTTGCCTCTGTGCTCCACATACCCCTCTTCTTTTTCCACTTAAGTGGCTACTTTGAGGTCATCAGAAAAAAATAGGCTTGAGTTTGAAGGCAACCTCCTTAATCTCATTTTGGTCTCTGGGCTGGTTCCCATCATGTGATAGAGAACACTTAGCAGGAGGTGCTTGAAAAAAACTTTACATCCTAGGAATAACTCCTTCTAAGTCTGGTTTTCCAATGTCCCTTCTTATATCCCCTTACATTTATGTATAGAAAAGTTAGATTTTTTTTTTTAATCTGGTGAGTTTTCAAATCCTGAGCTCTCATTCAGCTTAGATTGCTGATTTGGGCCATAGCAAAAGGAATCTCCATTAGCAGATCTGTGTTCTCTGCAAAATCTGCCTACAGATTTGCTAGGTGTAGCTTAAGTGTGTCTCTCTCATAAGACTTTGCTGAAAATGGTATAACCAGTATACATCAAAAGTTGAAATTTTCTCAGGGTGCCTGGGTGGCTCAGTTGGTGAAGCATCCAACTCTTGGTTTCAGCTCAGGTCATGATCTTATCGAGCCCCATGATGGACTCTGTGCTCAGTGCAGAGTCTGCTTGAGATTCTCTCTGCCTCTCCCTTTGCTCCTCCCCTCTGTTTACTCTCTCTTTCTCTCTCTCTAAAATAAATAAATAAATAAATAAACAAATAAATAAATAAATAAAATCTTTAAAAGAGAAGAATTAGCATCGGGAAAGAAAGTTGAAATTTTCTCAATTTTTTCCCTAAAAACTAGTTAAAATATGATAAATACATCATGGAATCACAAGTGAAAAATTTGCCAAATGTTTTTCCATAGGCAATTGCTTTCTGGCTTGCAATCCTTATGTCATTTCTGTCCTCTACCTGGCTGCTAAGCCAATGCCTGAGTACTCACCTGTGCAGAAGTATCTCACTTTGGGAACAAAATTCACATTAGTTGTAATTTAGGGTGTTATAGCAGAACCCAAAATAGTGATAGCTTAGTTAAGAGACAACTACTGGACAGTCTAGGGATCAAATGGCTGCTGCAACATTTTGCTCTGTTATCCCTAAGGGAGTTGCTCTTGTCAGGGTGGTCCAAGAAAATTTATCTCAACATCTGCATTCTAGTCAATGGAAAGGGGAAGGTAACCCCAGAAGGTGGAGCACTTCATTTATATTTGTATCCCTTTGGCCAAACTTTACCTGCAAAAAAGACCAAAAGAAGACCGTGTTTCACTTATCCATTGCTGTATAACAAGTGACTCCAAAACTTAATATGCTAAAATAAGAACGATTTATCTGCTTATGTTTTTATGAGTCAGCTGGGCATTTTTCAGCTCCATATGATGCTAACCTGGTCAATGCTGCAGTTACTATCAGATTGCAGTTGGGTTTGCTAGAAGGTCCAAAAAGCTTTTCACATGTCTGGGCCTTTGCGCTGTTAACCAGTGCCTTAGTTCTCATCCATGAGGCTTCTCTCTCCTGAAGAACAGCCTTCTTATAGCTTGGCAGCTGACTTCCAAGAGACTGAAAGGGCTGGGATTCATAAGGAGTGCCAGGACTCCTAAGGTCTAAACCTAGGACTGCAGAGCATCACTTTTGGCATATATTTTGATCAGAGTAAGTCACAAGTCCAACCCAGATTCAAGGGGGTGGGAAATAGACTCTACCTTTCAATGAGAGGAGTGATATGCATATACATGGAGGGTGGGATTGTTGGGGACTATCTTTGAAGACTACTTCCCATATTTTGGATGATGATGCAACAGATAAAAATCAGGTCTTTATAATCATGAAAGAAAGAGGAAGAATAGACAATGGAAGACACTCAGCAACCTCTACCAGAAGGTTCTTTCATTAGGTTTAAGTCATTGTCCCTAAAATATTCCTGCATATTCAGAAATCATAAATTATCGCAAATGGTTTCTATAATTTTAGTGCATTTTTATAGAGTTGAAAATTGATGAAACTTAACATCATTTTGTTTTCAAGCTTACCTGACAGGTATTTATAGTTATGCATTCTTGTAGGAATCAATTCTTTTATTTTATTTTGTTATTTATTTATTTATTTATTTATTTATTTATTTATTTATTTATTTATTTTAGAGAGGGAGGGAAGGGGCAGAAGGAGAGGGAGAGAGAGAAACTTAAGCAGGCTCCATGGTCAGCATGGAGCCCAACTCAGGGCTGGATCTCACAACCCTGAGATCATGACCTGAGCCAAAATCAAGAGTCAGACACTTAACCAACTGAGCCACCCTAGAAATATTTTTAAATTGTGTTATTTTTATATAGCTAGGGCATCTTGGGTTACACAAATCTCTACATGGATTTACTTTCCATGTTCATAGATTTATGGACTTGAGATTGGGATGGAGTTAACATTTATCTAGCTACATTACCTATAATAATCAACATTTATTAAGAATTCATGCTGGTCTATGGTCATCTCATTTAATTCCCACCCAAAACTCTTCTGAGTTAATTTTCATTGTCTTCATATTATACGTTAAGGAAGGAAGACTCCAAAAGGTTAAGCAACTTGCCCAAGATTACACAGCTAAACAGTAGCAAAGATAGGAATTGAACTTGGGCTGAATGACTACAGAGCCATGTTCCTAACCCTATGCACTTGAACTTTTCCTATAGTCTAACCCATTTGTTGAGATATTGTCCAACCTGTGTATTAACACCTTCTGTGATGGGTAATTCTCTACTTCCTTAGGGTAATGAATTCTATTTTTTCATTTTTACAGTAGGTAGAAAAAAAAATCTGACTTCAAACACAACTCCATCTCCCTACAGTCATAAACTATTTTTAGCTAAACTATTTGGTGTCATAAAGAAAATGTCTTTCCTGTATTTTATATCACAGGTATATGAATATATGAATATGTGATGATAGCTATCACTGTGATCTCACACTATTTCATCATCTTTACTACAATTCTAGCCACAGATTCTCAGGTGATACTCATTAACCCTTACAATCATTCTTCTTTGGATACACAACATTTGTCAGTGGTGCTTTGGTAAATTACAGTGCTCCAAATTGATAAAATTCATCAGGGATGGGCTGGCTGAAGATTACAGCACGTGAGCATTTTCCTCATTTACTACTCTGCCTAATAGGTAATAAGACATCATGGAAAGACCGGAGCTTTGGAATCAGACAGACCTGGATCTGAGTCAGTGTATTACTATTTCCACTACTTCCTAGCTCCGTGCCTTTGGGAAAACTATTAAGCTTGGTTATTTTTTTTCACCAGGAAAGTAGAGATGAGTAATACCCATCTTAGAAGGCATTCTACAGATTAAATGAGGTAGTGTGTGTAAGGTCTCTGTCCGGAACAGTGTTCATACATCAGGGAAATATACTGTTTTATTATTACAATTTAAGTTAACCAACTTGCACATTTCTCTAGGAAAAAGGCATACATAGAGAAGTAAAGAAGGTGTTTAACTGCCTCAAGATAATGTTGTTAGGAGAGTTTGTTGTGAAGATCTTCATATAAGTCAAGGTTTTGGGGTCAGTTCAGTAAATTTCTGCATGTTTGGGAAGATGATCACCCTGAATTTGACTCAGTAGAAATCTTATTTTTAAACAGTAATTAAAAGAATGGAATGGTTTTCTTATTTTTGTTGGAAGGCTGATATCCTAGGATTTTTGCATCCAGCATCCAACTGATTTTAAGACTCTACCACTTCAGCTTTTAGGAATATTTTATTGTCTAGCAATTAAATTTCGATGTTTGTGTTCTTTATATTCAGTTCTCATTTATTGTTTTAAATATGCCTTATGTGTTCATTTAAAAAAAAAACAATAGGTTTCGTTTTTTAAAGTTATCTATCAACCTCAAATATTGTCTAATAAACTGTTAAGAAAGACAACATTTGCCATTTTCCATATTTGTGGAAAAGACATGATTTAGCAATAGTATTAAGTTAAAGTCAGAAACATAACTTTTTTAATGGATGCAGAATGTGACAGTTGCTTAATATCTTCCTTCACTTGCAACATTTTTCTGGAGATAATAGGAAACACCAGCCAGAAAGCACTTAGACTAACTTAAAGTAATATCTGTGACTCTCTCAGTGGCTCATGGTATGGTGTTTACCTATCCTGCTTTGCCAGGGAAATTCCATGTACAGAAATTTGAATTAAATGGGAGAACCATTACATTTGCTTTTCAGAGAGAATAATAGCACCATAAAGTTTATAACACGATACATTCTGTATTGATATAACGGTGATACAAATGAACTCTTCTGAACATGTTGTGTTTGTTATTTTGGTAAATTCTTCAAATATATCATGGAATTTAATTTCTAAGAAAATATGAATTTCGAATTCCCTCAATTTTGATATTTCCAGTTCTAACAGGCCAATTTCTGGTTTTGCTGGTTCTTTAAAGTCAATTCCTTCTTCATTAATTTTTTATTTTGATTAAGCAAGCTGTCAATACATTGACTTAAAAGCAGAAATTGATTCAGAATTCTTGTATCATGTCTGCCCCCTTATTTTACAGTGCTTTTGTAGATTTTTATTTTCTCCTCCAACTTTAGTAAGCATTTGTATTGTCTTGGTCACTCCTCTTGGTCTTCCTATCCTCGTTAGAAAGCATTAAACACCATTATCTCCAGATTAGGAAATGTATCCCTCAATACGGTAGGTGTATCTTCCAGTGATAATAATAGCCAGATCATTTTCAAAGTTCCTTCCTGTGTAGATAACTTTTATGACAAGTCATATTAAATTCTTGGTGCTAGAATGGAACAACAGAAGATTATGGAATGGAAAAGTTTTCACAAACTCTGCAGATTGGGAAAAAAACATATACATAAAAAAGGTAAAACAAACCAAAAAACAAGCACAGCAGTTTATGAAATCTCCACAGTAGTTTTCCTACCTGTGGTAGAGGAGATGAAAACCTCATCATCCTCTCATATTCATTACATGTCCGCATGACTTTGACCTTGTGTACCATCTGGTTCATGGTACAAGAGTGAGGAAGAATGGAGTGCAAAATGATGAACTTATTGTCTAAGATTCCTGAGGACTAATTACTGCTCTTCCTTTCTGTAACCTGCCATCTTAGATGATTGCCACATATCATTTAGTTTTGGGTTCACCATTTACATAATAAGATATTGTCACCGCACACTTTCCTCATCACACTAATTTGGAATAAATAATGGTGACAAGGAATATACTTGACAGAGCTGACCATCGGAATGTCCAGCTCTAGGTCTGGGCCTGCCTTTGTATTCCAAATTATCCTGAATACTCATTCAGGCCAGGGCAAGGTAAGTAGCACTTCCTTTTAGCATGGGAGACTTTTGGACTGTTATAAGGGGACGGGAAAATGCAGGCAGTGATTTACTAATTCTACATATAGGTTTAAACTTGATCATTATAATCAATGTCTAAAACCATGACCATGATTTGCTTTGAAAATTGAACTCCAAACCTACGTTTGCAAAGCTAGTTCAACACTCCTTTACGTAGACTATACTTTCTCCTTCTGAGCATTTATAGCTTCCTCAATATTGTTAAAACCAAAATAGATTTCAATGGTATAACTGCCAATTATTTTACTTTTGTGACTTTGAGCTCTAAAACATTATTTCTAAATCTCTGATTGTACAAATACCAAAGAATTGGTTAAGATCTCCCCCAAAATCTATTTTCCTCAAATTCTTAAAATCTTGATTCCAAGGCATGTCTCCCCCAAAAAGTGTCATTTCAAGGTTTCCATCTAACAGTTTTTATTTAAACATATTTGGGGGTGGGAGAGTCACAGAAAGTAAATGAGATGGAAACACCCCAGGGCATAACCAGTAACTTATCAGAGGAAACAATACAGAACTGGATTAATTTACAAAAGCATCCCTGTACCATGATGGCTTAAACTCTGAACTTTAGAGTGTCTCCATCTTCATTTATGGACCAAGGAAAGTAGGCATTAGCATCACTTGGGTGGGCTATACTTCATGTAGTCGGAACTTGTGGGTTTCATGTAAAATGCATTTTATGTAAATACAGAGTTTTACTGAGCAGCAGGGGTGAAAATCTGTCCTATGTTTACAGTGCTAAGTGACAGTGTTCATGGGCTGCCCAGTATATTTTAGGGGTATTTGGCACAACTCACGTTTTTATTAGTCTTTGGAAGAAACTGGCTTTCACTTTGTTATCTTCCCAATGCCAAGTTTGAATTGAAAATGAACATTACATCAGCTTGTTTCTTGGACCTTGGGAAAAAGTCCAGCCTGTATGGACAAATTCAACCAGGATGCCAAGGGAAGAGACAGATGATGTCTGTTAAAATGTGTGGTATCAAGTTTTACACATTTTGTTTGGAGTACAGTGCTGTTCCCACCCAATCCTGAACACACACACACGCACACACGCATTTTAAAATTTTAAGTTAAAATCTACTGAATGTACACAAGAATAAAGATGTATGCAAACATATTCTTACACTGAATGTTTGGTAAGAATTTAATTATTCTGTGACAATCAGCCAATTAGTCATGATTATAGTGATTGAGAAAGTCTCATGAGGAAAACACTGAAGCAGTGTCTAAAAAGTGGATTTGCGTGGATCTTTTATTATACTTGTTTCCAGGATAAAACACTAATTGTATTACATATTTGTTTCAGTAAAATATGAAGAAATTATGGCTTAATTGGCCTAGAGATCAAAAGTCCGTACAAGGTCACATTCTTGGTGGCCTAAGGTAGCCAAAGATACTAGATTCAGATATTCTGTGACACAATTACTATTATTTTGTTTCACCGTGATGTGGGCAATTTTGCAGTTTTGGTTTGGGAACAACTATCACAACAAATAGCAGCTAATGTGTTACATTTTGGAGTATAAACAATATTTACTTTATTTTTTCTAGGTTAGCAGTTAGTATGTATCTACTGGCTTGGTTAACTACTGAAATCAAGATTTTTTTTTTAAATTTTACAATAGCCAAGATATGGAAACCACCTAACTGTCCAACAAGAGATGAATGGATAAAAAAGACATGATATATATCATTTTTCAGCCATCAGCAAGAAGGAAATTCTGCTATTTGCAGCAATATGGATGGACCCTGAGGGCATTATACTAAGCGAAATAAGCCAGAGAGCGAAAAACAAATACTGCATGGTATCACTTATAAGCAGAATCTAGAAAAAAGTCAAACTCATAGATGCAGAGGGTAGAAATGTGGTTGCCAGGGCCTGGTGGTGAGGGAAATAGGTGAAGTTGGTAAAAAGGTACAACTTTGAGCTATAAGATGAATAAGATTTGAAGGACTAACGTAAAAGGTGGTGACTTATGTAGATAACATAATGTAATGGAAATTTTCTAAGAGAGTAGAACTTAGATGTTCTCACCCCCTCCCACAAAAAATAAATATGTGAGGTGGTGGGTGTGTTAATTAACTAGATGGTGGGAAATCTTTCACGATGTATAAATATATCAAACCACCATGGTGTACACTTTAAATATCTTACAATTCTGTCAATCATACCTCAATAAAGCTGAAAAAATAAAACATCAAAAGAAAAAGAAGAACAAAAAAATTCTTGAAACCGAGAGAAAATACTAAGAACAAAACAATAAATCAGAAAGCTCTGGGGTGTGCTTGAGTTATTTTAATGTCATGATTCTGGGTGTGGTGATGCTTGCTGGCTTCTCTCCATGGTTTTATCAAGGACTTGCTCTATATTTCTATGATGTTCAGCTTATGGCATTTTTTGCTCTGCTCAGTGTGATTGTAGGAAGAACGTTTCATAAGTCATGCATCTGTAAAGTGCCAACCAAATAGCTTTGATCCTTCTCCTATATTTGGTATACCCACATACTCTCAATTATTGTGTTGGTCAGGGACTTGGGCAATAGAAACTTGTTTTGGTGGGGCTTTCCTTGGAATGAGCTTTTGTAGCAGAGTAAGTAGGAGGAAAATAGTACATATGACACTTGCTCAAGGTAGTTATTTATTTGTGAGTGTCTTAACAAGCCAAATATTTGCTCAAGTTTTAAGGAGTTTGACAATGAATTGCTGCTGTCAGCTACTTTCTGTCCCTAGGTGGTGCCTACCTTTACAAGACTCTAGGTTACTGAGTCTGGGTTGAGACAGACTGATTTGGTCTGCTTTCTTGGCTTGACCTACTTGGAGATAGCTTCAGGAATCTGAGATTGTCAAAAAGAGTTAGTTGTGAGTTTGTTTCTTTCTTTCTTTTCCTTTTTCCAGACCAGATGACTAGTCATACATTTATTCACTCATTCAGTAAGTATTTATTTAGAATCTATGTGGGTCAAGTCTATGCTAGACAACTGATGTACAGTGATGCATGATCTTTTCTGTCTTGTAAAGACTCATACTAGTGGGAAATATTGACCAATAGATACACAATTATATTGCAGTTTGCTGAAGAATAAGTACAGGATGCCAACCAGTGTTTAATTGGGGCACTTGACCTTTTTTTTTTTTTTTTAAGATTTTATTTATTTATTTGACAGAGAGTACACACAAGCAGAGGGAGTGGGGGAGGGAGAAGCCCCGATGTGGTGCTTGATCCCAGGGTCCTCGGATCATGACCTGAGCCAAAGGCAGACATTTAACCAACTGAGACACCTAGCACCCCTGGGGCACTTGAACCTATATTGGAGAGGTTACTAGAGAAAATGAGAACTAACCTGAGACAAATAGTAGTAACTTACATGTGAAAGATGTGAAATTAGAAAAAGAAAAAAATGGAACATTTAAGGCGGGGAGTTTAGTTTTACAAAAACCTAGAAATAATAGTTAAGCTTTAGAATCTACTGTGCTGCCTTGGTTAAATTCCAATAACAAACATATTCTTTCTTTCCAGTGTTTCTTATTGCTTTGG
Organism: Ursus arctos; assembly: GCF_023065955.2. NCBI lineage: Eukaryota > Metazoa > Chordata > Mammalia > Carnivora > Ursidae > Ursus > Ursus arctos. The sequence continues at coordinate 31,055,154 of NW_026623078.1, forward strand.
TCAGACTTAACTCTTATAGCATACCTATTCTTACTATATTGTGTTGCCTTTGGTTGTCATAAATAGTCACCAGCCTTTTCCCTGAAGGTAAGTAGATTTCATTAGGAGCAGATGTAGTTCTAATCTGTAGAGTCTGTAAAACATTCAAGGGATTATTTGGATTAAAGACCTCTAACTATTAAAGAGAAAAATATTATCATTACTTGAATAATACTTTCCCAAGTTGCAAACGAATAACTGGCTCCAAAAATCACATCTCTGTAATTGTTCACACATTTCAGGCAGACATTTAACAACCACACAAAGAAACTTTAACAGCTAAGCTTTCTTGATTTGATTGCTAGAGAGACTCAAAGTTTTTGTTTTAACACCAAAAATTGAATCACTAGAACAAAAGTTAGACAAAAAGTTTGAACGTGAACAAAAGTTCAAGTTTTATAAAACATGCTATGATTGATCTCATTATGTTTAAGACACTACTAGTGTAAAGTGCATCATTATTTTATGTAACATTAAAAATGAAATAAATAAAAACACTACCATTTAAACTAAGGAGGATATGCTTTAGATGTAAGACATCCTCCAATTACAGATGTTAAAATGTGAAATAACATGTATCTTAGTACTGGTGAGTTATGGTTAACAACAATGATAAATATTTCTATGGTGAGTTTGATGGTTATTTTGTCTAAGTGATTTTTTAAAACTATCAAGAAGAAAAACAGAAAATTAGGTCAGATATCAGATGCCTTTTGTTTTAGATCCTAAGTGTTGGAAGGAATGTGATAGAAAATAGAAAATTAGATCTTGAAATGCACATTCAAACTTCTTGAACATATAAAAAGACCATTATCTAAGGGAGAGTTGCTATACATTAAATCTGTGAAGAACAATATGGATAGGGAAACATGATACGGATGTTGACGCTTCCCCCTTTCTCCACCAAGTAGGATGGACAGTCTCGTTAAATTAAAGGAAATTCTCCTTGTGCTTCTGCACTCTTGACTTTTGTGTTCCACAGTCATGAATGTATGAACATAGAGCTAGTAGTAGTCAAGGAGCAGTTACAATAGGAAAAGAAATAACTACTGAGAAGTTTTGAGAAAATGGTGTAAGAATAACCAAAAAGACTGAAAGTGTAGATGAAGATAGATGAAGGTGAGTTAAGGAGTAATCATATAATCCTACTACACACCCTTGGCTTTTAAAACTTCTGCTGAATTTCATTTTCTTTAAGATTTTTTATTTATTCATTAGAGAGAGAGAGAACATGAGCAGGGGGAGGGAGAGGCAGACTCCTGGCTGAGCAGGGAGCCCTATGCAGGGCTGGATAGATCCCAGGACCCCAGGATCATGACCCGAGCCAACTGAGCCACCCAGGTGCCCCTGAATTTCATTTTAATACCATTGCAAGAATGAAGGTGGTAAAAGATCCCCTGGGAGAAGATAAGATTGTAATTCTATATAATATAAAACAAGGATATGATTTATTCCTAAACCACTGTTATCTTTCACTTTTCCTTAATAATCTGATATGACTTTTAGGAGATCCAGGCACAAGCCCTCCTGTCATTGCAGCAAAAAAGGCAGATTTCCTCTTTGTTATGATATAAAAATTTTAGTACTATGAATCAGGGTGCTCTTACAAAGCAAATGAGACAAAAGGAAAATATCCCCAACACAGAGTTTCTACTATTCACAAGAAAAAGACAACCTTTTGCAAAAATTCACATAACGAACAGGCCATTTACAGTTAAAGAAATATGAATTTCTGATAGACATAAAAATATGCTTATTATCACTAGTGATCATCAAAGTATACTGTATACCTATAAATAACAAGATTCTGTTATTACCTATGAGATTAGCAAAAAGATAAGATGTTTGATAATATTTAATATTAGTCATGATGTGGGTAGGAGCAGCTATTTTTATAGCCTCTTTGGAGGAATTTAAAACTTCACATTGGTCAGAAAGTCTACTTTTAGAAACCTATATGCAGAAACATTCACACAAGTTCACATGGATAGATGTATGAGGGTAATCATTGAAGCAATTTTATAATAGCTAAAAATTAGGGGCTTGTGATATATATTTCCCAATTTAAATAAAAATTTTATTGAAGTATAACATTAAAAGGAGCAAAAATCTTAAGTGTGCATCTTGACAAATATGACAAAATGAACATACCTATTTAATTATTTACCAGATCAAAGAATGGAAAAGTATTAGGAACTCAAAAGACTCCCATGCACCCAATCCCTGTCACTATTTTACCCTTCTTTTCATTATAGGTCTATTTTGTCTGTTTTTGAACATTTAATGGAAATGTGCTCTTTTGTGCTTAGCTTATTTTACTCAACATTCTATTTGTGGGATTCATCCATTGTGTTGTATGTAGCAGTAACTTGTTGATTTTCACAGCTGTCTAGTATTCTATTGAATCAATATATCACAGTTTATTTATACATGTTATTACTGGTAACCATTTAGGTTATATGGTGGCCCAGGAGAATGCACCTCACAGACCTCTGACTACAGGGAACAAAATTGATACAGGATGCCAATTGTTATGCTCTGAAGTTCATCACTATATTTGCTTCTTTGGGCTACTTCCAGCTAATGACCAAGTGTGGAAAAGCTGTGGAGGCAGAACTATTACTAGGAGACAAGGAACTCCACTGATGTCTTTCTTTGGCTCAAGAATTCCCCAATGGCCTTGATGAACGTTTCTTAAATGACACAGCAGCCCAGGGCACTTCCACCCAAACTCGCCTGCCTCTCTCCTTCACTCAAACTGCATAGTGATCTGACTGCCAGAGAGAGTCATCAGCGTCTCTCAGAATATTAGTGGTAGCCTCTTCTGCAGGACATAGATGACAATAGGGGAGGCAGCCACATAGCTGGGTTTGTTAACATCCAGGGTGATGATGTGGCCTCCAAGTAATAGAGGCCAGGTAGCAGTTCTTAACCACCAGAATCTAGGAGACTAGAATTATTCTAATGACCAGTAAAGTTAAAGGGAGCCAAGTGGCCTCGATCCACAGAGGCCATCTCCATCTTGTGCAGATGAAAACAGAGCATGGAGTCTTTAGGGACAAAGGGTTGTACTTAACATTTATGATTAAAAGGGAGAAAAAAGAAAAAAGCAAGAATGGAGAAGCAGGAGACTGAGAGTTGTCACCTCCAATAAAAAGAATCCCTTGCTAAGTTTCAAGATCTGAGCCAATGTTCAGATCTAGAACCCACTGACTGAAGGACAAAAGACTTGCAGCATTGTGGAAGGACACTGCAACATTTCCCTCAGTCCTTCCCCCAAAAGGCCCATGACCCATTTACTCAAGTGACTGTACACTGGGAAAAGGGGGAATAACCAGATATTTCCAGGCTACAGGACACAGCATCTCAGTTGTCGTTGATATTCAGTGACCCAAAGCATCATCATGGCCCTTCTGTTAGAGTTACAGTGCAAGCTGGAAATGGACACCAGCTAAGTTACTGCCACATTCAGGAATGGATCTGGAAGACAGCGAAGCTGTCTTGAGTGGAGTGGTGAGCTGTGTTCCTGGTTATCCACCTTGTGTGGAAGGATAAGTGGCCCATGGTGAGATTATATATAGATTCCTGGAGAGTGGCCAATGGCCTATCTTCTCAGGGGCCTAAGAAGAAAAATCCATAGAAGATTAGGAATGAGGAGGTCAGAGATGTAGGCATGTGAATGGGAAAATGGGAGTAGGCACAAAATGAAAATTTTTTATATTACTTATTAACTCTCACTGGAAAGTATCAACCATGGATGAGACACTGAATCAAGAATCAAGTCGACAAGATGACTTGGCCAATTGACATTACCCAGTCTTTGCCATTGGCCACACTAGAATTAGAATGATAAACACATGAATGGAGTGACCCTCATGGTAAAGACAGAAGCCACATATGAACCAAACAATATGGGTTCTCATTTACCAAATCCAGCCTCATTGCCTCTTAATGTCATCAATAGTGACCAACACTGAGCCCCAGATATGGCAGTATTTTTTCAGGAGACCAACCATATACTCAGTGTAGTTTGAATAAATTGGGGCCCTTTCATCATGGAAGAGTCAGCAGCTCATCCTCACAGGCATGGATAATTAATCTGGGTATCCAGATTGTGTTTGCCTTTCCTGCCTATAAGGTCCCCACCAGCCTTACTATCTGGGACTTGGGGAATATTTGATACACAAGTATGGGATTCCACATGGCGCAGCAACTGATGAGGAGCCCTCTCTATAGTGAAGGAGGTGTGGATTGGACCCATGACCGTGGGATACTCTCATCATATCAAGTACTTCATTATCTAGAGGCAGCCAGCCATGGACTGGCTGAATGCTTGAATAGACTTCTAGAGGTACAACTGAAATGCCAACTTGGAGGAAACATTCTGAAAGAATGGGGTACCATCATTCAAGACAGTGTATTTGTCAAGTCAGAGATCCCATGTGATATTCTGCACACACCCCCCCCCCCCAGAAAGGTCTAGAAACCCAGGGGCTGGGCAAGAGTTACTTCACTTAACAATCACAACCAATAGCCTATAGAGGGTCTTTCTCCTTTTACTCACCTCTACTCTGGGTGTACTTACATAGGGTGACATAGTGTCCTTGTTTTTCAAAGACTGACGTCAAGTAGAAGAGTGGATATATAGAACTGCTACCTTCCAGAGCATGTGGACCATTACAGAATAATAATTGTAGAAAAAGAATCCTATCAGTTTTTTGTTTGTTTGTTTGTTTGTTTGTATTTATTCATGTATTGCTTGGGATGTTATGTTTCAGTGTTGCTAACTCTGAGTTCATTATAGCTGAAAATAAGTAGTTACATTTAAAAAAAATAGCTGAATTACATGACTTAAAGAGAGAAAACAATTTCAAGGAAGTTAATATTTATTTAGTGTTGGTGATGGTAGATATACTGAACATACGTTAAAAAAAAACATGTTCTACATCCATTCATTTACTTAATGACAGAGGTAGAAAACTATTCAAGGGTCTGGGGATATACTGATTTACATTCCTATCTTCACAGAACTTACTTTTTATTATAGGGACATGGATTATAAACATATATACAAATAACTAATATAATGACAAGTAGAAGGAAGTTTATGAATAAAACTAAAGCTGGAGAAAGAGAATACATGGTAAAAAGTGGATTGGAAGGGTAATACCATTTTGGACATACTATTAAGAAACATTCAAGTCTGTAGAAACCTGAATAGAGTGAAGCAATGCGCCATGTTACTTCTGGGGGAGGAGACAGCAGGCAGAGGTAACATCAACTACAAAGATCTACTGGAGGGAATGAACTTGTTCCAGTCAAGAAAGGCTAGGGATGCCCAGGCAATGTTGGCAGAAGTTGGGCTTGGAGGTGGGTAGTAGCTGACCTGTAGGCTCTGGTCTGGAGTCTAGTTCATCCTAAATATGTTGGGAAGCCTGTAGAAGATTTTGCACATTAGAAGAATGCAAATTGATTTACATTTTATGGAAACTACTGGTTGCTATTGTGGAGAATAGACCACAGCAGGGGACCAATTAGGAGACTCTTGCTTGAATCCTTGCTGAGAGATAATGGTCAGTGATTTACACCTTAGTGATAGAGGTTTACATTAGGGAAAAATGTTCCTCTAGGTTTAAATATGACTTTTGTAAACACAAAAAAATAAGTAACCTCTAGGATCATCTTGATGATGCCTTAAGTCTGCTAAAAACTTGATCTATAAAATGCAAAATTTAGAAAGTATATACATATAAGTATTTTCTGGTATTTTCATAATTCTCAAATGGGTCTGTAACTTCACCAAGAAAGTGTAAGAAACATTGTGAGGAGGTTGTGATATCCACTAGAGAATAGTGATTTCTGAGATATCCCAAATCAGAGTCAATCTTTCTGACATCCAAGATCACATTTGCCTCAGGACACACTGCAGGGAGGATATCAAAACAAAGTCCTGTAGGGCATTATTTCAATCTTCTTCTCTTTCCTCTCAACTCTGGGTCAAGAAAGCTTACGAAACAGAGTATGATTTTGAAATTTCTCAAGCTGCAAAAAAAGATAAAGGAAACCCGTGCTGGCACAGTGACACCCACAGCTACAGCAGCATGTCTAAGGCCACGCAAGAGCAGCTCCCATTACAGTGCGCCAGAAACACACAGCTGTACAGGAGCCCCTGCTGACCCGTGTGAGAACTCTGAGGATGCCAGATGATTGATTTGCTGTGGTTTTAGAGGACATCCAAGAGAGATCAAAAGTTTAGAGCACAGTTGAAAACCACATCTACTCTCTCGCTTATTTTAATTTCTTCTCTATGTGTGTATGTGTTCAGCTCTCAAATAGATTACCTTGGAAAAAAATATTGCCCCGGATATATTCATCAGTGGTATGCATAGCAAAAATGAATGTGGAATCATCTATACTTTTGTTCAAATCACATTTTTGCTCCTTACTCTGTAAACGTGGATTGTTTAACTGGACTTTCTCTGTCTCCATTTACTCAAGTATGAAGTAGGTGCCGAAGTCAAAGTACTACAGAGATGGTGGTGAGGATGAAACACAATTAATATTTAAAATAAATGTGTAGCCTAGTTCTTGGTCACAGACATAGAAAATACATGATAAATGTGTTCTTTTGTTCTTGGGTCTTTTCACCTGGATGCCAAGGACCATTCTTATTTTTGGGTACAGACATGGACAAGACAGTGTCCTGGACCTCAAGAAGTTGTTGGTCTTATCAGGGAAATTCAAATCAAAACCACACTAAGATACCACCTTACACCAGTTAGAATGGCAAAAATTGACAAGGCAAGAAACAACAATTGCTGGAGAGGATGCGGAAAAAGGGGATCCCTCCTACATTGTTGGTGGGAATGCAAGTTGGTACAGCCACTCTGGAAAACAGTGTGGAGATCCCTTAAAAAGTTAAAAATTGAGCTACCCTATGATCCAGCCATTGCACTGCTGGTGTTTACCCCAAAGATACAGACGTAGTGAAGAGAAGGGCCATATGCACCCCAATGTTCATAGCAGCAATGTCCACAATAGCTAAATCGTGGAAGGAGCCGAGATGCCCTTCAACAGATGACTGGATTAAGAAGTTGTGGTCCATATATACAATGGAATATTACTCAGCTATCAGAAAGAACGAGTTCTCAATATTTGCTGCAACATAGACGGCACTGGAGGAGATAATGCTAAGTGAAATAAGTCAAGCAGAGAAAGACAATTATCATATGGTTTCTCTCATCTATGCAACATAAGAACTAGGATGATCGGTAGGGGAAGAAAGGGATAAAGAAATGGGGGGTAATCAGAAGGGGGAATGAAACATGAGAGACTATGGACTATGAGAAACAAACTGAGGGCTTCAGAGGGGAGGGGGGTGGGGGAATGGGATAGGCTGATAATGGGTGGTGGCGAGGGCACGTATTGCATGGTGCACTGGGTGTTATACGCAACTAATGAATCATCGAACTTTACATAAAAAACCAGGGATGTACTGTATGGTGACTAACTTAATATAATAAAAAAACATTAAAAAAAAAAAAAGAAGTTGTTGGTCTTATACCTGCAGGATTTATTGTCTCAGAGTTTTAAAAATGAAAGTCATCTTGGAAAGTACCCAGTCGTAATAACCCTTATTACCAAATGAGGAAAGAGCAGTCTAGTGAGTGCAAGTTACTTGGCCAAATCCATAAACTAGAAGAAAATATGCTTCCTTAGCTCTCATGCATCATGGGCCCTCCATTGGACACATTCTGCTTTATGGCCTACTGCTCATTTGTGATTGTTCAAAAATGGTGTGAGATTGCTTGAAAACTAATGGTGAAGTCTCATGAACAGAATATATTCTCTTAGCTTCATGGAATTGGATCTTTCTGATATCCAGAATCAAAAAAGTGTGGCCTATTTATTGTACTGACCTTAAACATAATTTCACTGACTTATTAAAACTAAAAGTACCGGGTGATCTTTTCAAATTCTGGGAACTCAAAAATATTTGGCCAAGAGTCAAATGACTGATATAGTTTCCAAATTTTGCTTGTGAAATAAAAGAGAATATTGGTAGTTTAGCACATCCTCTGTGTTTAGGATGAAGTTTATATAGCAGCTTTCTTAGTACAATATGGAAATTTGCCACCATGGGTAATAAGCTTGCCCTTAGACATCTGAGTTCACTTCATGTTTTAAACAAGTAATGAGTAACAAGCACATTCTAGCATAAAAGGTTAAGGCTATCTTTGTTATAATTTTAAATAATTGAGAGTAACGTCCAATTTTATATCCTGAGACAGTATGAATAACTAATAAATAGTGGGGTGGAGGTGGGGAACTCCAAGTTTACATCTAAATTCACAAACCCACTAGCTGATTAAAGTCTCTTGATCTGTCACACATTTCCAGTTTTAGAAACACAGTCTCTGAGTCTCTTGATTCCCAAAATACTCTTTGGGTTTCTTTCTTTTTCCATTGCACTCTTACATTTATTTAAAACAGACCCTGTAGTACTGACTCCTCTACTCACTGAAGAGATATTCTTTCTCCTGAATCTATCTATGGATCTCTAAATTTCTAAAAAGCACTATTGTAATGATAGTCTACCTAATCATTTCAAAAGAACCATAAAAAGTCCATTTATAACATTATTAAAAATGTTTTTTGGGGGGGAATGTGGAGTAGGGAAAAGAAAATCTTTCGAAGACTTGCAGCAATTTGCCAAGAAAACAAGAAGTCTATGCAGATCTATTATATAGAGAAACTTCAGCTTCCAGAAAAATTTGTGCATTACTGAGGGAAGGCTATGGGAGTCATGGAATATACACTTGTGTATTCAGGAACAGGATTGGGAAACATTATTGTTAAGACAATTGCCCAAGAGCCCCATGGCTAGCATTTATTCCAAGTCTGAATGTATCCATAATGACATCAGAATATGTGGATAGATAGCAAGGAATTCTATGAGATTTCTGGGTGTTTGGTGTTGGAAACTACCTTGTTTTCCTGCTCAAGAACTTCCCCACCCTCACAGGGGTCCCTTCTTTTCTACATTGAAGGCTCAGGCCTGACCATTGTAGAGGCTGGGTAGGGCCCTCTGGGACTCTTTCTGAGCCAGAGTAGGATCTTTTTGCTTATAAAGGCACTGACGTCGCCTATCTGCAACTCAAACCTCTTCATACCTCTTGGAAACCACTCTTTTTCACCTAATGTCCTTATTATTCATACTCTAAACTCTGATTTTTTGTTCTACTGGTCTGATTTCATGAGGCTACACCCCAACTGCTCAGATTCAAACTCCCCTTCTGAAATCTGGTCGATAGTCTTTTCTTAACTACCCTGAAAATCTCCAGGTTTTTGTCATTTTATTTTTGTCATTTTATTTATTTATTTTTAAAGATTTTATTTATTTATTTGACAGAGGGAGAAACAGCAAGAGAAGAACACAAGCAGGGGAAGTGGGAGAGGGAGAAGCAGGCTCCCCAACGAGCTGGGAGCCCAACTCAGGGCTCGATCCCAGGATCCTCGGATCATGACCTGAGCCGAGGGCAGATGCTTAATGACTGAGCCTCCCAGGCGCCCCTTGTCATTGCTTTTAAATCCATAGTTTTTTTCCTTGTTCTCCTGGTTCTTCCTGTTTAGTTCTGCCCTAATTCTCCACATTCCAGTGAGACAGTTTACCTATATAATGCCAACCTGCCGAGTATATAAAATGTGCTGTATAGTGAATAAATGAGTAAATTAATTTTATTTATTTATTTATTTATTTATTTATTTATTTATTTATTTAAAAGTTTGCCAGAACTTGACATTCAAGGTCTTCAACCATTCTCCTCCTCCCTGGGTCTGCTATATTTTCTTTTTTCTTCTTTCCACAAACTCTCCTCTTCGACAAGTACAGACCTGCTCATCACCCTCAGTGGGCATGGTATCTTCACCGCCCTGCCTCTCATGGCCTCCCAGTTCCTTTCTCCCATCTTCTTTCCATCAATTTAATTATTAATATCCTTTCAAGCAGTTATGTACTCCCTCTTTTTTAATGCAAGCATCCATGAAAGTTTAAATTCTTGATGCTCTGTCTCCTCAAACCCTGGTGGTACTTGCTTCTGAACTACTTAGTTCTTTTAATAAGTGCCACCCAGCATAGTTAGAGGTCAATATTGGAAATGATTTTAGTAGAAGGAACTGTCCTCACCATTTTTTGTGTGTTCACATTATTTACCTACTCTGTACTCATAAAGGAGTTGGTATTCAATAAGCTTTGTTTAAGAAATAATCACATTAATACTCTTGTTTTCTATATGCAGAGGTTATTTTCACAAAACTGATTAACGTCTCCAAACCCACCAACTCCAAGGAGAAGTCCACTTTAGGCGCATTGGAAAAGAGTTATTGATTGAAAGTAGAGTAGCTTTCTACAGTGGGCAAGCACTGTTATTTTTCTGGAAGAAGGCTAAAACTACTCAGAAAATTGTGCCGAGGCTTGCATGTATTCAGCCTAACTGTGATCTAAGAGGATGTTGACCATTAGGAGATGAAAATGTTTGAACTTGGAGGAAACAATATGAAAGAAAGCCAAGTGACCTAGTTTAAGGTTTCTTTCTTTATACCCCAGTATGGTAATGAATACAATAGGAGAGTATTGAGGTTATAGAATTTTTAAAATTCATCTGAAGGAGGGGATCAATAAGTAAAAATGGCAAACATTCTAAAGCCAGTCTTTAAAAAATTAGAGCAGTCTCTGTTTCTTTTGGTATTAGTAATAAGCAATTGATAATGTGTTGGACTTTTTGAGCAACTATAAAGTCACCATGGATGTTTCCTTATTTCTGTGTGGTTTTTGTGTCTAATATGATGGTGACATCCTTTTGTTGGCATGAGTTCTATAACTTAGATGATCTTTTTAGTGGTTTGTATCCAGCTCAAGAAAGCAACAATAAGCTTCTCCTTTCAGCTTGCCAGGGATGTGGAGTTCTTGACATATGAATATTCCCCAGAGTTTGTCTAAGCCTTTTTAAACTCTGGATGCACTCCATTGACAGCTTCCGAGTTGTGATAAGTATCTACCTTTTATTTCTAATCTGAAGATTTCTTGAGTTATAAAATTACATTTTCTTTGGAGCTAACATTTAAGAGTGTACTGAGATGGCAGACTCATGAATTCCCCAGAACTTTCACAGGAAATGGAGAATGCAAAGGTCATGTAAATATAGTCATAATAATGTCTTCACTGATTGGAAAAACTTAATATCAAACACATTTTAGTTTGAATAGATTGCAGACCAAGAGTACTGCATAGAAGGAATATATATGTGGGTTTTCTTGGGAGATGTGGTTTAAAATAAAACTATATCTTTGGATATCTGATAGTTTCTAAGTCAATATTTGGGAAACATCATAAATACTAAAAGAAAAAATAAACTCTGTGTGTGTGTGTTTTGTTTATATGCTTTTCCTCTAACTATAGTTAGTTATTGTTATCTTTACCAAATAAAAATATCTGGGGAGAGGAGTAAGATGACGGGTGGCAAATGGCTATTCGTTTTTCATTATTACATTACTTTAATACTTAGATTTTTTTTTACTACAATGCTGCATCCATCCATTATTTACATAATTAAAATAATTCTAAAAAAATAATCTGCAGTATTGTCCATGATCACAATTCTGGAAAATCACAAGAAAATTCAAATTGAACTCTGATCATGATTTGTAAAAGTCTATTGTTATCATTTCCTGAGATTATTAATTATATTTTTGTTCTTATTCATTAATTTCATTCAGCAAATACTTAACACTTGCTATGTAACATAACCTGGGTTAGGCACAAGGATACTGAAATAAGTAGGACCTGGATCCTGACCTTTGAGGAGTTTATAGTTTAATATGAAAAGGGGGCATAAAGGATATAAGTAAAACAAATTTCTACAGCTGCTATGATAGAAACCTGAGTAAAATGCATTTATTAAACCATCTCAATAGTTCATGAAATACAGAATAATATAGGAATGAGATCTAATGGATTGCCAGATACCAGATGCAAAGTTGAATAGATGGCCAATTCCTCTTAGAAAGCAGTCTCATTGCTTTTAGCAAGTGGATAACATGGTCTCCTGATATCTGGTAGTTCTGTATGTTGGCATCCTTCTCAAATCCGAGGTTCAGTTGTAACACTCACAGAGATTTTTTCCATTTGAATGTAAGTAATGTAAGATTTACTCACTATCTTTGAACTGTTATAACAGTGCATATTAACTACCTGCGTTATAGTCAATTCTCATTATTCGTAGTAATGTTTTATAAAGTTGCTGTGAGCACTTAATTAGCCCATCCTGAACCACTACTCCTAGCGGAGATAGGGACTTAGGTCCCTGTGAGTCTCTTGTCGTATTTCTGTCAACTGATCAATATATAACTTTGTTTTAGGTGTCTTTCTGTTTATGGACACCTCATTTAATATATATCTCTGATAAATAATTAATTTTATGGCCTTTGAATGATTCAGATCCAGGGGCTTTGGAGGCCATTCGTGTTATACAGGTTCCTTCGCCAACATCCTTATAAAATAGGTTGGTATCATCAGCATTGGAAATCTGCTCTCCCAGACAACCTTTCCCTGTATAACACTTAGCAGATATTTTAAAAATTCTACTGCATCCCACTCATCTAAAGTACTTACCTGCAAGTTTAATGGTTTTCATGCCCGAACCAACCTCGCTAGTGAGAAGGATTTAACATTTTTCTAACCCTGAGAAGCATGACTGTGGATTTCTTTGGTTTTCAGTTTCACAACAGTGTTCTCCACTATATGGTTTGTATTATTTTGTTTTTGTTTCTTGTTTTGTTTTGTTTGCTTTTATCTGTGATTATTGCATATATCCACAAAATGGGCTTATTGCCCATTTTAAAGCTTCCCCCCATACTTTCATCATAAACTACAGATGTTACTTTAGCACTTTCTGGAGCAGGCTTACATACAGATGAGCAAATTTCCTCTTCCTTTTTCTGGATCTACTGTATGATTGGGTCATTAACCTTGAATTCATGGCTAACAACACTAGAACTCATGCCTGAGCAACGCTTACCTAAAACATATTTTCTCCATGAGGCACATGGCAACCTTCTTGCACTTGGGAACACTAGACAGCACTTGGGCACTGCACCTGGGGGCCATTTTAAACAGCAAAATTACAAGAGAAAGCACAAAAATGTGGCACTGGATAGACTACAAAAATGATATTTATTTTGTAGTCGGAACTGAAACAGTCAGTGCCGCCTTACCAACCTCAGCTGGAAGTGTATGTGACAGGCACCCAAATTTCTCTCTGCTCTGTGCGTATCTGTGAATGATCATGAAAACGCTGTGAGATGGATTTTCAGCTTACAAATAGATTTTAGACAGTAAGAAATTTTGCTGACCTAGAGTTCACAAGTGATGAGGACGATCACTGCATGATTTAGAAACAATACCTTTTCTAGTCACTTAAAAAAAAAAAAAGATTTATTTGTTTATTTGAGACGGAGACAAAGCACTTGCAAGTGTGCACACACATTGGGGGAGGGGCAGAGGGAGAAAGACTCTTAAGCAGACTCCCTGCTGAACACAGAGCCCACATAGGGCTCAATCTCAGAACCCTGAGATCATGACCTGAATCAAAACCAAGAGTCAGATGCTTAACTGGCTGACCCACCCAGGTGCCCCTTTTCCAGTCACTTTCTTTTTTTTTTTTTTTTTTTTTTAAGATTTTATTTATTTATTCAACAGAGATAGAGACAGCCAGCGAGAGAGGGAACACAGGCAGGGGGAGTGGGAGAGGAAGAAGCAGGCTCATAGCAGAGGAGACTGATGTGGGGCTCGATCCCATAACGCCGGGATCACGCCCTGAGCCGAAGGCAGACGCTTAACCGCTGTGCCACCCAGGCGCCCCTCCAGTCACTTTCTATCTCTCAGTTGCAGTAGTGATTTTCAGGGCTCTAAACTGGCAACTAACTAGGGGATCATAAACGATCAGTTTTAGGAGAGCTTCCTCAAGATCCTTTTGTGTGGTAATTTCTCCTTTGTCAGCAGTGCGCTCACACCGTTTCTACGAGGGGTCTTACTATTTCAAATAGATCGATGATAAGAACATAGATGTGTATGGCTAGTGGTATGCTCTGTAATGTCTTATGTATGAGTAGCCAAACAATTATACTCTCATATATAATGATTGATTTTAAAAAGAAGGTAAAATTTTAAAAAGAGAGAGAGAAATGACCAGGTGTTATTTAAAAAATAAAAGGAAGAAAGGAATTAAGGTTCAAGAGGTAACAGAAACCTGATTTCACATGCATTTCAGAAAGAATATAGGCCCTAGATATTTGAGGTGGGTTTTTAATAACCAGGAGACTGGAGAAATGGTTGGAAACACCAATAAAGGAGAGAATCTTAATCTGAGAGTTTTACATAGAAAACAAAATCTCTAAGGACTTTCAATACTCATAGCCTAGAAAAAAATTCCAAACAATTAACCAGGGAAAGTACAAACAAACTTGCCATTTATCTTGGACTTGTGTTGGAAAAAACAAGCACTCTGAAAAATTAAAATGTTAGGTCTGAATCATCGCTGATGTAGGGTCTAAATGTGTACTACCCGGGTGGTGCAGATAACATGATATGCGAATTTAACCTTAAGACCTAGTCCCAAATCACTGACATCCCTTGAGTCCCCAGCAACAGAAAGCCAGAAGCCATCGTTTCATAACCCAGGGCATTCTGGACTCCAGCAAGATTTTTAAAACCAAACTAAAAATAAGTCCACTCTAATAGATTGCAAACCTCACAAGAAAATCACCTTGAGAAAGAGTCAGCAGATACGGCCAACAGATGAATTAATGCCGCAACACTCAACATACTAAACAATCTGAAAGAGATTATAAGGTAAATGTGCTTTCAATAAAGAAATGCTTCAAAGGAAAGCCACGTTAATATAAATAGCTCACATACATTAGTTTTAATCTACAATCTCAATTCATATTAGAGTGCTTGCAAAGAAATAAATCCAAAGCTGTCTTTTATGTAGAAGCTAAAAGTGAAAGTTGAGAAAGTCAGATGTGTTTGGATATGTGATGAATCTTTTGGGTTTGGTTTTATGTCACAAGTGTCCATCCAAAAGCTATAATGAAAATCTTATTGCGCCAGGAAAGAAAAGCAATCCCATCAGGAAATGAAAGGAAATTCAAAAAAGTTCAAACAAGCAAAAGTGAAGTGAGAAAGAGAACTATAGGTTAGTATCTGTGTCTAGCAGAAATGTTTTGGAAATACAAGAAGTGTATTTTGCTCTTTGTGTAAAGTTCAATAGTTTAAGATCTCATTATGAAGAAACAATAACAATGATGGAAATGAAATATTGCTACTATGGAACAAACATTTTTATGATAAATGGTAAATTAGCATTAATCATTCAATATGACTTCATTAAATTTTTACCATTTTTCATTGTTTTACCTATTTATTTAGTTCAGTTTCATATAGTTTTTGATTTGGAGAAACAGATCTTTGTGTATGAGGTCAGATCATGGTGTTTTTTGCAGTGGAAAAATAATAAGTAATAAATAACAAATATTACAAAACTACAGGGAATAAAGAAAACAAAACATATTCTAGGGACATTGTAGGGATTAAGAAATATATGCTCGAGATTTCTTTCAATTTTATAAAAGAAAAGCACTGTGTGTGGATAACTGTGGCTACCCTGGCATTTCTCATATGGGAAAACTACTACCATTTTCTTGAAAGTGTCTTGCAGTAGACGTAAAGGGGTATGGAGTAAGTATAAAAAAAAAAAAGGAAGTCACAACAAATAATAACCTTAGCTAACACTTTTGCCAAAATGACCAATATAACAGGCATACTTTTAAGCACTTTACACATATCAACTTATTTATTTATACCAATAATTCCTTTAAGTTTGCGCTAATGTTATTTTCACCCTGCAGATGAGAAAGTAAGGCACTTTTCTAACTTGTTCGAGGTCACACAGGAAATATGTGAGGGAGCAAGGATTCAAATCCCAGCAGACTGGCCCCAAAGTCCATGTGATGCCTCTCAAGGATGCCATAATTAAGAAAGTGGTTTTATTCTCAACTCTGTCATAGATATTGGATAAATCATACGGATTTACTTAATCACTAAAAATATATCAGATGCTACCTTTGTGTCAAACACTGATTGGCACTGGGCAAGATGCAAAATAATCAAACAACTAAAATCACTTTCTGTTAAAAAAAAATTCAAGTATCAGAGCTGTGCATAGTGTCTGATTCTCTCACGTACTTGGAATAAATGCTCTTCAGTCCAATTAGATTCAGTTCAGTTCAGTTTCATGCAACTGCACTGATAAAGCATCTCTTATAATCAGAACCCTGGGCGGTTGGTATAGAAAGAAATAATCCAGCTCTAGACTCCAGGGAGGTCATTCTCAGTGAGGGAATAAGATACATACGTAAATAACTCCAAGAGAAGATAATGTGTTGTAACAAAGGGAGACTAAGTGTGCCATGAGACTGCAGATAGAAAGTTGTAACATTAATTCTTAGAGAAGAAATGCGTATGTGTATATGACAGAGAGACAGAGACAGCGAAACAGAAACAGACAGAGGTAGACTATGCAAAGCAGAAAGAGGATGGAGGGTAGAGGGGGGAGAATAAGAAGATGGTTAATGGAAGTTTTGGCAGAGAAAACAACATTAACAAAGAAAAAGAGAGCCATAGAGGAGCTTGATTTAGGACCAAGGTTTGTGAAGGCACTACTGCCCAAGATAAATGGTTAAATTTCATCATATCCAAAGTGAAGAGAAATGGGGGGTTTAAAAAAGGGAATGGTGTGATCAAGATATGTCCTAAGTAGCCAACTCTGGTATGAGTTGAAAGCTAAATTGAAGAAAAAAGAGACTGAAGAAAGGAAAACATTAAGAAAATACTATAGTCTTCAAAATTTCTACTTTACCACCCAAGCCTACTTATCTGAGATGGGGTTTTTTAATCATATGAAAAAAAATAGCAAAGTGTCCACAGATCTTAGGAGTATGATGTTTGATAATGTCATTAAGAGTCATTTAGGGGCACCTTGGTGGCTCAGTCGGTTAAGTGGCTGCCTTCAGCTTGGTGCCTGATCCCAGGGTCCTGGGATCGAGCCCTGCGTTGGCCTCTCCGCTCAGCCGCGAGTCTGCTTCTCTCTCTGGCTCTGTGAGCGCTCTCGCTTTCACTCTCTCATATAAATGAGCAATCTTAAAAAAAAGAGTCATTTAAACTGGCTTTGGATTTTGTCTACATAAAAAACAGATGTTGACATCTAGATATTTATGATAATGGACCTATATTGGTGAAAATAAAATTTCTTGATGTGCCTAGCTTCAAATTTTGGCTCGACCAGTAAATCAGCTTAATGATACTTGGGAAGTTACTTAAATTCTCTATGTCTTAGGTTCTTCACTTGTAAAACTGGAAACACAACAGTAACTGCCACATACATTGAGTTGAAGGTTTAACTATTCAGGATAATACTAGTATCTGGTAACCATTTTAAAAGTGTTTACTATAATTATGACTAAGCAAAGCTTTAGAAGATGCTTTATATTTCTTTTTCATTAATAAGTTAAAAAATATTTTTTAAAGATTTTATTTTTTTAATAATTTTTATTTTGTTATATTAGTCACCGTACAGTACATCCCCAGTTTTTGATGCAATGTTCCATGTTTCATTATTAGCGTATAACACCCAGTGCACCATGCAATATGTGCCCTCCTTAATACCCATCACCAGCCTATCCCAATCCCCCACCCCCCTCCCCTCTGAAGCCCTCAGTTTGTTTCCCAGAGTCCATAGTCTCTCATAGTTCCTTCCCCCTTCTGTTTACCCCCCTTCATTCTTCCCTTCCTTCTCCTACCGATCTTCCTATTTCTTATGTTCCATAAATGAGTGAAACCATATGATAATTGTCTTTCTCTGCTTGACTTATTTCACTTAGCATAATCTCCTCCAGTCCCATCCATGTTGCTGCAAATGTTGGGTAATCGTTCTTTCTGATGGCTGAGTAATATTCCATTGTATATATGGACCACATCTTCTTAATCCTGTCATCTGTTGAAGGGCATCTTGGCTCCTTCCACAATTTAGCTATTGTGGACAATGCTGCTATGAACATTGGGGTGCATATGGCCCTTCTCTTCACTACGTCTGTATCTTTGAGGTAAATACACAGTAGTGAAATTGCTGGATCATAGGGTAGCTCAATTTTTAACTTTTTAAGGGACCTCCACACTATTTTCCAAAGTGCTGTACCAACTTGCATTCCCACCAACAGTGTAAGAGGGATCCCCTTTCTCCACATCCTCTCCAACATTTATTGTTTCTAAAATAAGATTTTATTTATTTGAAAGAGTGAGAGAGAGAAAGCACGAGGAAGGGAAGGTCAGAGGGAGAAGCAAACTCCCCGCTGAGCAAGGGAGCCAATGTGGACTCAATCCTGGGACTTCAGGATCATGACCTGAGCCAAAGGCAGAGGCTTAACCAACTGAGCCACACGGGCACCCAGAAAAACATACTCTAAAAAAATTTTTTTAAATGTATTTATTTGAGAGAGAGAATGTGCACAAGCAGGGCAGGGACAGGAGGGCAGAGGGAGAGAAAATCTCAAGCAGACTCCATGCTGAGTGTGGAGCCCCTCATGGGGCTCAGTCTCACAACCCTGAGATCATGATCTGACCCCAAATCATGAGTCATCTCTTAACCACCCATGCACCCCATCTGCATAGGTTTTAATCAAGGAAGAACAGAAGGTGAGATTCACAATAATAGTTTTTACCAATCAGAGGACATTAGCTTAAAAATTGCAGCAAGGCATTATATACCAAGAAAAACTAAAAAAAAAAAATGCTCAAGTATATTAATGGGTCAAGTTATTTCCTGAATAACATATTCAGGCATATCTTTTCTCTTTACTTACTTGACCAATGTGTACATGGCAGGATCAGACGAAAAGAACAGATTGACATTTTTGGGTAAAAGCTAGGGTACCTCTAAATTAAGTACATCTCACCCAGAAGCTAAATTTTACCTACATTTTTAGAGATTTTTATTTCCAATTTGGAGGACAATATATCAGGAGGAAAAGTATTTAAACATAGCCAAATGGATTCTATTCAGTTTCTGTTCTTTTTGGTCAATAATTTATCTTCATAATACCTTGGGAAGTAGTCAAATTTTACAGATTCATCCCCTCCTGAAAACTTTTCTCACAATATGTGTTCTTTGTAGTTACCATTTGATATGATAAAAAGTCTATGCACAAATTATAACTTATCACATGCTGACCAGTTTTGCTGTTTGATGTTTTCACTTTGTTTTCATTGTCAGTCTATTTCTAGGATTCTTAATCTCAGAAGTAGATGGAAGGCCAGGGTTTCTATTAGGACTTTTATGGTTTTCTGAAGTCTTCAGAGACATTCTCTCCCACTAGTCCCATGCTGAAAGATTGGAATAGAAGCCAAAATCCAAAGGCAGAAACTCTGTCAGAAGTTGGAGTTTTGCCTGTGACTTGGTGGACCTGTTAAACAACCTTTGAAGAAAAACAGATTTCAACTATATCAAACATAGTGAAGGAGCGAGTTCAGAAAACTGTATTCTTGGTTTGGTAAAAGTCCATGAGCACTGGCTCTGTCCATAAATGGGTTGAAAGCAATGAAGGGCTGGAACATTCACTAGTCCTGTAGGCATTTTCAATCTTGCTTAATGAAAACTACCGGTGGAGACAAAGAACGAGAAAAAACACAATGTACCTATACATCTCTCCAGTTGCCTCCCACACAAATGTTATAATATGTAGATTTGTATCAGATATTTTTCTGCTTTCATGTTTATATTGAGTAATATACAGTGAAGTGATACAGTCTAAGGCCAACTTCAGTCTTCTCTCCTGGAGCTTAAGAAGAATATATTACAACATAGAGGTGCCTGGGTGGCTCAGTCAGTTTAAGTGTCTGGCTCTTGGTTTTGGCTCAGGTCATAATCTCAGAGTCATGGGATCGAGCCCGGCGTTGGGCTTCATGCTCAGCATGGCATCGGCTCGTCTCTCTCCCTCTGCTCCTCTCCCTGCTCTCTCTCTTTCTCTCTAAAGTAAATAAATAAAATCTTTAAAAATACATACATTACAACATAGCTTTTTGAATCAGCAATCTAGACACTACCCAGAAAATGTTTTCCTGGTTTTTTCCTATTTCTTTTCTTTGGCTACTCCCACTTCTAGGGCCAAAGGTAAGAATTTTTCCATGATGGACTGTCATATAGATTACGCAATAAAGTATTTGTGAACAGATATTTCCTTTCTACCACTTCCATGACTTTCCAAAGGCCACATATATGATATTCCTCTGTCGATAGTATAATCAGGTTTTTATTTTATCAGGTTGGAAAAAAGTAGGTTTGCTGAGTTCTACAACATTAAAAAGCTGATGGGCCAACTTATCCTTTCTGTATTAACTCTAAAACACAGGAGAATGATTTTTCTAAACTTCATATACCATTTGGCTGTCATTCTCAATTAGGTTCTTGACAACTATGATTGTAAAATAATATACCTGGGAAAGAGAAAGCAATAATTAATAATTATTATTATACCTGGAAAAGTGAAAGCAAAGATAAAAGTTATCAAATTTACATAACACATTGAAAGGTGTTAGAATAAATGTATAAGAAGATGATTCAAAGTTGCAGCATACTGTCTTCATTCTACATGTCTTTCCAATTATGAAAATCCCAAATGGTAAAACTATGTTTGTTGATTCTGTAATTCCTGTAGATTACAACTGAGAGCTCTGTAAGCTACATGATGGACAGAAGAAATCTATCCCTACTCTGGAAGATCTCAGAGAGGAGTGAATGATGCCACTTCCAATCATCAAGTAAAAAATAATAATAATGTTGTTGAGCCTTTTTAATTGAAATAGAATTCTGATGAAAGCCATCTGTTAAGTAATTTTCAAAAGAAATGACTGCTCAATTGGTGAAAATGTCTCAAGATAATATCATGTTAGACATCATAAAGTGAACACGGGATTAAATAAGCATTGTAGGCTATACCTGGAGTAGATTTGACACACATTTTGAGACATTTTTTAATAGCACATTCAAAATTTACTCCAATGTCTGTTCTCCCTATCCTGCCTAGACTTTATTAGCTGAAATGGAAGACAGTTACATTTCTCCGTTTCTCTCAAAGCATAGATTTCAGTGGAGGGTCAGCCCAACATTTTGTTGAAATAAGCTTGTCAAATGATTCTTACATTGCAATGAAAGATGATTGTTTCATTTGGTTGTAATAATATCCATTTTAAAGAAATAAGCATCTGGTCACTTTGGGGTGGTGTTTAGCAGTAATTTTTTTTTAGTATTTCAAGCTTTTATTTAAATTTTAGTTAATTAACATAGAATGTAATATTAGTTTCAGTAGTAAAATTTAATGATTCATCACTTACATATAACACCCAGGGCAGTAATACTTTTAGTCACATGTGCCTTCTTTGTAATCAATTAAATATCTAAATGAAATGACTATAAAAGGACTATGTTACAATTTTGTACTAGCAAATTCTATTCCCTAACAAAGATAGTAGTTCAATTGTGTAGGGGCAACTGAAAGAGGAAAGACTCTCAAGTGAAAAACTAACTTTTTTCTCTCTGAAATATTCAGCATCTGAGACACATTGTATAGTAGATTTTGTAACCATAGGCCATCTTAAATGTGCATATTATGCCTGCTCAGCTAAAATATCACAAGAACAAGACTCACAAGTGTAATGTTAAAGATAGATACGTCAACTTATGTCAAGTATTAAAGTTAATAAAAACAAATAAGAGGTCACAACAGGAGGAGTTATGTCATGTTTTGAGAGACATGAACTAATTTGGTCTGAGTGTTTCTCCAAGAAAGGACAGCTAATGTTAATTTATTGTGAGAAAAGTTTCTCCTCACAGTTGCAAAGGAAAGAGGACCATCACAACTTGTTTCTTACAACTTTGTATTTCTTTAGCAATAGATTTAAAGTATAGTTTTAGTAGCTTTGGTAGATAAGGAAAGCTGGAAGAGTCTACATGGCCTTGGTTGTTACCTATGTTTCAACAAGCCAGCATGTGAATATAGAGCTACTCGTTTTGCAGTATCAAAGAAGAGGCAAAAATTTATCTAGAACTATACTTACTATATCCCAGAAATGAGAAAAAAGACAGATAATTTCCCCTCCCAAAATATATACTCCTCACAACATTATTGAATCTCTAGTAAGCATTCTAAATATCCTAAATATAATTTCAAAAATAAAGTCAATTCTCTTTATTCATGGAGTCTGTATTTGCATATTCGCCTACTTGCTAAAGCTAATTTGTAGCCTCCAAATCACCATTTGTGGCAATTTTGTGGTCATGGTGAAAGTGCACATGTGCAGAGTGGGGAAAAATATGACCTCCCCGCTGCATCTGTGAAAAGTTGATGTGGAATGAAGCATTACCCTGCCTTCTTGTTTCAGCGTTTATACTGTCAACAAGTGTCCTTTCACAGTTTATGTGGTGCTACATTTTTCCTCCTTTTTGTGCTTTTCGCGGGTGATTTCACTGTATAAAATGGCTTCCAAGCATAGTCTAGTGTTAGTAAGGGCAAGAAGGCTGTGAGGATGTGCCTTACAGAGAAAATATGTGCTTTAGGTAAGCTTTGTTCAGTCGTGAGTTCTAGCGCTGTTGGCTGTGAGTTCAATGTTAGTGAACCAACAATATATATTAAATAAGGTGTCTTGAAATAGAAACACACATAAAGCAAAGTGATGCATTAATAGGTTGATGCGAATGTTAGGATCAGAGGCTGGTGGGCGTAACCTAATCCTGTATTGCCCTAGTTGCAATGCTTCAGTATTCACCAATTCAGTGCTTGCAGCAAGTTTACAGAGCACAGCTGCCATGAGAAGCAAGAATCAACTGTATCACATTTTTTTTGGCCATAAATTAT
The DNA here is from genome assembly GCF_023065955.2 of Ursus arctos. Classification (NCBI taxonomy): domain Eukaryota; kingdom Metazoa; phylum Chordata; class Mammalia; order Carnivora; family Ursidae; genus Ursus; species Ursus arctos. The sequence goes on from NW_026623078.1 coordinate 31,078,215, forward strand.
TCATAGGCACAAGCAAAATTCATCTTCTAGTAGGATAAAATGAACCGAAAGAACTTGTTCACATGTAAACATTTATAATTACAGTGACAAATTTAATGTAGTGAAATATTTTGACCTATAATTGAAAAACTTGCAATCATTGTTAGTTTGTTTACACAGAGATGCTATGTAAACACAGCACGATACAGATAGGAAGGTTGATTTATGGAGAGATTTAATTTAACTAAATGTGCCATAATTCATATCTTTGTTAGTACATCTGTCTTATGTTATAAAGGCTCACCCCATCCAAATACAACGTCAACAGACTTTTCAAAAACTACTATTAAAAAAAGCCCAGCATTTTAAAAGATTGATTTCTGATTTTGAAGTTCAAAACCATAGTTCTCAACTAAGGGAATTTGGTAATCCTCACTATTGGCTCACATTTGGGAGCATTTTTCATCTTATGTCAGGTGAATTTTATGCACTAGGCCCCTGTTCAACCCAGCTACCAGATCAACACATTCTCTAAACTCATTAAATTTTAACAGGCTACACAGAGTTCCCAAAGAGTTCATCTGACAGTAAGTGGGAAAGACATTTTCTCTCTGACTTTTTAGCTCTTTTCAATATTCACGTACTGTGGTTAAAGTGCATGAGCCATTTCAGCAAGCATTTGATTGTATCTTTGTTGAATTTTTAAAGACATGAGTCCTGATTACAGATGGCCAAGAAAACTCTGGATTGTTAGTAAGAGATAATATTGTTAGCAAATAACAGATAACAACAGCCTCTTCTTGTCATTTATTATGGGCAATATACAAATAATACAAATATACAAATAAGTTCATGATTATTTTTTCTTTTGGCTATGGGCCAGGGCTGAAATTTAACAGACACAATTTTCATAATATGTGGCAGCTGAAAAAACTTCAACTAAAACGATCTCAATTTTATTTGGCTTAAAAGACTGTCCCTGAGAGCATCTCATATTCACCTGCATGATTCCCCAAAATGGCAACTGTACACAAGTAAATATTTAGCTCCAAACACTGAAAGAGTGCCATGTTGCATTACAAAGCATGTTTGGGTGGGGGGTGAATTTCCAGCAATGAATCTCATCAGAAGAAATCTATTTTTTAACATATAAGTTGTTAAAAGACATTTAGAAATATTAGTTTACTGGATTTATTTAACTGGCTAACCTAAAAGTTAAGTAATCTAAAGTCAAAATAATTCTAATTAGTATTTGTTACATAGGGCCCAGATAAATGGATTTTTAAGTAAAAGTCAAAGTCATTGCATTAACCAATCATAAACCTCTGCCTTTTAATATAGAGATGAGCTGCTATGCACTTGAGTCCCTAGGTTTTTTGTTTTTTTTTTTTTTTAGCATATATTCCTAAGACTCTAATAAGTTAGTTTTTTATTTTCAGTGTTCCAAAGTGTGTACAACAGTTATCTTCATTTGGTTTACCCCAAGAAACTTTTATTATGAAATAAAATTTATCACTATTTCAGAAGTGTTAAATGCCAGAGAGATTCTCCAGTTCTATACTTAGGCTGAGGAATGTTTCTAGAAGGAATTGTGAGATTGAACTAAACTGATTGTTGCAATTATATTCATTCTAATCTTATGGAGACTTCTGGCTTTGTGATACCATTACTCACCTATCATTGAGTGGACTCCTTCACTTTTCCCAGTAGAAACAAACTTGTTTGCACTGGGTGTTATACGCAAATAATGAATCATGGAACACTACATCAAAAACTAAGGATGTACTGTATGGTGACTAACATAACAAAAAAAAATATTGTAAAAAAAAAACAAACCTGTTCGCATTTCTAACTCTCAAGAACAGCCGAAAGCCCTTTTCCTCAGGTGCTGAATAAGTAAGATCCCACATCCTCCTCTATCTAGATTCAACCATCTCACGTATACCTTCACTTTTTCTGAAACCTCACTCCAACAATTTTCACTGTCTCCTTGCAATGCCCATCTCTATTTTCAGGACGTAGCATTCTGGGGGGAAAAAAAAAAAGCCCTTCTTTTAATGCATCTCATTCCATTCCGCAAGAAATGTAGTAACATAATGGTCTTTATTATTTTTTTTAATTTTTTTTTTTAAAGATTTTATTTATTTATTTGACAGAGATAGAGACAGCCAGCGAGAGAGGGAACACAAGCAGGGGGAGTGGGAGAGGAAGAAGCAGGCTCATAGCGGAGGAGCCTGATGTGGGGCCCGATCCCATAACGCCAGGATCACGCCCTGAGCCGAAGGCAGGCACTTAACCGCTGTGCCACCCAGGCGCCCCCATAATGGTCTTTAATGTTGCACATATTTCCCTTTTACAGCTAGACTCTGCCTACTTCCACTCTGTTGAAATTTCTTTCTGGAAAAAAGTTTACAAACAACTGCCTGATATCAAAGGAGAAGCATTAGAGATTAGTATTTAATAATATAGGTTCTGGATCAGCCTGTGTTTTAACTGTCACGTTCTGCTGTATCTTGGGCACCTTTCTTAATCTCTATGTTGCAGTTTCCTCATTGTAAAATGGAAAACATAATAGGATCTATTTCAGAGAACTGTTTTGAAGATTAAATCCCACAACATTCATACAACACTTAGAGCAGTGTTTAGCACCCAATAAGCGCTATGAAGTGACTATCAAATAAAGTAAATCCCAAGCAGGTTTTTTTTCTTTATTTTCTTCTCCCTCCACCTCTCAACAGCCTTTGTTATTATTGATTAGCCCCGTAGAAATTCTTCACCCTTGGTGAAATTGTGCAGCCTGGCAAGCAGGCTGATGGAAACAACAAAAGACACAGAGTATTGGGAATGTCTGGTAGTTACTGTTTCATTGAAATTTCTGTCTTGGAGGCTTAGCTTTCATAGAGAGATATGCAAAGGGAGAATTGGAGCCTTGAATTGAGGACGCAGAATTTTGAGAGTTTAGAGATCATTAGGAAAAATGGGTTCTGTGAAAATGAAGGAAAATGGTCGTGAGGGTGGGGAGGACTGAACAAGGGTTCAAGAGGTGTAGAAGAGGTGGGAAGCTATTGTTTACAATGGTTTCCAGCCCCAGGTGATGATAGGTGATAAAGGCCTGAAAGCCAGCTGTGGGCTAGGTGTCCTTGGGTGGAAAGAGGAGGTACTGGATTAAGTACATTTTTAACTATTTAAGAGCTACCACTTCCTTATTTTATTTATTTTATCTGTCGTATCTGTCTCTTGGTCATTGAATTTTTTATTACTAGCAACTCTAGGACAAACCAGGCAAAAGAAGTAAATATTAAATCACCTAACATTTATATTTGTTAATGGGTCTGTTTGTTAAAGGATCAGGTGGGAGAATGAAGAGAGATGTATCTATCTAGAAGTATCTTTAAGGTAACACACTTGGGTTATCTGTCACATGGATTAGCCATTGCTATCTTGGAGTTGGATGTTCATTCTCAAAATGTCCCTGGATGACATGCTGTGATCACTTATTCCACTTTCTGAGACAACCAGGGAAATGAAGGAGCTTGAATGAGGTCATCCAGGGGATCCACAGCTGAACCAGCATGAGAACTGACAGTTCCTAACTCCCACTCTAACCCCTACGTCTTCTAAGTCATAATAGCCCCTAAGGGAAAATAATTGTAAACAGGTTTCTAGAGATTGAAGTTGTCTTCCAAACCTGAAGTGATCTTATTAAAAAAAAAAATGCAAACACAATTTTATTTTGGTCTTTACAATGACATTTATATATTTACAGTTCATCTGCTGCTGAAGCAGCAGTAGGATAGTCTTTGAAGTGAGGGGTTGTGTGTATATTGGCAGTGTTGAAGATAAACAATGCCAAAAGACTCCTAAAAAGATTAAACTGTTAACCACAAATACACAGTTTCAGTTGGGAAGATTTATTTGTCGCTGACCATATTAGCCATTGTAGTTAACATCGGCTCTGGGAAAGTCATATGTTGATTATGGGCCAATATGCAGTATTTGAAGAACTACAGTTGAATTTATAAGATGGATACAGTTGACACTGCAGATAGTCTCAACATCAAATGGTTAATGAAAAAAAAAATCACAAAATGTTCCACTGGTTCCTAGCCTTTAAGCTTCTTTTGGCACTTCTAAGAGTTCAAGCTCAGATGCATTGTCTCCCAGCATTCTGTCCATCTGTTGCCTTGTCTTGGTTCATGCACTAAAATGTTTTGCTCAAAAGTATGTTTTCTTATGGATATCATAATGTTTGAAACTCTCCAAGCAGCCATCTGAGATAAAAGATAATGGAAATAAGGTTAGAGGTGGGCATGATGGAATTGGAGGGATGTCAGAAGGTATTGGCATTTACTAAGGACCAATCATGTACCGAGGTACAGATCTAAGCCCTATTTCATGTCAATTCTAATTGAGTGTGCCGTTCAATTCATTCTGGCACTAACCACCTGGAGCTAGCACAGATCCTGTAAGTCAAGGGGCTGCCCTACCTCAGACACTAGCCACACCTTGGAGTCCACAGGCTGCCTGCACTTTCAAATGACTGGCTATAAATTTGGAGGTTCCCACAGCCCCTCAAATTCAGTAATTTGCTAGAATGACTCTCAGAGATCAGTTTCATCACAGAGAATACAAATCAGTGGTACTAGTCAAATAAAGAGACACATGGGATGAAGTATGTGAAGGAATGCAAAGCTTTTGGTGCTCTCTCCTTGTGAAGTCTGTTACCCTCCAGGCATAGTGCATTCATCAACCAACAAGCCCCACTGAGCTCCCGTGTTCATAGTTTTTATTGAGGATTCATTCCGTAGCCCTGACTGAATAAATCACTGGCCAAGGGATTGAACGCTGTCTCCAGTCCTCTTCCCCTCTTTGGAAAATCCCAAACATCTAATCATGTGGGGACCCGTCCTGCCCCGAAGTTTTCTAGGGGCCCTTCATGAGTCATGTCTTTAGATAACGAAGACATTCCCGTGACTCTGGAAATCTCAAGGATTTTGTCCCTTGGAAAAAAAGGAACCAGACAAATTCTGTATTTTACCACAGCCTCTCATTTGCACAACCTTATTTAAGGTTTACAGAAATCTCATGAGATAGGTATTTCATCTCCACTCTAAGACCAAGAAAACTAAAGATAAAAAATATAATATATATGCCAAGTTCACACTGCAAGCTCATGACAGAACCAATATTTGGCTCCACGTTCACCCGCTTCAAAGCCATGCCTTTCCTGCTACCTTAAAGAAAACCAAATGAACAATGACAGATAAATGTGCTTATAATTACTTAATGCCTGTTTTTCTCTGCAAGTCCATAAGGTTTGAAAGAAAGAATATGTGCTTTTACCGATAGCCACTTTTACCCCTGGCATCAGTACATACCAATTTCTACTAGGTTTTAGGTAAATACTTATCAAATGAGCAAATGAACATGAATAAACAAATACTTGTCAGTCCTAGAAAAGACTGAAGAGACTGGGGACTGGCCAGGGAAGAGGAAAGACTCCAAAGTGTGAAACATTTTAAGTTGGTAGCAAATGCGTGGATGAGATGAATAATTACAGGGTCCAGCCTGGTGGAATTGTAGCCATGGATATGAGGACTGTGTGAGAGGAAGAGCATATGGTTCAAGGCACTGGAGGTCATTCAAAGGTTTCGCTGCTACTACAAGCATGGTGTACCTGTGTGAGCATCATTGGGTTAATAGCATTCTCCTTTCTATCCTGCCTCCCTCAGAATCACGAGGAAAGTAAAGGATGGAGAGGATTCCCTAGAGGCTTATTCACTGCTGCTGCTGCTGCAAGAAAGCTGGCTTCATCATGGCCTCTTGTCCTGCTTCACACAGTCTTTGGACATCATGGGAGTTGCTGCCACTCCCCAAGGGCAATTTCTGCTACCTCCACAGACATCTGCATCTTAGGATCATTCCTTCTCTTTAGCAGCCTTCTGAATAATAGCCCCTTGCTCAACAAGTTGGCTTTTTTCTGGATATGATGAGCGATTTTTCTGGATGAGATAATGATGATAATGATAATAATTAGTAGGGTTTATGAGTGTTTGACATGAATTGTCTCATTTAATCCTTACAATAACCTATTCTTGGGGGAACAATTTTGTCCCTTTATTACAGATGGGGAACACGAGATGTGGGGAGGTTAAGGCATTTGCCCCAAGTCATGTAATTAATGATGAGTAATCTCGAAACTTTAAGGTAAGTCTGATTAACAGTCAGAGTCTCCAATGAGAATGTTATTAGAACATTTGGAGAAATAACTGATGTAAGTATTTAAGAACCCTACGTTTTTGCTACAGCTAACCAATCCTTGCTTGGGGGGGTTATCTTTACTTTCCGGTTCTGTCCTTTGAAAATCAGCTGTAACTTCCAGCTCTCTGGTTCCTTTTGGGGAAAAAAAGAAAAAGAAAAGAAATGGTTATTCTTCTTTCTCCAAAATACCAAAAAATGTCAGCACAACCTTCTGAGAAATTTGTCAAATGTTTAGACAATCTGCTGTAGCATCCCTGTGTTGACACCACAAAGAATAAATAACAAAATAGGGACTGTGTCATAAATATTGATTCTTCTATGGCTAAGGCTTACTGACTTTATGTAAAGCTTGTCATTTCATTAAATCTATTGCAAACAATGCAACAAAGCTTTATTCTAGTTTCATCTTTTCAAATGTTGAAATTGCCATGGCTTATAAAGTCAACTTTTTTTTTTTGGTAAGAGTCATTAAAATGTAATCCTGCCTCTACCCCTTTTGAGTGTGTGATACTTTGAAATACAAGAATTTCTTTAACCTTTCACTGTATGAGAAAATGCTCTAATATCTTAAAATTCCATTTATTTTTCAGCTTAAAAATGACATCTATTTTAGATTTTCCTCCTAATTTCTTTGAGTGAATCCAGAATTTTGGCATAGGGAAAAAAAATTAATAAAATTATCCAGCAAGAACAACAATTAACATTTCATTATATATATCTTACCTTGTTTCTATGCCTGTAAGTGTATGTGTATATATGTGTATATATAAATTATAAATATGTGTGTGTATATATATATATATATACAATAAAAACACCATTTTGTAATCTGCCCTTTTTACATTCTACATTTTTAAACATCCTTTAAAACATGTTACTTCTATGGCAATTCAGCAACAGCACCCTTTTTGTCCACAGCGGTGGTTTCCTGGTGGACTACCTAGTAGAGTCATGCTGAGTCAGCTGAAATGGAGAGAAAGTTCTGGGTAGTAGCACTTCCCTAACCCAACACTCTGTATGCTGACCTCAGTGGAGGATTCTGTTGCTGGTGTCTTGTGCCAAACCTGCTCCTTCTCCTCCTGTGCTCATCATCTAGGTCACTGGTTCTCACTCAGGGAGTGAATCTTTCCCCTAGGGGCCATTTGGCAATATCTGGATACATTTTGATTCTCACCAACTAGTGGGTAGAGGCTAGGATGCTTGATATCCTACAATACCAGGGTTGAGAAGCCTGGGCGCCAGGTGAATGGTACTGTCATTCTCTGAAGCTAAAAACACAACTAATTAACAGGTAGGTCTTGATAATGCCTAATAAGATTTTTTTTAGGTATATTCTTTTGCTAGTCCTTTAAGGACTCCTTAAATTTATTGAGTCCTTTAATTTACTGGGTCCTTTCTATGTGCCACAAAATTGCCCTAAGCATTTTGTATTTATTAATCTCTTTTGTTAATCCTAATGACTCTGTGAGGGATAAATTCCTATTTTATCCATCTTGTGGGTAAGGAAAATTAAATCTCGAGAAGGTTAAGTAATTCGCTGAAGACGACGTAGCTAGGAAATGCAATCTGGGATTTGAAACCAGAACTTGTACTCCTGACGACTACATTTTTATCACACTTGCTTTTTCATCCATACAGCGTCCACCTTAATTCAGACCCTTGTACTCCCTCTTTACATTATTATGATAATTACTAACTGGCTTTTCTGACTCCCCTCTTGAATGGTTCACACTTCTGTGCAGGGAATGGCCAGCAATCCCTGTATCAACAGATGAAAAGATTACCCCAAACTTTGCCATGAAAGAGAGGAGAAGGCAAGGCGGTCAACACTCAGACACGAAGACCTTTTGCTCTTCTTTGCTTGCTTCTGCCTTTATTGGTCCTTTAAGATAAATCACAAATCCTTATCACTGTTTCTCAGGCACAGAATGTGTGACCAGGGGTCTTACTGAAGCTGGGAGGATCTGCTTAAGGGAAAGATATGCTAATTTGGGCGTGTTCTACGAGTTCCGCCAAACATAGAACATAGCCTCAGGGACAATGCCTCCGTCTCTTAGATCACAGGGTGACTGTGCAGGCTAGGAAAGCTTCCGGAAGGCAACTCCCTGCGGCATTTCACCGGTGGAGCGGTCAGAAGGCCTCGGCATTCCAAAGGCCTACGCCCTTCTCTGAAACCTGCCCGGCCCTCAAGGGGCCTCTCGGTTACATTGTAGCGAGCCAGGTGTTATGGCTGATTTCATGCTCTGCGTTAACCCAACACTGCAGTGTAATCCTTCTAAAATGCAGTCTACTCCTCTCAACCATCTGCTTTTAACATCCTGACTTAGCTTCCCACAGGACGACAGTGTCCTATTACACTGCGCCCACTATTCAAGTCCTTCTGAATTATTTACATCCCCATTGCTCTGGGGCCCTGATTAATTCCTTTACTTTCATTGAATCCTCTTCTCTTTGTTTTCATGGTAAAAACCTACCACGGTCATTGGTGCAAATTAGCCTTGTTTAACTTTTTACTTTAATATAATTTCACATTTAAAGAAAAATTGCAAGAAGAATACAAAGAATGTTCATATCCCCATCACCTAGAGCCCGCACGTCAACGTTTTATCATTTGCTTGTTCCTCACTCTCTGAGTATAGATTTTTTCTGATCTCTTCTCGAATTAGTTGCAGACATGATGCCCTTTGCTCCTAAATAATTTTCAAGTTCAGGGAAGCAGCACTGATGCTACATTATTACCTAATTACACACCTTATTATGATCTTGCGAATTAGAAATTTTTTTAAAAGTATGGAAGAAGAATATGTTTCATGTTATAACGGCCCCAGTATATCCCTAGATATTAAAATTGAGGAGACATTAATCAAACTGGTTATTGGCTGCATTTATATTTACATGGTAGAATGCATATATCTGAATACCATTAACCACTTGAAAAATCCCATAAATCTGCAATGTGAAATCATGTTTCAGATGTAGTTTAAACACAAGGGCGAAATAAGCTGCTGAGGAGAAACATAAAGACAATGAATTATTTACTTTTATAGGGAGTCATTTGTTTATTTAGGTTGAATTATCTTAAACTACTCACATGGAATTAAATCTCTGGATGGTTTACTTTTGTTACAAGGAAAAGGACTAGATTATTTACCTTCCAAAGGGACTAAAGTCTGAAAGGAAACATTATGAAATAAGTTTTTCAAAATGTTTCTTGGAATATGAATTCTATATTTTTTAATAACCTAAAATGCATTTTTAAAGGTCTCTTCAATCTCTTATCTACTTCTGTTGTGTACCAGCACTCTCCAGAACTAGGATACTTCAAGTACTACCACTTCTGCCCTTATTGGTGGAAGTAATACTGATAACAATATTTTTTATTTATTGAGAGCTTACTATGAACCAGATCATCAAGCTAAAGAACTTTACATAGAGAATATCATCTTATCCTTACAATTATTCTTATATTATTGTCCTTAGTTTACAGGGCAAAGAAATAGTGGTACCAAGAGATAAAATACCTTGGTCAATGGACACTTTCTCCCCCTTCCCCCAACTGTACCTTCCCAAGTGTTGGCTTTAGCCATTATACTATATTCTATTTCCAATAAACTAGGATATGACCAATTCAAATTACTCCAGAAAGAAAACTGTACTTATTTTCACAACATTTTTGTTACTATTTTAGAATCAACATTATTTCTTAAAATGAGCAATGGCTTATTTATAAAAGGCTTAGTGTTCATTATCATTTAACTAGAGAATGGCAAATACATCAGACTTTGCAAACTATAGTAACCTTCTGAGTGTGAGCTCTTTAGAGCATACTGTTGAATGAACCACAATGTACTGATTACCTCTTTCTTTTGTCCAGGGCCATTTTGTATTATCTTGGGTGACCTATAGAGACTGGACTAGCCAATTAGAACTGAACTGGCAAAAAGGAGATATGGATTCTAGTTTCTAACCTGTCCCTGACTAGTTACATTGCTCTCACTAAACATTTTTAGCTCTGTGGGCAGTGTTTATAAAATCAGGACATGCACAAAATTCCTTCCATCTTCCTACCCAGTTTTAAAAATGCTATCATATTTATGGATAACTTTCTTTTCACCTTTACTCACTGACTGTGCCTTTCTCCAGAACACTGCACTTACAGGGATTAGCTACATTTTTATTAAGTTTTTTTTTAAGATTTATTTATTTATTTGAGGGAAAGAGAGAGACAGACAGAGACAGAGACAGAGTGGGGTTAGAGGCAGAGAGAGAAAATCTTCAAGCAGTCTCCCCACTGAGCATGGAGCCCAACACAGGGCTGGATGCAGGGCTCCTTCTCATGACCCATGAGATTATGACCAAAATAAAAAGTTGGATGCTCGTCAACTGAGCCACCCAGGTGCCTTTTACTATTAAGTATTTAAAGTATATTTGGTGGGCGGTGCCTGGGTGGCACAGCGGTTAAGCGTCTGCCTTCGGCTCAGGGCGTGATCCCGGCATTACGGGATCGAGCCCCACATCAGGCTCCTCTGCTATGAGCCTGCTTCTTCCTCTCCCACTCCCCTGCTTGTGTTCCCTCTCTCGCTGGCTGTCTCTATCTCTGTCAAATAAATAAATAAAATCTTTAAAAATTAAAAAAAAATAAAAAATAAATAAAGTATATTTGGTGAGGTAAGTGATTTGAGTTGCATTGACCTACCTCATACTTCTGCAATTCCCAAGGCCCTATTAACAAGTTTGATTTTGGACTCTGCATTTCCATAGCCTTGAGTAGGAGTAGGATTTATGGAATTATCATTTGCAAAATTCTTCTGATAGAGTTTGAAGTTCAGAAAACAAATCCCTGAGTATTATCATAATATTTCATTTATAGCATGTTGCTGGCCACATGGTACAAGTAGCTTGAGAAATGTCCTCATTTCTGCAGCTAAACGAAATAAGAGCTGCAGGCAGCACCACCAAGGCAGCCACAATCACTATCTTTTTCTCCTCTTCTCTCTCTTCGCATCAAGTTCTCTGAGAAAGAATTGCAGCCTGGGCTTAAAAGTACATTAGTTCAAGTTGGTTTGTGATGTAAGCTTAGAAAAAGAAATTCTGAGTATGTCAGATTCCTTAGTAGGTCCTAAACATAGGTGAGTGATTCCGTGATGGTCAGTAGAGGCAAGTATTGCAGTCCCCATTTTGTAGCTAGTCAAGACTGTCTACATAACTTGCATGGCCAGTGCAAAATAAAAATGCAAAGACCCTTGTTCAAAATTAACATGAATTTCAAGATAACAATAGCAGAGCATTAAACTAAGTGAGGGGCCCTTTGGAGCACAGTTCCTCTGTGAACACGCAGCTAGTATGGACATAAAGCCAGCCCCACGTACAAGAAAACTGATGTTTGAAGAAGTTAAATGACTTGCCTAAGGTCACACATTCGGTGAAGGAGGACAGAGAAATATTGGAATCCATGTTTGTCCAATTTCAAAGGCAAATTTTCTTCCTACCCGACCTCTCTGTGTCTCCTAGTGGGGAAAAATGGGCAAATTTTTCCTTTGTTATTCTCCAGTCTAATTTTTTTCAAATAAGTATATCTGCTATATCATTCGGAACCTTCTTTCTCTTCAAAATCTGGCCAAAGTCATCCCTAATTCCAAACATGTAAGATTTCAAGGAACAACTCTGGTTTTGCACACCAGGCCCCCTTCCTCATATTTCTTTCTACCTCCAGGTGCCTGTGTCTACACAAAAACTCCAATATACAACCTCCCCTAAAACAAGGATTTGTGAACCCAGCCGTTGAGAGTGGTGAGAAGATTTAAATGTTTTAGTACACATAGTGAACTTAGTGTGGTTCCTGGCACATTTGTAAATGCTTAACTGGTATTAGCTATTATGAATATTATTATTGGTAATTAATATTGGAAGGTTAAATCTCAGGTCAGTAGACTGCCACCTTATCTGTTTACGTATCCCCATTTCACTTCTCTCTCTTTTTTTTTTAAAGATTTTATTTACTTATTTGACAGAGATAGAGACAGCCAGCGAGAGAGGGAACACAAGCAGGGGGAGTGGGAGAGGAAGAAGCAGGCTCACAGCGGAGGAGCCTGATGTGGGGCTCTATCCCATAACGCCAGGATCACGCCCTGAGCCGAAGGCAGACGCTTAACCGCTGTGCCACCCAGGCGCCCCATCACTTCTCTCTTTTTATCTTCAGTTTAACTGGTGCTTGGATGCAGGGCAGGCCCTTCCCATTACACTGCTGTACCTGTCAAGTGATTTCTCCAAGAAAATATGGTTTCTTTGCTAGGAAGATTTCTGTTGACCAAAACGTTCCTCATATGACATGCTTCCTCTGTGCATAGAAAATCAGTGGGAAAAAGAACACATGCAGTTATTTCTTCTTTCTTAAAAACATTTTTTTTAGAGCACTCTTTTTCCAGTTGTCTAGAACTAACTGCATTTATTTCAGCCAAATTACAAAATTTTAAGGATTTAAATTTATTGTTGCTCACATCTATAAAGATGGCACTGTTATACTGGCAATCCTCATGAAAGCCTACATTTTGAGATCTCTTTTTCAGTGGGTGTGATTAATTTACGTCATTTCTTTCACAATTTCTCATTTAGTTTGTCTTTTTCAAATGCCAAAGTGACAGATAGCAATAGCCAAAGTAGTAATAACATTCAAATTCAATACATGTTTACTATTAACAATCTGAAAAACACAAATTAAAAATTAAAACCACACTTAATGTTTTTAGTCAGAAAATATCAGGATTCACATTATTGAAAATGGCCTTCCCGTCTTTTTTTTTAATGTACTATATCCTATGTTATGTACTTATGTCATAGAAAGAGGATATTTTATAAATACAGTAAATATTCTCTAGAAAAGATCTACCCGATCAGATTCCTGGTGGAAATATATGAGAATTTTGTTGTCTTGCATTCTCAATATATTTGTTGATTTTTAATACATCTTTTCAGTGGTTCCTTAAGTATTTTATCCAGATCCTAAATATGTGTGTGAATATATATGCAAATAAATAATGTATATTATATATAAATATATTTAGTCCATTAATTTAGTCTTTACATTTACATCTATATTTATTCCTCAAAAGTCAATTGGTTTATCAGAATAACAATATTGCTATTAATACTTTATATGACCATGCTTAACAACAGCATGGAATTCTAGAAGATTCACTAAAATGTTTACATTGTTTTAATAGCATCTAATTTCTTCTTGCTTTCTCTAAGTCAGCAGTCATAGCTCCTTCATGGTCCTGGAAAAATGCTCAGAATGTGTGACTTCAGTGTGACTCAGGCATTTCAGTTCAGCTCAGATGGTATCCATTCTTTGGTGGATAAAAGAGAAAGAAAAAGCTATTCTTTGGCTAAACAACACACTCCTCTCTATTATTCCAATCTCTACAGATTGCTTGAAAAGTGCAGCATATTTGGAATTGCTTTCCTAAGAATTAAGTCTGGACAAACAAGCCCACACCATTCTAAAAAAGAATCTGGATCGTATACAGCAGGCCAGGAAGCCAAGGTGGAGGAGGCCAAGGGAAAGGTTAGTGAGTGAGCGAGAGAGGGGAGGAATCCAGAGGTCTCCTGCGGGCATGTCCTGACTTCGGAAGCCCTTTCAGGACACAGACATAACTTTCTTTGCCAACAAATGATCTTACATAAGACCTCTCTTGCTCTTTCCCAGTGCATTCTTTTCTTTGTTTCCCTAGATCTGACTTTTCTATGCCATTATCATCAGCATCACTGCTATTAGAACCATATGTATGTTACAAATACAAACAACATGTATTTACCTATTTATGGTCTCTAAATGTGATGTCTTTATATTACCTAATAATTAATACTAGGATGATTTAAGACACATTTATTGAACACTTATGTGCCAGACACAGTACTAAGTATTTCATATTTATTATCTTAATTATCTCATATAATCTTACTCTATTCCCTTTACAGGTGAAAGGACTGAGACTCAGGAATACTACTTATTTCTTCCAAGGTTATTTACCAAGTGATTGACAGAGTTGAGAACCAAACCAGATTATCTACCTTATTCTATTTTATTAAATGTTTGTTAAATTGAATAAAGTATAAATTATGTGATGATGAATTGCACAAAAAAGCATGAACAGATGTTTTCTAGGCAACAGTTTATCCAACCCAACAAACAATTACAGAATGCTGTCATCTGCTAGCAGGCACCAAACTTCGAGAAGGGAACACAAAGATCAATAGAGTGTGTACCATGGAGCTCTCTCTGTCAATAGGACAGGGGACTCTCTCCTCAACAATCAATTAAACTTCTTTCTTGTCAGCAAACTTTTACTAAACACCTACAATATAACAGACATGGAACTAGACACCAGAAAAATGCAAAAATAATTAAGAATTAGTCTTTCTTTCCAGAAGCTTGCAGAAAAATGAAAACAGGGTACTCAAGTCTGCCTAATACAAGTAAAAGGCCCAATGGGTTAAACGCATTGAAGACATCATCTTGTTTCCCGAAGAGTTTAGCCAGTGGTGATTCTAAAGGAACTCACCAAAAATATATGGGAAATAAAGCTGACAATAAGTTTTTCCTTTTATCAAAGCCATAAATCATGGGTGATCTGAATATAGTGTATACTCCTAGTCACTCTCTATTACTTGATAACTAATTAAAGAGAGTAGTTCAGGGTCTGGTAAATTAAATGAACTAAGGGATAGTACTGCTTTTATCAATGGTAGTTAATAGTGGAGCTCAAATCCTATAAGGAGAAGACTATGAGAGACATCAGCCCATTCTTTAAAAGAGACTAAAGATGTGAATAGGGTGAAGCTTATTGTTCAGGTGTATTGGCCCTGTTTGGGACTCTAAAAATAGGAGATAATGTTTCAAACTTGAAGGAGTAAAGAGTAGAATTAATGATTTACATAGCATGTGGAATATATATGAATCTTGTTGTCCCAGGAAACTATAATGTTAAGAAGCTCTGTGATATGATGGTTAAGAACCCGAGTCAGACAGATCCTATATGGAGTCTGGATTGCAGTCACTCACTATGTGATTTTTGGCAAATAGCAGTCTCCTAAACCTCAGTTTGTTGTTTTTTAATCTGAAATATTCAGAAAATAAAATAGCCAATTGATTAAAGGTGAGGTCATGAAGGAAACGGGCTAAGAGCAGAGGCTCCCCTTACCTTCTCTTCTTCATGTCCTTAAATCCCAAGTCTGTGGTTTTCTGGACAAATCAATACACTTTTATGTGTCTATACACTAAACACAGTGCCCAATATAGATATTTTATCTACGGTATCTACCAAATAAGTATCTACTAAATATCTAGAGTATCTACTAAGTACTAATTATTATTATTATTTTAAATTTTCATGAATAGTTTGAAGTTGTTCTGTTACTAAACTTTCCTGACCCACTAAGGCTGGCTACCACAATTTTTTGCAGGTATTTTTTGTTACCAATGTCAATATCCCAAACACAGTACATGATTGAGTGACCAAACCATATGTAGCATTTCCAATATTTTCATTTCTGCGCCTCACACATCTAATCTGGAAATATTTCTGGGTCATTTACCTTCCACAAGGTAAATTACCATCCTTTTCTTACTCCTGGAATTCACCTTATTAATTGATCAATGAACACATGTGTGTTAAGCAGTTGCCATCTAGTGAATATCATACTTTCTGCTCTCATGGAGTTTACAGCCTCATGGGAAAGGCCATTGAGCAATTTTCTTACAAAAAAGTATGCTGGGAAATGGAAGTACAAACTTCTAGGGAGCAATACTAGGAGACCTAACCTCACCTGAAGAGTCTGCAAAAGCTTCTCTGAGAACATGAACTTAAAGTTGAGCCCAGAAGCATGCCATGCGTAGGAGTGTTATAGATGGAGAATAGTGCTGATGTGGCCCTGAGGCAGGAGAGGGCCAGTTGTTAACATCTTTTTCACCAAAGAATAGACACACTCCAGACCTATTTTACATTCCCAGGGGAAAAAATCTCTGGGATCCATCCTTGGTTATAGATAACCTCTTCATGCTCTAAATTCTCTCTCAGAGACAATTCCTGAAACACCATTTTTCCTTGCCCTTTTCTTTCCCTGTTAGTTTTGCATTGGATTTTTTAAATAGACTTTACTTCCCGGATTTAGATTTAGATTGTTAGACTTATAGAAAAATTGAGAAGATAGTACGGAGCTCTCATATACCCTACACACAGTTTCCCTCATCAATGTCTTAATTAGTATGATGCATTTGTTACAATTAATGAATCAATATTGATACATGATCCTTTACTAAAACTCACACTTTTTTCAGATTTCCTTAGTTTTTACCTTATGTCCTTTTTCCTGTTCCAAGATGCTATCCATGGTCCCACCTTAGATTTTTTTGTCATGTCTCCTTAGGCTCCTTTTGGCTGTGACAATGTCTGAGACTTTCTTTTCCTTTGATGACCTTAGGGATTTGAGGAGTACTGGTCAGGTATTTTTTTTAATGCCGTTCTACTGCAATTCGCCTAGTATTTTACTCATGGTTAAACTGGGATTATGTGTTTTTGGAAGAACACAGTTGAGGTAAAGTGCCATGTAATCACATAATATCAAAAGTGTAAGCTGATAACATCCATAAAACATCACTGTTGATGTTGATCTTGATTCTGGCTGAAGTGGTGCTTTCCAGTTCTCTCCGCTGTAAAGTTATTCTTTCTACCCTGTTTCTACACTACTCTTTGGTAGGAAATCACTATGTGCGATCCACACCTAAGTAGGAGGAGTTATTCCCCCTTCTCGTGGTCAGAGTGTCTACATAAATTGAGGTTTCTCTTTCCCCATTAATTTATTAATTTATCATTTATTTCTATCAGTATGGGCTCATGGACATTTATTTTACACTTTGCATAACCCAATATTACTTCCTTTATTTTGTTGTTCAAATTATTCCCCTTTCGGCCATTGTGAACTCTTTATTTGGCTTCTGTGTCCCTTTGACATACCCCCGTTAATGTAAGTTTTCTTTTTCTTAACTTCTGGCACTACAAATACTCCAGGTTCATTTTATATATTTTCTGCCCCAGTCCTAAAATCATCCGTTACTCCAAAAAGTTCTGGTTCCCTTTGCTGGAACAGGTATTAGAAACCAAGATCTGGGAACTCAGCATTAAACTGTAATAAGCTGCAGCTAGTATATTCATGAAAATAACTGCTGGTCCAAATGCACAAAGCATAAGAGACAATAAAGCTGTCCTAATGAAGATCAGGCAAAGAGCTTAACGTAAATGTAATAAACTCATTCACGCTTTTGCATTACTCGGTTGGTCAGTGTTAGTAGTGGAATGTTGTGAACAGAAGCTAGTGTTCTTGTTACTCCACATCAGGAGATTTTAGTTACATGCCAGAGGCTAGAGGTAGTGGAGTTTTCATGGGTAATCACTAGAATGTTAAGGTCAGATGAGGAACAGCCTAGGTAAGATCAAGCAGTTTGATACAAAATCCAGGGACCAACCCAGGGAAGTTGGGTCACAGAAAGAACTATGACATTGAAGTGGAAAACGAACATTTTAAAGTATAAAAAAGAAATACCTGAACTGAAAGTAAATGCAACTTATTGAGCTGAGATTAAAAGAGATGAGAAGAGAAAGAATGAATGGGAAAACAAAGGAGTCAGATGTTAGGATAATAAATTGTGTCAATGAAGGACATTTTGAAAAGCATAAAGGGGGGAAGAATCAGAAACTAGAACAATCTTCAGCAATGCAGGATCTCTTGTCTAGTTAGGTTACCCTACCGATGTGGGGAATGAGTAAAGAAAGTCCAGATGGTACATGGAGGATGGACAGAGTGAGGAGCATATAATACTCATTATAGCTGTGGGCAAGACTACCACATGGTTTGTGGCCCAATCATGATTTTGGAAACAATCTTCAAAGCTATAGTTAACATTTTAATAGAAGTCGTCTCCATTAGATTTAGATAATGACACTGCAATTTTCTTTCCTGACATATATCTTATTTATTGCTTTATTGTACGTATTTAGTTTAGACATGGGAAAGATTTTCTGAGGTCACTGATGCTTTTCAGCAATGAATGAGCCCAACTAGAGGATTATGTTTCAGACCTAATTGTGTGGAAGTCTAGTCTTCAAACACTTGCTTTAATCTCTATGTTCTGATGTTTATTTGAAAAGATATTTTCGATTGATAGGTACCATATCACACACTTTTTCTGAACTCTGATTTCTGATAATTTTCAGGGATTGTGTCTTCCCTACAGAAGTATTTTATAAATGACCATTCTTATATTTGATGCATACACAAATATAGTTTCCAACCTCCAGAGATATTCAGCAGATTTGTAATATCTCTCAATTGAGTGGGAAATAGCTTACACATCAGGATAACATGTATCTGTCAAGTAAATGCTGACTTCAGTTTTCATTTTTCCTTTACAGTGGACATTAGAAGTAAAGAAGCTTTTGGCTTCTTTACTTTGGCTCACCAAAGCTTGGCAATGGACCAAAAGCTGTCAGTGGTATAGTCCCACACCCAGAGAGTTTAAGGTTCTGGGCTGTGCCATTGCTTGGGGTCTTGCCCAGGATTGATCTGGTTTGCAGTGTACACTGCTTTCCTGAAGATTCTATGGCATGATGCATTGCTTTCAGGATGACAGGGCTTATGGAAGTTCCTTTACCTCCCATCCCATTTCATCGTATAGGATATGACTCTATCATGTAATTTTGACATGAAAGATATTGACTAGTAACCTTCCTCACATAGTACCATACCAAGTTTACACTTGCAAATATTTAGAAAAAATTGTTAAGGCAGCAAACTTAGTATCCTTAGAAAAAAGAGTGGAGATTTAGATGTGATGTTTAATGTTCAGAGAGAGAAGATAAAGATTTTAAAAGTGTGACATTTCTTGGGGTGCCTGGGTGGCACAGCGGATGGGCATCTGCCTTCGGCTCAGGGCGTGATCCCGGCGTTATGGGATCGAGCCCCACATCGGGCTCCTCCGCTATGAGCCTGCTTCTTCCTCTCCCACTCCCGCTGCTTGTGTTCCCTCTCTCGCTGGCTGTCTCTATCTCTGTCGAATAAACAAATAAAATCTTTCAAAAAAAAAGTGTGACATTTCTTGATGCTATTAGAAATTTGCATTTAATAATTGTGGCAAAATAAGTATTACTATTAGGCTTGTGTTGTAGTGTAATAATAAATATTAATGTTATTGAATTGCTGTAAGTCATTGAAAGATAATTTAGCCAATTTTTCTGGTTATGAGTAAGACAACATGACTCCTCTTTAAATATTCTTTCTCTTATTAAGAGAAACTTTAATAATAACGGCCATAAAAATAGCTAACATTTACTGAAATTTTTGTAAGTGTGATGCATTGTGCTAAGCACTAAGTGTAGATCACCTTACTTAACCTCTGAACAATATTTTGGGCATGTAATATCATTATACGAGTGCAAAGTTTTGGCATTTTGCCAAAGATCCCTTGACTACAAATGCCTAACAGACTTTGTGATTATGAATATTTTTTAAAATTCTGAGTTAATCTCTTCTATTTCATGATGAAGATAATTTTTTTCCAATCAGCAGTAGATAATAGAAATAGTGGCCAAGACACTTCCAGTTATGGATGAGTAAGTCATGGGAATAAAGGTTTCAACAGGGAATATAGTTGATGATATTGTAATAGCACTGTATGGTGACAGGTGGTAGCTACACTTGTGGAGAGCATAGCATAATATATAAACTTCTTGAATTACTGTGTTGTATCCTTGAAACTAATGTAACATTGTGTGACAACTATAATAAAAAAAATTTTTTTCAACACATAAACCCACTGAAAATATCAGGGAATCAAAAGTTTCAGGAAACAAAAAAAGTTTGTAACTTAAACAAACAAACAAACAAAAAGAATTAAATTAAACCCAAAATACCTCTTAAAAAGGGTAAAAAAGAAGCAAGCAACCTATGGAGATCTCCCTGCTAAAAACAAGACAACTGGCCCAGTGAAGCCACTTACGCTAAATGCCACACCACCAAACCGAGACAGTACTTACTTAGTTTTGGCTTTCACAGAAACGGAATCTTAAAACAGTCAGTGAGGTATCACCTGGTCTGCACTAGTGAGGAGATCTGCCTGGTAGACCCCTTCCATCCCCTAAAGGAAAGTGACCTTGTAACTAATCCACTTTTTGCCAGTATAACTTCCTTGTTCCCTCTTCTTTTGCCTATAAAAGTCTTTTGTTTTGTACAGCTCCTCAGACCTCCTTTCTATCTGCCAGATGGGATACTGCTCAATTTATGAATCATTGAATGAAGCCAATAAGACCTTTAAAATTTAAAAAAGAAGAAACAGAGACTGATATACTCTATATGTTATATTAACTCTTTATAAAGCCTTTTTAATAGAAGTGAATAGAACTTGTCTACCTTGTCTACAGCTCTTTTACTGGATATTTTCTCATCTTTCATGAAGCAGGTAAGAATGGGGAAAATAAGAATGGGTCAGGAAGTTTTGTATCTAGCGTCCAGCTAGAGCACTGACCTTGCTTATTTGTAGGGCATAAAATGTATCTGGGTTAAGCACTACCTCACACACCCTCCACCCCGATTTTTGTTAAAACAGTTAACTTGTTTACCTTCAAGGCACCATGTAGTTTACTTTAAGGTTTGATTCTTTGCTTTTGTTATTGTTTATTTCCTTCAAAAGCAGAAGATTAAGTCATTGTTATGAGAACAAACTCAATGAGTCATTTTTTCCTCTCTAGCCAAAGCATTCTTAATCACCAACCCATGGGCTAATAGTGTGGAAATAAATGACAGATGTAGCAGTGCAGTTTGAATGCAAATATCAATGTCCCCCTTTTTTTAATGAAAACGTAAACACAGTAAATCGTGCACTACTCCGAAACTACTTTATAAGTATTTAGACTAATCTCTGATGACACTCCAATTTACCAAAGTCCACTGAGGCGAGATCACTAAATAAGCTTATTTTCAGGACAAAAATGGACCTAACCACCCACCTGTCACCAAAAATAATTTTTAAGGACCCCGAGAATATAAACTTCGTGGTAACAGGGATTCGGTTTCATTCATGGCTGTACCTTCAACACCCAAAGCAGACCTTGAATATTTATTGCATGAGTCAATAAATGACAGAAAAAAATAGGCTGTGAGCAATACATTTTATTCTATTCTCTGGGTTGGAGCACACTTAATGTGTTCACTCATTCATTTATTTATTAATTTCACAGATATTTAAAGGACTTCTGTTTTTGGTTGGGTTCTGTGCTAAGTGCTGAGGATATAGATATGAATAAGGCAGGTATTGTTTCTTACCTTCTGCTGCTTATGGTCTGGTCTTACTTCCCACTAAAGAAAGTCTATTGTCTGTCCACATACTATGCTGAATGTTAACAAACTTTTAAAGGTCTTATTGAATATCTCCAGGGAAAAGTCATAAACATATAATTCCTCTGATTGAATGCCTGGCTTTTTGCATTCTATTACAAAATATGGACAAAAATTGTTTGATTTGTCCATTGTTGTAGGCTTAGAGCCTAGAACATTACCTTTCCTTTCCTAGTATATAGTAGGTGGTTATATGAATAAAGAAAAAGTATGGGAAAAAAACAATATATTGAGGGTCAACTGTACTAAATCCTTTAGACATCATCTCAACATAGACACAAACCCAGTCAATTGTTAGATTATTAATCCTAATTTATAAGTGGGGTAATAAACTGGAGTGACAAAGTAACCTTGCCCAAAACCACGCAACGGACCAGTAACAAAGTCTAAATTCAAACATGGGCTGATTTGTATCAACTGATTCACAAGCTTACTTTACCCAATAAACCATGAATCCTTACTTGCAATTCCTGCCATAGATCACCTTTTGGTTTCCTACCTTAGCAAGTTTACAAAAGGGCTCACACCAGACTCAAGGGCTTTGTATTCTGGGCTACGCCTTGTGCCAACGGTGTTAATCAGACAAATCTAGGTGATGTAGTTATAGACACCACCATGATTTTTGCGGCTAACTTAAACTAAAGTTTATTTCTCGCTCATGTAAGGCCTGCTGCAGGACCAGGCACTCTCCAAGTCAATGGTTTTCTACACAGCAATCTGTGACCCAGGCTGAGTGACACTTTGCCACCTCGTCCTACACCACAAGCAATGCGCAGTCTCATCATTCAGAGGGACAGGGGAAGAAAGCATGCAGAGTTGCACTTCAGCTGTTCAATGCTTCTATTCAGAGGTGACACTGTCTCTGTTCCTATTTCACTCACCTGCCAGATCATACAGCCGTGTTCAATTTCAAAAGAGTAGGGAAGTGTGATTCTTGTCTGGAAAAAAAAAAGGACATTCATATTGACAAATAGTTGCTCTGTCTACCAGACCAGCAAAACTGTCTGTGTATATATGTCTAACTTTGTTAGTGTTCCGTATTTAAAAGACTGTCTGATAGCACTGCCTCTTCTTATTTAGCAATAAAGCACCTTTTATTTTACAGATGGAAGCTCTCTCAACAACATCCCTATTTAAATGCCTTCGCGTTTGCTTTCTATGAAAGCAATGCAGTTTGTATTGAGAAATTAGAAATTACAGATAATCAAAAAAAGTAATAAAAAGAATCACCCACAAAACTACAATCCCACTCTTCCTTAGCTGCAGCTTTTCCTAGCAAGCACTCAGGAAGATGCTGGCATGCTTCCATACTTCCAGAATCCTGGCTGGTCCTCAGAAGAGGCTCCTTCAAGATTCTAAAGCTGAAAGTATCCCAAAATTTTAGCCCAGAAAGTGAATACACCTTCATGGCACATGGTCTATTTTTAATTTAGACAAATGACCACATTTTCTTTCTTATTGTATAACTAATTCTATTTGAAGTTGCATGCAATTATTCTAGGTGTGTCATATTTTAATTTAGGATTTTACTCATTCTTTTTGAGTCATTTACATTTTATTGCATTTCTCTTTTAATATTCTTATTTAATCGAGAACAGGAATAGACACACAATTTGTTTGTTGAAAAATTGGAATTAGAACCTAGGCCTTATGCCTTCAAGTCTATTTTTTCTATATCAAGATATAAATAAAATTTTAATTAAGCCCTCTAGAACTAAGGTATCAATATGAAATAGTATTGTTAATTAATTTAATATTCATGCACTCAATATTTTTCTATAAGGCAGATAATTTGTTAGAAACTAGAAATATAAAGATGAATCATGTGAAGCCCCTCTTTTTGAGAATTTCATTATCCAAAAGATTTATATAGAGAATATAATACCATGAAATAAATAAATAATGCTTTATAATATAGCACTGAAAAACACTATTTTTATTTATTTATTTTATTTTAGAGAGAGAGGGCAAGAGAGGGGAGAGGAGCTGAGAGGGAGGGAGAGAATCTCAAGTGGACTGAGCACAGAGCCAGAGATGGGGCTTGATCTCACGACCCTGAGATCATGACCTGAACTGAAATCAAGAGTCAGACACTTAACCTACTGAGCCATCTAGTTGCCCCCAAAATATCATTTTTTAATATACAAAATAGTGGCTTTTTAAATCCACTGCTATACTGTACTCTACAGCAAGTTGATATTAAAATTTGTAATGATCTTTGTTTCCTGGTCATATGTCAAATATTCATTTTCACTATGGAAGAAGATACATTTTAGATACTTCTTACTGTTTTGCTTTGATCTGGTTATGAATTTGTTCCAACATTCTTTTCCTTTTTCTTTTATGGTATTTTCTAGAATCTTAACCTAGTTTCTGATTATGTTTGATGTAGTCATTGTCAAGTGCATTTGATCTGCCAATGCAAATAGAACTGAGGTGAGCCTGTTGAGTATATAAAATATTTTTTTTCCAATGCCTTTGACCAATTAAGTAGTAAAACACAGTGGTGGTATTTTGTTTCCTTAGTGACCTGGAAATACATTGTAAGTTAAAAAAATGTTTTTTAAGTGTCTTGAAATTTATTTCTACAATTACTGTGGGTATTCTGACTTTTTCTTTTTAGGCCACTTCAAATTTTGAGTTAAAAAAAAAAACAACAAAAAACCTTAACATGTTTCTTTTCCAGAGCTGATCAGATTTTGCCAACTAACAGGATCTGTAAGGATCCTTGAGTTCACATGAAAGCTCAAGTCTTAGGATCAGATCTCTTTAGAACTAAGATTCATATTCTTAAAAACTATCATTTCCTTTGACCCCTCCTTTTTTAAGAGATGAAAGATCATTTGGGGGAAAATTAAAATGTTTGAAACTCAAATGCATTTATAAAATTAAATTGCCCTCAGGTGAGCAAAAAGGTCAAAGTTGGTTCTCCTTAATAAAGCTTATTTTTTTCTATTGCACCTAACTACTGGATAAATTAAGTATTTTGATGTTTGAATTCCTTTAAACCTCTTCTCTCTCCAGGAAAATTGCAACACGTCAGAGAAATCAAGATGAATATTTTCCCATTGACTTCTCTCCCTTTTTGGATCTATGTTCTTACAAGTGGGATTTGGATATTTTATCATTTATAATTTTGATTTCTTTTCAATCATTTACTGTGCTTTTAATTTCTTCTTTGCTTGTGTTATTACATTTTTTTTTTTTTTTTACCTTTGGACCCCAGTTATAGACTCCCTTAAAGTGGTAAATAAACATTCATTTAAATATTCAATTTAGTGAAACCCTTTAGATTGTTAAACTCAGAATTAGCTATATAGCTGCTGATACTAAGGGAAAGCTAATGAAACCCATGTGATTGCATAACCAACCAATGATTGCTTAAAGGATGCTTTCTTTTAAAAATATTATAATATAGTATTCCATCTTATAGTATAATGTTATAACTATTAAATATGGCAATATTTTTTAAAATAAGTACAGTATGGTATTGTACGAAGTGTTACATTATTTAAATGCTAAGAAATAATTATTTCATTATACTTAGGAAGGGTTGGAGCTTTTTTCAAGATTTATTTATTTATTTTAGAGAGAATGACAGAGAGAAGACAGTGAGAGCAGGGGGAGGGGCAGAGGGAGACGGAGAGAAAGAACACCAAGCAGACCCTGTTCTGATCAGGGAGGCTGACGCGGGGCTCAACCTCACGTCCCTGAGATCATGACCTGAGCCAAAACCAAGAGTCAGATGCTTAACCAACTGAGCCACCCAGGCACCCCAAGGGTTGGAACATTTAGAGTATTATATTCAAGTTTGGTAGCACATTATAAAATTAAATGTGTAAAGTCCAGAATAGAAAAGGATAAACTGATGGAAAATCAGGTAAAGTAACAGATAAAAGAATTGAGTTTCTGAGTTTCTGAGCCTGAAAAAGAAGAAGAGTTGTGGCCACTTTATATGTGACTAAATGTGAGTTTAATGACATTAAATACTTTGACCACAGTCATGTGGTAAAGCAGGATTTGAACCCAACACTGGAGCCAGCACTCCAGTATCTAATAGTGTAGCAGCAAAACCTTGTGTGGCTTATTTCACTTAGCATAATCTCCAGTTCCATCCATGTTGATGCGAATGTTGGGTAACCATTCTTTCTGATGGCTGATAATATTCCATTGTATATATGGTTTCACTTATTTGTGGAACATAAGGAATAGCAGGGAGATCATTAGGAGAAGGAACGGAAAAATGAAGGGGGGGTAAGCAGAAGGGGGAATGAACCATGAGAGACTACGGACTCTGGGAAACAAACTGAGGGCTTCAGAGGGGAGGGGGGTGGGGGAATGGGATAGGCTGGTGATGGGTATTAAGGAGGGCACGTATTGCATGGAGCACTGGGTGTTATACGCAAACAATGAATCATAGAACACAACATGAAAAACTAATGATGTACTTATGGTGACTAACATATCATAATAAAAAACAAAACAAAACAAAACAAAAAAACCTGTGTGAGCATGGATCACTGGTTGCACAAGCAAGAACTCATGACATAATTAACTACATCTCCATCCTTATTTCCCACCACCCCCACTCAGTCCAGGTGTTCCTGTACAAAATCTGAGACAGGTCTATGATAGTTGTACAGACACACGAAGTCACAAACATAACTTTGATTCAGAAATTGAAATGCCCATTTCTATGAGTATAATAAACCAAACTACGGACTGGATATTAAACCTGACCTCCCCCACTAGGCCCTCCTCTGGACTGGAAATTTTAGTGGAGAAGGAAATTATATTGGCTTCTCTGTTTCCCCAGTTGAGCTTCTCAGTCAGCTCTCATCATCTGGTTTTCCAAACTCCCATCATGTTTGAAGCTAAGGGGAGGAGAGGGAGGATATAAAAAGGGATAGAAATAATTCTTCCTGGTGCAATGGAAATGGGGCTTTGTAGTATCTGGATCTGTCAAATAGACTCTTCCTGTCCAATGACATTTTATGGATCCTCCAGATGTTCCTCGCTGGGCCTCTCTCTCCCAGTTTCTTTATTCTGTGTGGCCACTTGCAGATCTTTCCACAGCTTCTGCTCCTGGCAGTATTTAGCCTTTTCCTGCTTAGGCCCTTTTACCACTGCAGATAGTCCTATTGGGCAGTGCCTAATATAGGTCCTGACAGGACACAGTTACATCCTGGCAATATCTCTTTTGTGTGGCCCACTACTTGTCCATAGGGAAACACTCCCTTAGTTTATGCTTTGCCACATTGGCAGTGAAGGCTGTTCTCCAAATAATAGCTCTTGGGATGTCACTACTGCAGTCAACATCCTTCCTTCTCTGTTGCCTTGATGTCCTGGGGTCAGACACCAGTTCATCATACCCCCAAAACTGGAAAACACATAAAAAACTTTCTGATGGTCCTCAGAACACCTGGGTGGCTCAGTGGGTTAAGTGTTTGTTTTTGGCTCAGGTCATGATCTCAAGTTCCTAGGATCAAGCCCCACATCGAGCTCCCTGCTCAGTGGGGAGTCTGCTTCTCCCTCTGCCCATCCCCCCACTCCTGCTCTCTCTCTTTCTCTCTCTCTCAAATAAATAAATAAATAAAATCTTTAAAAAAAAAAAAAGAAAGAAAACTTTTTGATCGTCCTGTAAGGGCCCTTCCCCTAAGTGTGAGAGAAGCACACTCTTTCCTCTCACCTTTGCTGTGTGATGAGGATTTCAGGTACAGAAACTGTTGTCTCCAAAACAGTCCATTCTTGTGATCTGTGGTAGTTATATTCCATAAAGTCACGGCAAACACTAGGGGAGATATGGGGTTAAGCTTCTACATCTCTTGTCACAATATTTTCATTAAACCATCAATACATAACCTTGCTTTACTTGTGTTTCTGTTTGAAGAGCCCTTATTTAAATATGTTGTTGATTCATTAATATTGAAATCACATTCATCAGAGCTATATATCTCATGCCTGGACAAAACTTATCTAACACATGTATTCTTTCCATAAGGCACATTCCAGCTCCCTTGCACTTAGAAGACTAGGCAGTACCACGACACTATGCATATGACTATTTTAACAGCGAAATTGTCAACAAAGAGGACAAAACTGAGAACATAACATTAAATATTTCAGTATGGAAACTGAAATAAGAAGGCAGAGTGCTGCCTTGTTTGACTTCAGCTGGGAATGTGTGCATAGGGTGACTCAAATTTTTTGCTGTTCTGCCCATGTCCAGGAATGACCACAAAAGTGCAGCAAACATTGAATTTGGGGTTGCAAATAAATTTTGGTGAGCAGGCAAATTTGCAAATACAGGATCTGTGAATAACAACGATCAACTGTAAATATTTTCAACAATATCCTCACCAAACCCTCTCCCCTCTGTTTTAGTTCTATATTCTTAATCTGGATCAAGGTTTGCACAGGCTTTGGGGCCACTCCTTTTGCAAATCTGAATGTGGCGATTAGGAGCCTCACTTTGGAACTTGATACCAGTTGTCTTTAAACACCTCATAGATGTGGATTTTAATAGTAGGTGAAATATACATTTGAGATTGTGCCAGTGAGGTTTGCCATTGCAAGGAACAGAAACCAAATCCGTGTGATTTAAGCTAAAAATATATTAATTAAGATTATATTGGGAAGAAAGAAATAGAATCTTAGGAAAGCTAGAGGACC
Source organism: Ursus arctos (assembly GCF_023065955.2). Taxonomy (NCBI): domain Eukaryota; kingdom Metazoa; phylum Chordata; class Mammalia; order Carnivora; family Ursidae; genus Ursus; species Ursus arctos. The sequence goes on from NW_026623078.1 coordinate 31,106,571, forward strand.
TAGCTTGGAAAACAGGTGGGAGTAAGGGAAGCTGGGCTACAGCCAGGACCATAAAGGAGGCTGCAAATGGGAGCAGTGCAGCTGCCACTGCCCATAACTGAATGGCCACCACTGCCCACTGTTTATTCTTCTGGACCTTATGGAAACACCTGCTCCCCAAAAGGATTCATCTTTTGCTTTGTCAGCTCACTAGACAAAGTCCAGAGCAGGTACCTCTGATTGACTGAGGTAAGATTATGAATTCCATATCCCCCATGCAAGGGTGACCATAAAAATAAAGATACAGCGTTTTCCGTTTTTCGAGTGGGAAAAATGTTCTGTCTCCCACAGACTCATGAAGTTAGAAGTTTACCATGTATAGAAAGAGGTTTCAGGTATTTGGCAACCAGAACATGAGGACTCACGCTCATAGACTTCTCTGACAGAATCAGAAGAAAACACCTCGGCTGAGTTCAATTAAGAGCTCCCCTTCCAATCAAGAGATCTCCTTCAGAATGCTCTAGAACATAAATAATCTTATAGCTTTTGCTTGGATTTTCAAATGATGAGGAACTTTTCACACTGCCATATGATATATTCTAATCCTCTGCAATTCTTGTCCAAAAGATTTATTTTGATTTCTGACTCATGAAATAATTTCTTTTTTGGTTTCCTTGACTATACAGTTTGTCTTTATATGGATACGTTACAGTTTTTAAATGTCCTGCTTATTCTGTGGCACTCAGACGTGACTACAGTATTCTCCACGTGGGCTGGAAATGCAGAGGCTATTTATTTCATTAACTTAACCTGAGCCTGTGTTGGCTCTTTCAGACAACCATAGAATAATGAATCATAATAAGCTAAAACATCTAGATGTTTTCACGTGAACAGCTACCAGAGCCAGTCCTTTAACTGGTCCTCTAAACTTAATTATTTAAAAGACTAAATTGAGGTTTTTACATTTATCTCTCCTACTTTCACTCATTTAGTTTTAGCTCAGTAATTTGGTTTATTGAGGTAATTGGGGTTTTAAGTATTTTATTGTCTATAATAGCAGGTTTTCCTTCCAGGATTATTCATTTGTTTGGCACATCCTCTATATTTTCATACAAGTTATTGATAAAGTATTGAATGGGAAAAGACCATAATAGAGTACTGTGACATTCCAATTTTTCTTCAAGGTTGGCACTGGGACATTGAGCAAACTTTTTTTGAATCCCACTTCTCATCCATCTTGGAATAAACCAGGTGGTGCCAATATCCTGCATTAAAAAATGTCCAATGGCTTCTTGCTTTTCGTATATAGAGTACATCCTTAATAAGGCTCACGGGCATGGCATTGTCTGATCTGTTCTTTCTTCAACTTCTCCTGGGGCCACTCCCTCTTATTTCTGTGTTTTAGCCAAAGGGCATTGTATATGGAATATTCCTCCCCACCTCCTCACCAACTCAGTCCTTGGGTCTCAGCTGAAGCACATTTCCAAAGGGAGCCTTCTCTAGAACCATGTATGTTATCAGTTTCCTATCTTACTTCTTTTTATAGAATCAAATTCCATTCTATTAAAGTTCCCGTTTGCAACTGTATACTCTTTAATATAATAATGTGATCTGGCCCACCCACAAGACTTAAGCTCCACAAGGGCATGCACACAGTCTGTGCTTACTCATGATTATATGACCTGTGTCTGAAACATCACAGGTTCAAGAAAACATCTTGTTGGATGAGTGATAGAAACCCAACAAATAATGTGGCCATTGATCCTACTGAGACTGTGGAGTAGCAGAGGAGTGGAACAGCTTTAGGAAGCAAATCCTCCTACTTCCTATCCTGTTTTATGATACCTCTATCTCAGAGTCTCTCAATCTCAACACTATTGCCATTTGGACTAGATAATTCTTTGTTGGGGGATAAGGGGCATGTCCTCATGCACTGTAAAATGTTTAGCAGCATCCCTGACTTCTACCCACTAAATGACTGAAACACAACCCCATCCAATTATAACAATGAAAAGTGTCTTCAGACATTGCCAAATGTCTTGGAATAGGGTCGGGTGTAGAGGAGAACAATATCACCCTCATTGAGAACCACTGTTCTAAGAATTTTAATAAATTGTCACATCAAGGTCATGTCATCTGTTTAATTGTAATTATAAAACATGTGTATGTGATGGACTCTCAAAAGTCATAGAGATTAAGTGATGCATTTAACTATTCAATAGACAAGGAGGTAACCAGAAGTGTTCACTCATGCCTTAATACAAACATGAAAATTTCCATGACTACTCAAGTCCAAAAGGATCTCCCATTTCAGCCTCCTAGAAAATCACTTGACAGTTAACAGAGAAATGTTTTATTTAAATTTCCTATCTGTATTTCATTAAATGAGCAGAATTTTCAAAGATGTTATATGAACCCTGAGGCTCCTTTAGAGAGTTAGATGACTAAGAGCTGAGGCTCCTTGAAAGAGTTGGACAACTAACGATTTGTTGGACACTGAGTTGCAGATTGTAGACTATGGTAGGCAGTCCTCAAGATGGCCTCCGACATCCCACATTGACTTGTGTGATCAAAAAACTAATCAGACCTCTATGAAGATGAGGCAACTCAATGTTCTTTGGATATTCTGTTGTTTTTAGTGATTTGGGGAATGAGATGGTAAATGATATAGGGTATGGAAGTATAATCAACTAAGGAGGATTTTAAAATTTTTACAATATCCCCTTCCCTCCTTTATCCTTACCACTAGCCCAGCTAATGCAATCATAATTTGACATTCATCACTCTGGATGTTAGGTGTGATTGGGAAGCATCAGATTTTAATCAATAGATTCCCAGCCCTCATTACTGTGAGGGACAATGTTTATTACATATGAAGCATTATAAAAGTATGTTGGCCATCCATGATGACATGTAGAAAGAAGATGAGTTGTATATTACAGAGGAACAAAAGGAGTTACTGGTAATACCCAGTTAAGCCAACTAAAAACCAGGAGCATTTTAATTGTTTTATTTTCTGGCGATTCCTGGAAGTATTCTTCTTCGAGGGCAGCATTTTCTCACTGAAATAACAAGAGCAACAATGCTGGCACCATTGCTTAATTATGTCTAATGCACTTAGTGAGTTTATTCTTCCAAGAAAAAGTTGGGAAGGTAGAAAATTTAGTGCCACCATTCGAGCATATCCAATTATACTAACAAGGAAAAAAATCTTACATCTCAAGCTTTAATCTTTGTGTTGATTGGCCATAGGCCATTAGAATAAACTCAGAGATGCATGTGATTTCTAGTTACAAATTTTGAACTTATACATCAAATTTAAAGTACGGAAATTACAGAGAGAACAAAAGCAATCACTTCAAAAATAATGAGAGTTTTAGGTCACAGCATAGATGAAATATGGAATGTTAGAAAAATTCATAAAGAGACTTCTAATACAAGGCAAACGGAGATATCCATTGTCTTGGCAAATATTTTACTTTGTTAATTGGCCAATCCTTATCAAACCATTCCACAAGTCTTGGGGAAAAAAAACATGCCAACATCCTCCTTTCAAATGTGAAAAGCTGAACAAAACCTTTAACCCTTCGTTACTAAAATAAACTGGCAAGGAGCTTTCACACTTCCTGGATGATGCAGTGTGTTCTAAAACGGAAACAGACCAGACCAGACTCCTGTCAGAAAGGATAATTCCTAAATGCCAATTACACTGCTACTGGAAGTTAGTGGTAAGTTCATGACCTCTATCCAAAACTCGTGCTTGGTGATATTACCATAATAATAATTGCTTAAAATCAAATCACTACTGTGAACACTTAAATCGTGATTCCATCTACTAAGAAACCAAACTAGTGAAGAAAATAGTTCTTCATACTTGTTAAATAAAAGAATACAGCTTTTGTTATGACAGCAAAGAGCAGAGAAATTCTCTGTAATTGAGCCACACAAATTGTATTATTATAACCTAATTGATCGGTCCACTGGGAGACAAAAAAGCCAATTCCTCAAAGCAATAGAATTGATGGTTTTAAAAATGGAATTGACTTACTCGTTAACTAGATTAACTAAATGAACTTTCCCTTTTTCATTGTGAGAAAGGTTTATAAAACCAAAGACTGTGATATAGGGAGACACAAAGAACAAAATTAAGAAAAAACACCATTTAACTAATGAAATCATGCTTATTCTCCCGGTGTACAGCTGACCAACCATCTTTTGCTTTGGAATCGTACTAGTGGTGAGCACATTGAAGTCATGGCAGGGGAGGGGAAAGAAATAAAAATGCTCATGTGGAAACCTTCTAGGAAAGCTTTTGTATCCTTTTGGGTTGTTTTAACTAGAATAACCTCTACAGTTATCTTCTTGGATAAATCTGGGACATTTAACAAAAGCAACATAAATAATAATATTGATTTCCTGCTTTTAACTAAGTTTCCTGCCAGGTGATTTATATAAAATTTTATCCTGATTATAAGTTAGGTGAACACCATTACCCAAATTTTATAGATAAGAAAGGTAAGGCTAAGAAGCTTAAATAGCTTGCCTAAGGTCAATAATTAGTAAGTAAAGGATCTAAGATAATACTAGATCATCTCATTATACAAACTACACTACCCTGATCTGCTTTGTGGGAATACACACACACACACACACACACACACACACGTATGTATATACATATGTATATATATGTTTATATATATGTGTGTTATGTACATATGTTTGTGTTCATATATGTATGTGCATAAACATATTTATATATGTATATATATTCGTGTATGTATATACATGTATTTTTACGTGCAGTTTTATGAACAAAATGTTCTAAAGACAGATGAACACCGTAGCTCTGATGCTAACTTACCATATGATCTTTTATATCTTTGGCTTTTGGTTTCTTCAAGTTTTCAAAATTGGAACAACTTGTCACCAAATAATATTTAAACTATTTGAGATTGTTGGCTTAGAGTAACTGTCAAATTAGAGGACAAATGAAGGCCAATGGAAAAACACTCCCCAGGAGGGAGAAAAGTTTCTAAAAGCTGAGAAAAGGAGTCGAGGAGCCGGTGCATATTTCTCCAGCCATGGCAGAAATTTTGAATAGTGAAAGAAAAGATATCTATGTTTCATTTGCTTTGTTCTGCCTCGCTTAGTGTAAACAAGGTGGAGCTTGATGACAAAGGTCTTTCTGGCTGTACCCGTCTTCCCTTTCTCTGCCAAATTTTTAGAGAAACCAATATCTTGGAAACCAGTCAGTGAAACTCAGAGGTCCTACCTACTTGAAAATAAATGGACATAGTCACTAAATGCATTCAGGGAGGGTCCTTGAATGTATTTACTTACGATGATGCTTTCTAAAGCATTAGAAAGAAACTCTTTACACCAAGAGACCACCAAGGCGCTCTGTTTTCTAAAGGCAAGCAGTCTTGACATTTGTCTTTATTTCCCTATTCTCAGTTGAGATGAAATCCAGACACTTGGGGGCTTGGGAAAATACCATGTGTGGTTTGTTTTAATACATTCTCCTCCAGGATTGTGTTGCCAGCCTGTAGAGCTGCCCCTTTTCTTCCCCCACCTCCGCCCCTCCCCATGCATGCACCCTGTGGCCAGAGAGCCAAATACCATGAGCCAAAAGTATTTTCAATAGAAATACCAGGAAAATGTTGTTTCTAGTGGCATGGAAAAAGCAAATAAAATGAAGGCCAACTTTATGGTAATCTCCAATCTAGACCTCTGAAGAAGGAAGGTGTAAGCACAGCCGAGTACAGTAGGAAGAACATTCCTGCTTTCCAACAGGAAAGGTGTAAGGTAATGTCTCTTTTCATGTTTTTAAAATGAAATATGTCACATTTCATATTTTTAAAATGAATACCTACAAAGTAACATATCAGAAATTATGCTGTCATAAAGAAATATGTGAATATTTTAATCTCTTTGTCCAAAAAAATAGTTACTATTTACCTGTTTATATGAGGTTTTATTGCGGGTATAGAGGGTCCACTTCTTTCTTTCTGCTCTATGGAGTCATCCTATTCCCGTATCTCTGTGTGCACATGTGACTTTTCTATTAGATAAGGCCTCATTCGAGACAAGGGAGGGCCCATTCCACTTATTGTTTCCATAACCCAAAACATTTTCTTTGGTTTATAAAGCCTCAAATTCCAGGGACTTACCATCGAGTAGGAGAATTAAATATTTGTGCTAATAAGCATGAAACTAGTTATAAAATATTTAACCATGTTAGTGGTGTGGCCCATCTATGATATTGCAGTTCAGATATGGCTGCTCCATTGGGGAACATGGGGGATCAGGAAATGTGCAAAAGGAAGTGATGCTTCCCACAGGTATAGGAAGGAATAATAAGAGCCTGAAATAAGGAGGGGTTACAGGAAATGGAGAATTAACCCTGTTCTGTGAGATTAACTCTTCATGAAGTTCAATTCTAAGCATGATTTGAAGGAGCATGTTATAGTGGAAAACAGCATGCAATAAACCAGTGCTCAAATCACATGGCTACAGCTTCTAAGCCTGGCATGAATCGTTAGGTACTCTCTTTACCCTTTGTGAGTTTTCATCTCTGGCTATATAACGAGATTATTGGTACTCTGCTAACTTAACCCCACTGCCTTCAATATTGCTTTTCATAGAGAAAGAAAGTAAAAAAAAAAAATATTTGGTGAATGGATGGTCATCATAGGAACAAAAATTAAATGAAAGAACACAGAAGTGCCAAGTACATAATATGCACTCAATAAATATTGGTTCTGTAGCTTTTTCCTTTCTCTTTCCTGTTCAGAATACTTTATTGTCTTTGCATGGCGTAACCGAGTTTTCATTTACCTTTCCAAATGCATTTCCTATTATTTTTCTATAAAGAGCTTACATTTCCACTAAGTAAATCAGGTATGTTTACAGTTACCAGTATATTACCCATATCTGTATTAACTTAAACTATCCCCCTTTTCCATATTATTCTTTTCCCTCAGGTCCATATGTCTAAAAACTTGCCAGTCCTTCAAGGTCCAGCTGAGACACTAGCATCACAAAGAATTCTCTGATCCTTGAAAGCCAGATTAGTCTTTCCTTTCTCTGAAATTCCTTAACAATGTACATTTTCCTTTGTGGCATGTAATATTTACAAACCTGAAATATGAGGAAAAACTGACCAAGTCATTCTGGTGGAAGAGTTTAGCATGTATTTTTAATCCACTATTGATCAAGGAGCCAAAATTGACATAGAATCCAGCCTGCTGGGGTAGGAGGTTAGCAAACCCAGGAACCAACAGGGCTCAAGGTGTCTTCATTCCCTAAGGGGAATGAGCTTGTTAGTCAGGACCACAAGACAAGACCTGTGCCCTGAGTCACAAGTGGAGTGGAGAGAAGTTATTCAGAATCCTGAGACCTAAGGATAGAGTTAGAAACTAGAATTCATCATCATGGGCAACAAGTTCTAATTTCAAGACCCATTAGATAGGGAATGTGAGTTCTTATATATATAATGCTCCAGTCTGGAATGCATCTGGGTCCATAGACAGAACTGAAAAATAATGCCTACTGAGCGGACCTGACTAGGCAAAGAAAGGAAACATGGTGGGTCAAGCAATGAAGAGAAGGGAGTGAAGAGGGGACAGAGTCTTAGGAAGATCAAAGATAAGGAAATATGTGTAACAGACTCCCCTCACCTAAAACCAAAAGTCCACAACTTCTAGAAATTAAGTAGTTAGAGAACTGCTTTTGATCCTATATTCCTTTGTCTTATATTTAAATAAAATATTCCTTGCTGTGAATGCAACCAGAAAAGCCGGGTCTTTCCCCTAGTATTGTTATAATCATTTTTAAGCACAATATTAGGAGATAGAATAAAATAAACAAAGTTTTTTGAACAGATGTTTTTTGCTACTCTGCCTGGGAACAGCTGATATATATGAAGGTCTAGTCTAAGACCCAGTTCAAAACTAATATTTTAGTTGGACCAAATACTCTTGTGATTTACACCTAACATTGCCCTTAACTCTGACTAAAAGCCAAATTTAAGCAACCAAAAGAAAACTAGTGTAATTTCCTGGTTCTGAGCAGCATTGAAAAGCTTACAAGGACACTAATCTAAGATCCAAGAGAACTTTCCCATCTTGTCATCAGATGTCTGTGGGTTGATAAACTCTGGTTGTGACTCTTTAAAATCTATGGTCAAAGTTTCCCATGTGCATTGCTAATCCACTTATGATAAGTAACTCAGCTAAAAGAATGCATTATTTATCTTCTTTCCTGAATCCTTTGTGCACTTTCAGTAACGCAGAAGAAGTTGAGCAAGCTAGATTTTGAAAATATTAAACAATTCCCAGCTTTTCTCGATTCCCTATTTTCTCTGATTCCTTGAGGTTTCATGTACTTTCCTGGAATTCTGTTTTCTATGCTTTATAAGCTATAGCTTCTCTCCGGTTTTCTCTCTGAATTCCTGATTTCAAGGCTTGCTCTTTGAAAGCTTCTGCAACCACCATTTCATCAAATTTTCACATTCAATTCAGACACATGAAGTAATTTACTGGGTAGATATTTCTACGTGAAAATCTGAGTTCTTTATTTGGGCTCATCCTATTCAGGAAGCAAATATTCACTGTAATTAATTGCATAAGAAATAAAAATGAGAAAATAAACCTTTTACCAAAAAAAAAAAATTCCCCAAACAAAAAACAAATGTAAATTATTAACTCACTGTAAATAATTTTTGTACTAGTCACCGTTTGGATTAGCTATACTATATCTCACTTCAATTATGTATGTCAGAATTAAATATATTGCATTGTATCTCAAATATAGGTATAATCAAATAAAGAAATATATGGTTCAAAATAAATAAATATATGGTTCTCCCTTCAGGAAAAAGTGATGTTCGTATTAAACTCTTTCCCAAGTCACATGTATTTGAGGAAAATATTTCTTAGAAAATTCTTAATGTTGCTGAGTTGACTTTGGAGTAGGAAGAAGTACTCCCTTCCCCCAAGTGCTTTCAGAATGCTGTGTCAGAAGTGTAAAAAGAAAGTCAACTGAAGGGAAAAAGAGGGAAAGAGACTCAGGGAAAGGGTTGGAAGAGTCAGACACAGGACACATTTTAATGCTGACATAACAATGATGATATCACACATGGGTCGACATTAGTAGAGCATCAGTTTAAGCAAGTGTAGCATTGATCTTCTCCCCTATATTTCATTAGGAGTTGGTTTTGTTCTTTTTTAAGAGTTGTATCATCTGGTTTTTCAGCTGTGAAAATGGTTTTGAAAGTGAGGAAATATTTATTGGTCAAACACTTATTTTTCCATAGTCATTTATTCCTATAGTCTCTGAATTATATTTTTTAAATTCAATTTTATTTTCTGAAATCAATTTGATCTTCAGAATCCATAGAAAACACCTCATGAATTGATTAACTTGATGCATCTAAACAAGCTGTGATAAGCTCAATTATTTTATATTTTTTTGTTAGTGTATTTTTGAGGTAAGCTTGGTGGCCTGGTCATTATGTTGGCTTTTTAGACACAGATCTCATTGTTCTCATAGATTCTGTTGAATAGAATGACCATCAATTCTTTAAAAGACTTTATGTTTCATGTAGACCATATTATAAAGTTGGTGCAATTATTCCCTGAAAATTGTAAATGTTTATCGTTAATATTTTATTTCTAAACCCCTGCAGAATGAACCTTACACAGACATTTTGGACTACATTAATTGCAAATGTTCCCAGTTCATAATTTATTTATATTTTTTAAAGCTGGCAATAATTTATCAAACAAGTAATTGTCTTTGACCAATAGGTTTTTCGGGACGACCCATATACTGTGGCCCTGCCATTGTCTGGGTTTGTGATCACAGCCAAAACCCAGTTGGGAGATACAGCTTCCCAATAGCAGAGATTTAGGATTAGTGGTGTCCAGAGTTCTAAAGATGATTTGGAGTACATTTATAGGCAAGGTTCTCATACTTATCTAAAACATATCAAAACAATCTGTCTTTTTGGCCTCAAAAGAGGCCTAGCCATCTAAAAAAGTTTTGAAGTTATACTCAATCCAGCAGAGCATAATCAGAAAAAGCACTGGACTTGGAGTCAAAAGAATTTGGCTGGAAGCCCAGCTTCAAATTTACTAGCTTATTTAATCTTTGACAAGTTAATTTACCTTTTGAAACCTTAGTATATTGGAGTGTAAATTTAGGATAATACTACTTACCTTAAAGTGTGATTTCAGAACGTTCCTTGTGTATAAGCCTAGCATGCATTAGATGCTCGATACATATGGTAGATCTAAAATCTTAGTCTGATGCTAAATTGCACAATGGAAATATCTGGTAAGACTGATAATAAGCAATCTCCTTTTTTATGTACTGATTCTTTACTTTGAGTCATCTGGAATATTAAATTTCATAAAAATAAACATACCCCAGATTATTTTTATTCCAAAATTAACATTATTCATGTTTGATTTGTAGAATTAAGGATAGTCAACATTGGTTTGATCTTTGTCTAAATCCACGGGCTCCGGATAGATGACTAATTACCTCTATTGCTTTAAACCTTCCATTACCTTTTCCAGAATTCTAGAAGCTTTTAAGTAATTTTTGTTTCTTACATCTATGTTGTTGACAGAAAAAATGGACCAGTATTATTAATAAGATAATTATATGAGATCATAAAGTGAGAATCATGATTTGCCACGTTGCTAACACCAGATAGCATTTGGGCAGTTTTATTTATTGAGACTGAAAAGAATGAATAGCCATTTTAAAAGACCATAGTTCCAGGCATACATAAGAAGCAAATGGGAAAATTTTACTAACTTGATATATATTCAAATATTTGCATTTTCCCCTTCACACATTTCCCCCTGCTCTTCCTTCTTTGTCTCAAAAATTTCAATATCACTCCTCTGTACTAAAAGAAGAATAATTAACAAGGAAGCCAATTAATCGAACTCCAAATATTGTTCAATGTTGTTATTCTCTGCCCTCTTCCCTTCTGCTAATTTCCTATTTCCTCTAATGTTTCAATAATAAACACACAGACATTTCTACGCCTCACTGACTTTTACAGCATATGCTTCTTTCATATTCTTTATTCTCATTTATGTCCGTTCCTTAGGGCCACTCAAATTTGGGTCTTCACTGGTTTACTCTTTTTCCAAAACTAACTGAATCATTTGCTATTACCACCATGCTGGGCAGTGTCAGAGACAACAAGATTAAGAATATGTGGTTTTATCAATTTGTTTAGTCTGATAGAGAAATTAAAACATATTACCCGAAAAGCCATGTGTATTTGTCCGAGATTTGTCAGATTCTTGAGAGAAACAAAACCAAGTGTGTGTGTGTGTGTGTGTGTGTGTGTGTTTCTGTGTGTGTGTGTGTGTGTGTATACTTAGCACTTGGTCACATGTTTCTGTATATTACTGTACTATTATTTTATGTTTGTTAGCTTTGCTCCTCTTAAATGCAATGTATATGTATTATACTTAATAATACACATAAATTATTTAATAAAAGTCATGATTGGTAAAAATGCTCACTCTACTTTTTCAATATAAAATATAACAGCCTTTTCCAAAGATAATTTCAGACTTTTGGACTGTAGTACTTGTGTTATTTTAAACTTCTTAGTATTCTGCTCCCAAAATATAATACTTTGGCGGGAAATGACCTACAGTATCTGTGTATATAGCTCATGAGTCAGGGAAGGCATGAGGTAATTTCCCAGTGGAGGGAGAGCAAGACTAAATACCCACATCTGGGATTTAGTTAGTAAATGAAAGAGAGAAGAAAGGTGGGAAAAGCGACTGCACACCTTATACATTCTGCCTTCTCTCCAAGATGTTCACATGAAATGGAATATTACATGATACACATATTCCTAACTTGTGGGAAACATCGGAAGTGTTTATCCTATATTTTATACCTAAAACTTTTCTAAAGGAACAATTTTATAAGCTGAATCACAAGCATAAGCAATGCAGAAAAAATGACTCTAAATCCCACTACTGATTAGGCTTGTGGGACTAGGCTGACCATTTCCCGTTTAATTTGAAGGAGATAATTAGCAAGTGACTTGAGTTGCTTGGGCAATTACTGCATCATGAAATCCACCTGCCTTGATAGGCTTGCTAAAATCTAAGATGAGCCTTTGCACCCAACAAAGACGTTTCTACTAAACCGTCTAAACAAAATTCAAACATAACCTGCCTTTCTCTGTTTAAAGTATGTGTTGCAGTTTTTAAAGTTTTTTTTCTGGGATATTCATGTTTTGTTTTAATAATAATTAATATTGGGGTGCCTGGGTGGCTCAGTCAGTTAAGCGTCCAACTTTTGATTTTGGCTCAGATCATGATCTCAGGGTTGTGAGATGGAGCCCCACACTCGGCTCAGCGCTTGGTGAAGAGTCTGCTTGAGATTCTCTCTCTCCCCTTCCCTTTCCCCTCCACCCACTCATGCTCTAAATACATAAATAAATAATAAATAAAATCTTAAAAAACAATAATAATATTTTTTGTTATCTATATTACTATTAACTCTCTAGTTTGATGATTAAAGAACTATATTCATTAGACACCCTTCAAAATTTATAAATATCAGGTTCTGTGATTTAGTAAATAGACTATTCAATGAGCATATTTTCCTTTTCCCACACACGAATGAAACAGTAATATAAATTAGTTTAATTATATTAGTACATAGTACATATCTGCATTAGCACAGAATACATCCCAACATACATAGAACATATAATCCTCCTTTGTAATCATGTGGTGGGTAGGTATGAGTTGATTAGGATAGAGTGCAGTCTGCAATAGTCAGCGATAAGATGAAGTAGGGTTGGGATGGAGTAGAGATTCAGTCTGCTGTAAATAAGCGGTATGACCCATTTATTCTACGTATCAAGAGCTATTCAAATGGCTTCCCTAATGGTCACTGTAACATTGCTGACATCTTTTGCACTCACTTCAAAGTAGAAACAGTTGCTGTTGTCCCTGCACAAGCCTGGGCTTTTCCTATAGACTCTTGACAGGCACTTAGGTTAATCTTATTACCCAAAAATCACAAAATAAAATATCTTACAGTCTTTAACATCTACATAATGTAAGAATTATTTCCTTTGGTTGCCTGAATCCTGGAAACATTGAATATCCTACACTAAACTTAAGAAGGCAATAGTCCTATATCCTCTTTAACAGTGTTCTTGGGCTTCTGAATCATTTTGGTCAGCTTTGTCCCAATCTGCATAGAAAGAAATGCCCATCCACGTCTTAATGTCTATTTTAAAACTTCATACTTATTTTGTGGAACATCTGCATATCAAATTTACTGGTTATATATATGTATTCATAACAGAAATCTTTCTACCTCCAGGAATTACAAGGAAAATTGCTTGAAAATGTTTGTTTGTTGCAAGATCTTAACTCCAGAACCATATCAAACATATCCAGTGATTTTTAATCCCTTCCTATGGATCTGAGATTCCACTGGGTACCATTTCTCTTTATCTTGAAGAACTTTCTTTAGTACTGCTCATAGTGCTGGTCCACTAGTGTTGGATTTTCCCGGTTGTTTGATCTGAAAATATCTTTATTTCTCCCCTTATATTTGAAGGATGATTATATTAGATATAAAATTCTGGGTTGATAATCTTCTATTCCCAGCACTTTAAAGATGTCATTTCTGATTTTTTGGTCTGTTAATATTATTGTTTTCCCCTTTAAGTACTGTATATGTTTCCTCTGTGGCTGCTTTTAACATTTTTCTCCTTATCTTTGGTTTTCATCAGTTGATGATATGACTGTGTGGTTCTCTTTATATTGATCCTTCTTGGGGTCCTTTGAGGTTGGAGTTCTTTAAGTTCACATTCTCACCATTTAGATCCCCTCCTTTGGATAATCAGTGGGATATTGTTAGTCCAAAAATGTATTCCGGAATTAGCCACAAAACTAGCTTCATACCAATAAATAATAGTAACAATGAAAATAATAATAATTTTAAGTTACTGAATACGTAGAACTTAATATTTCTCAGGGTGGAAATAATGCTACTCACAGCTCAGTCCAAGGTTGTTAGCTCTATTTTCCCAGCAACACTTTTGTTTCACACATTTTGAGGTCTTTACTGCATAAATTATCATCACAAAATGGGATGTTGGAGATTAAGATTTTTGACATGCAATTGACAAGACTCAAAATGTGACTCTGGGAATGGGGGGTTGTAGAATATGGAATGAAGGTGAAAGCTGCTAAGGTCACAGAGTATAGATACTAAATTTAGTAAAGATACTTTACAAAGTAACAATTCTAGGACCATTTTTCTATGAAATGATAGACTCTTCTAGGATGATATCAGAAATTTGAGAAGAAAGAAAGGCAATACATCAAGAAGCGATTTCTCAATGGCTGAGGATGAGTTAACAGGAGGTCAGAACATGACAGTGATGAAGGGAGAAGCCAAGTATTTTTTGGTTTTTGAACCAAATAAACTTTTATCACTAGGTCTCAACAATTTCTTTATTAATTGATTTATTCAAAGTATTTCTTGGAAATCCTTTAAGAGTGCTCTACTCTTCTATTTTTGCCTCCTTCTATAGATCATTTCCTTTGTCCTGCAATGATTCGCTTCTCTTCTGTACTTAGCAGAGTTGCATTTTTTTATTTAAATTCAATTAGCCAAATTATAGTACAACATTAGTTCTTGCTATAAGGTTCAATGATTCATTAATTGAGTATATCATCCAGTCCTCATCATATCATGTACCCTCTTTGACGCCCATCACCCAGTTACCCCATCCCCCCACCCACCTCCCTTTCTGCAACCCTCAGTTTTTTTCCCCAGAGTCAAGAGTCTCATAAGGTTTTTCTCCCTCTCTGATTTCTTCCCATCCAGTTGCCCCCCACCCGTATTGTCCTCTGCACTATTCCTTATGTTCCACATATGAGTGAAACCATATAATAATTGTGTTTCTTTGATTGACTTATTTCACTTAACATAATACCCTCCAGTTCCATCCATGTCGATGTAAATGGTAGATATTCATCCTTTCTGATGGCTGAGTAATATTCCATTGTATATATGAACCACATCTTCTTTCTCCATTCATCCATTGAAGGACATCTCAGCTCCTTCCACAGTTTGGCTACTGTGGACATTGCTGCTATGAATATTGGGATGCATGTGTTCCTTCTTTTCACTACATCTGTATCTTTGGGGTAAATATCCAGTAGTGCAATTGTTGGGTCATAGGGTAGATCTATTTTTAGCATCCTGAGGACCTGATTTCGTATTAAATAATATGGCTCTGCTGAGAATTTATGTATGACTTTCATATCCAGTTCTAATCCAATAATCTGCTTAGTACTTTCTGTATATTGATACTGTAGCAATCATTTCTTTTCATCTGGTAGCGTCCCATCTCACACTCTAACCTAGAACAACGATCAGCAATTTATTGTTCACTAGTCATCACTTAATTTCCATCCATCTGGGTCATAAACATGCTATCTTCCCCTTAACTTATCACTAAATCTTCTCTAATTCCTTAACCTGAATTGTGTGTAAATTAACATCCTTCCTAAAATATTCCTAGAGTAAACTTCAGCATCATATGACATCAAACAAATTCTGATCACTCAAATTCATCTAGTTTCCTCTTAGCACCTTGGACTTCCATTTTCTCAGGTCACACTGTTTTGTCAAAAGCTGCTATTTTTTTTAGCATGCATGACTTGAGGTTTTCTTCTATCCCTTTATCATCCAGTTTATGCCCTGATGCCTTTTTATTCATAGTCCATCTATACATAAAAATCGGTGTTGTTGATTTTTCCCCATTTATTAACATTATTAAGCATGCATTGAAGGCAGCTTTTTGTATATTATAGAGACAGGTTTAAACTGACTTGAGTAGAGATATTCCTTTGTCTCTGTTTTCCCAAGTAAAATGAGATGGAATAATTTCTAAGATAATTTCCAGCTCTCACATATAATTGTTTAAGGTGACTGCAAAGTAGATTTCCTCTCTTTTTCTCTGAAAGCATAATAATTTATCATTTTTAATTTTGTGCAAGCAAACTCAATAGCATCAGCTAAGTGGTTATTGTTTTGATATAGCTATCTTCCTAAACCCATTATTGTCTGGACGAATTTTATCTCTTACTTTCTTTTTTGTCTACCTTATCCATTTTCCTACTACTTTCTAACGCAAAAATGTAAAATGTAGGGGGTGCCTGGGTGGCTCAGTCGTTAAGCGTCTGCCTTCGGCTCAGGCCGTGATCCCAGAGTCCTGGGATCGAGCCCCACATCAGGCTCCTCCACTGGGAGCCTGCTTCTTCCTCTCCCACTCCCCCTGCCTGTGTTCCCTCTCTGGCTGTCTCTCTCTCTGTCAAATAAATAAATAAAATCTTCAAAAAAAATGTTAAATGTAGAATAAAAATTTTTTACACCCTAAAATTGACACTTAATAATTGTTAGTAAAACTTCTGAACTAGTGGTATTTAGGAACTGTTAGAGCGTCTGTTTTCTCACTTTGAAAAAAGAGTATGACTATCATACATCATCTTAATATATCAAAAGAAAAAAAATGCCACTTTAGGTCCCCTTTCCTCCTTTTTAGTTTAGCTATTTCCTTCCCTCAAAACTAGACCCTGGTAATTTTCTCCCTCAAAACCATTATAGATAGAACAGTATATACAAGCAAAAAGAAGTCAACATCCCTTTAGAGTTATCTTTGCTGACAAAGTTCCTCTGGTTACATTTCCAGATGTGCACAACCATGAACACAATCCCATCTGGCTAAAATCTTATTAGAGATCACTTTTGACATGAGACCCAACCTCAGCCAGAAGAACTGATTTGGGACCCTTCCAGGGATTATCTTGTCATTTGCATATTGAGGAAGGAGAGACTGGGTGACCCAAGACTCTGGAACTCCTTACCATCCTAGAACTCACGATCTCAGAGCTTTGGCTCAGAACCTCTGCCAGAGTGAAGTTGTGGTTCCCTGAGAGATGGGGTCATTGTTATTATTCTTTCAGTCTCCAAGGCAAAATACATTGTATGACCAGCTATGTAGGTAATGCCAAAAACCACCTGGAAAAAACCCACAGTTGTCACAGGGCCATGTTGAAATGTGAATCATTGAAACAGCTGACCACTACAAAACCATGACAATTTTGTTGTTTACCCTTCACCCAACGATGGTTAACTAAAAGGACCAAAGAGAAGGCATTTGAAGAAAGACTTCAGCTTGCTAAAAGTGACATTTATTTTCTTCTGACTTACTATGGCCCACATGATGTTATTCTAACTGACCTATTTAGAAACACTTAAGAGTAATATAACAAGCAGTTGGTGGAGGATTGGCAAGTTTCTTAAGCTGGTTCATGCGTCACTCTGCTTTCGTTTGTCCAGCTGCCAGTATAAATGATGATCTGTTGAAGTGGATCTTGCTTGGCACCCGCTGGACTTGGCCTGAACATTTGGATAGTCATATGTATCTCTTTCTGAACAAGTGCATCATTCAATGGACTCATGTAGCTCAGATGAGGCACAGATACTCTATGAGCACAGAGGTCATCAGTATTGGTGGGAAAATGGAACAAGGAGAAAGACCAAAGGACATTCGAATCTGTTCCGTTCTAAATGTTACTCAATGTGCTAGGACAGTGTGACACCAAGACCTTATTGGTGGTCCAGCCATCTGGGTTTTCCCAGACATTCTGACTGAATCACTTTACTGCTGGTTACAGGCCATGTGTTCTACACATTCCTGTTTACCCTCTTCCTCAGTCCCGTCCTCCAGTTTTCTCAGTCCAAACCTTCTTCAGGATTTGGCTTATGCTTCTATAGCAGTTAGTCTGAACACCTCGCACTGAGGCTGAGAATGGCTCTTATGAGCAGGGTGGGAAACTGTGTCCCTAAGGTAGAGTTGTTTCCTTTGACCCTCTTTCTTCTCTCTTTTGTTACATTACATTCATACTTTAAATTCACATACATTAAATTAAAATTTAAATTCTATCACTCTGTGATTATCTTCTCAACTGCATACCACTTAAAGAAAATTAGAATATTGTTAAGAACATGTTTCCTTTATCCTTTCATCAACAATCTAGACATTCTCCTTCCTTTTCTCTCTTGTCCACCTCCCCAATCCCACAATTTCCTTTCTTCCCAGGGTTTTTGGACATAGGCAGAAACACCCTAAATGTGCTGTGGAATATGTGTGTGCATGTGTGCGTATGTGTGTGTGTGTATGAATTTTTGTGTTAAATGTTTTCCATATGTTACTTCTTTTAATTCTCACAACAACCTTGTGAGGTAGGTTGTTATCCCTTCTTTAAAGAGAAAAAAGTTTGAGCTTAAGAAGGGTTGGGTAATTGGCTGACAGTTCTAGAGCTGGGAAGTAGTAGTGTGGGATGTGTGCTGGAGGGCAGCTGCGTGTTTCCAGAGTATGTGCTCTCAGCTGCCCTGCTATATCATTTCTCACTTTTCTCCCCATAGTACATGAAAAACTTATGGTAAATGTGAGGCTTGTGCTTGTACAAACTTGGGGTATTTTAGGGCTAGAAAGAGATAAGAAGAAAGAAGACTCACTGCATGTCTTATGGATTAATTCCCACTATTTTCTAGAAAAGAAAAACATAACTTTTTGTGTTATAGGGTTTTCCAACTTTTGGGTACCACTCGTTACTTTTCAGATCCTTGAGAAGTTGGCTGGAAGACGTGGCCCTCTGCCAAGGACACAAACTTGGAGGAGTTAAAGGACTACATGGCTGACGTTACACTGTAGTGGGAGTATGTACACATCAAAACATTGTTTAATAAACAACTGAAAATTGCAAGAAAAGTGGGTATTACAGGATGATTTTCCCACCACAATGTTGGGAAATTGTTCTCTTTGCTTTAGTTACTGTTAGTCAGAGATAAAGATTGCATGTAGTGGTTTTTGTAAGACAATTTCACTTCAAATGTTAAAGGGCAGTCATTTTTTAAAGGTAATTTTTAAATGTTTAAAGGCTTATATGGATCACAATTCAAACTTTTTAATATAGTTTTCTTTCACTCATAGTATGATTTGTACTTTTCATAAAGGTAAGGTGTGTTCTTTTTAAACTTTTAAGTATGTAAATAACAGCCAGAAAGTAGTTATTGAGTTCATATTATGTACTAACTACTTTTCTAACTTCTCTAGGTAATGTGAAGCTATAGATGATCCAGTCCTTGTCCAAAAGGATTTTATGATCATGTGACAGTTTGAGAATTAATTCTATACATGACAGAGAAGGAATAATAAAGCATATAATGAAATGCAGAATAAAAGGGTATCAGTTACAGGTGAGATAAATGTTGGCTTGCACTTCTTCATTTTGTTTCCAAAAGGATTTGAGATAAAGGATTTGAGACAATTTGTAGAAGTGATCTAGAAGGCCTATAGAGAAGATATGCAGAGGTAAAGAAGAAGTAAGTTTATGCCACTGAGGACACATCCTAAGCAAAACCACTAAGGTTGTGATAGGCATCATCTCACATGCAGGCAACTGACCTTACTAGCTTAGTATTAATAGGAAATAGGAAGAGATAGTATGACAGAGAAAGAAGGATTTATATTTGTGGAGTAAGAGCCTTTGGGGACTTTAAACAGAGGAATCATAAGACAAGGGTATTTATGAAATTCTGGTAAATAATGGGTTAGTTATATAGCAATTAGGGAAAAAACTGAAGTCAAGTAGTCAGTTGAGCATGTATTTGGGCATCTCATCTCCTGATTGCCTAAGATAGGGTGATTGAAGTTCAAATGGGGAGAGAAAAATGGATATGCACCTAATTCAAGGTGGAAGTGGTAGGTTTGGGCTACATTACATTCTAGGAACAGGCAACAAATGGTGACATGAATAGAGACAGAGGTTGACGGAAAATATTTTGTGAACTATATAATAATCATTCTGGTATTGTTGAGTTTGGAGTTATCCAAATAGAAAGCAGTGTAGAGTATGAAATTGAGATTTAAGTGAGAGATGCAGTTTGAAGGCAAAGACCTCTGGACAACTCTTGATGAGGTACTGTGAAGTGATAAGTGTCTCAGGGCTGGGGACCGAAGGCATACCAAAGTTCTAAGGTAAATGCGGAGGGAAGATGAGTGGACTAGAGAATTAGAAAACAATATTCAAAAACTAGAATAAGCAGGACATGTATGAATTTTGAGTCAGGGAATGGTAAACAAGTAGAGACAAAATACTGAAATCCTGGAAGGGGAAGGAAAAATTACAGAAATGTCTTACTTCTACGATTATCCCTTCCAGAAATGGAGGAAATTAAGGACACAAGTTTGAAGATTTAACTTTTGAGAGAGGAAGTGCTTATTCTAAGTATGGGGTGCGGTGGGGGATACTAAATTAGAGGATAGGCATACGCATGAAAAAACAACATCTTGAACGATAGAAATGAGGGTAAATCTGTCCATTCTGTCCATGTGTATTATTATACTGTGTAGTGTGCTGCTCAGTGGAAGTTCAGAGATGAACAAGACAGTCTTCTCTTTACCTTATTATTTTCTGAAGGAGATAAGTACAAAATTAACTAACGACTCTTTAACAATACAAGTAACTACAGACTTCTCCTAAGTCATAGTGTTCATGGTTCCCAGACCAGTAGTATTACCATGACCTGAAAATATATTAGGAAAAGCAAATACTTGAGCCTACTCTCATCCTGGCCCAGCAATCCATGTTTTACCCTGCTCTCCAAGTGATTCTGATAAAGCTAAAATTTGAGAACCTCCATTCTAAGAGAATTAGGAAGGTAAGGTGAATAAGAAGTTGAGAATGGGTTGGGTGGGGTTTGGGAGATCCTTGAGGTAGGCCATCTATGCCTTTCAAGGTATATGGCAAAATGAACTTATGATATCAGTGTGCTGATAGGGATAAAAGATTAAAAAGTTGCTTTTAGGTGTCACAAATTAATGTTACCATTGGCGTTTTGTACACATTTCCCTTGCATTTGTTGCCCATTTCATTAGAGACTCTAATGTGGGCATTCACAGCAGAGAAGGGATTTGGGGTTCCACCATAGTAGATAGTGTTAAGTATCAAGTGGCGAGCAGATTCTACAATTTTTTTTTTCAAAACACATGTTATAATCAGTAACTTACATGTGCATGGAACACCAGCTCTACACAACGACACCTTCAAATTAATCAAGGCCTTTATTTTCTATAATGCTACATTATATGGCTTGTATTTACTTATTTTTATATAATCTTTAAATGCAGATAAATTAGGGTGAAGTACGATGTGTATGATAATAGTTGAAAGAAAGCCAGCATAATTCCTTCTTCTTCTCCTTGTCTTAATCATTCCTTCATCTCTTTCCTTTGATTTTTATTCTTTTTACTTCTAACACATATTGTTTTCCAAGGCCTGTTCTCTGACATATTTCTCTGTCTACCAATTCTACTTGAAGTAACCAGTACAATTTCAAGGGTCTCACTTGCATCTCTATTTTGAAGATTATATTTATTTCTTGTTTTCTCAGAATATTTTTGAAAGTCTAGTTCTGTTTTTTGTAATCACAGTTTACTAAATTTTATGGAATTCAGTCTTTGTTTACTTCCAGATGTACACACTCTTATCTAACCACCCATCTATACCTAGCAACATGTAGCTTAGGCTTCAAACAACAGATCGCATATTTGGTTCCCTGCCACCACCACCGCCCCCCACCCCCGCGCCGGGATTTTTTCCACCTTTTTTTCTCATTTATATAACCTTCTCAAACTTTACACCTGTTCCCTTGCCTGGACTAAGATGAGTCACTTATTCACATATTAACTAATTCTCTAGCATTGATTGGTTTCTGGACAGAACCTGACCTGCAGTATATTCTGTGTCCAGCACTCATCTATCCCAGTGTGATAAACGCTGACCATCACCCAATTCCCCACAGTTTGATATTTCCAAGTGGATATCATTTCAAACTCAACACACGGAAACTAAGCTTCCCCATTTTATTCCTCAAGTGGGATTTTCTTCCCAAATTGTCAGATTTTTTCCCCCAAGCTTCTAGGCTTAGAATTTTTTTGAGACATTTGAACCTTATTAATGATTCACTTATGAAACCCTATTCCTTGACTACAATCTAATCGCTTTGTCTCATAAAAATGCTCTTTTATTTTTGTCCCTGTGCCTGATTTCTACCTATTTCCCTTGTGAGGAAGGCTCTGTCTTCGCGTCCATCAATTTTATTCTTAACCGTCCTTTATGTTCAGTTTGATTTTCATTTCTTGATAAGAAATCACCAATTAACTTAATATTGGCTGTTTTTCCTCCATTTAAACATTTCCAAATGACTTTCTTCTATTACTTAATACATGAACACATTTAATTACAAATTCTCTTCTATAATTTTTTTCCATAACTTATCGATAAGATCCTAAGAATGCAGGGTGACTGATTTCTTCATTATTATTTCTATTGTTACCTTGAGTGCTCAACAGAGACTTGAAATTTGAGTAAACAATTCGTAGTTGTTTAATAATTGATAATTCATTTACATAAATCTCACTTTGCTCTAAAATGATGGCATACTATAGCAACTAAGAGATCAGATTCTGCCCTCAGAAAGATATAGGTTTGTATCCTAGCTTGAACACTTTCTTCTCTTTTTTAATGGGACCAGCTCAAGCATTTTCTAGCTTTGTGAACTTGAGTAAATTGCCTAATCTCATTAAGCCTGTTTTCTTAACAGTAAAATAAAGATGTATGGAAACTTTCCCATAGGTTATATAGATTGTTGTGAGGATTAAACTTTATCTTATGAGTTTCTATTATAAGAAGTCTTAATATGTCATGGCAATTATTATTTGTTATTATTAAGGAATATTAAGTGACATTTTAAAAATAGATAAGAACAACATTAAAATAAAGATAATAATTTAAAATCATGGCAGGCAAAAATACAAATAGACCAGGAATATAAAACCAGATGAATATGTAGATATGCAATCCTTGAGTCAACAGCAGACACTAAAATAGACTGTCAGATTCTGTTAACTGAAGCAGAGAAGGAAACACAATGAATTACAAGGTTTGAAACTGTCGAAAGGAAAAAACATACAAAATCTGGAGAAATAATTTTTTTCCTATTATCTATAAGAAAAAAGCTTTTTATACTAAGATTTCTAATGGAAACACTAGGAGTGGTTGACAACATATTTAACAATATCCGTGGAACACCATTCCCCTTTCAGTTAGCACTCTTAACACCTGAGGCATAGTACCAATATTCAAGTCAGGCAAAGCATTATTGCAGCAGGTTGAAAGTAATGTGGTCCAAAAGTGTGGCTCTCTGTTGACATTTGGCTTAATCTAGAAATAACATCTAGACCATCTAGATGGGTCCTCCAAACAATCCTATGTAAACATCTACAGAGTATTTCAAAGTTTACATGTCATAATTCAAGATTGTTCCAAAAACAGTTCAGCGATTTTCTTTTCCCTAATCTTCTCCAAAAGCCCTCACTGCTAGGTAATTGCATTTGGGGGGCAAATATAGTCAAAGTCTTTCTACTGTTGGCCTTCTGCTCTGTGTAAGTGAAGTATCTACCTTTTGCCATCCACCCTTCATCTCCCCAGGAAAGCAACTTGGAGTTATAACTATAGCATTTATCTTCCTGGTTTTCTTCTTATGTGCCCTGGAACAAGAAATGCTTTCTTTTTATTCCTCTTCTGTCTACAAAAGACCTCTCTTATGTGATAGCTTCCTTATCTTTGAGATATCATTAACCCATTCCCTTCCTTGGGGCCATAGTGGCAGGGAGGCTTTGTGGGAACATGATTTAAGAAGAATAATAATTCTTTCAGCTTATTATTTTTGGAATATTAACCCATTCTGTATAATTTTACTCAGAAGAATTTGTCAAAACTGTTGATTACCAGATAGTCTGAAGTTACTATCAAATGTCTGGAATGGCACATATTTAATTCTCTTTCTGTTACTCTTCACTCAAGCTGCCCAATTGCACACCTCTAATCATGGTCTGTGTGACTGATAAATGATGGACTTTGTGATATATAATCTGACTAATGGCTCCACACAGCCTAATATAACCATCCCATATGTTCATTTCTAAATTTTTACTGGGCAGCTAACGAGACTTTCCCACAAAGTTTATCCAGACCTTCTTCATAGTGAGTGAAAGGACCAAGGAGAATTGATGACTCTGGCTGGGGTGCAGATGGCTTTTGGAAAGCCCAAGTTTTTTCTGGCTGTGTGCTGAGGTCTTGGATTAGGAAAAGGCCATGCTGATATAGCATTTGTTTATTTATCAAATTTAACAAACATCTTTTGAATGCCCACTATAGGCAAAGTCTGAAATTATGCCATGAATAAGTGCATTAAAATTTCTCAGTCTACTTGACCACAACATGAACCTCTTGGGTTTTATTTTGATATATTCTTGGCACAAGTATCTTATCTTTGGGTCATAGTGCTGTTCTTCTCTTCTAGCAACAACTTCCTAAACATTAGGGGATGGAAGTAGATATATATTTTTTAATATGTATTATAAATAATTTATATACATAATTATTTATATAATTTATAATATAAATAATATATATTAGAATAGGGATGGAAATATATACATATATATTTATATGTATATGTATATATATATAATACATATATTAGAATAGGACTTTAGGACTTTTCATCTCTGTGGGATAACCATACAATTTCTGTATTATCCTAACACCTGGTTCCCTTTTCCCTTCACAAAATTACCAACACCCATACCCCAATGCCAACCATTTGCCTTTAAAGTACTTTGGATTCTTCATGTGTTTCACCAGATATAACCAATATTTCATGCCAGAATTTACCACTGTAACTATATCTTTTATCTACTCACCATGAATGTTATTTTGCATACCTCCTGGAGCCAAATAGTTACAAATTCAATTATACAATCTTTCATACCCATTAAAGTCTAATGTATCTACAAGCCTCTTAGTGAAGAATGACACAGCTCTCCAGCTGGCTATTTTGCAGACACCAACACAAACACTCGCTGTTTGAAGAGTTCCTTCATGCTTGTCCTCCTTTAAGGCTGTCAAAGTCCATAAATTTACAAAGTCTAGTTAAGCTGTGAGATTTTTCTTTATCCACCAGACACATGGGTCTTAAGAACCTTGAGATTATTACCCGAGATTTCTGAAGGATGTCTAAGGGAGGCAGAGAAAAGTATGTGCCTATTTTAAGGATTGATTAGAAAACTGAAGGAGTGCCTTGTCTTTTACTGACCTTGAAGAAAACATAGACCGTGATGTTCATACACTTCGTTTTAATTAAGACAATCCCTGAGATGAGTAAAGCTAACCCCTCTTATCCAGGGCCATGAAATATCCACAGTAGCAACTATTACATACATGTTCATTCAGGACACCATTTCCTCCATGAATTATAGAAAGATGAAAGCATAGCCTCAAATTCAGTAGAACAAAAAAAGTAGAGAAGGACCCTTTAAAACAGTAGGGTTTTTCTAGGAGTATGGCTATTAAATTATTAAGATAAGAGGCTCTAGTCTGTTAGAAGCTCCCATAACAGGATCAAACTCAATGAGAGAGATCCTAAGCAAACTCGAATGTGGTTTCCCTTTTATCTACATCTCTGGTTTTGTCATTTGTTTATTAGTTCAGTGAATGTACTTTGATCTGCACTGTTTACCAAATGAATTTTTATTAATAAATTAATTTTTATTCTAATTCCATAAAATCAAAATAAAAAATACAATAGTTCCATGTCCCTCATTTCCACCTACATTTCTCCTCCCCAGAAGCATACACTTTCACCTCTTTTAACTGTTTCTTTTAGTAGTCAACACCTTATTTCTGAATAATATTCAAACTTCTGATTTTAAAAGAATTAGCTATTTTCCAAAAACACTCTGTGGTAGCTGGTCTTTACGATGACCCTTAATATCTACCACCTACTGTTTACGGCCTTCTGTAGTCTCCTCCCATATTGAATAGGTCTCAGTAGCTCACGTAACCAACAAGATATTGTGGAAATGCTGACGTATGACTTCTGCACATAGGGCATAAAACACATTGGATCTTCTAATTGGATCATTCACTCTGGAGAAACCAGCTTCAGTGCTGTGAGGATGCTCAAACAGCTCATTGGAAAGGTCCATGTGGTGAGGTCCGTATGTGCTGACCTGCCAATAGCCCAACTTACCAGCCAAGTGAATGAGCCATCATGAAAGCTAATTCTCTAGCCCCATTTAAGTCCCAGCCAACACCTTGACTTCAATCTATCAGAGACCCTGAGCCAGAGTATCAGCTAAGTTACTCCCTAATTCCTAACCCATAGAAACTGTGTGAGATAATAAATACTTATTGTTGTTTTAACCTATAACTTTTGGGACAATGTGTTATGCAGTAATTGGTAAATTAAACATTTCCTATAATAGAAGGTGAGTATTAAGCTCTCTTTCAAGCCCCACCCCCTTCTCAATAAACGTACAAATTCATACTTCTCTTTTCTGCATCCTAACATAATTTCATATTTTGGGGTTATAGAACTATTCATTGTTTATATTGTTATACATTTATAAATATTCACAGCAAATCACATAGTATTCTGTAATTATACTTCTTTCCTCCTACCGTATTTTATAAATATACTCTCGGCATGTTTAAAAAGTATTATAAAATCCATCAATTTCAATTATTTTTCCTTGGAAACACTCTACATTGGGGTTCTTTGTGCTTCTTTTTCCAATCTAGACTGGCTGGTCTCCAGGCTACGCAAAGCTTTTATTTTGATAATTCCCTTCACCATCATCATTGGAATTCCCTTTTTTAAAATTCTCATGTAGAAACTATTTCTTGGATTACATATCTATATCTTTATTTATTGCTTTGTTTTGTTGGAGCAAATTCTTCAATAGCTTCCCGTTTTTTAGATGAAGACTAAGTTTTAAAGATCTTGTATGAATATAAAACAATTGTGTTCTATTCTTACTTTAAATATTCATTTAACACTTGTTCTTTATTATTTTGTATTATTTGTTTATTTTAAAATCAGGTTTTGTCAGGGACTTAAAAGGCTACTTTGGAACTCTGATTTTCACAACCATTTCCAATGAGAAAGCTCAAGTTTGGTCATACTTAAAATTGTTAATTTTTATGCTTTTAAAACACAGAAAACCTAAAAGTTGGGTTTTTTTAACTTGAAGAAAAATAAACACACAGAAGTTGGAATAATCATTCAAATAGTATTATGTTACATTTAGTTTCTAATCGCTTTTTGTAAGAAAGATTAAAAAAAGAGGTAATGGTGAATTAAAATGCAGAAACTTGAATCTTGTTTCATAATACTAATATAGTAAAATAAATTATACTATATACAGATAGTATACATATTTTATAGAATTTCTCAAATATTTTGAAAACGCGGTGTTTGGTATTATGTATAATTATATATTACATAATATATAAAATGTATATTTTATAATTACATAACATGAACTACATATTTTATATATCTATATATAGTGTTAATTAGTTCAAAGTTTGAGAATATTTTGTATGTTTATTCTGCATATTTTCTGAATCCAATAAACTCATGAGCCTCTACAACATCATAACAGAAATATATATTGGACACCAAAACTCTATCATTCTTTTTTTTTTTTAAAGATTGTATTTACTTATTTGACAGAGAGAGAGAACACAAGCAGGGGGAGCAGAAGGCATAGAGAGAGGGAGAAGCAGGTTCCCCATAGAGCAGGGAGTCTGATGCAGGGTTCTATGCAGGTCGCAATTTGGGGCTCGATTTGGGGCTTGATGTGGGGCTCAATGTGGGGCTCAAACCCTAGACCCTGGGATCACGACCTGAGCAGAAGGCAGACGCTTAACCAACTGAGCCATCCAGGCGCCCCAAAACTCTTATCATTCTTACAAGGCCTCCATCCTTTATCTGTTTCCACCTAAGTATATTTGAAATTGATTAGTAATTATTAATGGTTAATCTGGTGAAAAAGTTTTCAAAAGCTCACTTAAGACATCTGGAAATGTTAATGACTCTAGAATGCTATTGAGACATAATTAAGAAAATATTTTATTAAATTGATATTTTAATAAAATATTAAAGAGAAATTAATACACAATTTATGCAATGCTATCTTATAGCTTACTGAGCTTTTTTAATAATATATAATAACATTTGTAATAATTTCATTATTAGAGACAAAAATGCTGCCACCCTACCTGATTAACAAACACACATGGGTTTGTGAAGTTACCGAAGCTAACAGGAAAAAGAAAGTGGTTAACTGTATTTGGGGTATAAGGTGAGCTGGGGTACAGAAAGAAATAGAAATTACAGCAAATAAGGCTTACAAAGTAAATTGATTTATACTCTCAAAGCCCTTGTTAAAGAGGTCAAGACCCTTGAACTTGACCCTATGGGCAATGGACAACCAACAGAGTGTTACATGTAGGTGAGTGAAATGATTCCGTTTGCTTTTCAAGAAGATAATGAAAAGAAATGTAAGTAATGAATGAAAGGAGAGACACTAGAATACTCCTAGAAAAAGATAATGGGATTGACTTTAAGAAGTCATAATAATGATTTAGAGAGAGAGAGAAACTGAAAAAACAGACTCTTAGTTATAGAGAACAAACTGATGGTTACCAGAGGGGGGTGGGGAATGCATGAACTAGGTGATGGGCATTAAGGAGTGCACTTGTCATGTTGAGCAGCAGGTGATGTACGGAATTGTTGGATCACTATATTGTACACCTGAAACTACTATAATATTGTATGTTAACTAATGGGAACTAAAGTAAAAACTAACTGAATAAATAGATAAATAAAACTGAGAAATAAAAAAAAAAGAAGACATGATAATGCTATTAAAAAGGGGGTGGTTCGGTAAGACATTTCAGAGATAAAAACCCACAGCTGATGGTTGCCAGGGGAGATGGGGTGGCAGTTTGGGTAAAATGGGGGAAGGGGAGTGGGAGATCCAGGTTTCCAGTTATGGAATGAATAAATCATGGTAATAAAAGGTACAGCATAAGGAATACAGTATGATATTGAACGAGATGACATAATGGGACCAATGGTAGCTACACTTAAGTGAACGTAGCAAAATGTATAAATTTGTCAAATCACTAAATTGTACACGTAAAATTAATGTAACATTGTGTGTCAACAAAGCTCAAATGAAAATAAATAAAAATAAATCCACATGTTTTACAGAGCTAGTGGATATAAGGAACAAGGGAGAAAGAGTGAGGAGCAAAGGATGATTAGGGCTTCTGTCCTGGAGGTGAGAGAATACAATTATAGTTTCTATTTATATTTATATAGCAAGTCACAATTTACAAAGCACTTTCATGTATACTGCATTCCATTGTTTCAATAACTTATTTAATATGAATTAAATAACAATCTTAAAAAGACTGACCACTACTAAGTAATTGCTTTGGGAGATGCTATATGTAGGTACTCTCCCCAGTGACCTTTCTTCCTTATGAAGCACAAGTTGCCTTGTGTTCCCTATATCACAACTACACACACATCTACTTTGTCTTTGCTTCTCCCCATGTTACTGATAAATGGACATTTACAGTAGTTCATTTAATGGTCTTATGGTTGTGTCTCTGTGTCTCTGAAAAAAGTGATTTAGATAGTATTTCTCAAACCTTAAAAAAGCATATGAATCATCAGAGAATCCTAATAAAATGCATTCTAATTCAGTGGTAGGGCCCGAAATTCTGCATTTCTAACAGGCTGCCTGGCAATGGCAATGTTACTAGTCCACAGAACAAATTTGGATTGGAAAGGATTTAGACCAAAGCTACGCATACAGTTGTACACACACACACGCACACATACACACACACACACAAAGTACCTTTTGGTTAAGCAGGTGTGTCATTCTAGGATGTTTATATCTTATTTCATTTTAAAAATCACAACCATTTTCTCACAGGTTTCAAGGTAGATAATAGTTGCTACCAATTGTATATGTTATATGTGTGTTTTTGTTTTCTTCAGTAATGTAGCTACATTCCATTTCTGTCACTGTTGGCAAGCATTCCTCTAAGGTTTCTAGACATGTTAGTGGTCTTTTTCAAGAAGACATCTCATAAAGAACCACTTCATTGCTACTTGGTCATTAATAGTTCTCTTACTGGCAACTTGGATGTATGCCCCTTAATTTTGCAAGTATTTTAAAATTAAAATTACATCCAAAGCATTTCAAATACTTCTGGCAATAACGTCTGCTTGGAAGCAGAATTTTTAATTCTCCTCCCACAGGTCTTTTCTTTTATGATTCCATAGCCTTGTGGATTTCCTTAATAGTCTGAAATTCCACAATATAATCCATGTGTGTTGAAAGACATCTGAAATCATTGACATGCCTCAGGGTCTCAGGATTAAGCAACTATCAGCTCTGTCCTCATGTAATTGTACTCAAAGAGGTAATCTGTTCAGGTCCAACTCAGAAATTCCTTCTTTCTCTTTCTCCTCCTCTATCCCTCTATTTCCTTTTAGAGGAAATTCATTTATGGTTCAGACACATTTCTCAAGTAATGCATTTTTATCCCCACGGAAGTCCCTTAATTCGAACCTCAAGAGATGGACAATATCTCTTAGTGTACATGACAAAGAGGTAACCTTGAAAGCAATGGTTGATTTTTACGAGACTCTAAGCAAGAGCTCAGCCACCCTGGAGAAAGAAAAGCTCATCTCTGTGGTTTAGGCAATAAAAGTCCGTTAGTTCCATTTATGCTGGACAGCTATGTGAGATATGTTGAAAGATATAGGCTAATCAGTGCTAGCACTAACTCTCAAAGGTCCGGGGATCTTTGAACTGGATGGCCAC
Organism: Ursus arctos; assembly: GCF_023065955.2. Taxonomy (NCBI): domain Eukaryota; kingdom Metazoa; phylum Chordata; class Mammalia; order Carnivora; family Ursidae; genus Ursus; species Ursus arctos. The sequence continues at coordinate 31,137,466 of NW_026623078.1, forward strand.
AGACAGTATGTTGCCTAACTTCCTATTCAATTCAAGAATCCTTAACACTGTGTCCTTGAGATTCATTCAAGGTGCCATGAGTACCTTCTGAAGGGGTGAGACCCTAGCTGGACAGCTCCAGTTGTTAAACATCTGTAACTGTGAGCAGCCACGTGCATTCTCTCAAGCGGCTCTAATGTTTTATACTCTTCCTGCTCACCTCCTGTGCTTTTATGTTCTTGCCTTTCCAGCTCTACAGTGTTAATTAATTATGTTTACAGCTCTCAGTATTGTACCATAAGCTCTCCTAAAATGACTTCGCTTTAGTTAGGAGCTTAATTCTCATTAAAATCTAGTGACACTTGAACTTTGACACATGTTAACATCTAAGACTGCCTCTCATCACTGTACTTTGAAATTCAGAAAAACCTCTGGTTTCGAATGTCTTCCTGCTCTTGCAGGGAATTGGATGATGTCGATCTCACCATAGGATATGTACCTTTTTCCTCCCAGGTTTGGCTGCACCAATGAAGAGTTAAACTATCTGCATCAGGCCACACATAGTGCTGAAGACCCAACTGGGAATATAGCCCAGGAAACTTGGCTCCCAGTCCGGTGTGTTTCTAACCACATGACCGTCATTTCTGATGACTGTAAATTCACGTAGTACACTTCCTGCTGAAATATGTGGGAGACAATCACATTGGTAAACTGGACAAGTCAGTGCATGTTAAGTAAGTTCCTAAACTGAACAGTGTGTATTCTCCAGGATTCCTGTTGCCACTGACTGTGAATGGTCCACATTTTACTAGAGATATCATGACACATGGCATTTTTGAGGGTCCTTTCATTGTAGATTGCCCTAACATTCACATTCTTGGCTCTTGTTCTTGCTGGACATGGATTTTGCTCCAATGCCATCTTTCTGAGAAGGCTCTTCTAACTGTTGGCAGCTGGTTGCTGCTGTGAAATTCTTCATGGCCTCTGAGCTGTGCCCTCCTATATGCTTCCTGAGAGGCTGAGCCACTCTGCTTAGATTTCAGCTATATGCTTTTAAACCTAAACCAGATGTTATCTTGGCTGCTGTCATTTGTCCTGAGCTTCTATTTGCATTGTATACAAGTCAGGTACAAGGCTGCTAATTTGCTGCCTCACTCTGTGGAGAAAGAAAAAAAAAAATGGAGAGAGGGTGAAACAAGACAAAAGGAGAGAATAAATACATAAACTAGAAGAATAAAGCCACATGGAGACAGACAGTACAACCACTTGAACATCTATTATCCTAATATCATATGCTATAGTTTGGCTACTACTGATTTGCCTGGCATTCCTCTTGAATCATATTTGTGGCCACCCAGATTAATGATGTGATCTGCTCTCTTGATTTAATATCAGCTTGCTCTTTTCAGCTCCCATGTCATTTACTGTCTTAAAAAAAAAAAATGTACTGCTTGTTACTCAGCCGTCTGTGTTTTCAAGAACTCAGTCTTCTTTTTTTTTTTTTCCCTCCGTTTTGTATGGGAACCAGGAACTAGAAAGCATTTAATGAAGAAAATTAACCACTCACAGAAAAGGTGGAAGCCCAGAGAAAAGGGGTTTGTCTTTTATGGTTTGTACTTGTAAGCTGTGGGTGTGACTCAATTTCCTCACCACCCACATAAAAAGGTTGCCACCCAATCACTGTTTTTTCTATCCAAAACCCCTCCCCTTTGATTTTGGCTAGGAGAGACCCTAAGAAAGACTGCCCTTTCTGGAAGTTGCAGACTGTGACATATAAAAGCTGTTAGCTGCTCCTGCAGTCAGCAGCATTCAAACCTTGCAGAGTTTTGCTCTCTGAAAGCTTGTAATAAGACACACTCTTATAAGAGTTCATGCTACAACCTAGCAAAGAACTTTAAATTTTTGGAAGAACAATATATTCATTTTGGCATTCTGCAGAGGTAAGCTCTTTAGCTCAACAAATTTATTTTGCATGCATTGATTTTATACTAGCTCACGTTTTTATTTTATTTTATTTTTTTTAGAAATGAGATTGACTTATTATAGCTTTTTTTTTTTTTTTTTTTTTGGTTTGTATTCTACCCCTTGGTGTCCATATATGCCTGGGACACATTATCAGTACATTGTTGTTACCTGTGATGCATTTTTCCTTCTCACTCTCAAGATTAATATCAATTCCTCAGGATTTCCCTCTGAAAATATGCAGTCATGCATTATGAGGTGCAGGCATTTGGGGCAAATGGTTCACATTCATTTTAGGGTTAGTAGTCATGTTGTTTCTTTTTCTCTAGCTATAGGAAGTTTCTTTTAGGAATCTGCCTCGTAACACCAATTGAAATGTGTAACGACTCCTATAGGTTGTTTCCTAGGCTTGAGTTCAACATTTGTTTGCATTTTTCAGAGAAAATCAAATCAAGCAATGCTCCCAAATGATGACTTTGTAAATTCATACTTACTGGCCCCTTTTTTTTTCTTTTCTTATAGACCCTAACTCTACCTTTCTGCTTTAAAGCAAAGTAAACTCGGTGGCCTCTCCTCCTCCGCCCCTCAAAATGATAGCAATCTCTGCAGTCAGCAGTGCACTCCTGTTCTCCCTTCTCTGTGAAGCAAGTGCCGTCGTCTTACTCAATGCCACTGACTCATCCCCGCCAACCAATAATTTCACTGATATTGAAGCAGCACTAAAAGCACAACTCGATTCTGCGGATATCCCCAAAGCCAGGCGGAAGCGCTACATTTCGCAGAATGACATGATCGCCATTCTTGACTATCATAATCAAGTTCGGGGCAAGGTGTTCCCACCAGCAGCAAACATGGAATATATGGTAAGAGGAATTTGTTTTCTTTGAGTTTTGAGTGAGGACGCTGGATTTAAATTGTTCGTCGAAGAACCTAAAGAGTGTTTATATGTTAAGGGATACGGAGCTCTGCTATCCATTTTAATTTAGGAAAGGTCCTTACGTGCCTAGGAAGCTTAAAGTTTGTTCCATCATAGAATTAAAGGGGAGGGGAGGAGGTTCTTATTTTCTTTTGTGAGTTCCATAACCACTGAGGAATCAGGTCTTACATAAGAGCAGAGATAAAGAATGGGGTCTGTTGACTGACCACATTTGAAAGGTACACTTTTTAAAAATTTTTCACATGGAACTTTTTCTGTGCTTTGTTTATCTAATAGTCATATTTATCAGCTAAAATATTTCTTGAAAATAATTTTTTTAAATTATAGGTTTTGTCTACATGATTTATACTCTGGGTAGGTGTCTCTTCCCTTTCTTGGACAAAGCTCTTCCTGACGCTGATCTGTGTTCTCAGAGAGTATGCTGACTTTTTCCTTTTTGTGATTCAATGCTTTGTCATTCCGATAACAGTGAGGCCAGCACACTTGCACACTGTTCCAACTTGCCATGACCACATTCTTTGCTCTTTTAAAAATAGGCACTCTATGTTTGAATCACTCTACTTAGGAAGTAAAAAATAAAACAAAACCCTTGAGTTGGTATTGAAAGGATAGCTATGTTTTTTAAGGTACTTTATTTTTTGTTTTGTATTTATGCAAGGCTATGGTTTAGAGTCCAGTACTTCCTAAGAGCACAGCTTGAAGCCTGTTTAAGGCAATGAAGATCACCAGCCTGGTTTTTCTAAGTTGGGGTGGGGAGGTGGTACCACTAACAACTTTTTATAAGTGCTGACTTAAAGTTTGGTATTTCTATCAGAGTCTAAATTCATCTCTTTTATTTAAATAAGCTTTTTAAGTTTGACTAATTGCAGATGTCAGAGTTAGAGGAAAAATAAAGACTTGCCAAATATAAGAGAGTCATAGTTCATAGAAGTACAATTTAGACTCTATGAAAATGCACTTCCCTAGGAGTTTTCTATAAAGAAAGAGGTAAAGGAGATATAGTCAGTCCTGGTGTAGGAATAACACTATACTCTCATGATTAAGAATACGGGCTTTGGAATCTAAATGCTTGGGCTCAAACCTCAGTCCTGAAATATAACCTGCATGAATTTTTTATTTCATTTTTAGTACCTCTTATATGAGGATAAACATAGTACCTGCCGCATAGGGTTGTAATCAGGAAAGTATGAGTTGAGGGGTTGAGCAGTTAGACCAGAGCCTAGCAAAATGGACCTTCAATAAACATTAGCACTTTCTAGAAGGTGATATATCAATGCAGAAAAGTGAACAAATGAGTTTTTTTAGTTACCATAAATTATGGGAGAAATATGCATAAGATTCTATGTGAGATCAGAAAAGTATAATATATAGACTGTGGGTTTAGGAAATACTTCCTGGTACCAATCACATCGCTATGCAGACAAAAGTAGGATCAAGACAGTGGAAGTGTTTTAGAGGCGAGCTCCTCTGAGTTCAAACCCTAACACTGCTGCTTACTTCGTGACTTCGTGCAAGTTACTTAATGTGTGTGACTCAACTCCCTTATCTTAAATTTAGGCAATAAAAATATAGATAATAACCAACCAATATATAATGCTATTCACTATTTTAATGATATTGAAGGCAGAGGGATCATCATGAGTAAAGGTGGGGTAAAACATAGTAGAAATGGTTGAAAAACGCCGCATTTTTCGGTTATATTTTTCCCCACTGATCAAGAATGCATTCATTCTACATGCATTTATTTAATTTTTTCTATGTGCCAATGCCTTGGCTAATTGTTTCCATAGATGATCTCATTTGATAGCTCACATTCTCCCTATGAGGTTAAGATTGTGATCTTCATTGCACGAACGAAATCACTTAGACCTACAAAAGTTGATGACTAGGCCAAGGTGGTATGGATAGTGAATGGTATTAATGGAGTTAGAATTTCAAAGTCAGTGCTTGTGTTGGGAAGCATCTTTCCATTGGCTAGGTTTATTAAATGCTCCACTGGGGGAAACCCGTGGAGGTGTCAGGATGTCTTTGTTTCCTCCTTTAAAATGCCAGCTGAAATCCTGTAGCATTCATATTCTAATCTATTATTATTTCTCAAATATAGGAGCTATGATATGATTTATTTTGTAAGAACCAGCTACAGTGCTGGTTATATCAGTAGATGCTTTATAAATCCTCCTTCACTCAGTAAAGTTAATGAGAAGCAGTAATTAGAACAGTAAGTTCTATAAAGTTAAATATGACTGTCTCAAGTTGTCATGTAAATACTGCATATAATTCATTTGCACATGTATTTATTCATTTAATATTTATTGAGCATTTACTATATGTCAGGCACTATTCTAAACACTGGGGCTACATCATGAATAAAATAAGACAGTCCTTGACCCCCTGGGTGGGAAACCAGACAATAAACAAGATAAATAAATAAAGTACGTAGTGCATTAGAAGGTGATAAGGTTGTGGAGAAAAATAAAGCAGGTTGTGGTGAGATTGTGAAATTTTTGGGTGGCCAGAGAAAGCCTCACTAAGAGTGTCCTGGAGGGAGGTGAAGGAGTCCACCATACATGAGGGAAGAGCTTCCCAGGTGGAGGGAAGAGCAACAGAAAAGGTCCTGAGGAAGGACAAAACTGATTAGTTCAGTTAGAAAAATGTGCTCAATTTAATGAAATCGTAAGTGAGAAGGACTGTTTGAGTAAATGGAGTCACTGAAATAATCACATGGAACCCTCATGAAGACTCAGAGAAACACTGAGAGAAGTACAACATAATGGCTAATTGGCTGTCGGTTGGCGGTTGGAGCACAAACTGTAAATGAATCTCTAGGCCAGGTGAAAAATAGAGATCTCAATTTACCACTTATATTTATTTTAACTTGCTCATCATTGATTTGGATTGTGAGCAGTCTGAAAGTGAGCTCCATGCCTAACCCTTACTATGTACCTCAAACATGTAGGACCTTTAGCTCACTAGGACCACTAGCCGTGTGTTCAAATCCTCATCAGTGCATGATAGCAGTCACGGGAGCCTCATCGAAGATGGTCTTCAGCTCAGGGCTTTTGCTAACCATGCTGGCCCGATTTGGGTCACTTTCACCCACAGCTTTTCTCTCTGAACCTTCCTCCCAGGCTGTCTCTCTCCGTCTGTCTCTTCCTTAGCTTATTGCATGATTTACAACTCTGACCTTCAAGTTCTATAACAGAATGCTATGTCCTTTGTTGATATTTTTTTACCCTCACAACCATATTCAATTTCTCCTTTTTTTATACGGGAGGGAAGGGGCAGAGGGAGAGAGAGAATCTTAAGCAGGCTCCACACCCCCAGCAGGAAACCCTACTCCAGGCTCAATCTCACAACCTGAGATCATGACCTGAGCCAAAATCAAGAGTCTGTCGCTTAACCGACTGAGCCACACAGGAACCCTATCGATTTCTCCTTCTTTTAACTGTTATAAATAACCCTTATGTCTGTTATTCTGCTCTCATCAATATCAAACTCAATCTATACTTATTTGTATAGTTCTTGCAAGCTTTCTAGGTGCTAAATCTATGTTTATTCACCTTTGTATCCCTATTTTTTTGAACCAGTTCTTGAGTATAGAGAGTGATCTACCTTTATGTGATGACTTAGTTGAAATCCCTGGGAATTGTTATATGTTTATAAGTAGCATCAATTTTGATATATATTTTAATGGAAACTTTATTATCATGTATAATGATATTTTATCACATGCACTTAAAGTTTAAAACAAAAATTTTTCCTAAATTCTAAAAGTCCCTCAAAATTAAATGATTTTATCTCCTTTTAAGTACTTGGTTATGTCACTGTGCCCTTGACTAATAAAGTAGAAGCAATTTGAACACAGAGTGTTGACATTTATGTTATAGTTGTAAAATATTTTCTTTGGATATTTTGTCCATGATTTTAGTAAAAAAAATACTTATTTCAGATATTTAATTTTCTAAACACAGTATCTTTTTAAAAAATAATAATAATATAGGTAATATAGATATGCAAGTCAAACTTCTTTACTCTTGGCTTCTGTCCCACAATTAGTTTATTGACAAATTTCCAGAGCTCCTTGGACACCAGCTGTTTTTCATTCTTCTAAGGGCAGCTTAAACCATGACTCTAAACCACAAACCACACTAGTTTCTTAGAATAAGAATTATCTCCCGAAGAATAAAATTGCAAGACTCACACATGGACCAAAATTTATAAGATATTCCTTGAATTCAAGTCAATTGATTAAATTGATTTTTAAAATATTGAGATCCCCCCCATAAGAGGATGAGATCCATTGATAACAGGAATCCTTCTCTTTAAAGTATAAACAAAACCATAAAAAACAAAACAAACAAGAAAGAACACAGTAAGCATATAATTCAGTATAATATACTGCTGCATAAGATTGATGTATTCAATGAGGTACATATAAATACCATGGAGAAATCAAAGAAGTGATGATCTCTTGTTGGCAAAATCATGAAAGGCTCTTTGGACGAGGGTCATTTGAGATAGATGTTCAGGAAGGGGCAGGGTTGACTGTTATAGCAGATAGAGCAATGCATGCACAAAATCACCAGGAGAGGAAGAGCATAATGTGTTGGCCGTATTTTTGAGGAGTTTGAGAAAATACTGAGGATCGCTTCATACAAAAGTGATTAGGGAGACTGTAGAAGTTTTAGAGCAGCATCAGAGCTGCATTTTAGAAAGATGGACCTAGCAATTGATGGAGTTTAGATTCCCAGTGAAGTTGGCTGGGGAAGTGGCAATCATTGAGTTAGTAGTGCCACTCGTTTAGCAAGGTAAGGAGTCAGACACCTGCGCCTACACAGCAACAGGTATGAACAGCTAACTGAAGCATGGTGCATGAGGTAGCAGTCTTCGTAGTCGGTATACGACAATGGACAGGCAGGTGAGGGACAGTGAAACGATAATGACAGATAGGAACTGAACAACTTAAAGCTGAAAAAGTGTAATATAATTTCACTATGTTGATAATATGGTCCATTTCATTTGTTTGGTGTCTGCAAATATTTGCAGAGCTAAGAGGATAAGGCTTCCTAGACTTTTCTGGAAAAGAGAAAAATACTAGTTACCAAGTCAGGGCAGGTAGTAAAGTAACGGAAAGCATGACTCCAGTGAATGAATGGAGAATAGATTAATCCATCCCTGGAAATAGCCAATAAACTATTTGCCTACAATAATTTATGACTCAGGAATAATGAAAATGCTGATTTTGTTCATTTGGGCCTCATGTGGAAGAGAATGTAGATGATGTTAAACTCCTTTTTTTTTCTCTATTCAACAGTTGACCAAACACTTGTGATGTCTCTCCTTGTCTTTTTTTTTTTTTTTAAATGAAACCATATATTGTCCCAGATGGCACATTTCCTCTCATTTGGGAAGGATAACTCAATTTTCTCAATTTTCTCATTATAAACATGAGAAATTTGATGTGTCTAACCTAAATCTTTTCAATGAATGCTTTTGTGACTACTAGAAAGCCTCCTGAGACCCGTTGCCAGCCAGCGGTGAACTGAGAGAGACTGCTGACAGGAAGGCAATTCTCCAGCACTTTTGGAACTCTACATTCCTGTTCTCATAGATGTAGAGCCTTTTAAGTGTCTTGGCTTCCAACGGAGACTGGGCACATTTTGTAGGAATTTTTTTCCAAGGTGCATGTTGCTTAATATTACTTACTTAGTGTTACTTATATGTGAATGTTCAATTCTTCATGTATGGAGCCAGCTGAAGGTTGAGAACATTTTCTTTGTGACCACTTTGAATACAGGCTCTAAAGTGCAGATGGAAATGTTAACATAGTATGATTCAGAACCTCACCATTAGGTGGTAGACAGAAAAGCTGTGAATCACATAAAGGCCATATATATATAAATATATATATATATATATTCGCTAGTATTACAATGCTGCTTTTTTGATGGCTAATGATATTTGACTACATACAATGGTGTAGAAAAATAAATCTATTATATTCCTGCTGAGTATTTGTAGAACCTAGCATCATATCTGTTCCACAGAGAAGACTCAATAAATATTTGTGGAATACCTGAATGAAGTCTTTTAACATTTTCTGGGCATCCAATGTGAAGAACGTGTGGCTATAGTGGTCTGATGGGCAAGAGTCATTCATTATTCAATCACTCATTCCACAATGTTTACTCATGTGCCTGGCACTGTGCTGGTGGATTCACTGGAAAGTGGAAAGACACTCTTTTATAGGAAGAACTGTGAGCAGATAAGTAAGTGCAAAAGCAGTGAGTTGAGTGCTAAAGTAGAAAAAATACAGGGTACTTTGGAATTACATGAGACATACTTAGCCCAGACTTGGACTTAAGATATAGAGGTAGGGAAGGTGTAGTAGGTATGGTAGGGTGCTCTAAGAATGTAAATGGTACATAGAAGGCAAGAATAAAAATTCAGTATGATTTGGATATAGTATATAAGAGAAAAAATGCTGTTTGATGAGCCTGGAAAAGGCGTGTAAAACCTTGTTTCGTTTTATTATAAAATCAAGGGAAGTTATTTAAGGTTTTAAGCAGGGAAATTATATAATTAATTTACATTTCAGAGAGTTTGTTCTGGCTACAAGGCAAGAAAATGACTAGAAAGGGCAGAAATAAAGTCCAAGTGCAGGGTCTAGAAGCTATTCTACTCGTCTGGGTGAGAGACGACTGAGCACCCTGACACCGAAGCCCATCAGATTGTGACAAAGTGCAGTTAGGGACCAAATCAATAAGAGTGAGTGATTGGGGTACCTGGGTGGTACAGTTGGTTAAGCATATGACTCTTGGTTTTGGCTCAGGGTGTGATCTCAGGGTCATGAGATCGAGCCCCATTTCCAACTCTCTGCTGAGTGTGGAGTCTGCTAGAGATTCTCTCTCCCTCTCCCTCCACCCTCCCCACTCGTGCTCTCTCTCTCAAATAAATAAATAAATCTTTAAAAAAATAGAAGTGATTGATCTACTTTATGAAATAAAATGAAGATTTATATGATGACACAGCCAAGGAGGATACCTCCATTTTTGACCAAGACAGCTGGGTTTCTCAGAGTTGAACACAAAATCAAGAGCAGATTTCAGGTAGTCATTAAGTGGCTGCAGGTTTATCATCCAGGGTACACATCTACAAAGATTGAAAAAAGTAGCTAGTATGTGGGAGGGAACATTCTTCTATTATAAAAATTTTTGGATAGGAATATGCTTTGATAATCAGCATGGACCACTTTGCATAATAAGGGTAGTGTGGTGTCACAGAGACAGCATGGATGGATGATTTTATGTCTGGGAATCTACTAAAGAATTTTTGCAAGAAAGTTTCATGTATCTTTTTTTAAATAAGTGCTGAGTCTTAAATCCACACAAATCCAAATCTGTTTCAGGGGCCTGGGTCAGACCAGGCCCACCTAGTTCTTTTGACACGTTCAGGATAAGGGTTTTTTTGGAAACTAATCAAAGAACTTCAGAATAATAAAGGTTGACTAGTCCGGCTGGTCCGGTGTCCTGAACTTAGCATATCTAAAAAGCATGTACTAGTCATTGGCCATCAAATAGTTATGAACTTGAAATGTTTAACAGTCTACGAGACTTTCTGAAGAATCATGTAGGAAGGGGTAGAGAAAATCAAGGCTAACAGATTAAACTGGTCAAGGAAAATGCTTGGCATAAAATATATCACAGACTGAGGTTTGGAGGCATGGAATTCGAATGTTTCCAGTCTGCGTTACCCATAGTGTCTAAATCAGGTACCAAGCTTTTTTTTTTTTTTTTTTTTTTTTTTTTGACGAGAATATGGAACAATGCCCAACAAGTTGAGCTTTTAGACTAAACTTTTCATGACTCTAAAAATTTCACACCACATACTCCAAACTGAAACAGTTGAGAAATGTTGCTTCAGGACACAATATTTTTTTCTCCTAAAAAGTGCACCAAATTCATGTTTCATAATTTCATTAAATAGGAACATTCTACCAAATCGGCCTCTCTGCATTCCAGTGAGATCGTGTTTTCAACAGGCAGTAGGTAGGCGGAAAGGCATTTGAATTCTTCTGGCCACGTGGGCAATGGCAAGATTTGGGGTATGCATGCGTATCACAGGATAGTTTAACAATCAAGAAATCAGTTTTTTGATTATTGCAAACTGAGTTGGTGAAAAAAATTAGCCACACATGAAAATGTCTTCCTGTCTCATAATTCCAGCATCAAAAGATAGGTGATGGCTATTCTATTTCCCTGGGAAGGAGAATTCTTACTAGAATCCATCAACAAATGATCTTAAAATTTAAAGATAAAAGACATATTAAAGAGGGATTTAAGGAGGGGAATTAAGTTTTAAGACATCTAAAATATTCTCTAATTTTTAACTTTCACTGTCTGCTGTTTTTTCCCCTGGAAGCAAGATTCTTATTATCTATACACAATTCTGTTTCTGATTATTTAGTTGCTTCAGGGTTTATCTGTTTTCACTTTATCTGATTGCCTACTTTGTTGAGATTAAAGCTTGATGTCTCTTAAACTTTAGGCTGCCAGATAACATGATCAAAAGTGCACCTCACACTGCTTGGCATTTTAGGTGGCTTTCTAGTTCACTTATCATCACCACCATTCCAGTGCCTACATCCCCCATGATAATAATGTCTACCATTAAGTACACCCTTGTCCTCCTAGGGCTGTGCTAAATACTCTTCAGTCACGATCTTGTCTAACCCTCAGAGATGAGGACAGTTTTTCTCACTTAGAAACACGAAGCTTGGAGCTTGGAGAGCATAAATAACTTCCCCAAGGTCACACAGCAGGTAAATCAAAATGATGGGAATATAACTCTATATGCTTTGAAAGACCATATGCTACACACTCCCCCTCATGTGTGCATCTCCTGCTCTGGAGACCACTGGCTAAGGTATTTCTCTACATGCATTTGATCCGAGGACCTCCTCGAATATTAGAAAGTATTTCTTCACATGGAATCAAATCTTGCTCCTAGTATTCTTTCCACCCTTGGTAACCATATAGGAAAACTCTGCATTGTGATAGTGCTTCAAGTCTTTGAAAGCCGTGAACATCAATGTCTTGGACACTTGACCTCAAGTCACCCAGCTTTTTCTTAGCCTTCAGCCCTTTTGTGCTAAGTGTCTATACATAGCACCTCTTGCATGCAGCGTGTTGCCAGTATAGCCTATCAGAGAAAGTTGCAGAAAGATATTTGCCTTCTGAAAATACTGGAAAAGGTAAGAAGTTGCACTATTAAATAAAAAGAAAATCAGAGGCATCCCATGTGATGTGGCAGGAGTTAGTAGAGATGGGAGAGGAGAGGGGAGGACCAAAGTTCTCTGCAATCAAAATGGCTCTCCACCAAACAAGGCTTTAGACAATTATTTCTAATCAGAAGAGAACAGAACTACTTTGTAAGCACACATTCAAGATCCCCAATCTAAACGTTTTGATTTGATAGGTCCAGGATTGGGCTAGGCATCTATCTTCTTGAAAGTTCCCCAGGAGATCCCGGAGTAATTTCCCAGGTGAGAAATGTCTTCAGTCATGGTTTAGGACGCAAAACTGAGCTGAGGAAAATATCATGTGGCTTAAAGATCCACTTGTTTGTCAAGAGACTATATATTGAAAAATTAAAAGGTTAAGCCAAAAGAATTATCCCAGTAATAACTCTATATTATCACAAAATTTCACTTGAAATTATTCAGCACCTGCTTTCACAAAATATCATGTAAGCACTGTGGGTCTGCAACATGAACCTATGCTCATTTGGGAATACACTGGATTGACTAAGGAAACTTTAAAAGAAGCAAACTTTTAAGTAGCACATGATTCTTCTGGAGCTTTTTAATATAGTGCATTATATACATTATATATATGTATAATGTGTTATAGAATAATGTATTTATATGAGCTATTACAGTTTGCAATTATTCATTTATTTGTTTGGTAGTGTTTTTGTTATCTATCTCGTCCCTAAACTTTAAGGTAGAGTCCATGTTTGCCCTGCTGACTGTTGAATTCACAATACCCAATGCCTCCCAATGAATATTCATTTACTGGCTGCCTAGATGAATGCATTACCTGGGGTCCTATTAGTTAATCTGGAAATGTATGTTGTTTCTTGCATTTTCCATTGTTGAGGACAAAACAGCAGTCCATGTGTGGTAAGTCTGTTGTAGGAGGTTTGGGGCAAAGGTGGCTCCAGGGACACTCTTTCCCACCACCATCCATGGATATTAGGAGGGAAGATACCACATCTTTGTAACCATAATGATGAAAATGGTACCTTACATCAGAGTTCATAAGCTGTAGCCCATCAACCATTCTAATTAGTGGGCATATTTAATTTGCTCTGCATGATATTGAACTGTACAGAATTTCACATTTTTAAAAATTATTTGCCAAATGTTAAAGTTGATACATTTCACACATACATCAGGATTTCCAGATTATCCTCAAGAGAGGAAAGTTCTAGAGACATTGAACCCACTTCCTAATTGTCAGCAATTGGTTAGAGAGGAGTAGCCTCTCTGGATGGGGCAAATTTGTTCATTTCTGAGAATTTTTTTTCCCACATAACTGTCCAGAGGTCAAGCAGCAGTTGCACTTTACCATCTTACACCCAATACTACTTTATTCATTTTCCTTACTAGACCATCCCCCCAACACAGTCATTTGAGTGCAACCGTATTTATACAGAGCTCTAATATTTTCAAAGCACTTGAGTCAAGTACGGTTTCATAGTGCAGATTTAGCAATGCATAGATTTAAAGCACTGGAACTTTCTGTCCTAAACACCAATCATATTTAAGTACTCTGACTTCAAATTCTGGATGTATTATCTTTTATCCATGATCTCATTAATTTATGTATTAAGGCTTCATAGATATGAAGCACTCCTTCAGTTAGAAGTCTCTTGCAGCAACACGGATAACAAATGATGATGGCTTTGACCTGGTGGTAGCAAAAGCAGTGATGATCAGTGGTTGTATTCTGAATGTACAGTATTTTGAAGCTAGAATCAACAAGATTTGCTGATGGAGCAGATTAAGATTATGAAGCAAAGAAAGAGTAAAGATGACCACTTAGATTTTTGGCCTCAGCAACTACAACAGCAGTTGGTAAATTTCTTCTGTAAAGGATCAAATAGTAAATATAGTGTATGTTGCAACTACTCAGCTCTGCTTTTGTAGCACAGCAGCCATAGACAATATAACAGGCACTGGGACAGATTTGGTGACCCCTGAACGAGAAGATGGGCAATGCCATTCACTGGTAGAAGGAACACTACAGGAGTAGCTGGTAAGGGGCTAAGGAATGGGGTGGGGTTGTGAATATCTGGAACTCAATTTTGGGATTGTTAAGTCGAGGCTTAAAGTAGGTAGGCAGATAAAGTAGTCTGGTATTCAACTGAGTGGTCTAGAGATAAAATTCAGAATAATACCACAGGCATATAAATGGTATTTCAGTCTGTGAGACTGGATGATATTACCTAAGCAGTCAAAATAGATGAATCAGAGGCGAGGGGGAGAGAAATGGATGTGGCCTGAGTCCTGAGAACCCTCCAGCATGTAGGGTTGGCGAGCATAAGGAGAAGCAGCAACCAGAAGAAATCAAGGCAAGTGTAGGGTCATGAAACCAAGACATGGTGTGTGTGTCCGGGAAGAGCAGGTGGTCAGGCATGCCAAACACTGCCGATAGAACAAGTAGGATGGTGACCAGGAAATGACCACTGATGACATTGATAAAAGCAGTTTGGGTGGAGTGGAGATGGGGGTGGGGAGTGTGCCGGTGTGGTCTCAAGAGAGAAGGGAAGAAGAGAAATTGGGAATTCTCAGTTAAGACAACTCTCAGGGAATTTCATTGGAAGAAAAAGGAGAGAACGATGCAGTAATTGGAAGATGAAAACGGGTCAAGGAGACCTTTTTTTGTTTGTTGTTAATAAATTTATGTCATTGGCAATGATCGCGTCTTAAAAAAAGTCCACTTTATATCATCTCTTCATAGAAGTTTTCCTTTCCCACCTACTTGAAAGTACTCATCTTACCTGAGGGAAGTCTTCATTATCTCCTTTAAAGCGTTAAAAAAATGCTTAGGACCCTACTTCGGTATTTTGTGATATAATATGTTCCCATACTTTGTAGTTATTTTTGAGGCTTGAGGGAATTTTTTTAATCAAGTTCTTTTAATTACTTCTTCTATAAAGTAGAATGAGTTTCATTAGTCTAATCAATGCCCAGAATTTCCCATATGAAGGCTTTTTCTCTTCCTCTGCCCCATCCTACCCAACCTCACCCCATCCCTCTCTAGCTTTACCAAAGTTCATTCCTACGGTCCTGTCTGGTTTAACACTGGGTCTGGTGTATTCCGCTTTCAGTGTCCTTTCTTGGCCATTTCATAGGCATTTCTACTTAATGGGGGCAAACCAACCAATTTCAAATCAGAACCACAATCATGCCTGTGAAGCATTTTAAAAGCTTTTGGCTGCCCTCAGAGGAAATAATTTTGTCATCACTTAATTTCTTTGTAATGGTTCTCACTTTTGTAAGTCAGTACTCCTTTTCTAATTTGACCAACTGAGGAAAAGATCAAACAGTCTTAGCTAACTTATTTCTTTAAAACCTCAAAACTTGTTTATCTAAATTCATTTTACTTTTTATCAGAATATACAAGAAACGACAACATAAATGTCAAAAAAAAAAAAAGAATACATGTCTATGGGAGATGCCGCACTGTCTCCAATGGCATCATTAACCATAGTGTCCATGACAATAACCAATTTAGAAATGTGTCTCTAAAAATTCAAAGTGTGAAATTTTTATTTTTATCATCTTATGTCTTTGAAGATAATATCCATGAGCAGAATAGATTTTTCAAGAGGCCGAAATTAATATTCCTGGTTTTTCCTTAATTTAGCTGCTATTGATGAATCTTTTGTTCTATTCATGAATCCAGGATTCTGACAAACACGTTTGTTTCATATTTATTGCCAGCAGATTTAATTAATTAAATTTCCTAAGCTCCATGTATACATTTAATAGATTTGAGTTTTAAAAGTATTTCAGTTGATTTATTGAAATAATTTTCATATATTAAATTGTCTTAAAATTCTAAGAAATACAGTGACTCTTAAGTTCTAAATTTTGCAACACTATTTTAAAAATTTAAGATTTTCTTGTAATTTTCAACTTGAAATCGCGAGGTAAATAATTATTCACTGACATGCTTACGTTGAAATTACAAGGCTAATCTGTTGCTTTAATAGACACATTTTCTTAACCATTACTAATTTTAATATCAAGTGTATACAGGTAAATTCTTTTCTAATACCTTCAATGTGATTCTTTCAAACACTCCAACATTTAAATCTTACATGTGGAATTAAAAGATCTTACCCATTTTTTAAAAAGCACTATTCCATTTCAATGTTATTCCATTTCAAACAATGTTGAGGATGTATTCCCAAGTAATTTTTAGGTTTGCCTTCCAGTCTGAGTACATTTCTTATCCAAGATGTTGACTGGAATTTAAGATGGGTGCTTCAGATGTCAATGTGCTTCATGATTCTGGCTGTCTCTGTGTTGTGGATACCAAAACTTACGGATGGCTGGCAAAACAGCCTCATCCTTAGACTGTCTCGTAGCGCTATCCAATTCTTCTGTCTGCTTATCAAAGTCAGCGAACTTCTCCCATACTGCAACATTCTTTGATTTGATTTGGTATTTCTTTGGCTCAAGTTCTAAAGACTACTAAACTTGATGGGAATCTACATTCCTTTCATACTCCTCCTATTTCTTGGAGCCACAACTCTTCTAGATATTTAAATGACATCAGTTTGAATTTTGGATATCTCTCAGGGCTTAGTCCAACTATGTGGTTTCCACAGACAAGATGCTAACTTCATTTACAAGTAGAATAATAGTTCATGGTGAACATTTTAGTACAAAGATAAATCAATCCTTTTATAAGCTGACAAACTAAATGGCTCAAACAACAAGGACTGGAAGAAAACCAGTTGGAGCAATAGGGCACACCTACAAGCATAAGAATGCTCTAACACTGTTTTAAACCATCTTTATTCTGTGAACTATCTAATTTAATCATACTATTTAAGTTCTAGTGTGTCTTCTAAATGTTTTTGGGTATCCATGCATAATATTCCTAATTTTTGCCTCACTTTTAGGAGGCAAGGTCAAATTTTAGGTGTTCCCTTTAGGTGTTCACAACTAAATTTTTTGTGAACTCATCTTACCTATTTAGAAGGGCAAAAACCAGAAATACAGAATATTCAAGCCGGTTGAATAAAAGCTAAGTAAGTATCAGATATTTAGTTTTTCAACAAAAGGTAATAAATAGTGTTTCATATTTACTAGGCATTCCATAGGATGCACAGGTATGCCCTTTTCTGTTGCTATATTTGTAAGATCCAATATTAAAATTATTGCTGAGCACCTTGGGTGGCTCAGTCGGTTAAATGTCTGCCTTCAGCTCAGGTCATGATCCCTGGGTGCTGGGATCGAGTCCCATGTTGGCCTCCCTGCTCAGCGAAGAAGTCTGCTTCTTCCTCTCTGCTTCTCTCTCTCTCTTTCTCTCTGTCAAATAAACAAATAAAACTTTTAAAAAATAAAATAAAATTATTTCAAATAAATGCTACACATACTTAGAAAAATTCAACAGATAGATTGCCTATCAAGCATCCAGAAATGTATATGTTAAGTTAAATGCTTAAGCAATTTACATTTTCACTTCCTGAACTTTATAAATTGTAAAAATTCTTTCACATGGTTGCACTGGCCACATTCATTGCAATTTAGAGCTTCTGAATAGGAAAAAATAGATCATATTGGACCACTCCCTACAGCCTCCAATTTTTTGTTGAAATCTCCTATTGTTATTAAATAAAGTTATCATTGCTTGCTATTTTCAAACCTCAAAGACCTCTCACCATATTAATAAATTTAAATACCGCTGGATATTGAGGGGATAAATAATATACCCATTTTCTCCTGGAAGTTGTAACCAATGGAGAAAGACAGCAAATGCAGCTCTTAACTTTACCAGTAGATGTTATTGATGTAATTCCTAAATTTCAGAGCTCCCTATTCAAGCTGGGTCTTCCTTTCTACAGGATGAGTGTGAGCCTTGCCTGAGGACAGAGGCAAGAAAGAGTATAGTACCTTTGACATCCTCTACAGTGGGTATCAGAGGGAGAGTGGACCATGTCTCCCACAGGGAGTCAAAATGACCAGCTCTCGGGGGGGGGGGGGGGACTTAGCTGATGCCCATCAGTCTCTCCAGTATCTTCCTCCAGGAACATAGAGACAGGCAGAAATCCCTCCCATCAGTTCCCTAAAAGTAAACATGGAGAGAGAAAGAAAGTAATTATCCCTTCTCCTCCATAACCATCCTCCCCAAAATTTTCATTGTAATATTTATACATAGAAACTCATGCCTACAAATGTAGACATCAGTAACAAATACATTGTCTTCTTATCAAAATCCCTTATCATGGTTAACAAGGTATGTTCATATAAGATATTTTTTCAGGCATGAACTTTTTGGTTTCTCTTTTTTTTCCCCCCAATTGTAACCAACATTTTAATTAAGTAAAAATACTTTTAGCCATACATAAAGGATTAATCTGTATATCCAAACTGATGTTTTGATGGAAATATTTCAGATAAATATAGATTGAGATTTAAATACGTCTGTATCAATCTACCAGTCTATATCTTGTATATGAACAATATATGGTTTATCTTTTTAACATATGCAATATTAAGTTTTAAAATATATGAACGAGTATAAAGATAGAATTATATATGCTAATTTACTTCTAAATTCTTAACAGCTTTAAATATTGTTAATTATTTTGAAAAGAATCTAGTTTTATTCTCTCTATGGAATGGAAAGGGCTAGAATTGAGCAAGTCATAGACCAATATAACATACAACTTACTGGCTTTGAAGCTGTCAGTACTCAGGTATATTAAATCACGAGAAGTGAATATGAAAGGTACCCTAGAAATGACCTCATCCAATCGTATTTTACAGATGAATTAAATAGGGGAAAGAATAATTGAAATGTCTTCAGTCACAGACGATCTTAGCAGCAGAATTAGGGTTAGAACACAAGGTTTTTATTTTCAGATCAGTGTTCTTTGTGGCATGCTGTGCTTGTATTTTAGGACAAGACTATAATAAAGTGTTTTTAGCAGTTATTGATCTGAGCTTACATTCTAGTTCAATATGTAAATAATACTTAGATGCATTCTTTCCCCCAAGTGATTACAATTAATTAAGAACCCATCAGGGGACATAATTTTTTGATGCCATTCCATCTGGAATTCCTCTGTGAATTAATTATGCTATTTTGTACTTCAGTGAACTGTAATTTACATTTCATAAATCCATATTTCATTGAAAAAACATCAAAAGAATAAATACTATATAAATCCATTATCAGCCAAATAAATACCTTTTATTTTATTTTATTTTATTTTATTTATTTATTTTAGAGAGAGAGAGAGAGGGAGAAAGAGAGTGGGGGCGAGGGCAAGGGGGAGGGAGAGGGACAAGCAGACTCCCCACTGAGTGTGGAGCCTGACTTGAGGCTTGATGTCAAGACTGAGATCATAACCTGAGCTGAAATTGATTCCCATGCTCAACCGACTGAGCCACCCAGGCACCCCAATGCTTTTAAAAGTTAATTCCAGTCCTAGGATATTACGACTTTCATTATAAATTTATTTCATACTGTTAATACACTTTGCTCAAATTTTTGCAGATAAAATAAAGGAGAAGTTTGAAACAATAATTCATAAAATTTATGTCTGACCTAAGTAACTGTGAAAACCGTAGTACAAAATCTCTTATGATAGAGTGTTTTACATTTTTGATACTGTATTTAACATTGATTACTCACCGATTAAAGTGGCATTATGTAATGTTTTGTCACATTCCATTTAATCCTCAAAATTGGCAGATGATATTCTGGATAACTAAGAAAAGTGTGTCTTGCTATATCTCCTTAAGAAGATGTGGCCATTGTCACCATAGAATTACTCCAGATCCTTTCTAAACAATTCTCATTTTATACAAACTTTGTAAGTTTATTTTAATGTAATTCAAGATGAGTTTATGTAAGATGACTTTGTTTTCCTAATTTAAAACAACTTTGGAGTAACTAACAAATTTCTGTTGAAGGTGGCTGCCATGGCCTCATGGGATGAAAGTGTCTCTGGAAGAATTTATCTATTATTTTGGTTTTTGCCTATTTTACTTCAAAGTCATTAAAATAATTTCTCTCCACTTAAAAACGTTGTTATATTAATATATGTATCCCATCATCCTTGTGGAAAATTACCCTCTTAGTGTTGTAGTCAAGCAGTCTCATGAGTTAGCTTGAAAGTTTATAACTCACAGTGAACTCAGGGCCATCAACCCTAATGTAGGTGAGTTTTCTTAGCTCCATACAACCTGGTAGAGGAGAAAGTCACCAAAAGAATGATAAAATAAGGAGACTATGAAAACAGGAAAACAATGATCAGTAGAAGAACATCTATGTTCATGTGAATTTGAGTAATTATAAAATTGGCACTTACTTTTTCATGTAAGTTCTTACCTTCTAAAATATACTACTGTCTAGTCAAAATTCAAATAATTTTTTTTCAGAGAGCTGGAATAATATTTAAATAACTTAGGAAATAATGTCATGATACAAACTATAAAATTCAATTAAAGCCATTCCATACAAAAGAAAAATACTCCACTAAATTATATTTTTACTAGGGGAAATTTTTGAATGCATTTTTTTCTATATTGGTTTACAAGAATTGTAAATACTCTCTATTTTGCATTTTTGTACCTTGAAACTTGTTATAAAATAGATCACCATTTTAGGTTGATTTATTATCAGCAGGTCCACAAATGCTTGGCTTCATTTCCCCATACAGCTTCAGAGATGAAAATGTCAATCTGTATGGTAACTAATATAAATATCTATTAAATCTAAGGCTCATTCAAATTTTGTCCCACAGTTTTTTTCAATTAAAGAAAATTTATTATAGGTCAATAATATCCTTATCAATTTAAACACCTTCCTTTTTTGAGAACAATTACTATTTTTCTTAATTTATTTAATTGAACCATAATATGCCATGTTTTAAACCATAATATGATATGTTTTAGTGGGTATTTAGTTCATACCCACTAAAACTTAATTCTCATATTATTATTATTATTATTACTACCAAAGATTCAAATGTTAAAAAATATGAAGGTTCCTTGGGAGTTATTATACTACAATATAGTTTGACTTTTAAAAATTGCAATGTAATATTAGACATTATTAATTTTGGTAAATCGATTTGAATAAATAATTTGATGATATTAGTTTTTAAGATATACTAATAGCATGACTCCTTGTTGCTATGAAGATGACCTCTAGGAAAATCAATTGACTTGGGTGGATTGAAAATTCAGTAGTCAGTATGAGGTGTCCTCAAGTTCCATCTAGATGTGGTATTTTTGTTAGCCTACCTTTAAACTGATGTTTGGACTTCAGATTTGGATGACACTGTAAAAACAGAAATGTTTTCTGTGATATTATATTAGAGAACTTTCAATATCAATGGTCTGAATTTGCTTTCTTTAGTTAAAATAGTCTAAGGAACCAGAATTGAAAGAACTTTAGGAAATAGTAGTACCATTTCTTCGTCTTACTTTTTGTCAGTTACTAACAAAATTGGTAAAGCTGAAGGTTTTTTCCCCTTCACAGGTTTGGGATGAAAATCTTGCAAAATCCGCAGAGGCTTGGGCAGCTACTTGCATTTGGGACCATGGACCTTCTTACGTACTGAGATTTTTGGGCCAAAATCTATCTGTACGAACTGGAAGGTAAGAAGCAGTTTCGATGATACTGTTCATCCACACACTTTATTACTTATGGATCCCAAGGCGGGAGTGACACCACTTTCAAATAATATCAGCAAATATTTATTGAGTGCTCACTATGTGTCAGGCAATGATGCTTGGTCTGTGACTGTTTCAGATGTCTTCAAGGATTATTTAATTGGTTAAAAGGTCCTAATATTACTCAGCCATCAGAAATGATGAATATCCACCATTTGCATCGACATGGATAGAACTGGAGGGGATTATGCTAAATGAAATAAGCCAAGCAGAGAAAGACAATTATCATATGGTTTCACATATATGTGGAACATAAGGAATAGAATGGAGGACATTAGGAGAAGGAAGGGGAAAATGAAGGGGGGGAAATTAGAGGGGGACGCAAACCATGAGATACTATGGACTGCAGGAAACAAACTGAGGGTTTCAGAGGGGAGGGGGGTAGGAGGATGGGTTAGTCTGGTGATGGGTATTAAGGAGGGCATGTATTGCAATGAGCACTGTGTTATATGCGAACAATGAATCGTGGAACACTACATCAGAAACTAATGAAGTACTGTATGGTGACTAACATAACATAATAAAAAAATATATAAATAAATAAATAATTTTTTTTAAAAAAAGGTCCTAATAAGACCAGTTTCCCCTTTCACCCTTGGAACACCGTCTCTTAGCCTTTGAAAGTGTTAGGTGTATGTTATATCCTATATCCTGATTCTCCCACCTCAGGAAAATTTTTTCAATGTGTCAGAAGCTATTCTTATGTTTATGTAACTTTCTCATGGTTGCATATATGTATATCTATATATGTCTGTGTGAGTTATATATTTACATATATGTGTATACACGCACACACACATACACAAACACACACACACATAAATATGCAAAGTATGTGCAACTATGGAAAGGCCATTCCCAGTGATAGGATAATTTTTCCACCACTGAGGAATGTCATCATCCAACATTCCAAAGACCTGTTCTCTTCCATATACAGGAGAAAAATCAGGTGTGCTATTATTCAAATTAAAGTGATTCAAGTTTAAGGGAAAAAACACACTGAGTTCTAGTATCACAACTATAATTTACATATTTAATTTTTATTGTGTATATGATTCTGGCAGGAGAAATTTTTGATAAGATAAAACAAGATAAAGATGAAGGTTCTTGAAATATTTGCATTTCTCTTTTTGAAACAACCAGACATATACTTAAACTAATTTAGGCTCACTTGCTTTAGTCCCAGGCATTTTCATGCTTGGCCCTACTTGGAGGAATAGGTGATGATGGTGATTGTGAGGCATGGATTTGCTCTTGATTCATCATGAATAACCTGCAAAAAGAACTGTTAACTTACAATTTAATATGACTCCACTATAAATTACCACTGTTGTACTCTAAGTTCTCATTGTTTTTCTTGATATCTAGATATCGCTCTATTCTCCAGTTGGTCAAGCCATGGTATGATGAAGTGAAAGATTATGCTTTTCCATATCCTCAGGATTGCAACCCCAGATGTCCTATGAGATGTTTTGGCCCCATGTGCACACATTATACGCAGGTTATTTCACTTGTCTTGTTAATTTTTGATTCATAGTTTTAAAAATGCTCTTACTATTTTGGGGAATATGCATTTTCTTAGCTTTAACTTCAATAATGATGTATTGGCTTATTTTTGCAGATGGTTTGGGCCACCTCCAATCGGATAGGATGTGCAATTCATACTTGCCAAAACATGAATGTCTGGGGAGCTGTGTGGCAACGTGCAGTTTACCTGGTATGCAACTATGCCCCAAAGTAAGTACGAGGCTGGATTATACTTCCTGGAACCCTATTAAATATCTCCAGTCTGGTAGTTATTTTAATGTGAATAAGATTTAATTACAATAGACTCTAATCCTCAAATCTCCCATGACCCCATATATCCGAAAAATAATGAGATGAACAGTTATTTTTCACAAAGAGAGTATTTGGGGCTAAGATTGTGGGCAAACCAATTTGAGATACAGAAATTCACTACATTTCCTTCACCTTTCTTTAGTCACGATAATTGTAAAATAAACATTGTACTTTCAGGTTTTTCATAGTTCTATAAAAGTTATCAGAAAAGAATCTTGTAGAGAATTTATCAACACTGCAATGTTCCCATCAATCAGTACTAGAATATTGGCTTATTTTTTTCATGGGGAAAACAAAACAGGGTCCTTCTTCCTTCTTTTTTTTAAGAGTAAAGCTAAAAGTTAAAGTTTTCTAATTTTATGGATGGCTAAGGAGTCATTAATCACCAGAGGGGAAAATTTAAATGCTATGACTTCTTTTTATATTTATTTATTTTAAGATTTTATTTATTCATTTGAGAGAGACAGAGAGAGAGACAGAGAACACCCAAGCAGGGGAAGAGGCAGAGGAAGAGGGAGAAGCAGACTCCCTGCTGAGCTGGGAGCAGGACTTGGAGCTTGATCCCAGGACCTGGAGATCATGACCTGAGCTGAAGGCAGACGCTTAACTCTCTGAGCCACCCAGGCGCCCCACTATGATTTCTTTTTAAATTAAGCCTTTGCCGTGATTTAAGTTTCAGTATTGAAAATTTAAAAGTTTTTCACCAGGGGCAACCGGGTGGCTCAATTGATTTAGAGTCTTCCTCTTGATTTTGGCTCAGGTCACGATCTCGGGATGGGGCTCTGCTCATCAGGGAGTCTGCTTGAGATTAGCCCTGTCCCTCTACCTCGGCCCCTCCCCCTCATGTATGTGTGTGCACATGTGCTCTCTCTCTCCGTATCTCTCCCAAATAAATAAATCTTTAAAAAAATAAAAATAAAACAAAATTTTTTTTCATCAGTTCCATTTTATGGCATACATAAAAATGTACTGTGAAAATTGAGCAAAGATTATAAAAATAGCATATTTATAAATATTCTTTATGAGTATAAATAAGCATTTGTTAACATTTGATAAAATGCCTTCTTGATAACAATAATTCTTGAGATGATAAAATGTTCCAATATTTATACATGAGTCTGTTCCCATTTGGAGTAAATAGCAAAATGTGCAAAGGATTTATGACACTCTTGGTGTCTTCCAAAGTAAGTCCCAAACAAAGATTTTTCCCCAGCTTTGCCAATATGGGGAGGGAATGAGAAAACGTTTCACAAATAACCGCATTACTCATTTATATGGTAGTATGCCAGTGGCAGTGTTTTTGCAAAGTTAGAAAAATAGCGATTTTCCCCATGGTCCCCCTTCATAATTATTAGAATAGTAAGGTTTGGAAAGTAGAATGTGTCTGCATTACAGAAAGCATTAAAACTGTGCATTTATTTGGTATTTTCAGTTTCATACTTCATATTTTCCTGTTAAGCCTTTACCCTTCCTCCTGACATAAATAGGCCAAGTAGTACTTGAATGGTGAAAGAGATTTTTATTTCATTTGTTTAGCTGTTTTGTTTTTAAACACTGATTTGAATTTTCTAATATTATCGATGAGATATCTGATTGTTTTATGCAAGAGATGAAGGTACTGTGTTAATATGCTTTATTTGTTATAAAAAAAAAAGAACCATTATTTTGAAACCTAGGCAATGAAAAAAAGTTTTAAAATCTTGACTGATATTTGAGTGTGAATTTTCCAATGCCAATATAGAGTTAGCTCAAGCCTAACTGTTTCTTAGGGGGGAAAAAGAGAGAAGTGGAGAGAGAGAAAGAGGTAGGGAGGGAGAATTTAATTAGATGGAATAGAACAAAAAATGGAAGGATGAATAATGTAACTTTATTAGTTGACTGATTTACTTTTGAATGTAATTATCCTCTATTCAGTAAGAATCTGTGATTTGTGTAAAAGTTTGTAATGTAATATGTAATACTTTTTACATATAATAAAATTGTTTTTCTAAGTTTATGTTGCCAAAAATATGTGCTGTGTAATTTCAAAAAGTTATGTAGAATAAATAGAAAAATATGAAATTAAAATAGCATGAGTTGTGAGTTAACACTTACAGCTTTAGATGAAGATATAGAGGGAAATCAGATGATGAATATAGAATAGGAGAGATTAGGGTACAGGAGTGAGCTACTCTCATAAGAGAACGGGCCTCCTTGTGTGTTTTGGGGTAAGCATGTGTCATTATCCAAGTTACGTTTGAGGAAGCTTATCCAGAGGGCAGAGTATAGAGTGAACTAAATAGAGGTGCACGTCCGTTCTTGGAATCTGATGACGTTTTGTAACATGAATCGCTAATCAGCATGTTTTTCATTTTTATAGGTAGATTTTCCTCTATAAATATTTTATAGATCAAAGCCTGAATTTTTATAAAGATTTTATTTATTTATTTATTTACTCATTTATTTATTTAAGAGAGAGTGACAGTGAGAGAGCACAAGCAGGGGGAGCGTCAGGCGGAAGGAGAGGGAGAAGCAGGCTCCCCACTGAGCAGGGTGAGGGTTACCCTGGGATCCTGAACTGAGCCCAAGGCAGTTGCTTAACCAACTGAGCCACCCAGGTGCCCCAAACCCTGAATTTTTAACTGGCTGATCTAAGCAGATATTTTATGTAGATACACTTGAAGAGCCACTGCTTGTTTTCTTCAGGTCTTAAAGAAGATGAGAACCACCTGTTTCATATTTTAGCCTCTTACCTACTGTTGTCTTATCTTCAACCCTGACTTTTTACTACTGACAACCAAATTTCCTCCTGACCATTCAATTTCCTTCAAACTGCTGGCTCTGTTGCTATTTCTTAGTACTCTAAGTCCTAATCATCATGCTACTAAAAATACCTCTATTATCTTCTTCATAATTGAACAGTAAGGCATTGTGGCTATTTCCAACTACTGTAAATGATGAATTTGATGTAGTATTATGATCGTGGCCATCAAAACAGATAAAAATATTGATGACACAAAATAATTCAGTTTAATGTGTTTAGCATTATCAAAAAAACAAATAGTATTACTAGAAACAAAAGCTCTGAGCTTACACATGGGTAAAGGTTTTGAAATCACCTTTAATTGCTTCCCCTTAGTCTCTTACCATGACCACTTATGACAACTTCTTGCTCATTTCATCATTTCTAAGCCTCCCAGAAAATATTAAGCACATGTATATATTACCGTCCTTAGCATTAGCAGAAGGTTTAAGAATGGGAATGTGTCGTGCCAATGTGGTCTAAAGGCAGTTAGTTATAGGACAGAGACAGATGTGTGACCGAATGAGCATTGAGCCTGGCATCAGATGACTAATTATGTCACCGTTCATCATAGTGCTTCACATCTTATCTGTAAATAAAGATAATATTAACTGTTGCAGAGAGAAATATTTAAAAAGTAAGATATATAGAATAATAAGTTAATCTATAAATAAGAAATGGAGGGGTGCCTGGGTGGCTCAGTGGGTTAAGCGTCTCCCTTCAGCTCAGGTCATGGTGTCAGGGTCCTGGGATCTAGCTGAGGGCTCCCTGTTCCACAGGGCATCTGCTTCTCCCTCTCCCTCTGCCCCTTCCCCCCCCAGCTCATGCTTCCTCATGTGCTCTCTCCCTCTCTCAAATAAATAAATAAAATCTTCAAAAAAAGAAATAGATACAATTTTCAGTGCCTTTCTAAATTGACAAACTCTCAAAAGGATCATTACATCTCAGTCCACGGGGTCATGTGATTGAGGACAACCAAATTTCTTTAAATGGGCATTAATGTAGCACTGATGTGACCTTTGTACTTTTTTTTTTCTTTCTAGGGGCAATTGGATTGGAGAAGCACCCTATAAAGTAGGGGTACCATGTTCAGCTTGCCCTCCAAGTTACGGAGGATCTTGTACTGACAATCTTTGTTTTCCAGGAGTAACGTCAAACTACCTATACTGGTTTAAATAAGCTTATCTTCTCCTCCAGGAAATAGAATGGTTTCTGGGAATCATAGGCGTATATATATATTGAGTTTTGCACATATTATACATATTTTATAATAATCTTGTTTTCCTTTTATTATTCCTTGTATAAATTAGTGTTTGTCTAGAATGTTTGTTTCATCTTCGAGGTCATCAAAACATCCATTTCTATCGTCTGACCTCTAAGCCCAAGTTAAAATGTTGGATACATAGTATTGACATAGTTGATGCGTCCAATTCTAAACCTTGCTTTCCAAAGGAATTATGCTGCGTTTGTGAGGAATAAAATATATATGTGACCTGTAAGTAATGTGTGTGTATGTAGATATATATACACATATGTTGTGTATGTATATGTACATGCGCAAACATATAACAGGTGATGTAACACAGACAATATTGTGATTCAGTAGTTAGCTTGAGGGGAATTTAAAAATATACTATTTTGAAATATGTTTGAGGTGGTGGGACATCTTCAGCACCCATTTCTGTAATACCGACAAAATGAGAGTTTGCAAAATAACACTCAGTGATATCTGGACATAATAATTTAATTAAGCAACCAAGGATTTCATTCTGGAGGTGTTTTGTCTTATTTGGGTTCACCAAAGGATATGCTCAACTTATGGAAGGTTCAAGTCATGCCTTTTGCTTCATCTCTTTTATTGAATTAGTAATCATGTGTTGAGTGGTTACTATGTGTAAGGCACTCTGCTAGTTGTGTTCTGATAATGCCAAGATAATGAGATACGGTTCCTGCCTTCAAGAAGCTCACAAAAATATTCAGGAAATAATGCAGTTTAAGATTTTGCTGCAAAATTACGTTTTTTTGACAAATTGGTTTTAATGTAAGTTTGAGGAAATGGCTGCCATAATGGCCCCTTATAGGTGAAATAGGTAATGAGGACACTGGGTAACACGTAAGGCTTCTGGTTAGCATGAAAATGTAGGGACACCACTTGGAACTAAGAGAAGCCGAAAAGAATTAACTGCCCAGGGATTACTGTATTAGAGTAAATAGTTGTGAGTTTGGTAAGCAGAAAGCAAGACACTAAAAAAACCTGACAAGGCCCAGGAGAATTAAGATTTAGGAGACAGGTATGAAGAGCCATAGAAATAGGGTTACCGCACAAAAAATTACAGGGGAGAGCTTCAGAAGGGTCTATCCTGAGAGTCTGGTATATCTTGAGGCCTGGCAACAGAGGGTAAAGGATGCCAGAAAGAGACACGTGAGATGTTGAGGACACTTCCGTCTCTTCCCACAATTATTTGGTGAGCGTCCACCCAATCATCATCATGAGCCTCTGAGCATCGCATTAAAGATGGTGCGTGCACACTGCAGGTAGGGTTTGGCAAAGTGGCCTTCTTCAGATGATCTGCTAAGGACTAATTAGCAAATCTTATTTCCATGTCTATGTAGGAGAATAATCTTCAGTTTTCCATTAAGTTTGATTGTGGAAGTCAAATCAAAGTCACTATGAAAATTTCACTCGTGTGATTTTGGAAATGCAACATTTCCTCCTTCGGGAAATTGCTATTAGAGAGGAAAAGTCAACATCTGGGTCAAGACACTTATATTATGTTTTGTGTTTGCGTGTGAGTGAGAGAGAGAGAGAATGAAAGAGAGTGTCCACAAGTTATGTAATGCTTCCATAGAGTTACAGAATAAGCAAACAGGGTTAGTTCCAGAGTGCAAATAACAGAAGGAAGCTACTTGTTTAAAATTCTCTACACATTTGCAGTTTCTTAGGGTGGATACACTGAAAGATGACAGTTAATAAATCCAGTCAATGAGGGAAAAATCTACCATCTGGAGTTTAGGTTGACATGATGACAAACAATTGGACTGATTCCTTTTACAAACTGAATATGGTGACCAAATGTTTTGGTATCATACTACTCTGCTTTTGTGGGCACATAAATAGACTGTATAAAAAAATAAGTATTTGGGGGGACTAAACTGGAGAACAGAAGTCATTGTAAGATCGGGGCCCCAGTCTTTTATCTAACTGTGGGCAATTGAGGAGAAAACTCATTAGTGGGATGTTTACTTGATTTCTCTAGAAAGTAGTTCCAACTTTCATTTTCCTAGACTCATTCTATGGAAGCGGCAAAAGTACTATTAAGCAGAGATGATTGTTCTCAGTTCCAGCCCTGTTGCTGGATTGCTTGTGTGGCTCGGTTTCTCAGTGCCAAAAAAGAATAATAGTAGTTGCTACATATTTCACAGAGGTTCCTATGAGGCTAGAGTTACCATATTAATAGCACTTTATGAATATTAAATGCATCATTAATGTTGTGAAACTTATTTGGGAAAAAAATTAAGTTTTATGAGCTTCTCTTTGGCAGAAACTCTGTCTGATTCTTTGCATTCATCCCAGCTTCTTATATAGTGGCTGTAATGCAGAGTGTTCAATACATGTGTCTATGAATATATTTTTAGAATTAACTAAAAAGTCTAGAATTGTAACAATTTAGAGGAGTCCCACCTTTCCATGTTTATTAAGACAAAAATCTCTTAAATATAAAGCTCTGAATGCATCAAAAATCCTGATAAATCATCAAACATATCAGATTAAGACTAGGATCTAGCCACGAATAACTTACACCACAGTCCTTTCCAAATCACAACTAGAGCTATGCATTTATTTATAACTTAACAACTCACCTGAAAATATAACGGGTATTTTTGTTATGCTATGTGTACTTTTTAAAGTTAGTAATATAAGGTAGGCATGTGAAATGTTTCATTTTCCAGGCTAAAGCAAATGAAAATTTGCTGATATCAGTGTGTCCTGTTTTTCACAGCATTCAACCATGGTGCTAGGATAGCTACTTCTCACTGTAATTCCCAGGGGCAGAAAGAGTCTGGCTGGGTATCAGATATTTCTTAAGAGCAGCTAAAAACAGTCAATATTGAGGTTTTCATTTCAAAACATATCATTCAAAAGAAAGTGTATTTTCCATATTCTCCATATTCCACGGCACTGATTCTCTCTCTACAGCATGGAGTTTTCAGATCACCCTTTATTCAGTAAAAAAGTAAAACACTACTGTCACAATACAACACTTTAGTTTGTTTTGCTTCCACGTCGTCAGAAGACTGGAAAAATTACAATTTTAGCTGTTAAACTGATGGGTTTCTTTATAGAAATGTATTTAAGTTGTGTAGGCACAGTCTTAATGTTGCTGGTTATGACAGATAAGCTTGCTTTTACAATGTGGTGGAAACAATTTTTATTCTTACCATTTTTGCTTCTGTTCGGTAGCCTACGCAACGTGATTTCTGGGGTCCATCGGGGTTTCCCTACCGGCTTCCTTTGGCAGCCGCGCCCTAACGTTCACTTGAAACCTTTGTGGAACCATTTATTCGAAAGCTCCGTGCTGCTGTAGCACAGAGCTGACCAAACACGAAGGCAGGTGCACCCAATACAATTCACTCAGACTATTTGAACTGAAACAGCGTGCATTCTTCTCATTATACATGCTTCCGTTGAATCAACTTATAACACCCACATAAACAGACATGTACACATTTAGACCAGCTGAAGTGTTTTGTGTTCATACCCAGCTTATTAAATGAATATATAAGCTAAACGGATCATTTGAATGTGTCCAGGAAGGAAAAGCAAAGCTCAGGCTGTGGTCTATGTCTTTCCCTTTGTGTAACACCACTCCCTACGTTCCTCAGTATCACAGGATGCAAATTTTGACAGAAATGGAAGCTTTTACCTACCAAAGTGTGCAGAGAGAATAAAGTTAGATTTCTATCAGTGCCTAACAGTATATTTGACTTCATACATATATACATACATATATATATACATATATATATAGTATTATCAGTATATGCGTGGGGAAAGGCATATTTAAACACACGCAAAATGATTTTTAAAAATTATGCCATGATATAATTTTGACTTATAAGAGGTCAATCAAAAACTTAATTCACTCGCTGATGGTGCTGAAAATGCATTACAACAACCATAATATCCTTGCTACAATTTCGAGGTTTCTTTTCAGTTGAAGTTTTTACTAAGTGTGAACTATCAGTATGGATTCTGGTGCTAAATATGTGGTGCTAAATGAATTGTTAGTGTTAATAGCTTTAGTAATGCTCTTTTTATTCGTTGTTAAAAGTGATATCCATTCAGTTCCTGATTC
This sequence comes from Ursus arctos, assembly GCF_023065955.2. NCBI lineage: Eukaryota > Metazoa > Chordata > Mammalia > Carnivora > Ursidae > Ursus > Ursus arctos. Next base: position 31,169,313 of record NW_026623078.1, read on the forward strand.
AGAAACATTAATAAAAATCCTGTTAAATTAATCTTACCCAGAAATAGGCCAGTGAACTCCCTTTTTTGTCTAACAGTCCAACATTATTTAGATGTTACAGAATGTAAATATATTTTTTAGAGGTTATCAGTTTTCTTTTTTTAAGGCATTTTTTAGCGTGGCAATGTCCAAACTCATGACCACCGGAAGGCTGGAGTACACTTACACCAACCATGCTACGGGCACTGGCGCCCTCTGGTGATTGTGAAAATAAATTTTTGGTGGCTGCTTGGCCTGCAAAAAAAGCCGTTTCTTTTATTCCAAAAAAATTAAGTTCCTCGATATTGGAACTCTTGGGAACTCCTTAAATCTGACAGCATTTGAAAATGCTTGACTCTATTGACGTAATTTTCAAAGAGGATAAGAAAGGGATTACGTCTTGGCATCCACTTTCCGAAATAATAATGTTTTTGTAATGATATTTTAGTTCTAAGGTGCTTATCGAAGTGTTTGGTTTTTTTTAACTAGGTATCACTAAAGCATATTTTTCATTTGGTTTACATCATAAATACGATTAGAATTAAAATTAGCAAATAGAATCGTGTGTCTCATTTTCAGAAGTGATTATTTTTATTTAACATAGTACGTAAGATTAAAAGGAGATACGTTAAAATAATTAATTTCATATAAAAGGATTACCTCTCCATTTTTACTTGTTGGTCTAAAATTTGATAATGTTCTTTGGTCATATTATTTAGCTAATGATAAAATTGTGTTATGCCATTCAAAGTCCTTCTAGCCTAACAAATGTACATAAAAACTTAGAATTATATCAGCTGCTATAACTCATAAAGACGAAATTCTTAGGTAAATTTCCAGTTGATGTATGTCATTGACATTATGTGTATGTATCACCTAATTGTGATCATCTGTTTTGACGGAAATGTTTAACTATGTTAGCATAACCAAATGAAATATATTTTGAAGCAGTTTTCCACATTAGTATTTTCAAACTGACTTTAAAGCAAGAGAACACTTTTTATGATCGCAATTATATATAAAGCTCTAAGCTCTAACATATACTACAAACAAAATGCATCTGGTCATACCCCAAACCTCCCCCAGCGCGTGGGAAGTTTCTTCTGAGAGCCCTAGGATTCCATCAAAGAGAAAAATATTGATCTAAAACATCCAGCTCCCCTTCCCCCATTTTTCTTAAAATAATCAGGTAATTAATGCAAGAAAAAAATTTGAGGGACTAAATGATTTCAATACCCACTTCACTTTACATGTGTTAGAAGCTTCTGGTTTGATGAAGAATTAAATGCTGACTTTAACTGGTGCTTGGAGATAGATTACAGGATCTTGTGTTTTGTTATTTGACAAACAGAATTTTGGTACCAGAGCAGTTTGAGAATTGGAGATAATTGTGGTGCACATATGAAAATCATGCGTTTTTAAAATATCTAAATATTTTGAATATGTACATAATCCTAAAATATACTATATCGTTTTAGATTTTTTTAAGATTAATTTGGATAAGTTTTATTCCTTACCTAACACTGTGGCAGTGAAAGGTGCTCTGCGATATAATGACATGAATGTGTACATACGTAAAACCTGTGTAGACCTCTGTCCTTATAAAGCATAACAAGTGCAGCTTTTTGAACTCTGCTGTATTTTCTTTCTTTCAATAAAATATTATAATTAATTGTTTTGTTTTAAAATTATATCTATTTTCAATAGAGTTTTCAAGCAGACTTAGAACTAGATGGCAGGATAATTTTGATGAGGTATGATGAACCATTTTTCTAAAGCAACAATGATTATATCTTTAATGCATCACTGAAATACATCAAAAATCTATTTTCCTTTTTTCCCCTCTCTTTCTTCCCTTCCCTGCCTCATTCTTTCCTTTTTCCTTCTTTTTCTATGCAATTCCAAAAAATATTTTGAAGTACAAATATAAAAGACATTCCCATGGAGGAAGAGGAAAAGATCAATGTCTCAAGAAGTTCTGGCTGAGGAAAGTTGCAGCAGTTGAGTATAAGTATTTTCGTGCTTCCCCACATAGAGAGCCTGAAGAGAAACCATAGATATTCCTGGGGGAGAGGCACACCTCAGGCCACTTGTCGGCCCAAGGACAGTGATTCATAGGGTGGTTCTGACTTGTAGAAGAGTAATTCCTTTCTCTCTGGTGAAATGGAGATCTCACAGGCCAGTGCACTGAGAAGGATCTCAATCTAGGACTCCTTACCAGATGTGATATCATGATTTTTTTTTTAGGAATACACATCTGGTTTTCCTCCAGTTTCTGGCTCACAGCTCCCCAAACCTTTGGAATTTCTAAGCGTTGACTGAGAGTGAGAAAGGTGTGTTTTGTTATGCTAATGAGGTGACTTTTGGAAAGCACTTAAGAATGGGGGCCGGTTGTCAATGGAGCCAACCGTGTGATTAGAGGCTTGGAATTTTCAGTCCCACCATCTGATCTCTGGGGAGGAGGGAGGGGCTGGAGATTGAATCAATAGGCAGTGATCAATGATACAATCAGTCATGCCTATCTATTGCAGCCTCCATAAATAAACAAAACCCACAGGGTTCTGAGAGCTTTGGGGTTGGTGAACACACAGAGGTGTAGGAGAGTGGGGCACCAGGAGGGAGCATGGAAGTTCTTGCCCTTGCCACATACCTTGCTTTGTGTACCTCTTACATCTATCTGTTCCTGAGTTACATCCTTTTATAATAAACTGGTAATCTAATAAGTAAAATGTTTCTCTGGGTTCTGTGAGCTGCTCTAGCAAATTCATTGAGTCCAAGGAGGAAGTGGTGGGAACCTCTGATTTATAGGCAGTTGCTCAGAAGTACAGGTAAAACCCAGACCTGTGACTGGCATCTGAACTCCAAGGAGGGAGTCATGGGAACCCCAATCTATAGCTGGTGGTAAGCACAGCCAATAACCTGGGCATGCGGCTGGCATCCGAGGTGGGCAGCAGTCTTGTAGGACTGAACCTAGACCTGTGGAATCTGACGCTATCTTTGCGTAGATAGTGTCAGAATTGAGTTGAATTCCGGGACACTCTGCCTGTGTCTGAGAATTGCTTGGTGATCTGTGAGAAGTTCCCTAGCCCCTGAAACACACACACACACACACACACACACACACACACACACACACACTGGAATTGCTACCACAACCAATTTACCATATTTCACCCAAGAGAAGAAAGCCTCCCTAACCTGAACCTTTTCAGAGGGTCTTCCCAGGAGCCCTGGGGGTCTTGCCAATTGCTTCTCTTTCTCCTACTAGTCCTCCCTTTTCACTTCACTCCCTCATCTTTCAAGCCTCCAGTTTCCTATCCACATGTTTGGAAAGTTACAAAGGGAATTGGCTTAATGGTTGTCCATAAGAGAATACTATGCAAATGAAAAACAGGACAGGAAAAATCTTGGTACACTGGTAGAGAGTGGTCTCCCTGGATACGATACTAAGTGAAAAAGCATGGTACACAAGTATATAACTAGAATGTTCCCCTTGTAAGAAATATTAGTGGAAATAACACACATGCAGTTATAATATATATTTGTTTTTATTTGCAAAAAGAGATGTAGAATCATGAATTTAAAAGAATAAAAATGATTACCTGTGAGAGTAAGAAGGGAACTGGATGAGGGGATAACAATATTTCAAATAACTCTGAAACACAATGAGTGTATATCCTCAGTGAATATCTTGTAAAGCCAGAGCTACAAAGAAACACTTAACTTTATTCAGTTGACTCTCTGTAGTAGTATTAGGGAGGAAAAGAGGAGGAAGAATAATGCAAATAAGTAATTAGGGTACTCTTTTTAGGAACCGAGGTTTTCTAATGCAAGGGAAAAGAAGCATAATTTCCAAAAAAGTTAAGTAACACTAATATAGTAAATATGAATTTGAAATATTAAATATGAATTATTACCTCAAGATATCTTCTTTTTGAAAATTAATATGTTCAGCTTTGAATGGTAAAAAGCCCTAGGGGCTATGGCAATCCGATAACAATAAGTGCATTTATTGCCCAGATTGTTATCTGATACCATTCACCACTGGAAGTACTGCTTGACATCACCTCAGCCGCCAGCAGCCTAATCCAAGCCACTGTTGTTTCTCACATAGATTAATGGTGTCCAACGTGGAATTTGCGCTCCCAGAGGATACACAAGAAGAACCATTAAGAAAAATGCTTAAAAAAAACAAGAACTCCTACTTCTATTTAATTTTATCTAAAGAAAAAAAGTTATTATGATTTTCTATAGGATACTGGGTTGACAGCCCCTCCCCCCTGAACCCACACAGATCTAAGGGCAGCATGTCTCCAGAGGTGAGTGGGGTGTCCTGAAGGACTGGTGAGCTGTTCATGGCAGCCTTACCATGTTCCTCATGCAGCTGTGTGCTTTTAGAGCTTTTGCACATAGTACATTTTAGTGATTCAGCTAAGAGAAATCCAGATTTTACTGAACATTGACGAATATTCTTAGAAAATTCCAGCAGAACCCCAAGGTTTAAAATAATTAAGTAATGAAAGCACAAGTTAACCCTAAGGAAGTTTAACAGTCATAATTACCATGCTTATGATAACAAGCTTTCTGTCAACCACATAATGAGGAAAAATCATGATCCAATCACATGTGACAGATTGGTCAAAGAGTTAAAAACTTTCACGACTATTTGGAATGCCGACTCATGAGGGAACAGAAGGCAAGCTGAAGACAAAGCATAAGCTGACACCGTGCAACCTTCCCCCACTCCCCACTCCTGGGTGGGACATGTGTGACATTCTTCCAGGAAGTTCCCAACTATCTTCATGTTAATGCCTTGCTGGAGGGAAAAACAACCTTAACTTGACATTGGCAAAGTCCTGGGTATCCCATGAGTCTTCTTTAACATATGAAAGTACTTTCTCAACCTCCCTTTTTCCTTACCTCCCCCAACCCCATAGTATATAATCAGCCACCCCTCGCTACCCCTGGTCAGCAGCTCTTTCTGCCCACGGGTCCTGTCCCCGTGCTTTAATAAACCACCATTTTGCACCAAAGACGCCTCAAGAATTCTTTCTTGGTCATTGGCTCCAGACTCCACCCGATTGAACCTCGCCTATATTCCAAAACCACATCAGTGACCATGCTATTAAATATTCATTAATGAACATTTGCTTTGGTATGTTAGCTGGTGACAGCAAAGCTATCATAATTAGCAAACATTTTTAAACCGACGTAAATGAAAATTGTGCTTGAAGTGCTGTACTTAATAAAACTTTTCAAAATGATTGAGCCTGTGTTGTCATATTGCTCTGATAGAAATTGTAAATACTAATAAAGTTTAAAATTAAAATAATAGAAATAGCAAATAATATTTTGGTGAAGGCAAATGTTTTTAAAAAACCGATGAAATAAGAAGATATTTTTGAAGACTTTTAAAAATTTTATTCTAAATATTTTATTTGTTATTTCTATTTCACAAACACAATATACCAGTGCATGGTATAATGTCTAATGTATACTAGCATGTGGTATCACTTATATTATATACAGCGAGTGTGCAAGATCCAAAACTTCTTACGAGTAAGGGTACACACCAAAAAGTTTAAAGGCGACAGGTCAAAACACTGGCAGCTTCGCCACGTATTTCTCTGCTTCCACTTTTGCTCTTTCACAGTCCACCACCATACAGCCTCTGGATTGATCTTTTTGAAAGTAAAGCACATTCAATGACTTTCCTGTGCAGTGCATCAGGGCGTTATCATAACTTCCTTCTACCGGGCTGGCTTCCGCCTCATTCTCCACCCTACTCTACTTCTCTCCGGCAGCCCACTCAGGCTTGCTTTCGCAAATTCATCTAGTCTTTTGGCTTTTTCACGTGTTCTTCCTTCCGACTGGGACATCCCCCCAGATAGTCATGTGGCTTTTTTCTTATCCCTTCAATCTGCCCCACACTCCCCTCCCCACTGACAATTTTCCCACCCCCATCACTCTCTAACTCTGCCTTTTCATTTTTGCCTCCACAGAGCTACCACTATGATAACTGAGCTAAGATCTGCTAATTGCATTACATACATTGGTCTACTATCCGTCTCTCACCCTAGAACATAAGCCTCGTGAAGGCGGGCACCTTCCCTTACTTATTACCTTATTTCCAGGGCCTTGAAATGTATCTAGTACTTTGTAGGTGCCCAATAAATACGTGTGAGGTAGATCAATAAATGAATGGAGTTGCAGAGATTAAAGGAGATAATGGATGTAAAGAATTCCTTGCACGCGGTTCTTGGTAAGGAATAAATACAAATCTTTATTTTTACAACCACTATTATTTTTTCACGATGATCTGAAAAATAACTAGGGATCTACGGGATCTATATCCTTAGAGTTTCTGCTAACAGAATTAATTTGCCACAGAAACAGAAACAAGCCTGTTTTTCCAGAAAACCAGTATCTCTCATCTAAGTTACTTTTATTTTTTAATCTGGAGCTGAAATCAGAATTAAATTAATATCCTTTTGGGAACAGGTCCATGTAATCTGAATGATAGAGATTGCCTAGAGAGACATTCTTATGTTGGCCCCTGATTTCACCCTTATATGGGAAAGAATGAAGCAAAGAATGCTAGTTCTGAGAGAACAGCACCGAATTCTTCAGCGTTTTTCCGCACTATTTGTACTTGAAAATGAGAGTAGTCCACGGAGAAAGACGAAATAAGTAAAAAGAAGTATGTCAAGGTTTGCATTTGTTCAGTAATTCCATGTGAATCGAATAGGACAATCTGAAAATAACAGAATTAATTGTCATGTGTACAACCTGGGTCTTTCCCCATAGGACTTAATGAGTTCTTGCACACAGAACCCTGAGAGAGTGAGAATTCTATTTTTACTGGATTTATGAACTGAAACCATCAAACCAATGTGAAGGAGAAACATATTAAAGTAGAAAAAAAAAGTGTGGTCTAAGAACGTGAAAGCCCTTTTTGGAGATAGAAAATAAAATGTCAAATCTTACTATATAATAGAACTGAAGAGGGAAATTAACCAGAGCAAGCCCAGGTCAGGAGGCCCCAGAAGATGGAAAGATATTAACAATAAGCTAGAGAGAACCAGAAGTCCTACTGGGAGCAAGAGATAACCAGCGTTTCTGCTTCTGTAAACAGGCTTCTCACCACAGGCTCCCTGCACTACTGTTCCCGCCTAAAGCTGCTCCCACTCCCCCAGTTCAAACCCACCTCCCAGCAGTCAGCATAGCCCTTGGAGCCTGACTGCCTGCAGTTCCCTATAAAAGCCCTGTAACCCCATTGCCTGGGGCTGAGAATTTGGAGCACAAGCTCATCTGGTCTGCCGGTGTAAAATAAATCTGAGTTCTCCTACTTCTCTGAGTGTCACTTGGTCTCTCGCCGGTCTGATTCTTATTTTTTCCGCAACAGAACAACTATCTAAAACTATAATTATATTAATAAGTTTTCAGATAAATTATAAATCTTTCCTGAAGTAAAACATAATATCCATTTATTTTTTAATAATTTCCCACTTATTAATAAACAGACTCATAACAACATTAGGCAGTCCTTTTGTGTTTTTATAGATAAGGAAGAATTATTTTTCAGTAGTATTTCTCAATAAGAATAATGTTGACATTAGAGATAGGAAAATATTTTTTTGCGACAGAATGTCCATGCCTTGAAAGGCATTTATCATCCCTGGCTCCTCTGAATGCTAAATCCCTAGAGAAACTTCTTCGCTTTCTACAGAATGAGGACAACCAAAATTACCTGTATACATTATAAATGTCCTTTGGAGGGGAAGGGGTGAAGTAATACCTCTGATTTAGAATCATTGATAGAGATGATATTCATGAGTAAGCAGTCAAACCCAAACTAGTCTGATGAATGCATTAAACTCCTCTATGGGTTGCTCATTCCTATACTTCATTATAATTATGTAAATAGGCATTCATTTTTCTCATGATATTTTTTGAGTTCCAACTATGTGTCAGACTCTATTCTAGGTTTGGGAGCTATGCAGTGAACAAAGCATAAAAATCCATGCCTTCATGGGCCTTACATTCTAGAGGTGGGGATATGGACAGTAAACAAAGTAAGACTTGGAATATGTGAGAAAGTAATATGTGCTATGGAGTAAAAATAAGGTAGATAAAAAGTGGGATGTACAGAGACGACTGTACTCAATTTTACAGGAAGGGTCAGGAAAGACCTAACTAAAGTAACATTTCAGGAAAGATATGAAAGATTTTGAGCAAGAGAGCTATGTGGAAAAGATACCAAGGCACATACAGTGTGGTCTTCTGGGGAAGAAGTTTCCAGGTAGAGGAAGAAAGGGAGGTGAACTATGGACTAGACCAGGCTGGCTGTGTCACAGACTTGTGGTGGAGTGAGGGAAGAAAACAATGTTGGAATAAGGTCAGGGAGGTTCTAGACCAGACTGTATGGGGTATACCAATTTAGGGTCTAAATGAAATGGAAAGTCATTGAGACTTTTGGCTTTTATTCTAAACGAAATGGAAAGTCATTGAGAGTTTTGAGCAGAAAAGCATCATGACCTGACACATTTGAGAAGGATCTCTCTGGCCATTATCTCTCTGTAGAGAGTCAAGGAGGCTATCTTTACTAACACTTGGTTCTGTCAATCATTCTTTCTTTCTCTTATATTTACTTTTCCTCCAAGCCCAGAATAGCACAATAGTCAGTCTTACCTGCTTTTCAATCTCTCACTACTCATTTGTTCTCTTTCCTTTGAGAACCAGTAGCATTTGAACTGTGTCTATACACTGTCTTACCCACTTTTTAATCCCTCACTCTTCATCTAGTCATCCATCTTTATTCACTGATTTCAGATCCTGGTTACCCCTTTAATCTTTCATGTTTTTCAATTCATTCATTTATTCCATAAATATTTCTTGAGCACATTTGCGTATCAGCTAGTATTCAAGATAAAAATCAAAGTACCTGCTTATCAGAAGCTTACATTGCCCCGGCAGAGGGAAGAAACAAAGAAACAAATAAATACATAAAAAAATGCCCAGGGGAGGTAATTGTTATCAAAGAAATTAAGCAGGGGAAGGAGATAGTGGATAAAGGGTACTTTAGATGGTGGTAGTTGAGAAGGGTCTCACTGAGGAGGTGAAATTTGAACAAATACTTGAATGATGTTTGTTCTTCATCAAATGAAACTGCCTGGGAAGATTTCTGTGATCTATTTATTGAAAGCAACTAGCATGTCTTATTTTCCTCAGTCTCTCTGATGCATCCAAGGCCGTTTTCATTCTGTTTTGTTTGTTTGTTGTTAATTCTTCTCCTTGGGTTGTATACCCCTCAACCTCTGTTATCTCTGGGACATTTCAGTGATTCAAGTGAGAAATAAGTAGGTTCTTAAATATGATTGTGAAACACCCAATTGCTAAATCAGTCTTTCTGAGGCCAACCCCGACATGTAACTTCCCTGTTCAAATACTTTCCTTTGCTTCTTGCCCGCACAGAATAAGTGCAAGGAACACTTCCTTACATTGAACTCCCCTATGCTGAGGTGAGAGTTTTTACTGCTCACTTTTTCTGGCTGCGCTTCACACACATTTTCTACAGATGAACTAACCTGTACTTCTCAACATCTCTGTCTAGTCTTGTGTGGTTGACGTCGTCCGGATGCTTGCGTGCGTGTGTATGTATGTGTGTGTCCTCCATGACACACACCCTTCTCCCATGGCTTTATTTTACCTCCTCTGGCACTCGTTGGCTTCAAGCTTGTTCTTTTTCCTTTAAGCACCAATAGCACTGAACGATATCTCAATTATTGCATTTACCTCTTAGCCTCCCTTATTGCATATTCAAAAATATTCCCAAAATCTTATTTTATTATGCTACAAGGTCTATGCTAGAGTCATCTTTGTATCACAAAGTATTAGCACAGAATAGTCTTTCACTACTGAAATAATTAATGCATTTATGTGGTCAACCTGCCACATTATTTGTGCTGAAGTCACATATCCGCAGATACGTGAGTGACCAACAGATGCCACTCTTGTATGCTGTAGTAGCATACTTCTGCTAAAAACTCACAGGAACTTAAAAGAATTTCATCACAGGAACATTTAGTATTTCTTTTGATTTACTTAAATATAGAAGCAATAATCAATACACGTTAACAAAATCTATGCCAAGAATATGCAAACGATTTTAAGTTCCCCAACCTTTGACAAAATAATGTAATTCATTCTTTAGGTGGACAGACAGGTGGGTGGTGATTTCCTTGAAGATATGTGAGAATGTAGTTGAAGAGAAACATTGACTAATCAAGAGTTTGAGTAATTGATAGAGGATTGTGAATATTAAATAATCATTTAGTGTTGTACTTTATGCTTAATTAAAAGTATTTTCAAAGGTAAATCTACTATAGGTATTGTATATTTAATAAAAATGTAGAAATCAATTACAGTGTAGGAGTTGATTCCCTTATTCACTAAATCTACTGATTTGGGGGAAAATATAACTTTATAACTCAAATAACTAGTTCTTAATTGACTCCAGGAAGTAAATACTATTTAGGACAATTTAAAGCACCTATTTAATTGTCTAGTTTTTTAAAATTTTTAAACAAGCAGCATACACAAAATAAAAATATATAATGGTATAATAAAATAATTTTTATTAATATGATCATATGATTAATAAAAATTATTTTTCATGTTTCACATGCATACACATTTGTGCATATTGGGAACAAAGGGTCCATATTATTTGTGGTCTGCTAATATCACTAGTGAAAAAGATGACAGTTACAGTATATTATTAAATTTGCTGTAATGCAATGTTCTAGGAGAGGACAACTAGGACAAACCGAGGGTTTCTGAGTAAGTATAGCTCTCCAAAAACTTTCTTTTTTTTTTTCTCCAAAAACTTTCTTTTTTTTTTTTCTCCAAAAACTTTCTGACGGATCTGCTCTCTGAGCTAAGTCCTCTCTCCCTTTACCCCTTCTCTCTGATCCATAATTGTAATGCAAATTTTACATTCTTCTGATTTACTGAGACTTTTCCGCAAGGGCTGTGAGACATTTGCCAAGGGATTAAAAAGGCTCTACAACCCCAATTATCATATATATGTATATGTATGTGTATAAACTACCCTAAGCACATCATAGTCAAATTGCTAAAAGTCAAAGACAATGAAAGATCTTAAAAGCAACAAGAAGTAAAGACCCATCCTCAGTAATAAAACAATAAGACTGATGGGTGACTTTTCAACAGAAGCTCTAGAAGATGGAATGCAAAGGAATAACGTCCTTAAAGTACTGTATTAGACGTAGAAAATCTCTAACCCAGAATCCCATACATATGGAAACAGCCCTTCAAAAATGAAGATGAAATCAACATAATCGCAGATTAAAAGAAAACAAAGTTGAGAGAATTTTTGTTAAACACGTCTGTTGTCAGAAGTATTAATGGGAGTTCTTAGATACAAGAAAGTGATCTGAGCTGAAAAAATAAAACTATAAGAAGAAATGAAAAGCATCAGAAAGGTGAATATGGGGAAAAAATATAAATGAATATTAGCTGTTTAAAATAACAATAATGATGTCTCGTGCAGTTTATAAAATACACAATAGTACATATACGCAGCAAAAATCCAAATAATGCAACAATAATGCAATAATGCAAGTAGTTTAGCGAAGGAAAAGTTTTCCTTTCTTCCATTCTAGTTTCTTTGGTTGGTCTAATACTTAAATTGACATAAGACAGATTGACAAGAGAAAAACAAACTTAACTTTGTACTTATGGAAGCCCATAAAAATATGGAACTCAAAAAAGTGACCAAAGCAGACAGTTTTTATACCTTTTAGACAAACAATAAATTTGTGAAGAATTGACAAGACAAAGGGGTTTGGGGTAATAAGTTAATAGAGAAGTAACAAGGTTTGTTTATACAACCTTCTTAGCTCAAAATTCTCTAACCCTGATTATAAGGGTGTCTCTGTTCCTCTTGGTAAAGAGTAGGTACCTTTTACATGGGACATTTATTTATTGCTTTCAGGAAGACAAAGGAGAGTCATAGTGTCTTGCCCTGGATTTTTCTCAAGTAACTTTAATTCAAAATAATCAATATGCCAAAATAGCATATTTGGATGTGGCATACCCTGCTCCCCTTCAGGAATAAATGGAATTAAACTGTTATAAGTTTCTTACATTGATGGGGAGATGGTAGCAGTATTAATGTAAATAATGATTTAAGAAATCATACTTTAGGGTGCATGGGTAGCTGAGTTGGTTAAGTGCCCAACTCTTGATTTCAGCTCAGGTCATGATCTCAGGGTCCTGAGATAGAGCCCCACTTTGGGCTCTGCACTCAGTGTGCAGTCTGCTGAAGTTTCCTCCTCCCCTTTTGCTCCTCCCTGCCTGTACATGTGCGCACCTGCACATGCGCTCTCTCTCTCTTTCAAATAAATAAATCTTTGAAAAAAAAAAGAAAGAAATCATATTTTAATCTCTAGAGCAATCATTTAGGGAATGATAAAGCATTGTAAGAATAAGAGCCTAACAGAACAGGAAAATGGAAAGAAATTGATTAATTGAAAAAAGTCAAGAAAGGAGGAATTAAGAAAAGTAAGAGGTAGACAAATCACTGGATAAATCGCTGGATGTTAGTTTAAAATCCAGCTATATCAGTTTAATTACATTAAAGACTCATTATTTCTTGATTCAACAGGAAGATATAAGAATTATTAATTTATGTACCAAATAGCATAGCTTCAATATCAAGACATGAGAGAATTTTTTTAAAAAGTAGACAATTCAAAATCATAGAGGGGGGTTTAACATATGTCTCAGTAAGTGGCAGAAATTTAAAAAGGCATAGAAGGTCTGATCAGCCAATATGACTTGATACATATAGAAGATTTCATCCAGCTGCAGAATAACGTTTTGTATGTGTATTCATAATGGACCACTTACCAAATGGTACCACATGCTGGGCCAGAAAGCAAGACCTAGCAAATTACAAAAGACTGAAATCACACAGAGTATGTTCTTTGATCCCAATGGAATTAAACTAGAAAAAAAGAAGGTAAATATAAAGAAAAAAATCTCAAATGTTTGAAAATTAAGGAGTTTATCAATGGGTCAAAGATGAAATCACATGGAAATAATAAGATTTTTTTTAACTGAATGATAATGAAAAATGACATAAACATTTGGGTGCTGCAACAAAAGTAGTTTTTAACTACAAATTTTGCAGCTCTACATGCATGTAGCAGAAAAGAAGAAAAGTTAAACTTTAACGATTCAAGCTTCTATCACAAGAAGCTAACAAAACAGCAAAGAAACTCAAAGATTGTAGAAGGAAAAAAAATAAATTCAAGAGGAGAAATCAATGAAAGAAATCAGATGTATGATAGAAAACAGATATATCAAAAAAGATTTTCTTTGTAAGGATTAATAAATGTGATACATCCTTAAGATATATCAAGAATGAAAAACTAAAACCCACTATAGATCTTAAAAATATTAAAAATAATAATAAAATCTATTATAAATGGCTTTATGCCAATGCATTTGAAAAATCTGATTAAATAGAAAATTACTTGAAAAAAAAATTTACAAAACTACCATAAGAAGAAATGAAAAAGTTGAATAGCTTGTAATTAAAAACATCCTTTCAAAGATCTCTTCAGGGCCAGATGATTTCCCAAGTGAATTATGCTAAACATTTGAGGAAGAAATAATAGTAAAATTCCAAAGACTCTTCCAAAAAGTTGTAAAATGAGGGACACTTGCCATTTTGTTTTATGTGGCCAGTATAACCATGATACATCAATATGACAAGGACATTACATGAAAGAAAACTATAGGCCAATACTTCTACACTAAAATCCTAAATAAAATAATCAAATAGATATCCATATATATATATATATATATATATATATATAAAAGATAGTATAATATCCAAACATATATATATGATAGTATATTATGCATATTATGGCCAATAGGTATTTAGTTTATTTACCACTCAGAAATCAATGTAATTATTATTATTATTGGTATAAAAGAGAAAATTCATACATCACCTGAATAGAAGCAGAAGGATCATTTGATAAAAATTAGCACACTATCATAAAAAACAGAACAAAACACCTCTCGTTGTTTTGGAAAAGAAAGGAACATCCCTTAATTTGATAAAAGCTACTGACAAATGTCTTACTGCTACCATTATATTTAAGCTGTCTAAATATTGCACAATTTTCTACTGAAATAAGGATAAAACAATGATTTGCATTACCATCACTTCTATTCAGCGTTGTACTTAAGTCTTACCCAGTGCAAAATCGTAAGGAAATAAAAGATACAAAGAATAGTAAAGAAAAATTAAGACTGTCATTATTAATGCAAGACATGATTACATGCATAGAAAGTCCAAAGGAGTTTACAAATAATTAGGACTAATGAAAAATCACTAAATATGTAAATGTCTGTTTGAATTTCTTATTAGCGACAAAAGTAAATAAAATTTTAAAAATTCATTTACAATAGTACCAAAATACCAAATGCTATTTTTAAATTTAATGAAATATATGAAAGGCCTTTACCATTAAAAAATACAAAAATTGGGTGGATGGGTGAAATAGATAAAAGGGATTAAGAGTACACTTATCATGATGAGCATTGAGAAATGCATAGAATTGTTCAACCATTACATCATACACCTGAAACTAGTTGTAAGTATAATTATACTTCAATTTGAAGAGTACAAAAAAGGCTGAGGGAAATTGTAACAGTTTGTCAATTAAAATATATCTATCTCTTTCATGCAATGGAAAACTCAATATTTTTTTAAAAGATTTTATTTATTTGTCAGAAAGAGATAGAGAGCACAAACAGGGGCAGAGGGAGAGGGAGAAGCAGGTTCCTCACTGAGCAGGGGGCCCGATGCAGGACTGGATCCCAGGACCCTGGAATCATGACCTGAACTGAAGGCAGACACTTAGCTGACTGAGCCACTCAGGTGTCCCAAAAAACTCAATATTTTTATGATGCCAATACCGTCCAGATTAATCTACAAATTCAGTGCAATCCCTCTTAAAGTTCCAGTGTGTTTTTTTATGAAAATTGATCAGTTGAAGCTAAAATTTATGTGTGAAAGAAAAGAACCTAGAGGATCCCCAAAAATCTTGAGTTGCAGGAGTAAAACTGGAGGAAGTACATTACCAGATCTCAATACTAATTCCACAACTACTGTAGTTAAGTCAGGGTGGCACAAGGATAGGCAGATCAAAATGAATAGGATGTCCAGAAACAAACGCATACATATATGATTTCTGATTTATGACATAGGCACCACTGCAATGCATTAGGGAAAGACTGATACCTTTTCAGGGAAAAAAAAAAAATTAAGCCCTACCTCACACTGTATACACAAAGCTTAACTTGAGATAGATTTATAGAAAAAAGCAAAAAGTAAAACAATCACATTTCTCAAAGAAAAGTTAAAGAGACTGATGTAGGAAAGACATTAGGGTTCAAAGCCAACAGCCAAGAAAGAATTCTTGAGACATCTTTGGTGCAAAAAGTGGTTTTATTAAACCACAGGGACAGGACCCATGGGCAGAAAGAGCTGCACTGGGGTCATGAAGAGTGACCCATTATATACTTTCAAGTTGGGAGGGGGTTAGGGATAGTGTAAATCTCTAAGGAACTTTGGAAGCAAGGTCTCCAGGACCTTGAGGGGGCTAGCTATTGTTGGGAAATGTCATTTATTACTGTCTAAGAAAACCTTAGTCATGAGACCCTTCAGATGTATATCAGTGGGCCATATGCTTGGGGGTTCATTGTCAACATGTATCTTGGGGGTTTAGAGATAAAGGAAATTTCTAAAGGAATTTTTATATGTTAAAGTAGACTTACAGGATCCTGGGGGTCGGGCCAATGTTGCCTTTTGTCCTTAGCAAAGTATTAACATTGAGGCAGTTGAGTCCCTAGAGGAATGTCACTCTGCCTGTTTTAAGGACTTGTCAATGGGCTGTAGACAGTAAGGAAATTTAATAATTTCTCTTCTGCCTCTTTTTCCCACATCAGAGACTATCTTCATAATTTTGGGGTAGACAAACATTTCTTAAAAAAGGATACAATAAGCATTAAAACTAAAAGAATAGATTGATAAATTGAACTTCATTAAAATTAAGACCTTCTGCTTATCTAAAGATGGCATCAAGAAAATGAAAAAGCAAAGCATGAACTAGGAGAAAGAGTTTAAAGTGCACTTCTAAAAGTTTTTATAGCCAGAACTATTAAGTAAATCAACATAAAAAAGACATAATTCTAAGAGGTGACAAAACATTTGATTTTTTAAAAAAGATTTCATTTATTTATCAGAGAGAGAGGAAAAAAAATGAGAAAAAAAACTGAGCAAGGAGCCTGACAAGGGACTCCATCCCCGGACCCTGAGATCACGACCTGACCCGAAGGCAGACGCTTAACCGACTGAGCCACCCAGGCGTCCCTGATTTTTTTTTATTTTCAAAGCTACAGTTCGTTTTTACTCAAAATTTCTTGGTTATTCTTTATAGCATCTTATTCCCTTTATATATTTATAGGCTTCTTTTATTTCTTGCAGAAGTTAAATGTAGTTATTTTATACTCTATCTGCTAATTGTATCCTCTACCTGCACACAACCCAGAATGTTATCTGTAGATTATTGGAGGCCTGGGTTAAAGCCAAGTTCCTCTAAGAGGAGCTTTCTTTGCTTCAGTTAGTCTCATAGGGATGCTACCAATCTGGAACCATTTTAAATTAAGTTCCTTGATTCAGATTTTTCAGACCGCAGAGACAGAGCAGAGTTGGACTGGAAACATTCGTCGTGCAAGGGCTAGCTTGTGGTTGCAAATTCTCAAGAACGATTTTATTTTTTTACCACCTATTGCCAGGATGAAGTCAGGCAAGTTTTCCAGCTGTCCCCTCCTGTGTGGTGGGTTTATTTCTCATCTTCTCTTATGCTGACGGGGGGCCCCCAGCTTTATGTGACTGTCCGCTACGAAAGGACCCACCTGCTTCCTCCTTTGTTATCACATTCTTTGGATTCCTCTCCTTTCAAATAGGGTTTGAAAGAATAGTTGTATAACAAAAGCAAGAGAATCTTCAGCTAGTTAGTGGCAGAGCCAGGATTTGAACCTAAGCAATTTAAACTCCAGACTGTGTTGTTATCCTTACTCAATTTCATATACAGATTTCTTGACAGCATGACTAATGAATTAGTAAAAAGTTGATAAATATTGAATAGTGACATTGCCGCTAGTTAAACATGGAATAACTTGTTGTAAATCATGGTTATTGTTATAGGTAATAACACCGAAGTGATTATAGAAGTAAAGTAGTTGCAGTAAAGAAACACAAGGCATGATATCTTAAAAAGATTCTCTTAAGTGTTGCAGCGTTCACCCATAATTACATCAAGAGAAATGATCTAGTCTTTGGATCCACTATCTGACACTAAATCATCAAACACTTTTTCATTAATGTTTTTGATCCTTTTCTGAAGTTAGGAGTTTTACTCACTATAACTTAATTTCCAGTGTAATCATATCATTTGTAAAATAAAACATTTTTTACATTTTGACTTTCCTCCTCCCAAATCAAAATAAATCTTTCATTTTTGCAATTTTAATTTTGTAAAACATTTATGAAACTACCAGTTTGTCCACATTCTCCACTGAAATATTGGTAGGTAATTCTGCTATTTAAACTTTTCCCTTTTAGAGATCTCATCAAATTTCTAACAGTCTTGTCAAACAGAGATTTCCCCTACAAGTTAAAAGAGTATATGTTTCAGTAATTTGAACTCCCATAGATAGATGGTTGAGGAACAATTCCAATACCTAATATGTTAATATGATAATGAAAGTGCATTCACATTTATGTACAGTTAAAAAGGCTTTAGCACTTAACTGAAGCTTGGTGTTAGTTGTTTTGAATACCTTTTTCCATTCTAAATTTCAAAAGAGTGGGAATAGTTTCCCAATCCAGAACTCTAGATGCTGAAACTAACCAGATTCCAACATGATTATAAAAATAGAAATAATATGTAATTTAAGCACAATGCAATGAAATTTAGGTGACTTTAGATTTTTGACTAAATGCTATATTGTTACTCCAAAAGACTAACTGGATATCTGGATTGGACAAAGGGTAGACTGAGAGTTGGCCACATTAAATAGAAGTCAAAGATATGGAAGGTTAACGTTTTTTATAATAACAACAAGAAACTAATGTTAACTCCTGCTCGGCCACATAGATTCACATTCTCTGGACTTCTTTTGTTTCATCATGAAATAGGATTTTTCTACTGGCTATCTCAAGTTCACAGTTACTTGAAGAAAGAGCTGAATTTGAAGCTTGCCTTAAAGGCACTACACTTTATATTGATGAATAATTCAAACAAACACTCTGATAGTGCAAATGATTTGAGGAACAGTGTAAGGAATGAACACAAGAGATCTTTATTGCTATCAGTTCATGTTAGCGAATTAAAAAATTAATTCGCTAAAAAGTAGTGCGTAGAATTTTCACCACACTTCCATTGAAAGTCTTCACATAGACCAAAAAAAATAATTAATTAATTAATTAATTAAGAGGATTCTATGGAGGATTGGATTGAGGGGAATTTAAAGACCAATTAAAATTCCTGCTAACAATATAGAAACAAGAAATTATATCCAATAGGGGGAAGAAGAGTCCATTAAACTAAAAACATAGGAAGCGCCTTGCTCAGTATGAACAATAGGTGGAAAGGGTATTTTTCCAGTTCTAATTTCTGGTACCAGTCTTTTCCCCACCTGCACCTGCCAAAACGGGAACAACATGGCACTTTGGGACATGGACTATGAATGGACAAATATCTACACTGATATTGGGACAAGAACTATGAATGGACAATTATCTACATTGATATTTCCCCTAAAATGTAAGCCAGTCTCTTCATTAGTAAGATTATGTGAGTACCTGGAAGAGATCCTGTTGATCAGAGCTCAGCTGCTCAGTTGAGAAGCTAGCCCCCACGCCTGTGTGTAGTTAGTTCTCTTCCTTAGCTTACAATGTGATCGCCCTTGCAGTGGAAGCCAAAGGAGCCTAGGATTAGTTGTCAGGCTTTCACTTGAAATAGTTGTCTTTAAAGTAATTTCCCCAACTAATTCCTTTGCTGCCATCAGTTAAGCTGAGGTTAAGAGAAGAAATAACTCCAATAAGCAACTGCCGATCAAGCACAATTATCTACCGTGATGGCAGCAATTCTAGACCATAAAATAATTTCCAATGTTTGAAATGAAAATATGAGGGTACGAAGATTATTTTCCATTCAGTCATTATTATCTTTCTTGGATTAAAAGTTTCAATTTCACCAGATTCCTCAGATCTGTTTCTTTTTAGTGTTTTGTTCAAAAGTTGCCCTTTTTTTCTCCCACTAGTTTTGCTTCCCAGAACAAATAAGCATTTCCACTAACCACGGCCTGCCGTTTGGCTGGTTCTTGAGCAGAGATCGCAGTCAGTGCCTGCTTATGCACAAAAATGTTTCAAAAGGTAGAAAACCAGCTTCTGGCTTAGAGGAAACTTGGGGGAAAAGTTTACACTCTCTTTGACCTATATATAACACATCTCTGCATTCAGATATTAGCCCATTATTTCTCGGAGGATTTAAACAGCTGGAGATTCGCCCTTAACCTTCCAATTGCAGACATGTCTATGGGCTCACCTGATTTTAATAGACTAGCCCCCCTCTCTGCGCTCTCGCCTCCACATCAAATGGAAAACTGGCCGGCTTCCATTCTCTAAACTTGCATTAGCTTTTCATGTTCTTAAGGAGTTATTTACTTTATTGAAACAGTGATTGGAAAAGTGTTTCGGTGACTAAATGATTTGCACTGTTTCTAAGTTTATACACGGTGCTGAGGCCTTGCTCAGGCACTGAGGATTTTTTAAATTATCCCATCTGCCCTTCCTCATTTGGTATTGTTGTCAGTATTGGCACCATTTCTAAGGAGTACATGAGATCTTCCACACGCTACAGAATACACCTGTCTTTATATTCTGTTTTTATGCACACACAACTGTCTTGGGAAGCTTTCTGCAGTGTCTGCTCATAGCAACACAAAAAATAGCTCTTTTGAATGTTGTGGATAAAGAAGAAAGCTGGAGTCATTTTTCTGGGGGAGTCTTCCACACTTATTTTGCCCAGGAGAATAGGTGGGAAAAGCTATGTTCTTGAAGACTTTGCACTTCTTCCACATAGATTCAACACTATGGCTGGACAAGGTAATGGAAGAGCAGACTGGAGATTTCTGGAAAGTGAGTTGGGATGAGCTAAAAGAAAGATACTGTAAGACACCGTGATATCTTCTTGTCCCAACAGTCTCTAATGCTCTTGGGCTGATTGCTTCTTTTATTGCTCTGTTTTCCCCAAATTTTGACTCAGAGCCATTCAAGAGCATCTAATTGGCAAAAGTACACTTTGTGTGCATGATTGTTTCAGTTTATTTTTGATTACAGTATTTACTGTGCCTAATTCTCTATTTGTAAGGATCCAGCTTGGGGAAGGACCTTGACAGTGCCTTCATCTTTCCATTGGCTTGTCTAGGGAGATAACCACAAAGGAAGTAGCCCACTGGTGGGCACGAGGTGGGTCTCAAAACAGATGTGTGGACTGGATAGTTTCTGCTTTGTTACCCAGTAATCTCAAATACCTTTTCAATCTTCAAGTGTCATGACTCTCAAACTGGGTCAGGAGCACATAGACTAACACTGAAATCTGGTACCTTCTACCTAAGCAAGAAGACCACAGAGGAACTTAGGTCAGTGATAGGTTAACGTCCATAATACCACTGGTCATTCTAGGGCCTTGGTATCCCAGTTCTTTAGAACTCACTTTTGACTGGGCTCTTAATTTGTCCTTCTAATTCTCCCATTGAATAAAGTTCTATCTCTCAACTCCAGTCATCTCATCACATAGCTATTACCAACTGGAAAAATTCTGTGAAACCACACATATACAATTAAACTTGAAACCCTAAGTTTGACTGTCTGCCTTTCCGGTTCAATCCATCACTGCTAGGTAAAGGCACTTTTGGGCACCAGAATGTGAAACGACTTACTAACACATGTTTTTTCCTCTTTTAATTGCTATCCCTGCTTTAGATCTCCTTTCAGATTCGTATTCTGTGGACTAACAACTAAACCTGATGCTCGAATTGTTCTGTTTTGTTTTGTTTTCCTCTCTGTCCTGGAGCAAAACGAGGAGGGAAGGTGAGAGTGTGGGAGAGATTCCTTTGTAGATTTTACTTCATCTTACCATGTCTTTTTCTGGCCCATCCCATTACAGTCCAAGCAAGCTTGATTTTATTTCCATACTATCTTCCGAAAAGCTATAGAACATAAAAGAGACAGAAGAGCATAATGGTATGGACTCCGGAGATGAAAGATTTGTTTAAATCTTGCTTTGAGTCTTTATAAATTTACTTATCCACATTGTGTCTTAGTTTTGTCTTCTATAAAATGGGGATAAAAACAACCGCATAAGGTTGTTGGGATGATTAAGAATGTTATATATAAAGGACCTGAAACAGGGCCTGGCCCTTAGACATCTCTCAAGAGATGTTGGCTATTTCACAAGTTCTTTGCTCTTGAAGAATATGTAGCAATCTCTGTGGATCTGCCCATCTCACAGTGCAGCCTAAGCTAACAACAGTCCACAAAGTTGTTTCAGGACTTTCCATCCTCAATTCTAGACCTATTCTTCATCTCTGCCTAGGACTCTCTTCCCTAGACTCTTACATGAATTACCTTTCATCATTCAGAACTCCCTTTAAACAGTACCTCCATAGGGGCGCCTGGGTGGCTCAGTCAGTTAAGTGGCTCAGGGTCCTGGGATTGAGCCCTGCATCTGGCTCCCTGCTCAGCGGGGAGTCTGCTTCTCCCTCTCCCCTGCCCTTCCCTCTCCCTTTGCCTGTCCACCCTCCCCCCAGCTCATGAGTGCTTTCTCTTTCAAATAAATAAATAAAATCTTAAAAAATAAATAAATAAACAGTACCTCTTTTAAGATTCCATCCCTGGCCGTACTGTCTAAAGTTGCCCCACCTATTTTCTATCTCTGATCTTGTTTATTTTTTCCTCACAGCACAGTTTATTCCCATTTTATCAATTTGATAGTTAACTTTTTGGTCTCCGTCTTCCACTGGATAGCAAAGCGGAGTGGAGACCAAGTTTTATATGGATAGATAGATCAACCAATTGGTCAACAGATATTGATTAATATTGAATAAATATTGAAATATTGTAAGACCACAAGAAATTTCAAAACAGAGCATCTGTGTTATGCTTGCTTCTCTGAGGAAAATTGGAGAAATGCAGATATTCAGAAAATCCTCAGATTAACATTCCCCTGTATTTTCCCCAAATAACTCTACACTGATTCAGTATCTTATAGTCTTGTTGATCTTTTTGAAATCCAAAGTCTAACTTTGTTTCATGCGGATTTGAATTGAACCTTGATATCACATTGCAGTGCACTTAAAGCATTGTCTAAACTATGATCAATTGGCAAATTCCACGCCTGACCCAGAAAATCTTGGGATTGTTGGAGCCAGACTGAAAGTGATGCGTGTTATTCTCCAAGTGTGCAAATGCATCTCAGCTTCTTGAAACTCTTGTTCTTGGGTTAATTACCTGCTCGTAACAGAAGAGAAAAGCTAGAGTAGACGACTTAGTGTTTTATATTCCACCAAGGTGTTATGCCCTAGGAGTCACTGAATATCGTCAAACCCTTGTTTAAGTGTCAAGGCAACTGGATTCAGCTAGTATATATTAAATGTCCTGGAGCAGGCATAGCGCAGTGAGCTGTCAAGGATACAGGTAAGATGCAGTCTGTCCCTGCACTTCACGAGGATAGAGTCTGATAGGGTTGTTAAATACACTAAAAAGATAATAAAGTACATTACTAAATATAATATGATAATTCTGTTGCTATTAAAAGCTGAGAAAGTACAGTTAAAAATGTTACTTAACTACCATTTATTGCACAGTTACTTTGTATAGAGCCACTGGCTACTTTTCTTTTTTTAACTTAAATTATTTCTTTTTTTTTTTTTTAAAGATTTTATTTATTTATTCGACAGAGATAGAGACAGCTAGCGGGAGAGGGAACACAAGCAGGGGGAGCGGGAGAGGAAGAAGCAGGCTCCCAGCGGAGGAGCCTGATGTGGGGCTCGATCCCAGAACGCTGGGATCACGCCCTGAACTGAAGGCAGACGCTTAACCGCTGTGCCACCCAGGCGCCCCTTAACTTAAATTATTTCATTCAACATTTAAATCTGGTGCTTGAAAACTGCTTTTTCCAGATGTACTTTGTGGCTTGAGATAGAAGACAGTATAGGAAAAGAGATAGAAGTAGAAAAGTTCCTAGTACGTTTGAGAAACTGCATGTAGCACCAGGAGATTGAAGCAAGGGTCCCATGAGACAGAGGCAGGAGCTGAGGCTGTGAGGGTAGGCGGCATCCAGGGCATGAGGGGCACTTCAAAACAGAGGATCGAGAATTCTGTTGGCCAGAGGCATCCACCAACCAAAACTGCATGTGTTAAGACCACACAACAATTTTTTCAATAAGACATATTAGTATTACCATAATATACTATTGGTATTACCAAATACAAATGTGTATTGGGGTTACTAGTAAAAATATAATTAACTATATTTTAAATTTTATATGAATATATAAATCAATGTATTTTTAATGGTAATACCAATGTATGTCAAGATAATCCAAGATTTTGTTTATTTTCTTATTATTGGATTATAAGCTGATTACTGATTAACTAAGCTACTTGTTAATTAATTTTGATGGTGTCAGAGAACTGATATTTCATAAAAGCTGATATTCACAGAGAACATTCTGATGCCTAATTATTTAGCCATTGGTTTCTCCCAGTTTTGATTTTCACAGTGTTTTCATAGAAGGGACTTGAACAAAGCCAGGTAGCCCCGACTATCACAAGCACTAGAACTTGACCACATAACAATGAATTTCAGATTTAGAGCATTATTATGCCTTTTTTGAAGAGCATAAGTCATTATTTGCACCTTTATTAGTTCTTAAAAATAAGCCAAAAACCAAACTGAGGTTTTATCATCAGGATGTGTATGTGCTCGTGCATGGTTTAGTGAAAGTTTTGAAAATTTTTCATAGACTCTGGAAGGCAAAATTTTGAAAATATGATATAATTAATGAATTTAGTGGACTTGAATTTTAAGAAGTACCAGCGTGATTTATCTTACAAAAAAAGAACGTGAAAAGCTTGTTTTATGAGTTTTAAACAGTTCTTTTGAGCTATAGTTAGCATACAATAAACTCCCCAAATTTGAATTATACAACTGGATAAGTGCTGGCATATGTGTGGACCTATGAAATTATTAGCACAATAAGATAAGGAACAGAATGTCTCCATTACTCCCAACCTCTCCCATGCTCTTTTGTACTGGCTTCCTCAGCCCTCTCCTTGATCCCAGGCACCCCTAACTGGCTTTCTGTTTGTACTTTACTAGAGTTTTATGCATGGAGTTATATGCTGTACCTGATAACACACAATGATGGATCTCCAAATTATTATACTGACGGAAAAAAGCCAGACCAAAAAAAAAGGTGTTTTTTCGGAAGTTTTTAAATTCAGAGTTTTGTGGTAATATTTACGCTCGTGTTTTATCAAGAGAAGACCCTATAATTTGTTTTAGGAGAATTTTCAGTTAATTTTGAAAAAGTCAAATTTTTAATTAGTAATTGTAAAAAGTTAGGGAGTAAATGGAATTATAACCTTAAATACAAGTGGCAAAAACAAGTTGGATTCTTTAATGTCACAGAGCTGATTAAATGAATCTCAGTACTTTAGAGACTAGCCACCTTAATTAAAAAATAATAATAAAAACAACTAATTACTTCATAATATGGTTCAGCTTTAGCCAAATATCTCAGAAGGGAATAATGAAAATTAAGTCACAATTTCAATTTCTTTCTTTTTATGGGCAAGTATTGAAACTGACTTATAAGATTCTTAGTAAAAATCCTGCCAGTGAGCAAAACTATTAGAAGCCTGGAAGAGCAATCTTCTTTTTCATCTTGAGAAAACCATTAAGATATTATTTTATGTTTTTATTGTAGATGTCTCATCTCAGTTCAATGATCTCAGATTTTCCATGAGAATTCTGACCAAAATTCTCAAATTCTTTAATGGCAGGCAATTCTACTCTCCTATATCATGCGTTTAGATAATTTTTAAGAAGTTATAATAACTCTTTTTTCTGCTTAATACCATGCCTGAATGCATGATTACAAGCATGCGTGCATGAATTCATCAATCTCCATTTGATTCATTGCTTCTATAGCGAATGCGCAATCTTAACCTAAAGATCGTATTATATTTCAACTTACACCTCAGTCTAACAATGGTGATTATAATTTCTGATCCTATAACTTCCAAATCTGCCTGGAAACAGTGGTGACTCCTGAATGAGCCTCCCTTTCCACATAACTGAGAAACAGATTTTAGGACAAACTTCCACCAATTATGAGAAATGAAAATGAGAGTCAGGTTTGAGTTGTTGTTACCTTTCTGATCAAAAAATCAGCAACAGAGGAAATCCTAGTGTTTGATGGGAACACAGAACTGCACTGAAATCTACATGGGCTTGCTATCAGGGAAGCAGAGGTAGATCATAAAATGAATTGTAAATAGTAAGAGTTTCACTAATTAAAGGGAAGGGCATTCCAGGCCAAAGAAACAGCATGTACAAAGAGTGCCTTTGCAAAGTTTACAGAACAAATTCTCCTGGTTAGTAATACAATTCTTCTTGGACCTTTTTTGGCAAATCTTTGTAAATTTTTTGTTAAAATTTCTTACAGTTAGATTTATGTCACTAGAATTTAAAAAGCACTTTTATTAATCAATTGACATATGTCACCTCTGCATTCATAAAAGATTTTTTTCTCCTAGAAAAGTTGACAACTTCCAACCAAATTTTGTCACTTGCTCCCTCCCTGTATTTAATCACACACATTTGTGAAATTCCTGCTTTGAAACTTGGGGACTATGGTGTATCAAGTGGGCCAGTTCGAGTTTCCTTTACATACAAACACTCTTGTACCCTGGGTGAACAAATTCAGGAAAGTTGAGGCCAATTTTCAGACTCTCAAGGCACCAAAATTAAAACCCTTGAGCATTTTTACTACACTGGGAAAGCATGTGTTTGTGTGTGTGTGTGTGTGTGTGTGTGTATACACACAAATGGAACTGAAATACGTTGTCATGATCTATAGTTTCATTATTCATAAGAGGAAAACATTTGAATGTGAGTCGCTCATGTATCATCTACAGTTCTATCTCTGGGTAGAATGAAAGCCGCTAGACTAATAGACAAAAAATTAAACAAAGAATAGCAGCGTAGTGGGCAGTGGTAGGGCAGTATGTGACGGTGACCATCCACCTCTTCTCAGGCTTGGTTTTCTTTTCTTTTCTTTTTTTTTTTTTAAGATTTTATTTATTTATTTATTTATTTGACAGAGATAGAGACAGCCGGCGAGAGAGGGAACACAAGCAGGGGGAGTGGGAGAGGAAGAAGCAGTCTCATAGCGGAGGAGCCTGATGTGGGGCTCGATCCCACAATGCCGGGATCATGCCCTGAGCCGAAGGCAGACGCTTAACCACTCTGCCCCCCAGGCGCCCCTCATGCTTGTTTTTCTTTGTAATACTTATGGTCATAAGACATGATATAATTGTGTGTGCTTCTATTCTCCCTCTCCTTCTAGAATGAACCTTCCAAAACTTTCTTTATTTTCTTCACTGCTGCTTTCTCGGTACCTAGAATATTGCCTGACACTATTAAGTGCTTGATAAGTATTAATGGAATGAAATGAATATGTACTAATAGTGTGTGTGTGTTGAAGGGTTGATGGGAAGGAAGCTCATTACAAAATCATTGAGGTTATATGTCCCTCACTCCCTTTCACAGCACTGAGTACTCTCTGGATATGGGGAAAGAGGAACTAATTGCTTGCAATGATCGGAAAACCAGGAGAACATGCAACATGATGCTAGATAAACTCTGATACAAAGTTTGCGATAGAAGCTAGAGTTCCATTTTTTCTTGTTTGTTAAACAAAGTATATGGACTAAGAATGAAAAAAAGAATTTCAGAGCCTCCTTCAGAGAGGAGATGGGAGTGGCCGTGCTTTCACTCAGGTCCCCGACTAGCTAGACAACTGGATGGGCAAACCAGTCAGCTTGTCAGGTTATTGTGATCTATCCAAATACTTACACTGTTTGCCGTCATTGAAAAGACACAGAATGCTTTAAATTCAGCATCCACCAGCTGTTAGATACTACCAAGAGAACTAGGGATACAGGTCCAGGCACCTCTTCCATGCCTCACTTTCCCTTGGGAGTTCTTATTCATTCAACACAGCTAATAGCTTCATTTAGGACTGTGTATATTTCAAGCACAATTTATTTTGTGTGTATTCCCCATATGTAGACCATCCTCAAAGACATTAGTCTACTTTCTTACCATGCTCTCTTCCAGCCAGTTGTGTTTTATCTCCCCAT
Source organism: Ursus arctos (assembly GCF_023065955.2). Classification (NCBI taxonomy): domain Eukaryota; kingdom Metazoa; phylum Chordata; class Mammalia; order Carnivora; family Ursidae; genus Ursus; species Ursus arctos. The sequence continues at coordinate 31,196,944 of NW_026623078.1, forward strand.
GAATTCCCTCCCTTTATTCTCAAGTTTGCATCTTCTGGGTTCTCAGAATGTCCTTGCCTTCTCCTTCAATCTATTGAATAACTGCTTGACTTCACAAGATTTAGCTTTCTAGCCCACCTTTTCCTCGAGCCTTTCTGGACCCCTTCAGCTTGCAGAGAGCTCTCAGCCTTTGCTGTCTTCTCCAACATGCCTCTTCCACTCAGTCTGTTCTTTAAAGGTATTCTGCTCTGTAACACCATGATTTATGGATATATCATCTCCTCAGCTACGGAGCATATTTCCGAGTGGCAAGGATAAGTTGATTTGACTGTCTTTCATAAAATCTGGTTCCTCTAGGGGAGCCTGGGTGGTTCAGTCAGTTAAGTATCTGACTCTTGATTTCAGCTCTAGTCATGAGGTCAAGGTCCTGAGATCAAGCCCCGCATGGGGCTCCACACAGGGCGTGGAGCCTGCTTAAGATTGTCTCTCCCCTCCCCTCCTCTCTTCCTCTCTCTAAAAAACCCCAAAAAACAAAACAAAACAAAACAAAAACACCCTGGTTCCTCTAATAGATCAAATAGTCCTTCATTCTCGGTATATATTTGATAAATGCATGAATGACAAAACATTAGTTTTGAGCACTATCTCAGGCAACTACTATCACCTCAAAATGAGATTTATGACTTCCTTTCTGGTAGCGATTCTTCTACTGGTGATATCAAGGGTTAAGGTGGGGGCATATGCAGGAATTGGGGGATGTGTTATGATGGCACCTCTCTTCCCCAGAAAGAGCACCAAAGAGAACCAGGGATGGAGGTAGTGTCATGTTCTAAATCTTGAGAATGTAGGAGCAGAGAAATAGAACATGGTCCTAACTGTCCATACAGATCTAATGACCACAACTCCTCCTTTGCAGATAGGATGTAAGAACAACCTCACAGGAGAAGTATAGAGAGGAGGGAAAGAACTAGAGCGTTGATAAATAAAACTGGGTAGGGGCTTGAAGCCAAATACCATAACTAGAATCTGGATATTTAATTCTTCCAACTCTAGTAGGGATCAGGAAAGCAAAGTTATTTATAAGTGGCTTATCTTTGGTAACCAAAACATTCTTACCATCCCACAATATTGATATTTATTGAGCACATATTATGTTCCTGGTACTACTTAGGGCTCTTAAATATATTATATATGCAGGTAATGCTATATAATTATGTTCATTTTTCTTTCTTTTTTTGTTCCAATTTTTTTCTTAAATTCTAGTTAGTTAACATATAGTGTGATATTAGTTTCAGGAGTAGAATTTAGTGATTCATCGCTTACACATAACATCCAGTGCTCATCACAACAATGTTCATTTTAAAGATAAGGAATCTGAGGCACAGAGAGGTTAAGTTACTTGTTCAAGGTCAAACAGCTAGTGACTAACTAGAGGAGGCAGCATGTGAACCCAGGTGGAATAGAAAATTTTTGCTTCGAATGTAGGTTTAAAATGTATTAGGAACTAATTAAAGAAATCACTAATTATAGAAAATACTAATAAGTGGCAAGGGGTAGTAACCTACTTTTCTTCAGAATTTTCTATCTGATTCCACTAGATTCCATGACTCAATGTCAAACTATAAAAATTAGTTATAGGCAAAGCTGTGGCAGTTAGAATTCTGAAAATACCCAGACTTTTTTCTCTTTTTTAATGTTTGGGTTTAGCAAAGTTTCCTAACACATTTGCCAAGCCATTTGCTCCTTAATTTTTAAATCCCTGAGTACTTCAAGGGAAATATAATATGTTTCTGATTCATTTACCCCACTCATCCAAACTTTGTTAAGAGTTATCTTATGGCCAAAAGCTCTTTTCCCTTCTGAGGAAGTGATGTTTCACTGACATCCACCTGTGCCCAATACACCAGGCTCGAAATCTCTCCTAACATTCAGCAAAGCTAAAGTGGGTTCTAAAACTGGAAAGCCAGTCAACGACTAGGTTAATTTACAGTGGGCCTAGGTGGGGGAAACTAGAAATGGGCTGTGACTTTGTTTGAACTCATGTATTTTGGGTGTATTTTGGTTATGTAAGAACAAAAACAGTGATAAAAAGGAAGTATACAAAAAGAAACACTTTTGTACCAATCATTAGTGTCCGCATCTGCCTGACATGTAGTCAGTTGTAAGGTATCCGAAGTGTCCAAATCAAGCTCTTCAAACACAAGCTAACAGATAAAAGAACAAATATTTCTTAAAATTACCTGAAGATGTAAAAAGAAAAAAAATATTTTTTTCACACTTAGAGGCTCAACAGTGATGTCAGGTTCTAAATATTCCAAGTATTTTGATTGATCGTTATCTTTCTTTTTTTTTTTTAAAGATTTTGTTTATTTATTTATTTGAGAGAGAGAGAGAGAGAGAGAGGGAGAGAGCACGAGTAGGGGGGAGGGGCAGAGGGAGAGGGAGAAGCAGACTCTGCACTGACAGGGAGCCCGACGACGTGGGGCTTGATTCCAGGACCCTGGAATCATGACCTGAGCGGAAGCAGCCACACTTCGCTGACTGAGCCACCCCGGCGCCTCAGTCGCCATCTTTCTTAATGATTCTATTTTAAAGGGACAGTTTTCAGGTCTTTGTTAAGGTTGTCTCTGTCACCTAGTGGAGCATCTCTTGGTTGCTTCCCGGTTTTGGCAATTTTGAATAAAGCTGCTATAACATTCATGCGCAGGCTCTTAAGTGGACGTAGGTTTTCAATTCAAGTACCTTGGCGAGTGATTACTGGGTCATATGGTGAGAATATGTTTACTTTTGTAAGAAACTGCCAAAATGTCTGCCAAAGTGCCTCCTTTCCTTTATAATAGCTACTTATTAGATGTCACCTTAAATCACTTTAAATATGGAAGTTAGAAATTGCTCAGTTGAGCGTATTATTGTTTCTTTGTGAATCGCACGATTATTATCGGTGTGTGACACAATGGTGGTGATGCAGGACAGCCCCTCCCCTAATCCCAGCCCCCCTTCCCCCTTCCCCAAGCTTTCCTGTACCACATCTGGAAAATTAACACGTCTTCAATTCACTGCTTACAATTAGGTAGAAGAAAGGATATAAGTGGAACTCTCTCTCATAGCTGATTAATTTTCAATTTAATAGCCCTTGATTTAATTCAAGGATGCAGGATATGTTATAATTACTGAATTTTTTTTTTTTTTTTTTTTTTTTTTTTTTTTTTTTTTTGACAGAGAGAGAGACAGCCAGCGAGAGAGGGAACACAAGCAGGGGGAGTGGGAGAGGAAGAAGCAGGCTCATAGCGGAGGAGCCTGATGGGGGCTTGATCCCAGAACCCTGGGATCACGCCCTGGGCCAAAGGCAGATGCTTAAGGACTGAGCCACCCAGGCGCCCCTATAATTACTGAACTATTAACATTTTGTATGCTGAGACTGACAAAGCAACTGTTCTTATTCAACATTGACCCAACAGCTACCTCCTGATATCCTATGTCAAACACTGTAAATGTATTCACCCTTTGATTCTTGAGACCAAATGTGAGGTTTTTGTAAAACTCTTTGTAAGTCCCCTACAAAGCAAAAATAATAATTGTTATAAATAGGGATACAGCCTACTTCACCAATTCAAAATGTAGAATTTTCTGTCTGCACATAAGTATTGACACACTGTATTTAACGTTAAGAACAAAAGGATTTCTGGTCTGGGTTCTATTCACTGTGCATACAGTACACCGTGTGGTTTTCTCAGTGGCATGAGAACATGTGGAAGCATGTGTGTTTTCTTGTTGAAACTCCTTCCCTCTTACTGTAGTTTCCCTTCCTCTGGCCATTCGCCTGTGACATCTATTGGCCTCTCTTCCTCTGACTGCTGTTTAATCGCTGCGTTTCTCACATTTCCTGTGTTAATACTTCTATTCTCTGTCAAGATGATCTTACCCATTCCTCCAAATTTTCCTACACTGAGAAAAATCACGAATTTTTCAACTCTAGTTTCTTCTTTCTCATTCACTAGACAGGAATTGCATCTCCTGACTGAAAACGTATCCCCGTATTTAGTAGCTGGTCTCAAACCAAACTCATTGCCTTCCTCCAGTGGCTACTTCTTTTCTTCCTTCCGTCCTTCCCACCCTCCCTCCTTCCTTCCTTTCTTCTCTTTCTTTCTTTCTTTCTTTCTTTCTTTCTTTCTTTCTTTCTTTCCTTTCTTTTTACTTTGTTTAAATAGATCATTCATGCACACGTTAAGAACTAAATTAAGCAACACAGAATAATTCCTCAGAGGCGATGGTCCTTGCCAGTTACTTGTGTGTCACCTTGCAGATATTTGATGCAAATTAAAGTCTGTATATATGTGTGTGCTCTTCATTTCCGGCACAAGCAATAGCATGTGCAGACTGCTCTGCATCTTGCTTTTTCTCTTTTAACATATTTTGGAAATCAGGCCCCACCAACAACACAGACTGGACTCATAGCTTTAATGAATATAAAATGTACACATTTATATGAATTTGCAGACTTAACTTACTGATGGACATCTCAGTTGTTTCCGATTTTTGTTACTATAAAAATGCTAAGATGAATTTTGAAATGCATGCTGTGCATTTATCTATAGGTTGAATGTATAAAATTATTAAATCAGAGAGAAAATGCATTACAAATATAACTGGATACTGCTTAATTTATCTCTATTCCACATCCCACATGGCCAAAATACTATTTTTTATCAATAATTTTTAGTTTTTGCATATTTGATCAGAAAAAAATGGTACCTCGTTATAGATTATTGTGGGTAGTTTTTAACATTAATTGAGCGTAATCTCAAATGTTTACCTGTTTTCCCATTTGCTTGTTGGTTCTTTGCTTCCACATTTGAATAACCTTTTTTATTAAAAATGGTAGCTCCTTGTCTGGAATATCTATTAAAAATTGCTCTTTTCACAGTTTTTCCATTATTTTTTACAGTTCTTTTTAGTATTATACAGAACTTGCTACGTTTTTATGACATAAAATTGATTTTGCTGTATTTTAATTGCTCTTCGTGCCAACATTGTACTGGATTCATGAAAAACTGTGAACATTTTCCCTTCTTGCAATACTCTGCAATGATGTAAATAGAGCTTTGGTAGGAATTATATATTTTGCCATTTGGGCCTGTTATGTTTTGTGTGAGAAGCAGGTCTTTCAATACTTTCTCTGCAGTTGTTATATCTTTCCATTTTCTAGCTCTTCTCAGGTAGATTTTGCAGAAACATTTCACTTTAATTAGATTTTCAAATGTAATTATATAACTTCAAGCAAGACGATATCTTATACTCCCTTTAATTCCCAAGTAACGGATTACTCATTCAGCATGTGTATTGTATATACTGTGTGTCTTCATTTGTGCAGGTTATCAACATTTTTAACATTTTTGGCATTTTCAACAACTTTTAGAATATTATATTTTTGCTGCTTTTTAAATAATTCTCTTTTTATCTTCACATTTTTCTTCTGTGCTTTGGGTTCATTTTGTTGTTATTTTTCTCAATCCTGTAGTTGAATTTTTATGCTTCACTTGTGTATGAGACTGATTAAAGCTACTAATTTAATCTTAGTTTGCTATATCTGCTAGGTTTTGAAACGTAGAATTTTCATTATTGTCAAACTCCATACATTTTTGATACCTTTTTCACTTAGTTTATTTTCACACTTGCATTATTTAAGAAAACATTTTCCTTTAAGTTTACAGGTGGAAGGTTGTGGATTGTATGTTTTATCTCATTTTGCTATTAGTTCCTATTTGTGTATATATATGTTTTTGGTTAGAAGAATATGCATGCTATTTCTACTTTTTGAGAAAATGAAAATCGTCTTTATGACCAATTCTTAACTGTTTTGTGTAACTACTTAGTCAACTTTGAATTCTGTACCAAACCTCCTTCTATTCCCTTTCACCAGGGAGTATATAGTGGAATCACCATGTGTCCTAAAATGCTAACTATGAGTGGAGTATCTGGCATGTGTGCTAACATTTGTTCTTGCTAACCTTCAGTAAGGTGAACATCTCTCCTCTGAATTTTAACCATTAGTCTTGGTCCTTAGTGCATTTTACTGATATCCAGAGTCTTGGCAAGGCCTCCGTTTGTCAGATTCTCGTATCCTATGGCCTTTCCATCCCCACTAAAGGATATCATTGAAAGTTACATGTTTAGCTATATATCTGTATCTATATCAGTTTCTCTATTGATAGATATATGTATATAGAGAGAGCGAGAATATTTACTACAGATTGAAATAAAAACATTGGCTCAGTGGATTAGCAAAGTAAGTATGGATCCATGAGACCTAAATACAAAAATTAGCAATTAATAATTTTGCACTGAAAACATAACTTAGTGTTTTTAGTAGCCATGCAATATGCATAAACAACTCCATAGCTAGAACGAATGAGAGCTCATAAATCCTTTAGAAATGTTTTGTTCAATTAGAGAAAAATAAAGAACAATTTCCACAGTTAAAGAGAGAAAAGTGGTGTTTTTATTTCCTGTATGTATATTGATTTTTAAAAGGGATGCCTAGAGTTCAACATGGTTGCCAAAGTTACTAAGTCTGTGGAAGGTGTCTGCAGTGTGGGCTGCCGAGTTTCAGCCTATGGTGTAGGGAAAACACTGGAGAATTCAAAAACCTTTGGAGCAAGGTGTGGAAATAGCTTTGAGGGCCTGCAGAGAAGAAGAGACCATTCATTGGGGGAGCAGAAGATGAATAACATGCGGCTCTAAGAAGTGGGGGCTGTAGCAAGATCATGGGCATTGGCAGCAAACGCACTAGGGATTGAGGTTACTGTGCAAGACAGCGGGGACAAGCGGAGGCCACCAAGGACATGAAAGGACCATGCAATGGACAGTTCCCTCAGTGCCAGGAAATTCACAAGCCACCACATCTACCTCTCTGCTTCCTCACTGAACCAAGAGCCGAGATCACTCCCTTCTCCTAGTAATAAGGAAAAGACAAGAGGAAACTAAAGAAATCCTTAAAGAGTCCAAATAGTTACCCAAAGTTGACTGAGATCTACCTGGGTCCAACTGAGTTACATTAAAATAACAAGGTTACATTTTCTATTACAACTGGAATTGAAGTCTTATGAGCAAAGGTGACTTCTGTTATGGAGAAACAAAATTACTTTTGGTGCATCTAAGTTTCTCGTTGTGTCAAGTAGGTGCCCATGCCGACCCTGGTGTACCACCTTCTTTAAAGAAACCCATGTTCTGTTGATTCTTTCAGAGATCCTCAGCAGCAGAAATACGTCATCTTTTTCTAGTCTCACTCTATGGGTCACCAGCCTCTCCACTTCCCTTGTTAGAAAGCTTGGAATTACCCGGGACTATGTCCCTCGTGCTCCGCATCCAATTTTTCATGAAGTGTTACTGATTTTATCTTAGAAATATTTCCTGAATTGGATCTTTCTCTGTTTCCACTGTCTCTGTGACTCTCATCATGTCTCAAAACTCCTGCAGCAGCAATTTATTATTCTGCATTCCCTAATTCTTTCTCTTCTATAGTTTGGTGCCAGGTATCTTTCTAAAAACTAAATTTAATTTTCTTTCTCCTCTGTTTGCAAGCCCAACTAGCTTCTTACTGACCACAGTGTAGAGTTCCAACAACTTACTGATCTTCAAGGCTCATCCCCACTTGCTCTGTAGCTAGTCTCCCCCATCAATATCCTCGGATCTTGCCACAGGGAACTTCTCATTGTTTGCTGTCTGCAAATCTATTTTTGTGACACCAGGGCTGTGAACCCTCTGAGTTCTCCATGACTAATTGTCTGCACTGTCTCTTCCATTTATTTAACAGTTAGCTACAGTGACTGTATGTTGAAGTTTTATAGAATTTTTAAAAATTTTTTTATTTTTATCAAAAATTTCATTTTATAAGATATACGTATTTGATTGAGAGGGCAAACATTATTAAAAGGTTTATATTCAAACAAACCAACCAACCAAAACCAGAGAGCATCCTCACAATCCTGCTCCCAGAGGGAATCATTTTAACTTTTTTTTCCTGTTATTACTATTATTTACCTCTTTTTTTTTTAAAAACATAACACTATGTAATGACTTTCTATTATGGAACCACTTTTTCCTGCATCATTGCAAAATAATTATATCACTTTTTTTGTTAAATAAAGATCCAATACATCATTATTATAATGTGAATGTTAAAATGGACACTATCTACATGTCTATCACATTTTTCATACCATGGCCATTGTGAATAATGCTGCAATGAACATGAGAATACAGGCATCTCCTTGAGATAATGATTTCATTTCCTTCCTATGTATACCCAGAAGTGGGATTACTAGATCATATGGTAGTTTTATTTTTAATTTCTTCAGGAACTTCCATACCCTTTTCCATAGTAGCTGTACCAGTTTACACTCCCACCCACAGTGTAGAAGAGTTCCCTTTTCTTCATATCCTCGCTAGCATTTGTTATCTCTTGGTTTTTGTGTTTTTTGGGGGTTTTTTGATAATAGACATATAGCAGGTGTGAAGTGACATCTTACTATGGTTCTATTTACATTTCCCTTATGGGCAGTAATGTTTAGCAACTTTTCATGTACCTGTTGGCCATTTGTATATTTCCTTTGGTAAAATATCTGTTTCGTTTCTTCAAACTCATTTCACCATGAAATCCTTTTCTCATGTAAACATTTTTTTTTTAACATTGTAATAATTTGAGAAGCACTGGCTAGAAATGTGTTTCAAACAAGCCAAACAGGAAAGCAGGAAGTCCGGCAGAAGAGAGTGCCCAGGGAGTAAGAGTTGCTGGGTGAAAGCTGACTTGCCTATGGGTTCGGTAAAAAGTGATTCAAAACTTGGGGGTGGAAGCCAGGGGCCAGAAATGGAAATATCTTCCATCTTCAAGAGAGCCAAGGAAGCTGAATGGAGAAATACAGTCAACCCTGGAACCAGAGTGTCAAAACGACCTGTTCATCTTCATAAAGTAATCCCAGAAAGGCTTCTGCGAGAGGCTGTGATTCACACCAGCTCCAGAAAAGATTTCGGTTTGGTAGTCTCAGTGTCCTTGAGTTTCAACCACGGCAGGTCAATTAGTGAAAGAACAGGAACTAGAGTGCTTGTCTCCTGTCAGCCAAGAAGCCTGAGGAGACTTAAATTATCTTAGCATAGCAGTTTTGTGCTCTGTAAGCCAGCGCTCTGTTTTTGTTTGCTTTGGTTTCATATTTTATTTCCATTTGCTTTTCTCATTGACTTCACTAGTAAAATCTTTTGAAAACTACCTATCTACCTGGTAATAAGAGGGATGGATATATATATACCCATCCATGGATATCTATCTATCTATCTATCTATCTATCTATCTATCTATCTATCTATCTATCATCTATCTATCTATCTATCTATCTATATCTATATCTATCATCATCTATCATCTATCTATATACTGGCTTTAGAAACGCTAACATATGTGGTGGTGTTAGCAGTGGACTTACCAAAACTGGTAGAACTTTGGGATATTCTTGTAGGAAATCTTAGAGATTTGAATTATTAAGAAGAGTTATCCGTCTTTCTCTCACAGCAGATGATTCCCTTTCTGTTTCCTGCTAGTTGGTGGACAAAGTACACACTGATGTCTTCAGTTAAACAGTATGTAGCTGTGGAACATTACTTCACACACACTGTGTAACAGTAAGTTTCTTATTACATTTCTACATGTTACAGCCTGAAGATAAAATTCCGTAACATGGAATGTGTATTTTTAGTGTGAATCACACCTTTATGCACCACATGTATTTAAATAAGACTAAAATAGAGGAACATATTTATTTCTCTGTCAATAGACGTCACAGAGTTTTTTAAAAAAATACTCATACATTTGGGGAAAGAACCGAAAAATGGAACTCCTTTTTAAGTATAATAAGACTCTTGGAAAAATTATCCAATATAAGAAGAAAATTTTGAAAAAATAAGCCCCACAACCTTCAATTTAAAACATACTAGTTTGATTTCCAATATAGAATTTGTGTTCATAACTTTATTTAGCAGCATTACGGTTGTTTTTTCCATTTGCTGTCCTCATAATTTGGTAGTTAACCTTCTTGTTTTTTAAAAAGAAGTTCTGCCAAAATATGCTGAGCAAGTTGTTTGTTTCTAAACCCTGAGAAATCAAAAGTAGCAAGTAAACGTTATTATTATGACATTGTAATTATGAGTGCATTTATGCATTTTTTCTCTTGATCTTTGAATCACTTTATGATTCTGGAGTTTAAATTTGTGAACTTGGGGATCATAATCATTTAACTAAAGAGCAAAGCTAACCCATGTTTATATATAAATAAAGTTATATAAATAAAGTTATGCCCCTACTTTTCAAAATAATATTCACACTTTACATTTATGTTGCATCAGGGTTTTCATATATATAATTTCACCTATTACCAAACAGCTTGTGATCCTACCAGGTCAAATATTGCTCTCTCCCAGGCTTCTCACCCCCTTTGGTTTGTTTGCTTGTTTGTTTGTCTTTTATAAATAAGGAAACTGAAGCTTACAGATGGAAAGTGATACCTCCAGAGTTGTACAAAGAGTAGGTGGTTTCTCTAGATCTAAAGCTGAACATTTCTTCCTGCTTTCCATGACACTGGGCTCCCTCTCAGGATATAAACAGTTTAACTCAGACCTGAAGAGTGAAATGAAGAATGTGACTGCTCTTTCCTAGCCAGTTCTTGACCAAACGAAACCATCTGAATGGGTGACAGAAGGGAAATGTGCAGCCCTGTAGCATAGAATCAGAAGGCAGTAAGATGGAATCATGAACTTTGAGGTTATTTTCTTCTCAACAAATCATTTTCCTAGGACCCTAGTGAGAGGCACTACTATGTACACAGCTGCACGCCACACACTCAGGGTCGAAAGATAATATGACACGGACCCTGGACTCGAGAAGGTCATATTCTGCATAAATACAATCCACATATAGATAAGTATTTATGATAACATACGGTCATTTAGTCTCTATAACGTTCTATGGAGCAATAACAGGACAGATCTGGTTTTGTGAGGTGTTATGGTGAGTTTTGTGTTCCCCCCACCCACCCACCAAAGTTCATATATTGAGATCCTAATTCTCAATATGATCATACTAGGAGGTAGGCCTTTGGAAGGTAATTAGGTCATAGCGTGAACATTTCATGAGTGGGATTATGGCTCTTATAAAAAGAGACCCCATAGAGCTCTTGCTCTCTCTCTCTCTTTCTCTCTCTCTCTCTCTATCTGTCTGTCTTGTGAGGACATAACCAGGAAGAGGGACCTTACTAGCAACTGAATCAGCCAGCTCCTTGATCTTAGACTTCCCAGCCTCCAGAACTGTGAGAAATAAATATCTTGTTTAGGCTATTCATTATAGTAGCGTGAGTTGACTAAAACATGATGTCTGAAGCTTACACAATTTGATGTGTGTATGGGAAGCGGAGGGGGTATAAGAAAAAGACTACAAAAACTATAAATGTAAAATTAAGTACAGGGTCTTAGAAGGGGCCTGCTAGGGAGGGTCCCCGAAGTTTAAGCTTCTGTAGTGTTACCCTAATCTTGATAATGGAAGGGAGAGGAGCCCAGGGGAGACTCTGGAGCAGAGTAGTCACAGAGAAAAGCCTTTCCAGGTGAAAGACCTGAGGGCAACAACAGCTTAGAGGACATCAACGGCAGCAGCTAGAATCTCTCTGGGACAGGAAGAAAACGAACAGGCGCTCTACAGAAAACGCCTCACTGACCCTGCAACCCCCTGATGTGCTTCCCTGCCATGGAAATTCTCCTGTAATACCTTTAGAATAAAATGGATAAACTTGAGCAAGTACAACCATTCTCCCAGTTTAAAATAATAACTCTTGTCACCACATATAAAACATATCTTTTCAAAGTGATATCCTCAAAAAGACTTCACCTCTAAAATGTGAATTTAAGGAGCACCTGGGTGGCTCAGTCGGTTGAGCATTGGACTCTTGATTTCAGCTCAGGTTGTGATCTCAGGGTTGTGGGATGGAGTCCTGCCTGTGGGCTCCATGCTCAGCTCTGAGTCTGCTCGTCCCTCTCCCTCCCACTCTGTCCCTCCCTGCACTACTGTGCATGCATGAGTGCTCTCTCTCTCTCTCTCTAAAATAAATAAATAAATAAAATCTTTGAAATAGAAATAGATGTCAATGGTTAATAGGTGGTAGAATTGTGAACAATTTAAAAAAATAAAAAATTAAATGTAAACTTAAAATAAGTGGATGGAAATGATGAGAATGTCCTGTTGTATGCAGCAAAGCTTCATTTCAAAAACGTGATGAATGCAGTGGAAAAAAGGTAGTGGATATCATATCAGGTGAGCAAGCAACTCCAAACCTATAACATTAACTCAAAATTGGGCTAATAGAACAAGTGGTATGTTATTTCTTAATGTTATTGCTAGTTAAGGATTCAGTAATTCATTTCCTTATTCAACAAATAGTCATCAAATGCTTACTAATGACAAGCACTGTACTAACTGTTAGAGAAACAACATTGAAGAAAAGAGAAAAGAATAAAATTGTCAATGTCATGAACCTGATGTTATGGAGAGAAAACGGTCAAAAATAAACAAATTAGTAACACACATAGTGTGTTGGATAAATGCTTTGGAGGAGAATTAATAAATTAATTAATAAAGCAGACAGTAGGGTAAGCCATATTCTGGGAAGGTGAGTGTTACAATTTTAAAAAGTGCAATTGGGGGAGGCTTCACATATAGGACAGGATTTGAATGGAGGGAGTAAGAGAAGGAGCCATTCCAGGAGAGGGAACAGCTGGTGCCCACATGTAGGAGACTGTTATAAATTCCACAGTAAACACACTAATAACAGAATTTCAGTGCATTTAATTTGTTCTTAATACTTATATGTGTGTATGGGTAGACATAATACTGAGTATAACTGAATAATAAGCTGTTATCATTATAATTGATTTTTATTTTCTTTATTATTATTTTGAGGTATAATTGACAAATAAAATTGTAAAATATTTAAAGTGTATAATGTGTTGATTTGATATATGCACATATTATGATAGGACTCCCCCGCATTGAATGAATTAACATCCATCTAATGATTAGAAAGGATTCAAATCCAAACAGGTGTATTTCTTTAATAAGTCAAATTCTTTAATTTTTCCTGACTGATTTCCAACAATCTGGTAAAGTAATTTCTTAAACTCCCCTAGGTTGTCTCAGCTTTTGTTTTAGTCAAGAACGAAGTGCCGAAATGGGCTCTATTCCAGATATTTTAAATCTGTAAGTAATAGTGGTGCCTCCTGGGGTCACTGTATTCTTTGAGATTTATAAACAATTAGTTTAAACTCTCTCTCCTATATTCCCTGGGGGTGTTTCAACCCCCTAAATTCTAGGTACTTTGTGATCTCCCTCAGTTCTTTCTCCAGCTCCTTGTCTCCTCCAAGTTTCCATTCCCAGTTGTGACTCATTGAATCCCATTAGCTATTCTCTTCCCCAACACCCTCCCCCCAAACTCCCATGGCCAGATGTGGTCCCCAGACAATATCCACAGTAGGAATTTGCATGTGCAAGAGTATCTATTAAGTTTGGGGGCAATAAGATTAACTTGCATCACTTCACATCACTGGAATTGTTTGATCCTGGCGTTTCCCTGCAGATCTCCATGGCCACCCACCTCTTCACTGAAGCCCTGTGTTCTTGGTCCTTCCTGTCTTGCCCCACATCCATCTCCTTTCTTATGTGCTCTCATTCAAGCCAAAATTTCCGTTTATTTTCTTTGTGCAGAAAAGTACAGATTTCTTTTTGTTTTTCTATCTGCAATTGTCCCTTGAGTTTTTCATATTTTTATATTTTTAGGTATAGATAGAGTCATCTGGAAAGAAATTATACACTCCCTTTTTTGCAGTCAGTTTTGAGTTTTAAAAATCATTTTCCCTCCTGTACATTTATTCTAAGTCTTCAACACAAAGATTATTGTCATTTGTTGCTGTTGTTTTACAGAGCAGAAATCTAAAGTGTAAAGAAGTTTTTTTTGCCCAAGGCCACACAGTGGGTTCTAAGTTTATCTGTTCCCAAGGTCAATGTCCTACGTGAACTCAGTGGCAGCATGTAGCAAAGACATGGTCAAGCAAAATAGGCCATCTCCTTAGACAGGATTCTGGAAGAGGATATACTCTTTTATTGTGCATCTGGAGTATTTTGAGCAGGTCCTGGGTGGTATAAGGAAACTGGCTTCATTTTAGGGAAATGTAGTTCGCATAACAAAATGATGAAGAGCCTTCATGTATGATGCGGCAACAGGTTTTTTAAAAATAGGAACTCTTAATGTACAAAAGTTATAGTGGTTCATTGATATAATCCAAGAGCGTAGAGTCAGAAATTCTGTGAATAGTGCGAACGTTAACTTTTCCAAATTCATCACTGTACATTGAAATTAGTATGTGGGAGTTGATGTAAAGCTTCAGAATTTATATTTGGATCCAAATTTAAGGAATATTATTTTACATGGCAGTTAATAGCCCTGGTAGCCTCATTATTTCAAACAGAGCCATGGACTTTCACTGCAGTTTTTAAGCCTTGTTTTGTTTTGTTTAAGAGAGGGAGCGGGTAGGGTCAGAGGAAGAGGGAGAGAGAGAGAATCTTCAGCAGGCTCCATGACCAACACAGAGCCCCACATAGGGCTCAGTCTCACAACCCTGAGATCATGACCTGAGCCGAAATCATGAGTCAGACACAACTGAGCCACCCAGGTGCCCCGCCTTTAAAATAGCTTTGATTAAGGTTCAATATCATGACACACAATCTGACTTCTACAAATAATGTTCCCAGAATGAATTCACTGATCTGATCTGTAATTCTTATACTTTTATATGCTATAATCAGATAAGAAATATCATTTTTCCAAGTTAAATATTCTACTTTAGTAGATATTTCACTACAGAAAAAAGCTCCTGTGGATAGCTAACATGAAGAAGATTTTAATGCATTTTATGTAACATCTAGTCGTGCTGACAATAGGTAATTATTGTGAAGTTAATTCAGACATGAAAATGAACAGTGATGTCTAGTATCTGGTTATTTACTAGCATATCCTTAGGGTGTGAAATTCTTGTGGGTTATCCTGTGCCAGCAATTAAGCCAAGGCATCCTTTGAAGTAAATTATAAATCTCAAAGCTGAAACATGTTTTCTCCAAGTCAGAGACAGTACTGGGTATCTAATGATACGTAACAAATTACCACAAACTTAGTGGCTTAAAACAACAGGCATAGCTTATCTGGATTCTCTCCTTCAGGGTTTCCCACAGGCTGCAATTAAGTCGTCAGTTAGGCTGTGGTCTCATATGAAAGCTCTCCTAGGGAAAGATCCACTTCCAAGCCTGTGTGGTTGTTGGCAAGATTCAGTTCCTTGAGGGTTGCTGACCTAAGGGCCTCAGTTTCTCACTGGACATTGGCAGGAGGCCACCCTCAGTTTCATATGGCTTCTCCCTATGACAGCTAGCTTTATCCAATCCAACAAGGCTTTGATGTTACTATCTCACATCATCTAATCACAAAAGTGACATTCTGCTACTTTTGGAATGGCCCGTTTATTAGAAGCCCATTTATTAGAAGCAAGTCACTAGGCTAGTGCACACTCAAGGGAAGGGACTAGACACTGGGATCATCTGGGACCATTGTAGTGTCTGGTCGCCATAGAGACAGTGAAAGATAGAACTTACCTCATGACAATTACAAGAGGAAAGTCATTGTACACTCTTTCTACTCTTCAGCAATAACCAAGTAAGAATTAATTTTTCAATATAAGTAGGATAATAATGTACTATAAAAGTAGCAAATACAACCAGGTATATCCCAGATTCATAATAATGGTTGGTCGGTCAGTTGTCTTTATATGCTGTGATTCTGAGATTTTAGAAGTTATCGGGTAGCCATAGCCTAAGAGCCATTTACCTCCTTTGATATTCTGTTTTATTATCCATTTATTTTTGTTGTTGCTATTGCATTCTGCTAAAACTCATCTTTCAACTTTGACAAGTTCTATCTTTCTATGTCTTATTTTCTTAGTCTATATCATTGTAAATTTTTTGAAAACATCTCTTTCCTATCCCATAGGAATGCTAAAAATGCGGATGAGATAATGAGATATACGTGCAGTTATGCTAAGCTCAAAAGGGTGAGATACTATAAGACACACAAATCTAGAATACCATAGAAAGCACAATAAAAGTAATGCGTACTTGAAATCATTTTAAAAGTGTGATGGTAGTGAACCTCGGAAGCAATGCACACTTCGGTCTCTATTCTGATGTTGCTTACCTATGTATAGTTTAGTAAACAGAAGGGTGACCTTTAAAAATGATATTTGAGAGGAGAAATAAGAATTAACCACTGTGTGGTTATCAGAAAACAGTGTGCAGCCAGTTTACACCACACACTCACCACCGCCACAGGGTACAAAAAGGGCTGAAGCTCCTTGTGCTCTGCCGTTGGTCACTCTGGGGACAAATTCTATTAACAGCTTTGCCTTCAGCATGATGTTGGGTTGCAAGTACTGAACGCCAACTTGTCCCTAGTAAGGGGTTTTACTATGTCAACATGCTAATTAGCATCCACATGGAAGGTGCCTGTTATTGTTGGCTTAGTTGCCTCTGTAATCCTGACAGGCAATTCGATTGAAGAGTACTGCTGATGTAGTGTGTAGCAGCCTGTGGCTTTCTTTGAAAGGGTATATTAAAGCTGGGTCCAGATTACAAATGTTTAACCTGGCAAATAGCATTATGACCTCTAAAGCAAATATTGTGTCATTAATATAGCAGCGTCCACAGATGGGATTGGCAACCTAAAATGTGCTGTCTGTAAACATTTTCAAATTATATTTGAGGTCCTTAATTAACCCCATTAGGCTTACATATTGAAACAACCAGCCAATCAGTATAAAAGAACAATTGAATAAAGTCAGAGATATGGTTATTTTATGTACATATTATAAATTCTCTGGAGTCTGTGGTTTTAAATCAGATTTAATGTTATTTGGAAATTATCTTTCTTCTCCCAAGAGGTCCAGTTCTTAGCATGTCAGAACAAAATGGAATTAAGAATGATTAAATCCATCATTGAATCATAGAGTAAGTTAAGACTTGGAAGTTACCTTACAGGTCGTCTATACGAACCCCTCAACTTACAGGGAAAACAACAACAACAGCTGAAATTCAAAGTGGCTGAGTGACCCAGATACAAGTTGAAGTGAAAAGCCACAATTGTACTATTATGCTTAATACATATATATTAAAATTTTTCATTAATTAATCAAATCTTTCCAGCCACAAATGTAACAGATGGAACCTTGTGTTATCTAAAATTTTACTAAGGAAAAAAGTTACCGTTATTATGAAAACTGAAGATGGTGCTAAAAGTTTGAATCCCCTACAAACAAATACGTGTATTTGTTTCACGTTGCTCTTTGCATCTGAGATTGACACACTGGGTTGATCACTCCTCAGAAGTGTTTTCTTCATTATGGTGAAGATCGTTAAGATAGTCCTCTGGTTTCTGGCACTATTTCCTACTCTGAATTTTATCTCTTAGACTATCCAAATTTGGACTGCTCTGTCCTGGGTTAGTTGGTCTCCAGCTGCGGTTCCCTGGCAGACTTCAGCTAGGGCCCAGAATGTGCAGGTGTGCTTCAGTGTTTCTTTAAGCAGTGTTTTCCGCTCTGTGCATCTTCCTTTCATTTGATGATCCATCTTATTCACAATACAGCAGCTACCTGAATGTCTCCAGCCACCTATTATTCGTAAATGTCTGTGTCAGTAGAATATTATTGCAATGGGCTTTGCTTCAATAACGTATCATGGTTTAAATTTCCCTCACCATTCATTCCTTCATTTGTTACCCACTCATTAAAAGAAAAGAAACCTTCATGAGGACTTATACATTCTTTTTTTTTTCTCTCAGTTTTTATTTGTTTGACAGAGAGAGAGAGAGCATGAGCAGGGGGGTGGCAGGCAGAGGGAGAGGGAGACGCAGGCTCCCCACTGAGCAGGGAGCCCGATGTGGGACTCGATCCCAGGGTCCTGGGATCATGACCTGAGCCAAAGGCAGCTGCTCAACCTACTGAGCCAGCCAGGTGTCCTGGACTTACACAGTCTTAATCAAAGCATTGCCAGGTTTCAAGATCGGAGGAAGTGACCCGTGATTGGGTGTAGAAAAGAAGACCGCTAAAATGTCTTATCACAAACACATAAAAAAGCGTTAACCCCTGAATCCTTCTCTACATATCTCAACTTCTGGATCTCACACTGCTTCATCTATTTTGTGAATCAGTTTGAACAACAATAATGGCATCATGTTATTTCAATTATTGTTAAAGAGGCAGCCCTTGGGAGAACTTTCCCAGAGAAACATGTTCCTCCTTGAGCTTCCCCCAGTCTCTCTCTGAATCTGCTTCTCAGTACTAGCTAGAGCAAAACAAACAGCCAAAAACCAAAACCAAACAAATAAACAGGAAACAAAATAACAAAAATAAAGTCCCTGCCTACGAGGAGTTCTCCATTTAGAAGGAAAAACAGAAAACCTGACACACAAATGCACACATGCCAAGTTTGCTACAAGCGCGTGAGGAGAAACTTCTTAAAGAAAAGGAATGACAAGCCAAGGGCTGAATGGTAGTGTTTAACCATGTGGACAAAGAGTAAGTGATTCCAAGTACCCAGAGAAGTGTGTGCAAAGGTAGAGTCATGAAGAAGCATGGCCTGAGTTCTGAGCAGGCCGGGATTGCTAAAGATGAGTGCATTGTGGATACAGAGGAGAAGTCTGGCCTGGGAAGATGGGCAACCACCACAGAAGCCGGTGAGCAATGCTAAACAGCTTGGATTATATCCCCCAAACAACAGTAAACTATGAAAAAACCTTTAAACGTTATTTTCTGATTTTATAAATTTTCTGATGTACAATACCTTTACTGTAGAAATGTAAATACAGGAAACTGTAAAGACAGACAAAATCCTTCATTAACCATAGCCAGAGAAAACCAATTTTGAAATATGTGTCCTCCTAGTGTATTTTCTGTTTGTATTTTATATGGTATATATTACATTTATTATATGAATTCAATCATTTAGGTCTTGTTTTATTCTCTTAATGTATTTATGTTTTACTTTCCATTAAATATTTGCTGAAACCATAATTTTTAGCATTTTACTTTGGCTTAACCATAAAATTATTTCATCATCCAATTATTGTTAGTTACTGGGTTGTTTCCAATGTATTATTGTTATACATAAACCTAACCCCTATGCCATTTGAGGGCTTTCTAGCCTTTTAAGATCTTGGTAAGTATGCTCAGATGACCGCTAACTCCATGGCTTGTGGAAGACTGAAACCCTCCCCAGATTCCTATGAATTTCTGGGATTCTTTTGCTCTCAGAGCAACAATTCTGCAAATGTGGTCACCAGAGGTTCTGCAAGGTCAAAACCATTTTCATTCTATTATTAAGAAATGATGTGCCTTTTCATTTTCATTGTCTCATGAGGGTGAAGTGGAGTTTTCTAGGTGCTACGGACATGAGATGACAGACAGCATCCTTCTCATGGTAATGGAATGTTTGATTATACTGTCTGGTTTTTAAAAAAACTTTCAGGATTAATTTTGAATACAGTAAAGATGAACAGGTATAACACAAAGAAGCAATAGCCCATTGGGTCCTCAATACTTTTTAAGCGTATAAGGGCTCATAATACGAGAAAATATAAGAACTGCTATCTAAGTGCAACAAGGCATTTTCCAAAGCAAGAAAATTCTGTCTCTAAGCGTTACCATGGTGCCAGCTCTTGATTAAGAGTTTTTTCCATATCAATACATAGCTACTGTTTAGAAGATTTAAATTCCTAATATCTTAACTTTGGATAGAAGTAAAGAATGGAGGGCGTGGGGTATTCATATTTCTGCTTTAGAAAGTTAGCGGAGAATATGTTAGAGGAATATTGCGGAGTCCAGTTAGGAGGCTACTATGTAAAGCAGGTGAGAAAGGATGAAACAGCAAAAGTGTGATTGCAATGAAGCCAGATAAATGAGATGTAGCAGAGCTGGAATCCTAGGCAGTTTTATTAGCTTTATTTCACAGATGAGAAAACAAGAGGCACAATGGTACTGGCCAAGGTAGGTTTTGAAATGGACCTTCTGATGCCAAGTCTGTTGTCCTTTCTACTATACCAGAACTCAAGACCTCATTATCCCTGAGAAAATACATTTATTGTTGACCTGAACACAAAGATGATAACAAATCTAACAATTCACTGTTTCCAGGGCAGCTTTGTTCACTTTTGTATAGCCCCCCTGTAATATATTCACTTACTCAAGGAAGTTATCTTCATGGGCCAGTGGGCTTGATGTGGTTCTCATTCTGTCTCTCTCTCCCTCTCCCTCCTTTTCTTTTCTTTTCTTTTCTTTTCTTTTCTTTTCTTTTCTTTTCTTTTCTTTTCTTTCCTTTTCTTTTTTTTACTTATTTGTTATGATAACTGCCCATGAAGCAGTACTAGATGATGGTCATAAGTGGAATATGTTCGTTGGCTTTACATATATAAGCTTCTTAACACTTCTTTGTAATTCATGTAGCCATTTTGTTCCACAACTGCTGGGTCTGCCCTTGGAGATCACAGTCCTTTGCGGAATAAGACAAAGGAGTAAGTGTGGCTTTGTTTAGAACTTTTCTGTATTGCTAATTATGAGTTCTGGAATCTCTCAGAGATACAAAGTCCCCTCCAAATACTAGTTTGTGATTTCTTGGTTGGTGTAGTTCCCTGTAGCAATATGGAATCCATTGGTTTGACTTCACCTTTATGAAGACAACAAAAGACATCAGGTCATGTCCATAGAAAACTAAGTGCTTGCCGTCCCCACTGCCCTTTTGGAGAAATATCTTCCCCTGAAATCTTAATTCCAGTCATTGTTTTCACTTAATTATTTCAATTTTTATTGCATATTTTTCCATTAAATTGTTAATAGGAAGGGGGAAACTTAACTCCTCTATACTTGTTCTGCAGAGTGAACTGTAGTAAACAGAGTTCCATAATCTATAATGGCTTTATGTCCAGCTTCAATAAATTTTATAGTTAGTAACATTCTTTTTGTTTTTTATAAGACAGGAAAATTTTTTTAAGTGTTCAATAATTCATTAGTTGTGTATAACGCCCAGTGCTCATCACAACACGTGCCCCCCAATACCCATCACCTGGTTACCCCATCCCATCACCCCCTTCCATTCTGTGACCCTCAGTTTGTTTTCCAGAGTCCAGAGTCTCTCATCGTTTGTCTCCCTCTCTGATTTCGTCCCATTCAGTTTTGCCTCCCTTCCCCTATGGTCCTCTGCACTATTCCTTATGTTCCACATCTTAAATATAGTTTAAATAGTCTATTTTGGGGACAAAAGAAAGAAAGTACTTTTAAAGAATCACAAAAGCCAAGGGATTTCAGAGAAGGATAAACATGTTTTATTCTTGCTTAAGATATTTGATTCTTTCCAGGCTCACGTACATCCAAGGAAATGGCACAGTCCCAGCACCTATCAGAACCTTCTCTAGGAGAGTAGTGAGTATTTCTCCTATCTGGAAAACAATGTGCTAGTGAGGGATCTAAGTAGTTCATCCACTAAGTGAAGTGGCTATTGACAACTTTCAATTTTCATTTACAGTGTAGAATGGGAGGACCATGCTAATGAAAATAAAAATAAACCTTGGCAGTAGAAAAGAGGTAGAGAAGCAAAGAGTTTGAGTTCCTAAGGGGAAAATCAGCATATCTATTGTTTTAAGCAATAGCTGTGAGGCGCCTGCTATGTACTGGGAGGTAATCTCTAGTAGTGAACAAGGCAGATAAAACCCTTGCCACGACAGGTACATTTTGGAGTGTAAAACAAGAAATAAACATATAAGTGAGTAAATATACAGTCTGTCTTATATTGGTGAGTGTGATTTCAACCCCTTTGCCCCAGGACCAGGCTTGTTCCCCACAGAGCCCATGTGTAGCTCAAACTGGAAAAATCAGAACTTCAATGAACATCTTTCCCAACGTTGGGAGAGTTATGTTTTATAAATTTTGCAACTTTTAAAAATTTGCCTCAAAATCTGATAAGAATCATTGCAATGCTTGAGATAATCCTATTATTACATATATTTATGCTGATGATGAGATACCCTAGATCATTTCTAATTTCTCTTCTATCTGCCCCCTTTGCCACTGGCGTGGATATTGGACACATTCTAAGGGAATTTAAGAATGTTTATATAACATTAGTACATGTTTCAGGTGAAGGACGTGGAAAGTGCCCACTCTTATAATAGTCCTTTGGTTCTACTGTACACTCTTGGATCAGATGGACTTTTGTTCGAAACTACAGCATTTCTGGTATTCATATGTCTTCAATTTTGACTCTGGAGGTAGCATTCATGGGAAATGAGATTTTATCCTGAAGCTAATGAAGTACTCATTTAGACCAGAAGAAGTTGGACCATGAACAATTGGATCTGAAGTAAAATGTGATTGTATTAAAACAGAAAAATCTATCTGAAGAACATTCTGGAAAATTATCAAGAACTCTTGACATGGAGGGTGAGCTGTGGAAAAGGATAAATACGTTTATCCCTATGAAAAAATTATTTCTGTCTTCTCAGTCTTGATTTTTCTGATAATATACAGAGTTCTCACCGGGCAATATATGTAACAACATCATAAAATTAGAAAACTTCCCAATTTTCTCATTTTCCTATTGTTTCTGCCTCGTTTTAAGCTAAACTTACTTCCAGTGTTGGTGCATATACACTTCCCATGATACATCGATTTTCCACTTAGGAACTCAAGCTCTTTGCTTCTCTACCTCTTTTCTACTGCCAAGGTTTATTTTTATTTTCATTAGCATGGTTCTCCCATTCTTCATTGTAAACGAAAATTGAAAGTTGTCAATAGCCACTTCACTTAGTGGATGAACTATTTGGATCCTTCACTAACACATTGTTTTCCAGATCATGAGATATACTCACTACTCCCTTAGAGAAGCTTCTGATGGGTACTGGGACTGTGCCATTTCCTTGGATGTATGTAAAACAGATTGCATCTTCTTCCTTATGAAGGACGTTCTCACTTCAAATCATGGACTTTGCATAACCATGACCCACTATAACCTCCTGAGAGCCTTGTTCTTGGTAACATGGAACAGTTTTGCAGCCCTTTCCAAGACCAGGAATTCTTCCACTGACCTTTCAACCCAGAACAGAACTTAATTCCTTCCCGTTGCCCATATTCGGAGTCTACCACTTAAAATATTATCGTAAAGCAGTTTCTTTATTTCAGGAAGTATTTTCTGATAGCCCCAGTGTAGATCACTTTTCCATCATTTTAGGTGTCTCATTGGACTCTACTTGTACCTATCAAATGGTATTTTTTCTTTTCAGTGATGTTATGTAGGTGTATTTCTCATTATTATAATGGAATCTGTGAGGGGAAAATGATATCTACTTACCTTTTGTAAGCGGACAACATCTGTGATCTCATGGAGCTTAGATTCTAGTGGGGGTTGGTAAGTAGGTAAATAAAGTGTAAGAAAGATAACAGATATTGAGAGGGCTCCACAGAGAATGAAAATAAGGTCGCATAATAAAGAGTGGCAATGCTTGAGATTCAGATCTGAGCTCAAAGTCCACCTCTCTGACGGTGGGAATCCGGTCAGACAGAATGATCCTAATTAGTGTGGATTAGGCAGAGAAACCGTAGTTGATGCTCTAACGGATAATTTAGGATCGAATTCTTGTCACTATAACCACCTTTTAGGGATGTTTGTTTTGGAAATAGTAGACCAGCCCCCCATATTTGATCAGCTCTAACTTACATCAGAATAGTGCACGGTCTTTAATCGTTATCATTTCAGGTGAACAGGACTGTGGTACACAGAGGCTGGCATCTGGGCAAAAGGTTGATATTTGACGTGCTAAGGGACTGTTGTAGAAACCACAATAATTGAAGCTATAATCTCTTCTATATTCCATGCTGTGAATACACTGCTATCTATTTTATTCATTCCACTGGTGGGCATTAGGCTGTTTCTTTATTATTATTATTGAGAATAATGAGGCTCTGAAGACACTTTTACATGCTTCCTTGTGCACATGTGAAATATTTCTCCCAAGCTAGGAATCAAATTGCTGGCTTACAGGTTTTGCATATCTTTGCCTCACAAGATAATGCCAGATTCTTTCCAAAGCAGTCATCCAAGTAGTACTCCCAACAAAAGTTATGCGTGAGTTCCTATTGGTCCGCGTTCCTACCTACACTTTATATTAACATATCCTGAATTGTTTTTTCCAATCTAGTAAGTGTGTAATAGTATTTCATTATCATTTAATTTACATTCCCCTGGTTATTCTACCTACCTTATTAGTATTAGTGTTAGGTTGAGCATCTTTTAGTTTTTGTTTTTGTTTTTAGTTCTGTTTTTTTTTTGTATGTGTCATAAAGACATCCTCCTGTATTTTATCTAAAAATTTCTAAGATTTACCTTTCACATTTGAGCCCTTGATCCTTTTACTTTTCTGCAATTTATGTTTTTACTGACTTTACAAATTCCAGAATAAAATGTCTCAAAGAATGAAACTTTAAAATTCAAAGACAATGTCAATAGCCCCTTATCAAATCTTCTAACTAATGCATCAGTCATTCCTACGTTATATGTACAAAATGGCATCTAGCCAAGCTTGATTGCTTACAGTGACAGGGAGCTCATCATTTCAACTGTAATAAAGTTCTTCCTGAAGATTAGCTCCGTAATCTTCTCCATTATGTCTCCATAATTCCCAACAATTAGCTACAGTTTTTATTTTGGGGGAAATCCCAAAGAAGAGCATGGTAAATTGCAAACCTGCCCTGATCTTTCACACTTCCCTGTGTCTACTTCCCTTGCATCTTTTCCCATCAAGGGATGGGGACTATTTCCTACTCCTTAAGTCTGGGCTGAGCTTGTGACTTAGGTTGACAGAAAGAAAGCACCAGAAGTGATAGTGTACCAATTCTGAACCTTGGCATCAAGAGGCCTTGCATGCATTGTCATGCTAGGAGAAGAAACACAAACTAGCATGCTGGAAGATTGGAGACCACCTGGAGCCCAACTAGGTCATCCCAGTTGAGCCATCCTAGACCACCAGCCCAGAGCAGACCCCGTAGCTAATTGTGGACACAAGAGGAATTGCAGATGATCACCCGAAACCAGAACTGCCCATCTAAGCTTGGACTGACTGTCAGAACTGAAAGTGAAATAAATTCTTGTTTTCAGCCTCACTGATATCAAGATGAATTCCTTTCTACATGGCAATCCTTACACCTCTGCTATAAAACATAATTCTATGGTGATTTTATTTAGAAAAATACCATTTGATTTAATAACATTACTTCCGAATTTGAGAAAACCAATGTGTATTCATGTCACCATGAATGTCTTTGAATGAATCATATAAATGTCAACTATGCAATTCATGAATCAATGTCAAAATAAAATACCACTGTGATAATAAAAGTAAACTAGAGTTCCGCAGATGAGAGGCAAAGAACACATTCAAAAGCAGTCACACATACATTGAATTTATAGAACTATTTAAAGCAAAAGATTAGAAATGTAGTGATTCATATGTAATTCCGAAAATAAATCTATGAGGTAGGAAAAATGTTACCACCATTTTACATCGGTGTCAACCCAGGCTTAAAGAGATGAAATAATGTATAAAAGTTCACTGAGCTAAGAAATAGGGAGAGCACAGATCAAATTCCAAGTTTCTGATTCCAAAGCCCATGGTCTTTACTACTGTGCCAGAGGTCCTCAGCCCTGGCTGCACATTAGAATCATTTGGGGAAACTTAAAAATGCCAATTCCCAGACCCGTCCCTTCCCAGAAAAATCAAATCAGTATCTTTGGAGATCTGCAGGGAAGTAGGCTGTTTTTGTGTGTTTTTTTTTTTAACTCCTCAAATGGTTATAAAAACGAAAAGCTAGACTTAAGCTTCACTACATTATGCTTTGCACTTACAGTGAAACCACTAATCCTTAACAGATCCTAGATGGTCCTGCATAGCTTAATCCCTGCCCATCTCCAGACTCATCTTGCGCCATTTTTCCACCCATGGATTATTAGTATTAATTAAATACAGCTTTCATCTTTCAAGAAACATCAGCTGTGAGACGCGTTTAGAATTCACACAAGGACCATTGAATCATGTTGATGTCACACTGAATTTACCACAAACTTGCTTATGTAACCTCAAACAAGTCCTTTCATCCCACAAAGCCACAGCATCCTCATGGACCCAGTAAATTTGGAGCTCTTTCTTGTCCAAGACCTCACAGTATTTTAAAAGTGTAATATGATTCTAAAAAGATACTATAATTTATGGGTGTTTTTAATTGGCAATAGACTAGCAGCTTACTGCTGAAAGCAATCAAGTAAGAAGTCAAAAATCAGTGACTTTTCTGTATTTCACTGCCATCTATTGGATTTCATCTGTATCCGAAATCTTTTGTTATTTTTTTTTCTTTTAGGTTTCCCACATACAGGTCAATTTACATTAAACAGTCCTGTGTACTTTGGAGATGAAGGTATGTGCCCTTTTGAATAAAATGAGATTTCCCTGTATAATTGAGAGTAAGCTTGTTGGAATGACTAAATATTCTATTCAGAAAATATATCTAGGGACTTCCGTTCTTACTTCCCATAATAGTTATAAGTCTCATTCAATATGCAGGACTAAGATAAAAATGATAAGATTATTAAAAAAAAAAAAACCCATATCAGCCAACGATCTTCTACCCCAACACTGAACTGAAATGTACCAATAAGGTATTCATATTACTTAGGTTATTAATAATTTAGGCAGACTTGCCAATATTGGCGGATAAGTTTTAAAATGGAGAAAGATGTAGGTAAGGGGCAAGATACATGAACACTGGAAGGGACCCAAATCTTGAGAACCATTTTTGAAAAACATTGCATATAGTTTCTCATATGTGCTAGTGTACTTCAAGAACCATCTTCAAACAATTTGGGAGGTGTCATGCAGCAGTAACCCAATAACTTTCCTGGAAGATATCGGTTCGGAACCCTCCCAGGAGCTTCCTGGCTAAACTCTGAAACCAGCCCCTATACACAGAGGGCAGGAGAGATCAACGAAAGAGGCAGGCCCCTCCAGGTTGGTAGGTGGCAGTTTTAATAATAGCAAAGGGAAATTACATAAGATGCTTGCCTTTGGTAGTGGCAAGATGATCCCTGTACTCACCTTCCAAATCTTGAAAGTTTATAAAGAGGCCCTAATTGGACTCAGTCATATACCATGCAGGTGTTTCAAGATCACATCACCAACTCAAGGCTGTGTCCTCGCAGCAGCCTCTGGGAGTGGGAAGGGCAAGTGGAACCCACAATCCAAAGACAGGGGAGCGAGTGAAGAGTCCGAGTGCCTGGGTACAGCTCATGGATCAATCTGCAGCCACGTCTTTTTTTTTTTTTTTTTTATCACATTCCTTAATAGAAGACAAACCACAAAAAAACTATTTTTTATTTTGTCGATGCACATTTTTTAAAACTACAATACATTCTGAAAATAGATCATTTATACTTAGTTGAGGATATATTATAGCTAATATTCAGCATCAACATTCCAGAGCATCAACATTCCATTTTATTAAAAAACTCAAACATTAATTGAAAGACTTTTAGAGTGAACATTTATCCATAACCTAGATTTAATCATTAATATGTTTCTACATTTGCTTTATCACACCTCCCTCCCTCTAGCCAACATTAATCTATCTCATTTGCCTCATTCTATTGATGCAGATGTCAGTGCACTTCTCCCTAAACACCCTAGCATTCATGTCATTAGCTGGAGTTCAATTATTTGTTTAAAATTATGTAAATTTACATACAAAAACGTGCAAATGTTAAAGCAAATTTGCTAAGTTTTGACTAACGAACACACCAGGGTAATCCTTTTCCTATCAAGATACAGGACACTGTGATAAGGCCAGAAAATTTCCTCACCTCTTTCCCAGTCAGTCCCCAATCTTTACCCCAGAGGAAACCACTCTTCTCATTTTTCCATCAAACATTGGTCATACAGTGTTTTTTAAACCTTCATATGGAGACATACGGCCCACGCTGCTTAGACACTACTTATTTCACTCAGCGTGGTCTGGGCATTCATTCCTGCTGTTTTGTGTATCAGTAGTTGGTTCCCATTTTTGTGTTGAGTGCCATTCATTTGTGTGACTCTATCTGTTAGTTTATATATTTTCCTATTGATGGACACAGGTTGTTTCCGGTTTGAAGCTGTTTTGACTAAAGCTGCTAAGACTGTTCTTACACAAAACTTTTTGTGAAAATGTGATTTTATTTTTCTTGAGTAAATATCTAAGAGTGAAATTACTGTTTTAGCAGAGGTGTGATGTTGGTTTTATGAGCAACTGTCAAATTTTCCTAAAGTACTTGTATCGTTTTATATCTGTACCAACAGTGTTCTAGTTTCTCTAAAACGTTGTCAACATTTGGTATTGTCAGTCCTTTAAGTTTAGCTATTCTGATTGTATGCAATGATACTCATTGTGGTTTTAGCTTTAGTTTCCTTGGTGTCTAATGATGTTTAGCACTTTTGTGTTTGTTGGCTATTCATAGATCTTCTTTTGTGAAGGATGGTCTAATCATTTACTCATTTTTATTTGGGATATTTACCTATTATTAAGTGGTCAATGTTTTAAGATATGTATAAATCTTAAAACACACACACACTTGGTATATAGTTAAAAATATATATATTTAATACATATGTGTATATATATATATATTTGGTATAGTTCTTTGTCATGTATATATTATATGGATGTTTTGTCCTGAAGTATGGATTATATATTTATCTTCTTATGAATTGTTCTGTTGAGCAGAAACTAAAAATGTTAATGGAATGTAATTTATCATCTTAAAAGACTCTTCTAAGAAAAAGTTACAGTTTTCAAACTCTTGCCTTAATTGGGGTTTTGTACACTTTTGTTTTTCATTTGGCTTAAAGAACTCCTTTCAATATTTCCTGTAAGGCAAGTCTAGTGGTAATGAACTCCTTCAGCTTTTGTTTGCTTGGGAAAGCTTTTATTTCTCCTTCATATCTGAAGGATAACATTGCTGGGTAGAATGTTCTTGGCTGGCTGTTTTATCTTTCACTATTTTGAATATGTCATTCCACTCCCTCTGGCACTCTAGAGTTTCTCTTGAGAAATATGCTTATAGCCTAGCAGAAGTACCTTTGCAGGTTAGTGGGTTCCCCTTACCCACCCAGCTGGCTTTAAAATTCTTTATCATTGACTTTGGATAGTTCAAATGTAAGTGTCTTGGAGAAGGTCTTTTTGCATTGAGATAATAAGGTGTTCTGCAGGCTTCGCGCACTTGTATATCCGGTTCTTTCCCCAGGTTTGGGAAGTTCTCGGCTATTATTGCTTTAAATTCCCACTCTCCTTCCTTCTCCCTCTCTTCTCCATCTGGTATAACCATTAATCTTATATTGGCTCATCTGAGTGAGTCTGAGAGTTCTTATAGGGTTTCTTCACTTTTTAAAAAATCTTAGTTCTCTCTCCTCTTCCACCTCAATCGTTTCTATAGTCCTAGCATTGAGCTCCCCAATTCTCTCTTCCAGCAGCTCTTCTCTATTTCCAATGCATTCTAATGCATTCTCCAGCTCATTTATTGAGTTCTTTACCTCTAGAATTTCCGTTTGGTTCTTTTGAAGAATTTCAATCTCTTTGGTAAAATACTCTTTCTGTTCATTAAGTTTATTCCTGAGGTCATTGCATTACCTTTCTGTGTTTTCTTACAGCTTGTTGAGTTTCCACATAACAGCTACTTTGAATTCTTCATTGGTTAGATTGCAATATTCCATGTCTTTGGGTCTGATTGCTGGAAAATTGTTCTTTTCTTTTTTTTACCATATAACTGTAATTTTTCATGGTGTTTGATGAAAAGAGACTGCTGCAGAATTTGAAATCGCAAATACCTTCATTATTAAAGGCTTTGTTTATTTTGATTCTGACAGTTGATAAATAGGACACTTTCTTTTGTTTTCTAGAAGGAGGCATTATAGTAACAAATTTTTGTTGATTTATTGTAACAGAGCTAACTTGCTAAGGTTGGGAGCCACACATTTAAAAAAAATAAATAAAAACTTGCAGAGAAAAAAAAAGAGAGGACATGGTAGCAGAGTAAGGGAAGTACCTAGCACTTGGGGTTTGGGGTATGCCCACAGCCTGGTAGGGGGGTCGTTGAGTGGGGGGCTCTCAGAGGTCCATGGGTGGTCCTTTTGCCATGCCCCCCCATAGGACAGGCTTTCTTTCAGTTCCTCTCGGGTGCATATTTCACTTTCCTTTCTTCTCTGAGTCACTGCTGTGACTGATGCCACTAACTCCCATATCTTTCAGTTGGCTTCTGTGCCCCTTTGATATACTTTCATCAATATATAGTATGTATATATTACAACACATGTAGTATATGTATACTATATATACTATCCCATATATATACTGTGTATATAGTAATATATGCAATAGTATATATATTATATATATAATATATAGTAATATACATATATAGTAATAAATGTAATAAAATTTGTGTAAAATATTTACAGAGAATTCTGTAAAATTTTACTTAAAATCACTGAGGTAAAACTTGTAAGAGAAGACTCAGTATTATGAAGTTACCAATTCTTTCGAGTTCATTCAATCCACATAAAAATACAACATAATTTTTTATGTAAATGTAAAATCTGATTTTAAAATTCATATGAGAACAGACGGCCAAGAATTTCAAGGAAAATGTTGAAGTTGAGGTGTTTCCTCTATCAGAGAGGAAGTAAAACATTAAAAGTAATAGTAATTAGGGGCACCTGGGTGGCACAGTCCTTAAGCGTCTGCCTTTAGCTCAGGGCGTGATCCCAGCGTTCTGGGATCGAGCCCCACATCAGGCTCCTACACTGGGAGCCTGCTTCTTCCTCTCCCACTCCCCCTGCTTGTGTTCCCTCTCTCGCTGGCTGTCTCCATCTCTGTCAAATAAATAAATAAAATCTTTAAAAAAAATAAAATAAAAAAAATAAAAGTAATAGTAATTAAAACAGCATGCTATTTGTGAAAGAAGGAACAAATAAACCTACGGAATAGAAAAGAAATTAATAAATAGATCCATACATATACGTCAAAGGTAATATTGTAAAATAGTGGGGAAAGGTTAAAAGTATCAACACTTTCTAGTCATATTACATAATTGAGTGTGAAAAATAAAAATTTTAAATGTTTAGAAAAATGTTGACAAATTTGTTTATAACCTTGACATAGACCCCAAAACACAAACCATAAAGGAGAAGATTGATAAATTGATTTGTTCAAAATGTGAAAACATCTATAGATTAAAGACACTACTAATTATGTTTAAAACATGATAGATGGGGGGGCGCCTGGGTGGCGCAGTCGTTAAGCGTCTGCCTTCGGCTCAGGGCGTGATCCCGGCGTTCTGGGATCGAGTCCCACATCAGGCTCCTCCGCTGGGAGCCTGCTTCTTCCTCTCCCACTCCCCCCTGCTTGTGTTCCCTCTCTCGCTGGCTGTCTCTGTCAAATAAATAAAATCTTAAAAAAAAAAAAATAAATAAATAAAACATGATAGATGGGGATAAAATATTTGCCATATTTGTTAAACGGTCAGAGTATTACTTTTTTCTTATACATAGAGAACTCCTAAACACCATTCAGGAAAACGCAAACCTCAATAGAACATGTCAAAAGTCACCTATGAATACATTGCCCAACCTTACCAGTAACTAACTGTTTTTAAAATAAGAAAACAAGGTTCAATTCCAAATATTAGTATTCTTTGAGGAAAGAAGGTCTCCGCGGCTGATGAGAATGTAAATTGCTAAAACTCTTTGGAAATTGATTTGCTCAGCTATAGAAATGTTGAATGCACTAAAACCATGCTCTTCCACTTCTAAGAATGTATCCTGGAAAATTTATGCATATGCCTAGAAGTCATGTAAAAGAATGGTCATCGTTATATTCCTCCAGATAAAAATCTGGAAACAATCTAAATGTCCACCAAGGGAAGAAAAAATGTGTGGTTATTCCTGAAACAGGAAACAATGTAACAGTTAAAATGAGTGATCTAGAGCTAAAGGTATTAGTAAGGAGATATGTTAAGAATAGAATTTGTGAAAAGAAAAGCAGGTTGCTCAAACATCTGTACAGTGCAGCACTACTCATGAAAAATTGTATCTGATCAAACAATACCCTGTATTATGTTTCGATGCATACATAAGTGTATACATGATGAATGTATAGATTCGAGAGCCATATTTTAGAATTGTGGTTGCCCCTGAGGAATGAAGATCAGTAAACCTAGAAAGAGAACATAGAAATTTCGTGTAATTATTTTTCAAAAAAGGGAAGAAATAAAGGATTTTTTTTTCTATTTTAATAAAGTCACTTTTAATTGCATAGTGAAGCAGTGCTCTTTGATTTTTCACTTAAACAGAATAAACAATGAAATCAGAGGCAAAAGCACATGCACTGCTAATAGGAAATCTTACAAGGCAAACTAAGGTCACGTCTTTCAATAACTTGAGCAAATAAGCAGATGAATGGACCAGCTGTGCCTGAGGTGAAAGCAAAGCAGCTGGCAGCTGTGGGAAACTGGATGGACTCTGAGAAACATGTACACGAGCAATAGATCATTGAATGGACAAGACAATTCCCAAGTCAGGCTTTGTAAAAATAGGTAGAGATAGCTATAAAATAACCTTATTTAAAAAAAAAAAATAAAGTCAGTTTATTTAGAAAATAACTAATCAGCCCCATAACTCCATATCTATTTGTCCAAATAAGGCCTCTAACCATCTTGTTCTAATTTTTCCTGTCTGCCTAACTTTCCCGGTTCTCCTGCTGGAGGCATCGCAGGAGATGACCCAGAAACCTAACGGCATATTGCTTTTTTTTATTAGTTCCCTGTGTCACTGAAACCTTCTTACAGAACCCATTGATCACATGATTACAGAAAGTGATCACATGATTACTTCTATGAGGGCAGATGGGGGACCACCAAAAATTTTCTGGGAGTTGCTGGTAGGAGGTGGATTAAAAAACAAATGCAATACAAAACACAAAAGAACTGTTTTCCAATCCTTCTCTCTCTCTCCCTCCCTCCCACTCTCTCTCTCTGTGTCTGTCTCTCTCTCTGTGTCATTGTCATCATCAGAACAGTGCCTTCTTGTAAAATTCTGAAAAATATAAAGCTGATTCCTGGGACTTCAATCAACACTATGAAAAGATGAGAGCTCCCATTTAAGACAATGATTACTAAATGGAGGTAAAAACTAAATGCTATGAGTCATGTATACCCTTCTGCTGTTTAAAACTGAAACAGGAACTCATAAACTTTCTGCCAACAAAAATAACATTGGCATAAATGATGTTTTTACACTTGTGCCACTGCATGAATGTTCTTCTGTAATTTTCAGATTATAAAATCTTTGCAAGGGACTAAAGAACTCGGTGAATTTGTAAATGTTTGCAGCAATGCAAAACAAGTTGGTTTGTTGCATCTGTAGCAAAATCCTGTGGGTTATTTGAGAAATATCCTCATTTGACTGGAGTCACCCAATTAATCAGGCTATCCTTTAATTTTAATCTCATCTCCTTTCAAAGGGCCTTGGCCAAGACCTAATGAACTCACACCACCCCAGCCTACTAAGGATTTGCCCTTTGGTTATGATGATTCAAAATTAGATTGTTTATTCCATTACAAGTAAGCACACTCTGGAGTCACCGATAGTCCCTAATGTAGTAAGGAGGTATGTTATCCAGATTACACTTACTATTGTGAAATTATCTTTGTATAATATGTCCATAGAGCTTAATTCTGGGTACTCTTCTCTTCTTCATCTATATAGTCTGCCTTGGTGATTTCATCACATACAAGTGGTATTAAATGTCATCGATATTCTAATAAGCTCAAAATGTATATCTCTAGCCTAGAACTCTCTCCTCAACTTTTTATTAATCCACCTGCCACCACTTTGATGTGAATCTGAAATTTAATATTTTTGTAACTGAGCTTCTAATATTTCCCCCCAAACTGCTCTACCTTTCACCTCCCACTCTTAGTTGACCCCATCATTAAAGTTGTTCAGAACCTTGGGCTTCTTTTGGACCCCACTTCCCTGCACGTGCTACCTCTAAACTGCCAGGAAAATCTCTCAGCTCTACCATTGAAATATACCCCAAAACTGATCACTGTTGCTAAGCTTGTCCAAGTCATCACTTCCAAGGCTTCGTTTTCTCAACTCCTTCCTTACTGTATCCCTGAGCTCCTACCTCTGTCTACTTTCAGTCCTTTTTGGCATAGCTG
This sequence comes from Ursus arctos, assembly GCF_023065955.2. Lineage (NCBI taxonomy): Eukaryota > Metazoa > Chordata > Mammalia > Carnivora > Ursidae > Ursus > Ursus arctos. The sequence goes on from NW_026623078.1 coordinate 31,231,385, forward strand.
TCAGAGTGGACCTTTTAGTATCTAAGCCTTATCATGTTACTTCTTTCAGAAAGATTCATTATCTCTTCATTTCACTCAGGGTAAAGCCAAAATCTTCAACGTCTCACAGGGCCCTCATGCTATGGCCTCTCTTAATTTCTTTTGTCATGTGTTACCTTTTCCTCCTGATGTTGCTTCAGGTGTGTTTTCTCTTAGAACCTTTCCTCTGGTTGTTCCTAATACCTGTGTGGAATCCCTTTTCCACAAACGTCCATTAGATTAATCTTTCACTTCCTTAAAATTCTTTTCTGAAATCTCATCTTCTCAATGAGATCCACTTTCTTTGCCTATTAAATATGACAACTTCCTCCATGATGAGTATAGCTAGTCTTTCTTTCCCTCATGCCATATAATCCACTTATTTATTATATTGTTTAATATCTGTATATTTCTTTTTTTAAAGATTATTTATTTATTTATTTATTTGAGAGAGAGACTGAGAAAGAGAGCATGAACAGGGCAGAGGGACAGGAACAAGCATACCCCTGGCTCTTCAGGGAACCTGATGCAGGGCTCAATCCCAGGAACCTAAGATCATGACTTGAGCCAAAGGCAGACTCTTAACTGACTGAGCCACCCAGGCACCCCTCTATCATTTCTTCTAGGGTATTATATCTTTGAAAGTAGTTAACTTTATCTTATTCATTCACTGATGAGTCTCCAGGTAACTAAAATAGTATATGGTATACCCAGTATATGGCAGAGACTCAGTAATTATTTGATAAATAAATGAGTGGATATATATATTTATATATTTATAATTTATATTTATTACTATACATCTAATATATATTATATATTTATATAGAAATATTTAATTTATTTATGTAATTTATATAAATATTTAATATATCCTGGTTCTCTCAATAAAGTAAGTATTTCTATCACAAATTCCCTAGGTCATATGGCTCTATCATTGTCCAAATATCCAGCGACTTGTCCCTTAATCCTCCTGCCTCAATTAGATGCTCATTAATAGAGAATAATTACAAACAAATATATAACTAGGATTAGACACCAACTAGAAGTAGAATACCTGGAGAAGTACTAGTTGTTGAATAATACAGGAAGTTACCTTACCTACATACACAAGGATACAATTTGAGAAGCTTTGGGTAGGGTCTCTGACCAAAACTATTTCCTTTTCCATCTTATCATTTCAAATATTATATTTACTCATCCCTTGATGTCTATATAAACATATTTATTATGTATTTCTTATATGTCATGTTTATGTTGTCTGCTGACAAAGTGCCACTTTTTCAGAAAGCTATCATCTAGCCTTGTGACCCAGTGAAGGAAAAAAATCAGCAGGAGTACTTGTTACATGGCAGGTACTTTGATATCTTAATTACTCCTCACCACAGACCATGGAGATTTTATTTTGCCTATTTTATGAGAGGGACGGTAAGGGACGGACAAGCAGCTAGTAAGTAGAATGGAGCGCTATGATATTAAGTCAAACATCCTGACTCCAAGAGCAAAAAGTCTCCGATATACTCCACTACTATCCTCCCCATTCTACCACCTAATTCCTTTGTCATTCCCTTTGGAATAATGTTGCAATAGAAAAGTAACAAATGGTTACTCTGTTCTATTTAGCCATTTCACCTCAACCACACTAACAATAAAACCTTTCATGAAATGTATTTGTTAACTCTTTGGTACTCTTTGGTTTCCCACTATAATTAATAACTCATCCTCTAAGAGAATTCACACTGAAATGAATATTACCTCATGTATGATTCAAAAACACATCAGAGAATGTGAAAAAAAAAAGATTATTATGTTATCTCAGATGGAAATAGATTTCCTTCAAATTTGGGGATACAATTCTAGATACCCTCCTGTCCTGAACTGAGAAAAAAAAAAAAAAAACAAAGCCAAATCAAATTTGTGATCAAAATAAAAATCTACAATAGAAGTTTCAAAAGGAAAAGCAGGGTCTTATATTAACAGATAGCACACCACTTTCTTAGAAATAATCATTAGATGGAACTCTTCAAAATTTAAGTTATAGAAAGGTAAATTATAAAGCTGATTATCTTATCAGTTTCCAGAAACTTCCTTAGTCATGTCTGAGTGACAGTGAATTCCTCCTTACTCTCCTGGGTGAAATGAAAAAAAAAAAAAAAAAAAAAAAAAGACCTACCTTGATTGTTGAATTTGAAAACATTTCAAAATATTTATTAAGTACTGTACACTTTGTCTAAATAACAAATCCTCCATGCAAGTCCTGAGTCCTGCACACTGTCGTCCTAGGTTTAAGCAAGTATTTTGTCCAGTCATCCAAATAATCACAGAGCATCTTTTAAACATTTATTTTTGCTTTTTAACGTTAACATAAAACTAAACTTTAATCAAATGATTCTAAATATTAGAAAAGAATGCCTTATAATTTTTCCTACTTTTGCCAGTATTTTTACCAATTTGTGACTATATGAGATGGTTGTATTAGATAACATTTTTTTGAAATGATGGTTTTAAAAGGTGACATAGGGCAGCCTTGGCTTCTTCTGACTGCTATGCATTTACCAAACCTCTTATCCTTTTCAGTACCCAACTAGACTACATTTTTCATCCTCCTTTGTAGTCAGGTGAGACCATATAAATGAACGGGACGTGGGCAGAAATCATGTACATCATTCCCAAGCCTGCTCCCTAAAAACTTCTCCAGTGATCTTCCTTATTCTTTCTCTTTTCTCATCTGAGGCTAGAGGCCAAAAGTTCTGATTCCTTAGTGGATGTTGAGGTAAAAAAAAAAAAAAAAAAAAAAAGGGATTCTGATTCTTGGGTTAACCCTTAGAAGAGCTGCGTAGTAGAACTGCCAGACTGAGAATTTTCTTGGGTAAGTCACTAAAATTTAGGGACTGTTTGTTACAGTAATAACCTTATCCTTATTATTACACTATTAATTTAATGGGAATGATACTGATCCAAACTCCTAAACAGTTTTGGCTGTTAGTTTGAAATACAATTTTCTAAACCACCCTCTGATTCCTATTATATTAATAACTTTATAAGTCTAAAATCAATCTGAAGATTTATGAAATAACTTTTAAAAATATATCAGGATTATCACATAATTTTTTTCAATAGCCTTATTTGTAATGAATTATACCCATAGATTACTCAATGTTCAATCATACTGGATTCTTAGAATAAAACTTGCCTGACCATACTGAGTGGCTATGTTAATATACTGCTGAATTCAATTTGCTAAATTTTATTTTAGATTTTGAGTCACAAATAATCAGTGATCAGTGATATATTATTTTTAATTTCTCCAGTTTTACTTTTTACCCTCTTTTCTACCACTTTTTTTGTATATTTTGAGTATTTCTATGTTTTTCCAGGGTCATATTAGCTTTACACATGCCTTCAGGGAAAAAAAAATTCTACTTTTTGTGGCTCATTTAAAATAGAATATGTATATTTATCCACCTAAAAGCTTGAATGAATTTCACGTTAAAGTCATCCTGTGCCAGTGTTTTTCGTGGAGATGGTGTGGTGGTATTTAGTTCCTCTCATGATCATTTGCTATTCAAATATTCTACCTCTGGTCAATTTTAGACCCTTGTGATTCCTCTGAAAAGTATCCATTTTTGTAATTAAGACTTTCATTTTTCAATTCTACTGTTTTTTTCCCCCTCTAATTTTTGACTTTATGACTTGAAATCAAACGACTTTAATTCCACGGCCAGGTCTCAATGACATGCACAAAATCATTAAAAACAACATATTCTACCAAACATAATATAAAGAAAGAAAGAAAGAAGAAAGAAAGAAAGAAAGAAAGAAGAAAGAAAGAAACATATTCAAAACTAAACCTGTTTAGACTTATTTTTTCTTAAATGAGACAATCATAAAGAGTATTCATTTGGACATTCCTCATAACAAGCTGACTCCCACTCTCCTTGTCTCATCCCCCACAGTGACACAATAATAAACAGAGCTTGAAAATTTTCCTAATCACCAGTGGAGCAGAAAACACCTGGAGTTACACTACACATGGATATGAGAGAATTGATGTTAATAGGGCAGCACTAAATCTGAGAGTCAAATACTCATCAACTGCGTAGAGGCTCACCAAATATTTACCAAATACATAAATGAATGGGGGCCTAAATCACTATTGCCCATATTCTCTTGGGTATTTCAGCAGGCTGGTTGAAAATTGGAAAAGAAAGTGATTTCGGTTTGGTGAATTTCAAATTATAGTAGAAAGTGACAAAACATGGTTCTTATGGAATATGCCAGTTCTATAGTAGAAGGTCAGCTTAAATGGAAGGGGTCCACTCCTTAATTCTGTCTGAAACCTAGGATTTGTAAGATGAGTGTCTATTAGCTTAACTTTTTTCCAACTATCAGATGTGGTTTCATATACTTATTGAACATTTTGTTATTCATAAAATATAGCTTTTTAAAATATCTCCTTCCTAATAAAAATACAAGATTACGAGAAGCTGGGAATAGTCCAGTGGTCTAGAGAGAAAATTCTCCCAAACTTTGAAGCTTGTGATCCCTTTATACACTTTAGAAAAATAAAACCTAACACACATAGTGTGGAAAATTAAATGATCAGACATATCACTTGAAGAATGAAGCAAAAATCTCCAAAACTTTTTAGGAATACAAATTTTTTATTCACACTATTGCATCATGTAACACCTGTGAGGTAAGCAAGTGGTGACCATTTTATGTAGGGAAATCTAATATTTGTAGCAAATATTTCAACCTTTCAATATTTCTTGCCAAGGACATGCTTTTTTAATTCTTCATTGTCTCATGTTTACACATTATTATGTGTATAGATTCTGATTGAGAAGACAGTGGTGAAAACATAGTGGTTTCATGGATGCCTGTTGATTTACCATGTTGACCCATTCTGATTCCTCCCGTTACTATCCCTTAGCCTAAGGGTAGTAAGTGTACCTTTAGACAAAACAGAGTGTGCTGAGACTGACTTTCCTTCCATGCTCTGTGTAAAGGCAGACTACCTTATTGTCCGTTATACAGGGGAGGAAAGTCTTAATATAACAGAGTCAAAGAGTTCTTTCTCCTTTCTTTATTCATGAAGAGAAAAAGAGAAGGAATAAGCCTCACTTATACGTAGGTTAGTGTCCAATTTTAATACAGGGTTCAGCAATGGCAGGATAGCACTTGGTCCCTGTCTTCTGAAATAATATTCAATATATTTCCTACTATAAATTTCTTGCTCCCTCTGTCAGAAAGGTAAAGCATTTTTCCAGTGGCTGCCTATAAATTCATGGATCTAATTCCATATTTCAAAACTCTTAAATTTTCCCCAGATGCACATGTCAAAACAATTCCTTAAAGTGATGATTAATTTAGGAAAGGACAACAAATAGGTTTTGGAAATATGTGTTCTTTGAACTGAATAATAAGACAGCTATTTATGAGAGCATATGATCTTGGCTTGAAGCTGTGGGATGTTTGCACAGTGAGTAAAAGATATTGCAATCTGTATATATACTCATTATAAATGAAAAGGAAATTTTCCAGATTCTTTGCTCATATTCATTGAGAGATAAGAACATCTAAGTGGAGGATTCATTATTTTACTTGAAAATTAAAACTGTTATTATTTCCTTGAGGTTAATGATATGTAGAGACTTCTAAAATTCTCTATTTCTTTTTCTTCTTCTTCTAAAGCATTGGAATAAATTCTTGAGAAGCTTTTCTTTGGGTACATCTTTCAGATAAAGTTGGGCTTTTAAAATCTCTTGGAAAAAGTTAAAAGTAGAGTGTAGAATGATGGTTACCAGTGTCCTATGGGAATGAGAGAAATGGGGAGATATTGGTAAAGGGTACAAAGTTGCAATTATGTAGAATAAATAAATCTAGAGATCTAATGTGCAGGAATGATTATTATGCTTAATAATACTGTTTTAAATACTAGGTAATTCTAACAGAGTGGTTTTGAGGTATACTCATCACACACAAGAGGTGGTTACCACGTGAGATGATATTAGATTAGTTAATTTGCTTGACTATAGTAATCATTTCACTACGTATATGTATATCAACTCATCATGTTGTACACTTTAGATATATAAATTTTTTATTAAAATATGTACATACATAAAAAACACATAAAAAATTTAAATAGGGGCACCTGGGTGGCTCAGTCAGTTAAGCTTCTGCCTTCAGCTCAGATCATGATCCTGGGGTCCCAGGATCGGGCCCCCTCATCGGGCTCCCTGCTCAACAGGAAGTCTGCTTCTCCCTTTTCCTTTGCTGCTCTCCCCACCTCTGCGCATGCTCTCTCTTTCTCAAAAAATAAATAAAACTTTTTAAAAAATTTTTTAAATAAATATCTGATGAGAATTGACTGGCTAAAACTGACTTTGAGTCTCTACACCAGCCCCTAAACTTCCGCTTTGTTCCAAGTTAAATGTAGAACTCCTAAGTTCACACGTTAATCACAAAAGGGCATGTATTTGGAAAAGTCATTGTTTCTATACCTCTTTATCTGTTTTTCTAAGATTTTGGTGACATTTTGAAACACAGGTCCTGTTGGGCACTTTCTTTTCTGTTGACAGTTAGCTTTAAGACACAAAGTAAGCCACTGCATCTCTCTTTTGTTGATTTCCTCATGTCCAAACTCAAAAGGTCAACATCTTCACTAATTCTCAGCTGTTTTAAAAAGACAATTACTACAAAATAGTTTTACATGTGCAGAAAAGTTGCAAAGATAGTAGATACAATACCCATATGCCCTTTACTCAGCTTCCCCTAATGGTGACTATTTTATAAAATCAGGGCACATTGGTCAAAACTAAAAAAATAATCATTGGTACAAGACTACTAACGAAACTACAAATGTTATTTGAATTTCACCAGTTTTCCTCTCATGTCCTTTTTTCTGTTCTAGGATCTTCTCCAGGGCACCATGTTGCATTTACTCACTGTATCTCCATATTCTCCTGTGATCTGTGACAGTCTCAGTTTTTCTCTTTTCTCTTATGATTTTGAGAGTTTCAAAGAGTGCTGGTTAGGTAGTTTGTAGGAGTCTCTGTATTTGGGTTTGTCTCATGTTTCCACATTATTAATTTTGTGCTTAAATTGTCCTAGTTTTGGCAATTAGGAGCTCTTTCAGTTTGACTCCTGTGTTCTTCTGACGTGTTCCTATCCATATTTTGTTGTTGTTGTTGTTTTGTAGTTTTTTTGAGGAAGATGCTTCCCTAGTTTCTGGCAAAATGAATGCTCCAAGTTCATCTTACCTTTACCATGTCCCAGCCTTTGAAGAAATGGCATTTCTCTGAGAAGTTTTGGCTCTTTTTCATTGGATAATATTATTTAGAAAATGAGATCTATGATAAAAGATCTTTTAAAATACACATTTTGTTTAAGAACAGTTTTATATTAAAAATTTGTAGATAGTAATTGAAAGATTATAAGATAAAAAATTGAAGATGGTAAGGGTTCCCATACACCTCATGTTATTAACATCTCATATTAGGAAGGTACGTTTGTTGCAATCAATAAACACATATTGATACATTATTACCAACTAAACCTAACTGATTTCCTGAGTTTTTTACCTAATGTCCTTTTTCTGTTCTAAATTTCCATCTGGAGATCATGTTACAGTTAGCATCATGTCTTCTTAGGCTTCTGCTTAGTCTGTGACAGTTTTTCAGACTTCCCCTATTTTCAATTACCTTGACAGAAGTGAGGAAAAGTGGTCAGATCTTTTGTAGAATGTTCTTAGTGAAGATTTTTCTGGTGGTTCTCATGATTAGACAGTGTTTTGTGATTTGTGGAGGAAGATTGCAGAGGTAAAGCACCCTTTGCATCACATCATATCAAAAGTTCACACTCTCAACATGATTTGTCATTGTAAATACTGACCTTGATTACCTGATTGAAGTAGTATTTGTCAGGTTTCTTCACTGTAAAGTTACTCTTTTTATGCTTCTTCCCATTCTGCACATTTTAGAAGGTAGTCATTGTGCACAAGTCCATACTTAAGAGTGGGGAGTTATGCTCCCTCTTTGAGGGCAGATTTTCTACAGTAATTACTTCAAATTTTTCTGCTAGAGAGATTGTCTATTCTTTCCCATGTATTTACTTTTTCAAGCACTAATATCAGTATGGACTCATGGATACTTACTTAAGTTGTATCTATATCTATATGGTAGTTATATCTAGATCCTAGGACTAAACCTAACCGAAGAGGTGAAAGACCTGAACTCTGAAAACTATAGAACACTGATGAAAGAAATTGAAGATGACACAAAGAAATGGAAAGACAATCCATGTAATGGATTGGAAGAGTTAATATTGTTAAAATGTCCACATCACCCAAAGCATTCTCCACATTTAATGCAATCCCTATCAAAATTGCCAATAACATTTTTCACAGAGCCAGAACAAAGAATCCTAAAATTTGTATGGAGCCACAAAAGACCTTGAATAACCAAAGCAACCTTGAAAAAGAAAAGCAAAGCTGGAGGCATCACAATTCCAGACTTCAAGTTATATTACAAAGCTGTAGTGAGCAAAACAGTATGGTACTGGCACAAAAACAGGCACAGAGATCAATAAAACAGAATAGAAAATCCAAAAATGAACCCACAACTAAATGGTCAGTTAATCTTTGACAAAGCAGAAAAGAATATCCAGCAGGAAAAAGAACGTCTCTTCTTCAACAAATGGTGTTGGAAAAACTAGACAGCAATATGGAAAAGAATAAAACCAGGACCACTTTCTTACGCCATACACAAAAACAAATTCCAAATGGATGAAGACCTAAATGTGAAATAGGAAAACATCAGAATCCTAGAGGAGAACACAGGCAGCAACCTCTTTGACATTGGCCATAGCAATTCTTTCTAGATATGCTTCCTGGGGCAAGGGAAACAAAAGCAAAAATAAGCTATTGGGACTTCAACAAAATAAAAACTTCTGCACAGGGAAGGAAACAATCAACAAAACTAAGAGGTAACCTAAAGAATAGGATAAGATATTTGCAAATGACATATCCAATAAAGTGTTAGTATCCAAAATATATAAAGAACTTATAAAACTCAACACCCAAAAATGAATAATCCAGTTAAAAATGGCAAAAGACATGAATAGACATGTTACCAAAGAAAACATCCAGATGGCCAACAGACACATGAAAAGATGCTCATCATCACTCATCATCAGGGAAATACAAATACAAACTACAATGAGATATCACCTCACACCTGTCAGAATGGCTAAAATCAACAACATAAGAAACAATAGGAGTTGACAAGGACGTAGAGAAAGGGGAACTCTCTTGCACAGTTGATGAGAATACAAACTGGTGCTGCCACTCTGGAAAACAGTATGGAAGTTCCTCAAAAAGCTAAATATAGAAGTACCCTACCATCCAGCAATTGCACTAATAGGTATGTACCCAAAGAATACAAAAATACGAATCAAAGAGATACATGCACCCTGATGTTTATGGCAGCATTATTTAGCCAAATTATGGAAACAGTGCAAGTGTCCATTGACTGATGAATGGATAAGGAAGAAAAGAACATGTGGTGTACACACACACACACACACACACACACTGGAATATGACTTAGCCATAAAAAAGAATGTGATCTTGCCATTTGCGATGACATGGATGAAGCTAGAGAGTATTATGCTAAGAGAAATAAGTCAGTCAAAGAAAGACAAATACCATATAATTTCACTCATATGTGGAATTTAAGAAACAAAACAGATGAACATAGGGGAGAAAAGAGAGTGGCAAACCATAAAACATACTCTTAATTTCTATAGATAGCATGGGATGCTATCTAAGCACTAAGTGGCTCCTTGCCAACTTAGTGCTGAATTCGTAACTTGCTGACCACTTTAATGGTTATTAAAATCCTTGGAAAAGACACATGCAAGAATCCAGCTGAGCTTCCAAATCTATGATCATGGTGTGCACTTATAGATTGGATTCCTGAAGAAAAAGTATGAACTTGGAGAGATAGAATCGTAGAAAATCTACTGGAAGTGTTCCTTATTAAAACAAATTCCACCAAACTTTGCCAACCATGCTGCTTCAACGTGTGGTAGTAAGCCTTGCTTTCCATAGGCAGTGTAGAAGTTAAATACATTTTCAATCCTAAAAACACTAGAAGGGCCTAGTTTACTCATCTCTTAATATTTTATGTTCATGTACAGACAGGCTCACCCTGCTATGTGAGACACGTTTCAAAACTGTTTGTGAAAAGGAAAATAATTTAATTAGGCTTTATAGTTTTTTTTTATATGAAACCAAACTGATATCTGGGAATTTCACAAATTTTTTTGGTAATATTGTCAGGTGTTTAGTTTTGAAGTTAATAACTAAAACTTAATGTAAGTTACTATGTCATGATTATCTATATCAAATATAGGCATTTTGAATTAAATATAATAGAGATAAAAATTAATTTTAAAAGTAGAAAAATGTGATGTAATATAACAGTTCACTTTGCAGGACCATCATCCACAATAAGGAATTTTTCCAGGTCAAGCATATCTTTCAAATGTCTTGTTAGACTTTAACATAAATGAAAAATGTGTTTTTAATTACATGAGCTGGAATATTCCTTTTTGATAAAAACAGAATATTTTTGTTCGGTTTTAGTGTATTCTGAATTTTCTGGAGATGCAACTACTATATGAAATGAGGGAGGGTTTTGTTCAGAATTTAAAGAAAACTTGTTTACCTTTTTACCATGTTTTTGTGTAAACTGATAGCTTGCTCCTTTTTATTGCTGGTGAGTATCTCACATAGTTTAATTTTAATTTGAAAATGTAATGATTAAAAAATAAGTATGGTATTTTTATTATAACAGCAAGCAGAAATGGAAGGAAAATAATTTATGATAAAACTATGCATTTGTATCATTAAAACTCCTAGTTGACTACACTGGGAGACAAAATGAGGATTGTTGAACATATTTATAATAAAACATTAGGAAAGAAGAGAATAAAGACAATCAGAAGAAATAGGAAACTGTTAGGACAAAATAATAACAAATCAGAGTAATTTGTATGTAATAAGAAAAAAGTGGAAATGACCATGATTGAAGTAAGTATATTGTGCCTAAAAAAATTACTGTTGAAGGGAAGAAATAAGGAAGTACTTGCAAATAACTGGACTTTATTTTTAAATGTCACATCAAACTAATTCCTGATGGCTTTTCATAAATAGAATAGAAAACATTGCTCCTATCTAAAACCACAGCATCTGTCAAGGCAACCATTCCGTTCTATTGCTCAAAAGGAAGTAACCTAAAAACTGTCCTTCAATATTTGATAACGAAGTATCCCTCAGATTGGAACAAGGATAAAATAATGAAGATTTTATACCAAAGTGATATCTCAAACCTCAAATCAGAGAAGACTTCAAAAGAATAAACAACATGTGAACTGTACAGCATAGGGAATATAGCCAATGGTATTGTAATAGGCTATGGTGACCAAGGGTAGCTGTACTTGGGGTGGGCAGAGCAGAACATAGAGACTTGTTCAATCGCTCTGTAATTTCTATATTGTTTGATTCTCTCTTTCTCTCTCCCCCTCCCTTCCTCTCTCCCCTTTTCTCTCTCTCTCTTTCCCCCTTTCTCTTTCTCTCTCTCTCCTTTTCTCCTTCTCTCTTCCTCTTAAGAAACAAGGCCACAAATAGTGGTAAATTCTTAGCCCAAGCTTAAAAGGCAAATTAGCATGTAGAAATAGTAAATGTAGCTGATTGAAGAAATTGTTATTGTAGCACCTAGAAGGAGACACATGTTTTATTTACAAAAATACTTTGAGAGCCCACTTTGAATAAGAACATTCATGGCTGTGTAGTATCCTGGCCAATGACAACACCAGACCAGGAACATCTTCCCCACCCCAAAGGAACCATGAAACTGAGTAATTCCCCAAACTCCAAATCCTAACGCATTTCAAGAATGGTCCTCTAGAGGGCACCAGCCTTCTCACTTTTTTTAGGTCAAGGTTGGGGAAAACAAAGACGACGCCACTGCTATTAGATGTACTATACATATTGGCTAACTGAACATAAAAAAAGAAGAAGAAGAAGGAGAAGGAGAAGGAGAAGGAGAAGGAGAAGAGGAGGAGGAGGAAGAAGAAGAAGAAGTTGTTCATTATTCTCCTGACAAGTCGGTTTGATCACCTTTATGGTCTTCTGCTATGTTGCAACCCTTTCACTTACTGCTCTCTCGATTCCTCTCCTATCACGCAGCACACGGCACTTCGAATCTGGTGCTTCTTTGCAAACTAAATCTCAGGGTTACAACTTTTCCTCCTCCAAAGGAGCGTCCCAGATATTTTCCTGAGTGAGTTTTCCCTCTTGATAACAAGTGGAAAGTAAAAAAAAAAAAAAAAAAAAAAAATTCTCTCTCGTCTACTACATGTTTATTAGACTTTTTAGTCACTCGTAAAAAAATAAAACTACCCACCATTTACAGCCTTGATTCTCAAAAAAAAAAGAAAAATTTACAAATTCCAAATCAATGATTTACAGACTGACTTTAGATACAATAATCCATTTATAAATGAATGACTCTCAGAAATAGAGAGTCAAACAAGACAGACAAAGAAAAGAATAACAAAAAGTTCATGCTCATCGTTTATTCCAAAGCGCCTGGTTTGCTTTCCTCTGGTTGTAATATGCTGTGTCACATTTATCCCCAGTCCCTAATCTGCCCTGCTGAGCAAGAGGCAAAATTAAATAAATAAAACCTCAGGGGAAAGTGAATGTTGGTAATACCGTCTTTTGGACCTCCTTATAAAGGAGAGAAAAGCATATTTTTGCTTCAGTGTTTTCCTCTCTCACCCACCCTGGCTGCAATATAGTGCTTACCAAACATCTCAGGTTTCAGTCTAAATTATAATTATATGCAAAAGTAATGGTCAGCAGCATACTTAAGTGTTTTGAGGATAAAAAATTTGCATTGCTTACCAAGGGCAAGAAAACCTAACTTTAGCCCTCAGAGATCCTATTTTAAAGCTACCCTCTAAGGTTTCAGTTTGGGGACTCTATTAATTAGTTGCAATTGATTTTATATAGTTTATAGTAACATTCATTTCTTTGAATGATTAAAACCACTGCAAACCATGTGCCACCCATTTAATATTTTGTGTTTAAGATATCTTGATTTACCAGAAGAGGGAGCAATCTATCTAGTCTCGACTTGATCTGTCTGCCTCTCTATAATTTGTATCAACATAGAACCTTTGAACGCTAGCTACAGTTTTATGTGAACCTGTTTCGGCACTTTAAATTTTAATCTGTATTTAAATGAGAGGTAAGAAAAGTTAGAGTTTCTAAATTGTATTAAGAAACTGCAATACATTTTGAGGAACAAATCATTTTTTTAATTACCTTCCTTTCCTGAAGAAATTAAATGAGCTATTGACACAATTAAGATGGAACCACAGAGAAAGAGAAAGCCAAAAGATAGTTTAATGACCTCGAGATAGTCATTGCTATTTATCTTTCTTCCATTGCATCGATGTCATTTTTACCATTTAACCATTAATAGATTTAGTGGTGTGAGATAATGCTTTTGATCTTTTACTTCTTGTTTTTATAATATCTTAATAAACATAACACGTGGAAATGGATTAATGGCCAATATGAAATCACTTTAGACTAACCACTTGAAGATTGGAGGAAAGGGATATCAGATATAAATTTTCATTTTTTTTTACTTTTTATTACCAATTATAATATTCAACATATTGTCTTAGATGACCTTGTCCAAAAATGTGTCAAAACTTATTTTTTAATTTAACTGATGAAGAAAATATTTATTTCCTCCTGATTTGCCTCATGCCTAAACTGTTGTTCATGAATGATAAGATGCTTTTTTGAGATTGTTACATTTCTCTGTATATGTCCTTTAAATAACAAATCATCTGACTGCATTAACTATTAGAATTATGGAAAATATATGAAATATAGAATCATGAACAAATAGGTATAACATGAAATGCACCTGTTTATTTATTATTTATTTATTTATTTATTTATTAAAGCTTTTTAAAAAATTTATTTGACAGAGAGAGAGGCAGCGAGAGAGGGAACACAAGCAGGGGGAGAGGCAGAGGGAGAAGGAGAAGCAGGCTTCCCGCTGAGCAGGGAGCCCGATGCGGAGCTCGATCCCAGAATGCTGGGATCATGACCTGAGCCAAAGGCAGACACTTGACAACTCAGCCATCCAGGCACCCCGCACCTGTTATATTTAAGCACAGAAATGATTTTTTTCAGAGGCTACATTGAGGGGAGGTAAATTTTGGTGACTATTATAGACATGCTATCAACCTGAGACCCGTGAGTCAGAAGAATTAATGTGCCCTTCAGAGCTGGTCACCCCGCTCCTCTGCCAAGAACCAAGAGCTTTGCCATATTCCTGAATCTGTTCTTCACTGTCTCTGCTAAGCAAAAAGGCCCTCCTCAACTCATTCGGTCTTGGGAGAGAGCCTTGGGAAGAGTGGATGCAATCCAAGGGTGTTACTGGAATTAGGGCTTCACAGGGCCAGGTTAGTGTGAGCATGGTTGTGGTTTGGTTTTAAGTTTTTTTTTTTTTCTTTTTTCTTTCTTTCTTTTTCTTTTCTCTTTTTTTCTTTTTTCTTAGTTGCCTTGTAAAGCTGTCCCCAGTTGAACCTCCAATTTCTTCTTCCTTGTAGCCTAGATGGAAAGGCAAAAGAGAGCTGCATTTCACATCGAGCCCTATTTTCCTTTTTGCCAAATGTGCTTTCTGGTTATAACAACATGTATGTTATGTCACTTGACAGTGGTAACCTAGGTGGAGAGTGATTCTGTAAACCACCAAGGTTCCATATAGCACATGGAAGGAAACATTAATGGTGACCTAATAGGCAATTAAATTCACATGTGTTACATTCATATCTCCTTTCAGTGCACAGTTTGGTAACACAGAGTTTTAATAGTGCCAGTCAGATCTTTCTAGCCCAAGTGTTGAAGCATCGACCTAATCCATTATCATAGAGTAATACAATTCTCTCCAAAGATAACAAAAGCCATTTCTGTCAGTCTAAGTTACTTTAAACATCAATGAAATGGCATTCTGATTTTAATTTCTTTAACAGTGGAAGAGCATGAGTTTTGGCAGGAAGGTGGTGTTCTTTTCTACAATTTCCACTGGAGAGGAGACTTGAATTTCTGGCCAGTTTTTAAAGGAGCATTGACAACTAAGATTATTATAATGCCAATAGGAACTAACAGGACAGGGAGGGATGCTCCTCCTCTCCCTAACTCTTTGTTCCAACTTCCTGACTTTATACTTCCTTGGTGTATCTTGGTGGGCAGAGGGCAAAACAAATAGAGGCAGATTAACAGAAGCTGATGGAGACCAAGCTTCAGGGTCCATCACCTGCATGAGCCTTTGCAGAATCTCAAGAAAGGCACTAGTAATGTGTTCGTATGGTATTACACTTTTGTAAAATTTGCAAAATATTGTATTTTGATGACAGCTTGTTAAGAACTCCCCCTCATCACACTTTTTCTCTTATGGGGTGATGTTGAAGTGTTCCCAGGGATTGTTGAGAAAATGGGAGTTGAGTGGGACAGTTATCCATCTAGTTTCAAATAGGCAGAATATATTCATGTGGTTCACAGTCTCTTCGAGATATGGTTATTAATACAAGCTGTCTGCATTAGAAATGACTTCTTTGATCAACCATGATGGAAGAAAGTCTAAATACCTTTTCTATTATCTCTTTATAAAATATTACAAAACATGAAATTAAGGTAACATTATGTATCGATTATACCTCAATGATAAGAAAAAGAAAACATTACAAGACTGTTGTCATATGAAAAGACTATGCAGACAAAGACTAAAAGATTATATATTATAGAAGTGTTCCATGTGGTAATTGGTAAGCATATTATGTTCCTCTTCTAATTTTGTGACATTAGTGTGGTTTGTTGGCCTTTTTAAACTTGCATTTTGCTGTGAATTCTAATTTATTTTCTCATTTTAAATAAATAGTCACTATTGAATTTTTGTTTCATAATTTTGCTTTCTTTTTCTTAAAGAGGGCCCCGAGATTTTTCTAAACTGATAAATTTGTCACAAAAGCTGAATTCAGGCTCTGACTCAAAGGACAAGTAGACTCGCGATTATACCTGATGAACTATAGCTGCTTCCTGTCAGAACGTCGGCAGCTTCTACCATGCACCTGCTACACATACGTACTTTCACCCTGACCTTCATTGACTTCATGCACTTCCTAATTTTTCTGCCTTTTCTCCCATCATGAGTATTTAAGGAAGAAAGCAAACGAGTGTATGATATGCATATCCTCCCAGTCCTGCTTTTTCCTCTATTCCTGGGACTTTAATGGGATCCCAACAAGGTATTCTCAGTGTGCTTCTACTTCCTTTCCATTTGAACGACTTTTAGCAACAAACCCATATACATCCACCTGAGATCCTTTACTCCTTTGTATGAGAGCTGCCAGTTCTAGTTGACTTCTAGATTCCTGCATGGATTAGTCAACATCGCAATCAACAAGCATTTATCGAATGGTTACTATGCGCAAGCACTGGGCTAGGCAACGGGAATTTGGGGGTTGCTGAGTCCTAAGCAGAAGAAATTGTTTCATTCTCTAAAGGAAAATGTCCCTTGCTTTGCTTTGATAAAGTGCATTATAGTTAGCATCACATTTGACAATCACAACTCTTTGCAGTAGGTGCTACTGGATCATCTTTTAGAGATGAGTAGCCTAAGTCTCAGAGAGCCTCCGAGAGTTTATGTGACTTTTCTGAGTTCATGCTGCTCATAAATGCAGAGCTTGGACTGCACCTCCGGGACTCCACAGCTTTCCCTCTGTGCTACAGATGCTACCCACTACCGTGTTCCCTGGCTCAGTGTTAATATAGCTGGTAGAATGCCTTGCTAGACATTGTGTGTGTGTGCATATCAAATCTGAATTCTAATTGTGACTTCCTGAAATGCTAACTTTGAGCAAGTCAATTAACATCTCCCAATTTCTGTTTCATTGCACATTAAGTGGAATAATAATTGTCTCTTTCAATTTAAAAGGTAACAGACAGATGCAGACATACATTTTTTGGAACTGTATTCCCTGATTATATTCCTCTATCATTCCTAAAGTCAACCTCTACTCTAAGCTGTTATATATCATTGCCATGCATGTCTTATACTTCTTTAAAGTTTTTATTTTAATTCCAGTTAGTTAACATGCAGTGTAATATTAGTTTCAGGTATATAACATAGTGAATCAACACTTCCATACATCACCCACTGCTCATCAGGACAAGTGTCCTCCTTAATCCCCATCACGTATTTAACCCATCCCCCTCACCTCCCTTCTGGTAACCATCAGTTTGCTCCCTATAATTAAGAGTCTGTTTCTTGATTTGTCTTCCTCTCTCTCTTATTTTTTCCCTTTGATTGTTTTGTTCCTTAAATTCCACATGTGAATGAAATCATATGGTATTTTTCTTTCTCTGACTTATTTCACTTAGCATAATACTCTCTAGCTCCATCCGCATTGTTGTAAATGGCAAGATTTCATTCTTTTTATGGCTAAATAGTATTTACATGTTTTATAATTTATCTGTATGTAAATTTGTGTTAGTAGTCGTATGTGCTTAGCAGGGACTCTGGTGTATAGTAAGTATAGTAAATATTATATTAGTATGGGTCCTTCTTTCTTTGCATCCTGGTCAAATATTGATATTGCCAACAGGATTACTTAGAATTGTATTTATTATTTTAATTTGAATTTCCCTCTTTAATAATTGGGTAATACATTTCATGAATTTGTTAGATATTCAATTTTCTTTTTCTATTTTTAGGTCGTTTTCTCTGATTGGATCATTTGTGATTTTCTTAATAATTTTTGAAGTTCTTTGCTTGTTCTGATTACAAATTTATCAGTTATATAAGCTACAATCATCTACTTTTAATCTGTGATTTGTCTTTTAACTCTTTTAATTGTCCTTTTATTATACGAAAACCATTAATTTTTATTATAGTTAAATATGTCAAGTTTTCTTTTGGATATTGTGATATCTCTATCTTGTAAGAAACTCTTTCCTCACCTAGTATTAAAAAACTATTCCACCTATATTTATTCTACAAGTTTCAAACTCCCCCACAAATGTCTTTAATAATCACGGGGGATATTCTGAGCACCTGTGGGAGGTGAGGTGTCTGGTCCTGATAGTAGGCAAAAGGCCATCACTCTGTCAAGGTATGCCTGAGAACCTCATCTAATGCAGCTTTGAGGACTAATACTCAAATTTTCTACAAAGTAATGTAATAATAATTCCACTAGAAGCTCAACCAAGTAGAAGGTACATTGACTAGAGTTCTAAGAAATCAACTTCTAGACAGAATAAATACAAAGCTGATTGATTGGATTTTATTAGAAATGTATTCTTTAATTTAGAAAAGGTATACCTTGGCCACAAAAAAATTAAGGACTATAGAAAATGTTCATATACTGAGTCTTCCATTCTTTTGAATTTATTCAATTTTGTGGATTAAACTATGATTCTGTCAGACTTGAGTCCAGAAACAAAGGTTATTTCTTATGCTGGAAATCTAGAAATAGCTATGAACTAAAAAGAAGATAGTCTTAGTAAAGTTGGCAAGATAGGTGGAAATACCTCAGAATATGGAACCAATGTTTTTAGTCGCCCTTGGCAGACCATGATAGCCTTTGAGTTCATCATATTTAATTAAATGTACGTAAAAGTGAAAGTGATATCTTGAACATTTTGTCTTTTGAGATAGTATCTCCAGTGGTTAAACTTGAAGACTAGATGATTTCACTATTTTCTCATAGTCATGAAAGATATGATTCTTATATCTGAGAACAGATCAAGTCAAACCAAATTTATTCCCAGAATAAAACCCTCTAAGGCAGTGAAGTTTTAATTTTTAAAAATTAACAATGCTTTGCAAGTAGGTGGGCACACTAAATGCATATGCATAAACAATGGTGAATGGTTATCTTTTTTTACTCGAGCTTACTTTTCAATAAACATGAATAAAGAGGGATGCCTGGGTGGCTCAGCTGGTTAAGCATTTGCCTTTGGCTCAGGTCATGATCCCAGGGTCCTGGGATCAAGTCCTGTGTTGGGCTTCCTGCTCAGCTGGGAGCCTGCTTCTCCCTCTCTCTGACCCTCCGCCCCCGCTTGTGCACCAGCTCTCTCTGATAAGTAGATAAAATCTTTTAAAAAAAATGAATAAAGCAAATTCTTTATTACATGTCTTTTTATATATCATTATGCCTATAATAATTTGAAGTTATTCATTTTTATACCACACGAAGGTATTTACCATGTTATTATAAAACAGATGAGTAAGTAAAAACTCAAGTAATGAATAAAATACATTTCCAGAGGTTTATTGAAACCCTCTGTAGGTATTTTCAGGGTGTTGATTGCCAATGGAAAGCAACCAAAGTCATGTCGACTTATGAATCAGTAAGGCATAATTACTGAGTACTCATGAAATGCCAAAACAGAGCTACTTCTGTTTAAAGATATTATAATCTCCCTTAGATGGCCTTGCAGTAGTAAGGGACGCCGGCATTATGCCACAAACTAAAGATCAATAGCAAGGCATTATTTATCAAATTAAATACCTTTAAAAAGCAGAAATGATTCTTAAAAGCATGTTTAAATTATAAACACGTTAATATTAAAAGTAAAAGAGAATAACACAAAAATGAGTTGTCTTTTAAAAGAGGTAGGGAAAGGGGAATAGCAGATAGAATAGTAAAAAGGGAAACAGTGAAAGAAAGAGTATATTGTGTAACTTGGAATTCTTTTTCTTTGTGTTTGCATTCTTTTAATTCTATTCCTATCCCTTGGTCTAACAAAGCAAGCCAAGGGCAGACTTTAAACAAATTCTGAAAAGCCAGAAGTGGAACAGGAAACCTGGTTTGATAAAGCGAAGGCAATTTGTTCAGCATGTGGGACAAGTGCTTCATCTTGTTAATAGAAGGTCTGTGAGCTGAATTGTTACTAACAGATAAGCTATTAATTTGAAGTAGAAATTGAATTTGTCTTATGGGATTTGCAGAAGTAATGGTTTTTCTCACATATTCCTTTCCAGATGTTCTTTTTATAACTACAGGCAATCTTAATTTTCAAATATTCCAAATGTATAATTAAAGTTTCACCTCAAATTTAAAGTATTAAATCTTGAGTAAACTTGGATAGACTGCTGCTTTGGCAAAACGAGAAACGTGTCTTGAATTCTTCTGATTCCTCCTTCAGTCGTCCTGTCTGCCATCTGGATAACAGCCATCCTTCACATCTCCAAACACACACACCTACCTCTTCCTGCCTGGCACCAGCATGACCCGACTTTTCAGAACATAACTTCCTTTATATAATATTGTTGAGGGCAGAGAGCCTTTGTACTTCATTTTCCCTTTTCCAATATCAAGAAATATGTTTTGCCTTGGATTTGAGCCTATATACTTCCTGTTGCTAATTCCTTTAGTCTATTGAATATACTTCTTTGCACCATTACACCCTTCTAACCTCAACAATCCTACTCAGGATTGAACCAGTCTCCCAAAGCTGTTTTTGTATAATGTAGAAAAATATGACATTTAAAAAAATGTAACACTATTGTTTCTTAAAATATAACATTATCCTGGGATTGACTAAAAGAAAAACTTGCCTAACAGATTTTTAAATCAAGAAATTCTTTAGTGGAGTAATAGAGTTCCGCTAAAGAGGAGCAATCTCAAATTCTCGAAAATTGTGGGGTTTCATGATATGACCTTTCACCCACCATCTGCCTGTGACTCTTATCCATTTGATCACATCTATAGCACTACTTATACCTACTATGATTTTGTTAAGATACGTCAATCAGCATTTTGTCAACGCTCTGAAAATATTCTCATATATTAAAACTCACAAATGAGGGCATTTGGCCATGTGCAAGATTTAGAAACTTCAAAATCAAATGTTTGGCACAGATATTCTCTATTAGTTTGCTACCCCTTATCTCCTGTTGCCTATTACCAATTTTTGCATTTTCAGAAGATTCTTTACTTGTACCTGAAAAAGAAAGGAGCAGAGGGTTCTGGGCAGGTGTGGTGACAGTAAGAGGGAGGTTTTGGTGAGAACATTGGTCTTGAGGAAAAGATTCATCATCATTCTGTGCAAGTCACTTAATCTTTCTGAACCTCAATAATATATATTTCACGCAGTTATTATAATGTGGATACATTAACTACAGAAGTATTTACTCATCAGTTTTTTGCTGTGCAGCACACAACAAAACCCTAGGAGCTTTTAGAAATATTTACTTCTAGGGGCTCCTGGGTGGCTCAGTCGTTAAGCGTCTGCCTTTGGCTCAGGGTGTGATCCTGGCGTTCTGGGATTGAGCTCTGCATTGTGCTCCTCCACTGGGAGCCTGCTTCTTCCTCTCCCACTCCCCCTGCTTGTGTTCCCTCTCTCGCTGGCTGTCTCTCTCTCTGTTAAATAAATAAATAAAATCTTAAAAAAAATACTTACTTGTAAATAAATCTGATAAGTTGGCTCTGGTCTTGGCTGACCTCACTTGGACTAGGCTGGACTCCAAGGTTTAGGAACTAAAAATGCAACAGCTACCTGGGGATGCCCTTCTCAAGACAGAAGCCAGAAGATCTAAAATGGTAGGTAGAAATTACCAAGCCTCCAAAGGTTTTAGCTTCCACCTGTATTCTACTGAGCAAAGCAATATGGACAAGACCAAAGTCAATGGCAAGAGAAAGATTTGTAGGCAAATAATTCAATCTAACACCAGCTAAAATATGCTAGGTTTTGAATGAATGCTTTTAAAAAGATGAAAGATGTTTCCTTAAAAATGTCACATTTTATACCTAAAATTCACCTAAATTCTAGCAAGTACATATCAAATTTCATTTTGCTTATTTTGAGTTTATTGTGACTTTAGATTTCTAAGTATTTCTTTTAAAGAAAAGAGTTTATATTTTAAAGATTCTAATAACTGGAACACCAGTGTAATGAACCCTTCCACTTAAAATATAGGCTTTTTGAGGTCTAAAAAGCATGTTTTTACTATTAACACTGACTTCCCTTTAATGTTTTCAGATATACAAATTTTAGGGTATAGATAGAATACTTTTATATGAGGATAATCAGAGTGATTTCTTGGAAGAATTAGGATTTGAGACAAAACGTTGAAAGAAAGGGGCAGAGATATCCACACAACAATTGAGAACAATGCTATAATTTGGGGAAGAATTGGGGCAAAGGGCACAAAGGCAGTAATATTTAGTAGACAGTGAGAACCAAGAATGGGTACCCAAGTTAAGGGCACAGCATGAAGCCAGATAGGAGCAGAAGTAAAAGTCATTTTGTGTAAATGCAGTTACACAATATTGAGGTTATGAATGTTTCAGATTTGTTTTTGAAAGCTGTTCCTTTCAGCATATTTTTTATTTGCCCATGTGCTGTTTATTATTTATAAAGTTATTATTTGCCAAAGCCTTTAGTTTGTTGTTATTTAAGTTGTTTTAGATCAAAGCATTTGTAAAATCTATGTTAATTTTTGGGTTTATACTCAGGAGAATAGTCAGAAGTAACACATAGCAAATGAAAAGTTGCACATTTTCTTCCATATTTTCAGTGTTATTGGAAATTATCTACTTAAATTTAAATTTAATTTAAATTATCTACTTAATTTAAATTATCTACTTAAAATTAAATTTTCTTCATTTCTCCAATTACCTAGCAAAATAATGTGTTTAACATTCAGATACTATAGATAGATAGATAGATGATAGATAGATAGATAGATAGATAGATAGATAGATAGATAGATGATAGATAGATAGATACACATGCACACACTTCATGTATGTAATTTTTGTATTTTATAATCATAGATATTTTTTTAATTGTGGAGAGTATATATTTGAAGAAAACACTAGACATTTCAATTGTTTCACTTTTGTTAAATGTGATTCTTTAAAATTACCGTTAAAAGTGGACAGCAGGGTTTTTGTTAGCTAATGATATTGGAGAACATTTTCATTCTCCTTATATTAGGACGAAAAACCTGCCTTTGACATTAGTTCTGTAGATTAAAGTGTGAATACTTTTCCTTTTATAATGCTTACCTTTCAACAGCCCTTCCTGGCAAACCTGAAATACAAGCTCTAGCCCAAGCACATACTGAAGCGCTTCTGTAGATCTAGAAAGAAAAGTGATTATTAAAAGATGAAGCCGCATCCCTTTGAATGAGTGTTTTTGTATTCTTTGTGTAACTACCTAGTAGTGCAATTGCTGGATCATAGGGTAGTTCTACAATGGCCAAATTATGGAAACAGCCCAAGTGTCTGTTGACTGATGAATGGATAAAGAAGATGTAGTATGTATATACAAGGAATATTACTCAGCCATAAAAAGAATGAAATCTTGTCATTGGCAATGATGTGGATGGAGCTAGAGGGTATTATGCTAAGGGAAATAAGTCAGAGAAAGACAAATACCATATGATATCACTCAAATGTGGAATTTCAGAAACAAAACAAATGAGCAAAGAGAAAACAAAAGATAGAGAAAGAGAGATAGGCAACCAAGAAACAGACTCTAAACTATAGAGAACAAACTGATGGTTAACCACAGGGGAGGATGGTGGGTGGAGGGATGGGTGAAATAGGTGATGGGGATTAAGGAGTGCACTTGTTGTGATGAGCACCGGGTGTTGTATGGAAGTGTTGAATCACTATATTGTACACCTGAAACTAAAAGAACATTGTATGTTAATTACTGGAATTAAAATAAAAACTTAAAATACAGAGATGAAGCTGGAGCATGATTTCTTAGGCTAAATGCAAGTTTTGAGACACTTCTTTATTTTGAAATGTTTTTAGCATTACCTACTGTTCTGGATATTCTAATTTAAAGAAATTAAAATATAATATTTCAACCAGGCTGGACAGTGTTACATGAATGAACAGCTCTTTCAGCTTCACATCTCTGGGTCCTGCTGTAATTTACAATGTTTCATATGCTAACAGTACACCAGAGCCAGGTCTTCATATAAGCTGTAAAGAGACCTATGGAAATACAAGCAATCCATCAATAGGTGAAACATACATAGTAGGACATCAGTTAAGTAGTCTATCATTCTGAAATATAATTTTTAATAAATATTTGACCTTCTCATTACCTTAGTGAACATCATTTTCCTATGAATGTTTAGAAATGATATATTGGAAAAAATGCATGGTTTAAACATGCATTCTTTTTTTATAAAGTTACACCATGATTGGTTTCACTTTAAAATTAATCCCAATTGCCCATCTGCTTTGTAATTCATTTATGACATAAACATTTGTTTCAATGTTTTCCCTCAAAAAAAAAAAAAAAGAGCTCCAAGTAAAAATCATCTCTAGTATAATGTGCTTTGTTTTGTGAATTCTGGTTCTCCTACCAACAGGCCTATATAACCATGGATATGTGTGTACCATTCTGAGAAATACTGAATATTCCAAAATCCAAATTCATTTGTTAATTTAATATAAATTGTAAATAATACAAAGGTCACATAAACATGATCTCCCTTCCCTAGGAGCTCTTAGCATTGTTGGAGATAAGACAAGTACATCAATAGATACTATTTACACAATAGATATTGACAAGAGAGGGAAATGAAACAACAGAGATAATGGTTGGCTGGATCAGTTAAAATCTTTGTGGAGAAAAATGGTTAGAGAGTGGGTACTCAAAAAGAATAAATGGAGGAGACTTCAATCAGTGAAAACAGGATCAAGAAAGGCACAGAAGCATTTATGGAAATTATTGAAATTTTGGTTTTTTCAGATAATGTAGGACAGCACTAGTGGTAAAAGAAGATATCTTAAAAATGAATCACTGCATTTAGTGACTGTAGATGAGTCAAATTTCAAATGGATGACAAAATACGTTCTCCAAAAATCTAATAATAAGCTTAAAATAATTACTTTCCTAGACTTCAAGAAACAGGTTAAAGAGTTTTCAGGTTATGGCATCAATATGAATCTCAACATTCATGTTTTAAATAATCTGATCAAAGTATCATAGTGACTCTAGATTTCAAGAACAATGACATTTTTCTATCTTTTCATTCTGAAACTTGCACTTTTTCCAGAAAAATTCATAGTTTTATAGCGATGACTACAAGAAATGCAGATTTCAACATAATCATTACAATCTTTCTTTAAAAATTCAGTTATTCCTTTGACATAGCATAACACAAAAATCCATTCTGGGTGGATGAAAGCCCTGATTGTAAAGTGTAAAATAATAGAAGCAGAAGATAACATAGGAGAAGTTTCTTCATGACTTTGGGATAGGCAAAAATTTTTTCTTCAACAGGTCACACACATCATTTACCAAAAGAAGAAGATTGATAAAATGAACTTCACTAAAATTAGGACATTATGTTCATCAAGAGACATGAGTACTTTGATTAAATCCCATTGAGTTTATAAAATAGCATATATAAAGCCTCTAGTTTAGTTCTTAATAATAATATTTAACTCTTCTTGAGTACTTTCTGTTACTGTTTTAAGTGCTCCCATGCATTAACTCTCTCTCGCCCTTTTTTAAAAATCCACCTATTTATTTTAGAGAGAGAGAGAGCAAGAGCATGGTGGGGAGGGGCAGAGGGAGAGGGAGAGAGAGTCTCAAGTGGACTCTGCACTGAGTGTGGAGCCCAATGCCGGCTGGATCCCATGACCCCAAGATCATGACCCCAGCCAAAACCAAGAGTCTGACGCTTAACCAACTGCGCCACCCATGTGCCCCCATTAATTCATCTTACTACACAAGTGACAAAGTTTAAGATAGCTACTGTTATTATTTCCTTTTAAAGAGAATAGATCATGGGCTCATAGTGGCCAAGTAGCATAATCAAGGTCCCACAACTAGTAACAGGTCATGGAGCTAACTCTAGCATTTTGATTTAAAATTCCATGCTTTAAAACATCGCGCTACACTAATTCCACCTCTTAAAACAAGACAGGAATCCTGTTCTTACATTCCCTAGTGGAGGATGGTTTTATCAATGATGTGCTACCAGAACAGCCAGGGCCTTGACTTGAGATTCAGGTTTGAGGGTCATGAAACCATACAGTGGATGGGGAATATATACAGGGGAATATATACAGATAAATATATACAAGCATACCTCATTTTATTGTGCTTTGTTTTATTGCACTTTACAGATATTGTGTTTTTTACAAATTTAAGTTTTGTGGCAATTGTGTGACAAGCAAGGCTATCAGGCCATTTTTCCAAAAGCATTTGTTCACTTCGGTGATTCTCAAAGTATTTCAAACTTCTTCACTGTTACTGTGTTTGTTACGATAATGTGTGATCAGTGATCTCTGATGTTACTACTGTAATTCTTTTAGGATGCTATGAACCACGCCCAGATAAGACTGTGAACTTAAGAAATGTTGTGTATGCTCTGACTGCTCCATTGACTGGACGTTGTTTGGTCTCTTTCTCTTTCATTGGGCCTCCCTATTTCCTGAGACACAATAATGTTCAAATTAAGCTAATTAGCAACCCTATAATGGCTTCTAAGTGTTCAAGTGAAAGAAGAATCACCACGTCTCACTTTATTTTATTTTTTTAAAAAGATTTTATTTATTTATTTGACAGAGACAGCCAGAGAGAGAGGGAACACAAGCAGGGGGAGTGGGAGAGGAAGAAGCAGGGTCCCAGCGGAGAAGCCTGATGTGCAGCTCGATCCCAGAACGCCGGGATCATGCCCTGAGCTGAAGGCAGACGCTTAAGGACTGCGCCACCCAGGCGCCCCGCATCTCTCACTTTAAATAAAAAAACCGGAAATGATGAAGCTTAGTGAGGAAGGTATGTTGAAAACAGAGACAGATCAAAAGCTTGCCTCTTGCACCAGTTAGCCAAGTTGTGAATACAAAAGAAGAGGTCTTGAAGGAAATGAAAAGTGCTACTTCAGTGAACACACGAATGATAAGACAGCAGAACAGCCTTTGTCGCCGGTATGTAGAATGTTTTAATGTTCTGAATAGGGGGGCAGATAAGCCACACCACTCTGCTGAAGCTTAAGCCTCGTCCAGAACAAGGCCCTGACTCTCTTAAATTCTGAAGGCTGAGAGAGGTGTGGAAGCTGCAGGAAAAAAAATTGAAGCTAGAAAAGATTGGTGTAAGGGTTTTACGGAAGAAGTCATCTCCATAACATCAAAGTGCAAGGTGGAGCAGCAGGTGCTGATGTAGAAGCTGCAGCAAGTTCTCCAGAGGATCCAGCTCAGATCATTAGTGAGGGTGGCTGCACTAAACAACAGATTTTCAATGAAGACAAACAGCCTTCTCTTAGCAAAAAGATGCCATCTAGGACTTTCATAGCTAGAGAGGAGAAGTCAATGCCTGGCTTCAAACTTTCAAAGCACAGGCTCACTTTCTAGTTAACTAGAAATTGCTAATGCAATTGATGACTTTAAGTCAAAGCCTCTGCTCATTTTCCATTCTGAAAATCCTAGGGCTCTTAAGAACGATGCTAAATCTAGTCTGCTTGTGCTCTATAAATGAAACAACGCCTGTACGATAGCACATCTGTTTACAACATGGTTCACTGAATATTTTTAGCCCACTGTTATGACCAATCCTAAGAAGAAAAGATTCCTCACAAAATACTATTGCTCATTGACAAGCATCTGGCCACCCGAGAACTCTGGTGGAGATGTACGATGAGATTAATATTGTTTTCATGCCTGCTAACACAACATTCATTTTGCAGTGTAGGGATCAAAGAGTGATTTTGACTTTCAAATCTTATTATTTTAAAAAATACATTTCATAAGGTTATAGCTACCATAGATAATGATTTCGTTGCTGGATTTGGGCAAAATAAATTGAAAATCTCTGGAAAGGTTTCACTATTCTAGATGCTATTAAGAACACGTGTGATTCATGGAAAAAGGTCAAAATACCAACATCAATAGGAGTTTTGAAGAAGTTGATTCCAATCCTCCTGGATGACTTTGAGGGGTTCAGAACTTCATTGGAGGAAGTCATTGCAGATGTGGTGGAAACAGCAACAGAACTTGAATTAGAAGTGGAGCCTGAAGATGTGATTGGATTGCTGCAACATCATGATAAAACTGGAATGGATCAGGAGTTGCTTCTCATAGATGAGCAAAGAAAATGGTTTCTTGAGATGGAATCTACTCCTGGTGAAGATGCTATAAAGATTATTTTTTTAATGACAGTAAAGGATTTAGAATATCACATAAACTTAGTAGATAAAGCAGGAGCAGGGTTTGAGAAGCTTGATTCCAATTTTGAAAGAAGATCTACTGTGGGTAAAATGCTCTCAAATAGCACCACATGCTACAGAGAAATCACTCATGAAAGAGTCAATCAATGTGTCAAACTTCATTGTTGTTTTAAGAAATTGCCACAGCCAACCCAACCTTCAATAACCACCCCGTTGATGGGTCAGCAGCCATCAACACTGAGGTAAGTCCCTCCACCAGCAAAAAGATTATGACTCACTGAAAGTGCAGATGATTGTTAGCATTTTTCAGAAATATTTTAAAATTAAGTTACATACATTGTTTTTTAGACATAATGCAATTGCACAATTAATAGACTATAGTGTAGTATAAACATAGTTTTTATATGCACTGGGAAACAAAAAAATTCATCTGACTTGCTTTATTAAGATACTTGTTTTATTGCAATGATCTGGAAACGAAACCACAATATCTCTGAGGTATGCCTGTACCTACTTCTGCAAGGGCAGGGATAGGAAAACACATAAGAATATATTTAAAGATAGCACCTAAGCATACACATTAGCAGAAAATGATAGCAGCATGGACCAAATGACATTGCCAGAGGAAGGTATCTTCTTTGTGGAATATGTCTGTTAGAGTACTTTGAGCTGCAAGTAACTGAATACCCAAGTCAAAATGGCCTAAACAAGGCATCCGTTATCTCTTGTAGGCAGGTGTTCAGTGACTGGTCAAGGGCAAAGAGACTCAGACACTATTTGTCCATGCATTCAGCCAAGCTGGTAGGTCTCTGCTCTCAGGCTTGCCCTTCTTACTTGCACAATAACACCTGTATCTTTAAATTTCACAAACTTATCAACACCTGCAGGGACATTTTCTCCTTTTGTATCTCTTTTTATTACAAAAGAAAACCTTGCCAACCCTTCTCCTCATATCTAAGAAGATTTCTTCCATCCTTTCAGTAGCCAGGGTTGCATGACATGTCCATGCGAAATCAGTCGCTGCCAGAAGGGATAAATTGTGATGATTGGCTTTAAATAATCAACATTCACCTCCTAAGGATGCCAGCTGGATAGGGTGTGAGAGGGTGACCACCCTCAGTAAACTGGAGGCTTGGAAGAAAGGAGTGGAAGGCTGGTTGTTGGTTAGGCAATCAACAGCATTTGCCACAAGAAAGTAGTCATGCTAAAAACAACCCTGGCTTTATAAGTAACATCCTTAGCCACAAACCAAAGTACCCTTTTTACATGAATTCAGTGTAGAGAAGACGTTCGCTCTATGTACAGATTTCTCAACCACAAATAAAAATGTAAAGAGTATCATCTTTAAGTATTCAAGAATATTGTCACTTCTCTTCAGAACATTTCAGGCATATATATTAAACCAGATATGACAAGCTGTATTAGCAAAATGTTAATATTTAATATAATGAGTGTTCGAATCATTCTTTTACCTAAAAAAATGACCTGAAGTATCATATTGGAAGCCAATTTAAATGCCCAGCCAAGGTATAAAATCTTTTTTTTTCCTAGTCTGGAGAGTTTGGAAATAAAACTTTAAAACCGAATCTTATTTTCTTTCACGTAAACCTTTAGGTGTCTGATTTGTATATTGTGTGGAAAGCCTTATGATGCAAACATTCAAGAGTCAAGGCATTTAACTTCGGGTCCTTATCACCTTACTTCCCTTCTTCCCAATTTAAATTCACTTTGAAAATGTTTCAAGTAATGCTATTACTTTCAAGATTTTTTTATTTGATACTCAGCACACTTTTCAATACTATATTAAAATTGTAGTTTCCAGGAAGGAAAGCCAGTTTTCTGAACCCTGTGCAGAAGAGTTATAAATAACTGCTTGAAAAGTACAAAGCAACAGTCTTTCTGTGCTTAAACTGCTATAAAGTTGCAAAACTTCTATGAAAGTCATATGTGCACCAAAAGCTTTCACCTCCTGTGCCCTTCTGATAGGTGATGCTTCCTTTTTGTTGTTGTTGTTGTTGTTGTTGTTGTGAGAGGAAACAAGGTCTCAAGTTCACCTGAGGCTTAAATGTCAGTTTTTAGGTTTGATAAAGTGTAATTGTATTGTGGAAAGAGACAGGTAGCAGCTCGGGATGATTTGGGAGTTACTATCAAAATGTTTTACCTCATTTGATCATATGCTATATACTGCAGCGTTTAGAAATAAAGAATGAAAATCATGACTCACTACAGAAGGGGAAGCAAAGGTAAATGAATTTAAAAAATGCTTCCTAAAACAAAACAAAACAAAACAAAACAAAACAAAACAAAACAAAACAAAACAACAAAACCAAAAACAAACCGACCCGTAGAAGCAGTACCACATTCAGTAGGGTGAACCTTCGTGAATTTAAAGATAGTTATTTTCCTACTCCGGGTATAACACGGACAACAGGGAAATTGGCACTCATTTCACTATCAGCTCTAGGGCCGGGTTTTGAATTCCTGTTAATATAGCACTGATAAATTAATTTAGGGTATCCTTTATGTATCAACTCCAAAAATAGCTACATCATTATAAAAGAAAAAAAAAGTGCTCTGGCCACCTTGGGAAGCGAATGCCACCTATTTTATCCATGAAGTGAGACTCTCAACGGTCCAGACAATCCCAAGTGACAGATCATTACATCAGTCTATGAAACCCCTTGTCCATCTGGTCATCATGAAGGTTTAACAATTTCTCAATTTTAGACACTGGGTCCTGGAAACAGAAGTGATCTCCTGGAGAAATAAAAGCAAAAGCCTTCCTTCCCCATCCCGCCCCCCCCCCAGTACCTCTTCTGCATCTCCAAGATCTGAGGTGTTAACCCATCCCCAGTCCCTCTGCATGCCTTCTGGGGCGCTTCTTTTTCTGTTAGGGTTGTTAAAGTCCTTGTAGCATCTCGTCAGGAAGCCACGAGGAAGAAGACCTCTGGAAGCAGAGGAGCTGTGAGGGGCGGGAGGAGTTGGGGCCCTCCTTGCATTCGCCTCCCACAGGGTCCAGACCTGCACGCCGGGCCTCTGAAGCCCAAAGCACGCCCACAAAGGCCAAGAGTACAGGCTTTGCTGGGCCGGGGGAGAAGCAGGGCGGCTACTCCCTGCTCCGCAGCAGGCAGCGGGCCAGGCTGGGTAGAGGTGGGGGTGGGCGAGGAGGGGCGCTCACGTCACGTGCGCGCGCAGGGACCGCAATAAATGCCCGGGAGCTCGCGGGAGCGGCGGAAGCGCTCGGTGCCTGGCTCTGCACACCGCGGCTGCACCGAGCGGGAGCGCGAGGTCGCCGCCAGCCTTTGCCTCCCAGCCTCGCTCCTGTCCCCGCCCCTTGCTCCTGCGGAGAGCGCTCGGAGGAACTCGGGCGCCCACCCTGGCTCGCTAGCCCGGCAGCTCCCTTTCGGCCCCAATTTCAGGCTCTAACTTGGGAGCGCTACGCCTGCTGCAGGTCCTAACGGAGCCGCGGAGGCCCAGGCTCGCGTCTGCTCTCAGCGCCCTCGTCGCCCCAGGACGCGCGGCGCGCCGGTCGTTCCCGATCGGACTCTGTGTGTGCAGTCGCGTGCGCAGGCTGGGGCGGCTGCGGGAGGCCGGCGGTGGTGTTCGGCTCCGCTCTCGTAGGGAACTTCACGCTGGAGAGGTAAGGGCATTTCTAAAACGCATCGCCGAGTCGTCAGTCTCCCACCTTTTCCTCTCTACCTTTTTCTTCTAAAACCCCACTTAAAAAAAAAAAAAGCCAACTTGTAGAGAATGGGCGGGCACGGGGGGTGAGTGGGCTGCTTGGAAAGCTGCAGAGATGGAGACCTGCGGGTGCTTGTGCTTCCAAGTGACTGTGGGTTTCACCTCCTCCTCCTCCTGTCGCGCGCTTTCCGTTTGGGTTCAGAGAAAAGTGTTCGCCTGCGGTGTGTGGGAGGAAAAGCTGAAGTTGCTGGTGAATTGTTAGCTTTATCGGGTGCGGGCCGCAGGTTGGGCACACACTTTCCAGGAAATAATGATTGAATTCTTCTTGCCCTGCGCCTGGTAAGAGGACACTTCCTCCCAAACCATTCTTGGGCATTAGTTCCGTGGGCCTTCTAAGATGTACCCGTGGATACATGTATGAATGACATTTTGTACTTTTAAACATTCACGTCAATTTCAGCCAGTTGCGGACATTCTGAGTGCGAACTGGAGATAGTACACTGGTACAAAATAATACCTTAAAAC
The DNA here is from genome assembly GCF_023065955.2 of Ursus arctos. Taxonomy (NCBI): domain Eukaryota; kingdom Metazoa; phylum Chordata; class Mammalia; order Carnivora; family Ursidae; genus Ursus; species Ursus arctos. The sequence goes on from NW_026623078.1 coordinate 31,263,913, forward strand.
AGAGAGAGAAACGTGGACCTCTAGATTGATAGAAAACCCTGTAGGTAGATAATACCCTTTGAGGCTCTATGCAATATATAGCCATTTCAAGCCTTTCAATTCAGAAATTAACTTCAAGCTTGGACTCTTCGGGGCTACTTTTGCCGTATATTTTGGCCTCATGCATGTTGTCCTAGTACATATAGTTGTTTATTTTGTGAAAATAACGCATTGTAAAAATTCCTCTGGAGGAAAAAATGGATTGGAGACAGTTATTTCAAAAAGTGCATGTCCATTTGTTGGCATTATATAAACAAACCAAACTGGCACACTTCCTTTGTAACTGTTATTTTACTTTTGTTATTAGAAAATTAATATCTGCCTAGATTTTCACCTTAATCACACTGCATGTCGTTATAGCCAAAAGGAGTGGAAGAGCCTGTCTTGGAGATTTTCCCGGGGAAATCCTGAGATCATTCATTATGAAGTGTACCGCGCAGGAGTGGCTCAGAGTAACCACAGTGCTATTCATGGCTAGAGCAATTCCAGCCATGGTAGTTCCTAATGCTACTTTATTGGAGAAACTTTTGGAGAAGTACATGGATGAGGATGGTGAGTGGTGGATGGCCAAGCAAAGAGGAAAAAGGGCCATCACAGACAATGACATGCAGAGTATCTTGGACCTTCATAATAAATTACGAAGTCAGGTGTACCCAACAGCATCTAATATGCAGTATATGGTAAGGAAATTTTTCAAATGGTATGTACAAAAATGTTTATTAATGCTTTCAGTCTTCCTGGTTAAATTTCCTCGTGCTATTATTTAATCTTTACCATTTGTCCTGTATGAAATTTTAAAAAAGATTTTCTTGGAGGCTATCTTCCTCTGCATATTCTTTAATCAGTGTTCCCTTTATTCTAAGAGCTCTTTGAATTTCAGAGTAGAATTAAATACCTTCAGATGCAATGTTCCTACTAAAAGCTCTAAATTCTACTCTTACCGGGAGGATTCCTATACTGAAAATGCTGAACAGCTGAAGCATTTGCTTTTAAGTGCTTTAGTAGAACAATTGCTTCGTAATTCCTAACTGATGGAACTTATGAATGGTGGATCTGAAAAATCGAGGACCAATAATTTAAAGCAGTTTTCTGGATTATTGATAACTTTCCAGTGGGTCCTTGCTTCTTACCAATATGTAAATGACCCATTGTAAAGGGTACATTTCTGTGGTTGCTTTATGTTAAGCAGTGCTTTGGCAATGGCTTTTTTTTCTCTTGTGGATTTATTTGTGCACTTTGACATGTGAAAGCAAGCTCAAAGATTAAAAAAAAGTGACTTATCCTTAATAACCTCATATTTATTTTTAAAGTAGTAAGTTTGGGAAACAAACTTACATTATTATTATTATTTGTTATTTTTAGAGAGGTGGGGAGGGGCAGTGGGAGAGGGAGTGAGAGAATCTTTTTTTTTTTTTTTTTTTTAAAGATTTTATTTATTTGGCAAAGATAGAGACAGCCAGCGAGAGAGGGAACACAAGCAGGGGGAGTGGGAGAGGAAGAAGCAGGCTCATAGTGGAAGACCCTGATATGGGACTCGATCCCGGAATGCCGGGATCACGGCCTGAGCCGAAGGCAGACTCTTAACCGCTGTGCCACCCAGGCACCCCTGGGAGTGAGAGAATCTTAAGCAGGTTCTCTGCCCAGAGTGGAGCCTGCTGCGGGGAGCTCGATCTCACAACCCTGAGATCATGACCTGAGTCGAAATCAAGGTGTCGGATGCATCGACTCAGCCACCTAGGCACCCCACAAACTTACTTTTTAAAGGCTACTAGGATATAACTCATTAATGTATTACTGTATACCTTAAATATTTAGAAAAAAGTTTGTATATCTATTATACTAAAATTAGGAATGTACTAGCAAAAATCGATAATAAGTAATCACTGGTGATAGCCATGCTTATACAATGAACATTGGGAATCACATTTCTCCTTTGGATAAGTTGTAGCGTACAGTTAATTTTAATGCATTCTAATTTTCTTCTTTCTGCATTCACATTAGTGCTGATGGGTATTCTCGAGACAACTTTCATGATATATGGAAGTTCTAAGTTAACATTACCCATTTCAAAATATAGCATATTATTTTAACTTTCACTAGAAAGAAAATTTACCCTGAAGAAAGTAGGTTGCACTCAAGAGAACTCATCAGAGGTTAAGAATCAGGGCCTGGCAATCAGGTGGCATGGGTTTAAATTCTGTCACTGATACCCATTAGCTATGTGACCTAGGGTAACTTAATTTCTCTCTACCTCCATTCCCTCATGTCTAGCATGTGTACTCACCTCAGAGGGTTTTTGTGGGGATTGAATGAGATAACCTAAGTAAAGTTTAGCTCATTATGAGGCATATTGCAAGGTCTCAGTAAATGTGACTATGACCAATAATTAATTTTATGTCTCCCCATAATGTTTAAATAAAATACCTAAGGTAATTGTTAACTCTTTTCAAAATTCTGTGCAGGCTATGACATTTGTAATGTCTCACATTTCTACTTTTTGTATATTTTAAAGCATTTGTCCGAAGTAAAAAATTCTATGATTTCTTCATTTGTGAGCTTTCAAAGAGCAAGAGCCAATTATGGAGCCTTTCCAAGTAGGCCACTGTATGCTTATTCCATGTGGATAGGTATTCCATTGCTTTATTTAAAATAAGGAAGAACTTGGGAGTTTGAATCCACAAAAAGAAACCTGAGAATATTTGTGTGTGTTTTAAGTAATATGGAAATAATGAAAGAACAGTTCAGTGATTCGTTTTCATGTTGGGCTTCCAAAGAAAATAACTGCCTATTGTATGATGTCTAGTCTGGGGTGTTTATATGAGTTTCTTTTTAGTTTCACTGGTTTCATTCTATCCTTGAAATGTAGATTTAGAAACCAGCCAGGGTTTATGTTGTGTTGCCCTTAGATACTATTAGCACTGGAACCGTGTCTTGGCCATTAACTGGGCTGCAAAGGACTTCATTGCCCAACTGTACTGGAACACATTTTCTAGAATACACATTTAAGGGGAAAGTCTAAAAGAACAATACTATTTTATTTGAAATATTGTTGACTTATGCATTACATAGCAATAGAAGTACAGCTGTTGATCAACCTTGTGAAGATGTTATTTATTCAAATAGTTATTTAAAAGTGTATTTGTTCTGAGAAAGCAAAATTAAAATTTGGCTTAAAGAGCTATTTCCTGTAAAATCTGCAATAAGTGCCACCACTTTGTCTACTTGTACGCTATGTGTCAATCACATTAAAAATGTGAATAGCCAGTTACCTTATTTATGCTTGGTGCTTATTTTAGTGTACTCTTTTTACTTGAACCTATGGCAGCCAGACTATGTCCACATTTATTAACATCACATTCCTACCCCTACTTTTATCCTCATTTAACTAATAGGGTTAAAAATTGGCTCTGGAACACCACATTGTCCCTTGAAGAGCTTATAGGCTGATTGAGAAGGAAGAATAGACACATTTGAAAATATTCAAGTAAACAAGGACATAAAATTCTCTGCTAAAGTGTGTAAATAATGCCAAGGGAGCACAGAATAATGGAATATTCCTAATGGTGAGAGTTAATCAGTGGGGAAGATGGGGTTTATGGTGTTCCTGGAAGGTAGTCAGTATCCTGAATTGTGGCAAAAAGTGGAGGGCATATCTCACCTAGAGGAAGAGAAACAGACAAGTCCTGTTTCCAGGAAAACTTCTGGATGAAGAGGTTGAAACAAGCATGACCTGGGGCAGAATCAGGAAGGGGAGAAATGAATTATTGATTACTGAAACCAGTGATGCTTGGAAAGGCTCCCTGATTGGCTTTCCATCTGAAAGCTCATAAATGAAGAAGTCCTACCAATTTTTACTTCAGACAAACACTTTAAAGAGAGAGATTATCCATATTTAATTTAGGGTAAGTTGAGAAACTGCAGCTCTTAGGTCACCAAAGGAAACTGTTACTGAAAGAGGCAATGGATTCTTAAAGGAAAAACTACTAGCTTTGGCTCCCGATAGCCGCAGGTTCACATTTGCCTCAGCTGCTTATGGGTATGTGAACTCTGACAGTCAGCAACCATTCTGGGTACTGTTTTTCTCAATGGTAAAATTGATACAGAGAATAAAACCACAAGCTGAAAGGAGATAAGATATTGGATACTGTTGCACATACTCTCTTTTTTCAGGCCTTTCCTTTCCATGGGTTTTCTTTCACCTTATCATTTAGTTGTTTTATTTTTTTGGTTATTTCATCAACATGCTCTTGTTTCCGGCTCGTCTTGTAAAACTTTGTTTCTTAGGTTTTTCCTTTTGGCCTTCTCCCTTCCTATAGGACGTTATCTATTCCTTTGACTTTAAATACCATCTGTATATTGATGGTGTATAGTCCATAGCTAGTATATATCTCCATGTAACAGTCGTCTCTTTGAGCTTCATTTTCATATTTCCCACAGACTGCTGGGTCATCCCCATGTGGTATTACTCCACAGTTACTTCAAGCTTAAGATGTCTGAAAAGAAAATGAACTGCCTTACCTTTTTCCCTCCACCCTTGCCCGTGATCCTACTTCTTTTCCGGGATTCTTAGTGGATCTCATCAACATCTGCTCAGTCTTCTGTAAGCAAAGCAAAACAAAACAAAACACCCTGCAAAACAGAAAATTGGCCCCATGCCCCCAACTTTTACCATGCTCTCATTCCTCCCACTTTCACATAACATACACACACAAACATAAATACACAGTTACTTGCCAAATTCTGTAGATTCTGTCTCAGAAATGTCTTTTGAATCCATCTCTTCCATTTTATCCTAACCTTTGCTCATTATCTCACCTCAGGATTGGTACCACAGCTTCTCACCCAGCAGACTGTACCAGTCTGTTCCTACTTTATTTTTTACTTTAGTCCGCCTTCCTTATTATTACTAAATCTGTCTTTTTTCTCAAACAAATCTGTGGTGGTTACTCAGCTGTGCAAAACTTCTGTTGACTGCTGGATGCTCACAAGGTGAAGCCCACCTTGATTAATTAAAGGAGGCACATGCTGTCAATTCTGCCCGTGGCCCTCAACTCCCTTGTGTATATCCATATCTGTATTCACACTGAACTATTTTCACTATTTTTCACTGTTCGTAAAGGTGGTTGTCCTTCTTCATGTCTCTTTGCCTCTTTGCTCATCAATTTCTTCTGTGCCCAGAATGTCTGTGCTTTCTGTCTCCTCCTCATAATCTCTTATTCAAGATTAAGCTCAAATGTTGTCTTTCTGCAAGGTTTTCTCTGGTGCACCCATTCCTCTGCCCTACTACTTCTGTACTCCTAAGGTATTTTATTCAAACCTATTGAAAGTATAACGGTTTTGTTGCAATTAAATAGTTACATGTCTGTTTTCCTTTCCAACACTTTAAATTTCTGGATGGGTAATCATCATACCTTATTAATGTTTATAACCCTGTGCCTGATGCATAGAAGTACTCAGTAAATATTTGTTGATTGAATACGGTTGGTAGTTCAACAAATATGTGTTGAACAAAGGGATGGGTGGAAAGATAGAAGAGGTTATATATGAGGTAAATGTGAGGACAGGTAAGAAAGAGGAATTAAAAATTCTGGAAAGTAGGATATCAGCAACACTAGAGATACTGACATAAAAATTGGAGATGCTAGAGATGAAGGAATAAATGTTTCAAATAATTCAATATTTAAAATATTGATGTTACATTGAAAATTATCCTGTAATATGGAGCTACTGAGATAATAATAAATATATTCAAACGTTCTGGAATTCAAATACTAAAATGCATTAATGTGTATTTACCTCTTGCTACAAATTTTTAACATAGAGCCCCTAAAACACTATAGAGTGACTGAAATCCCAAGTAGTTCACTGTGATGCAAAGTGTACCTAAGTCTACAATGTGTTTAGCAGCCAGAACACTTTACCTAAAAAAGGACACATGGCCAGTTATATAAGCCATTTTCCGCTATTATAACTATTTCCATGTCTTTTAGGGAACTGTTGACAGACACTCTGCTGGGAGGGTTGGTGGCTATGCCTGCTTGTTCTCACTTCACATACGGGCAAAACTATGGGCAGAACCTTGGCATAGCACTTTTCCAAATGTAGAACAAAATACATCTGGATGCCTCTCCTTTTGCTAGGCAACCAGAGGCTCTGAGCCAAACACCCAGTGGTGCTTTTGGTCCATGGTGCATGTTGCAATAACTTGATTCCAGTTTGTCACTTAGATTTTTTCTAAGGCCATGTTTAACATGGGACGTCAAGTTGTTATTGGTCTTGTTTTTTTCCTGTACTTTAGTGTGGCAGATAATCATAGAAACTGGACATGAGACAACCTAGTTTGCTAAACAGGGTGAAGCTAGTCTGGGATCTGCCCTATTTCTGTCTGTAGTCTGAATCCAAACCTGAAAGAGTTATCTTTATCTTGTGAGTTGCTCTGTTTACTCTCATAAATCTATATCTTCTGACATTATTTGCCACTTGTTACATGTATCCAGAATAAATGCAGGTAGTGAAATGATGGCCTCATAACTCATTTACCCAAAGCTCCATGTTTGCACATTTTTTATTTTGCTAAAAGTGGCAGGAATTCACATCAATGAAGGTTTTGTTACAAGTCTTGATTCCAAAAGCAGTAGTTTTCTCTCTGTATGTTGGTGCCTGCCTGGCAATTTTCAAAAATTAAATGTTTGTATCTTTTATTGATATACAATATAATCTTCATTCATTTAAGGTATATGAAATATCTTTGTTGGTTCAAAGAATATTATCATTATTTAACGTTATTAAGGTTTTCTATTCTGTATTTAAAATAGCTTATTTAATTTTCCTAAAGCATTTTATCTTAATATTTTTTAGATATAATGAAGTTGTATTTGGTTCTCAGTATCTTGGTCAACACAAGTAAAATATTTACAAAACCTTAATTTGAATAGATAATTATTGTTTTTTAAAGACGATGGCACTTAAAATCAATCTATTTTTTTTTCAGAAGTTGCATTGTCAATGGCAATACCCATAGGAAAAAAGTGACATAGTCCAGTTTTATATAATTTAGTTATTACCCTGGAGTTCTGGGAGATTAAAGATACCTCCTTAAATGTAAACAGCAAATCTGGGGTCTTAGAAAGCAAAGAGCAGAGAAATAGTTTTAGGAGGAGAATGGAGCACTCAAAGCCAGAAAATGCCACAAAATTTGAAATTGTTATTGTTATTTATTCCTTCATTCAGAAGGTATTAGAGGTTTACTATATGGCAGGCACCCCTAGGACCCAGAAGTAAACACAGCAAACATTCTTCCTTGCCTGGAATAGGTGTGAAGACCCTCAATCACCATACGCAGCAAAGGGCCCATGTGGTTGACACAGAGCCAGGGTGGGAAGTAATGTAGAAAATGGGATCAGAGATTTAACTGAGAAGGACAGATTTAGATTGTTGTAGAAACTCACTGTCAGTCTGAGTGATAAGAAACCACTTGAATTGTTTGAACAGAGGAATAGCATGATTTAGTACTTACACAGAATCATCTGGCTTTGTTGAGAACAGAAGTTTGGTGGTGTGAGGTGGGGCAAAAGTGGGAGCAGGGAGGCAAAGCTATTGCAATAATCCATCTAACACTGATGACTGGTAGCCATGATGGTGGTGAGAAGTGGCAAGAGTGTGAATACACACTAAACGCTTTGTAATCATAACATCAATCTTGAAAAATTCAAGGAAGCCTTGTTGCAAGATTAATGAAATTGCCTTGGTGAACCGGGCATCTGGTAGGCTGGGAGTTTCTGCATCTGATGCAAGATCTAAATCCACTCAATTCCTTGCTGCAGTTATTTGAAAATGGACGGTGTTTCTATTCTAGTTTAAAGATCAATGGGGAAGATTCTGTATCTTTCAACTTGGAGTGGCTTCGTGAATTGTTACAGAGATCCCAGAAGTCCCCCAGTTACTTGATACCCATTTTGTCAACCAAATTCCAAGAGATTAGAGGAGGTGAAACAAACCTCTGCCTCCTCACTTGCCAGGATAAGGATGCCTGCTGTTTTCCCACGTGATTTTCTCTCCTCTCCCAAAAAGCCAGTCTACTCTCTTACTTCCTCCATTAACAACAGAGAATGAGACTGTTAGCGTGAGAAGCAGAACAGGACAGTGGCCCAGTTCTTATCCAGTAATCACCAGTTTCTTTACCATGGGATGTATCATTAGGATTTTATTTCATTTTGGAATTAACAGATTTTGGATGTGGTATATGGCTGTATAGTTTTTGCCTAAGGAACTAGAAGTATTGGAGTTACCATATTTTTAAGATAGGGAAGAATGTAGATAGATCAACTTTTGGTAGAGAAAACTAAAGCTCAATTTTAGACATATTAAACTTAAGATTTAGCTTAAATATACAAGTGAATTTATCAAGTATGCAATTAGACAAATGTGGTGTAGTCTAATCTGGAACATAAAATTAGCAGTTATCAGCATTTAGATGGTATCTAAAGCCATGAAGAGAGAGGAGATCATCAAGGAAGTGAGTATACATAGAGGTGTTTGAGCCCTTGACACACTTTACTGTGTAGAGGTAGGGAGGTGGGGGAGAAACAGCAAAGGGAATTGAAAATTAGGAAAAAACAAGAATAACAACAACTAAAAACCTGGGAGCATGATGTCCTAGAAGCTAAATGAATAAAGGCAGAAATGATGATCAGCTCGGTTAGATGTCGCTTTTAAAGATTAAGTAAAATGAGGAGCCTTGAATTTAACAATATGGAGGTCACATTGAAGGTCTGGTAAACCAATTTGTGTAAAGTCATAGTGGTCTAAGGGTACTGGGCAGAATGGGATGAAACAAATGAGCATGCACCTTCATTCACTCATTCATTAAACATGTGTGTTTCATTTTCTATGGACCAGGTGGTATCTGCACTCTTAACTGTTTTCTAACCAAAATTTTTCAACTTAGTTTTAGAAGATGTAACTCAATTAGGGAACATATCCCACATTTATAATGATGGTCAATAGGAAAATGCAATTTCTTTGAGTAATTATTTTTTTTACCTTTACCGAATAACTTCATTAAAAACAAAATAATCATTTATAATAATTTAAAATTCATAATTGAGTGACATTTAGTTCAAGAACATTCTTTGCTATTGTTCAGCTGTGTCCTCTTACACAGTCCTTTTAGGAATTTAACAACCAAATAATTATACGTAATTTAAAATTTAAATTCTCATATTTTTAATGATTTACTAATTCAATTAAAGCCAAATATTTATAAAACTGACATATATGTCCTATACATTATTATGTACAATACATACATATATATAATATCTAGTTCATTGGAAGAAGAAATTCAAGTGGTAATAAATTGTCTGGTTCAGGTATTACAGTATGTCTAAGTAACCCTTTCCTTATTTTCCTATATATCTGTTGCCTTCAAAATTTTAAGAAGTTACAGAAAAGCTTTTATAATTGATTAAACCAATTTGTTGTTGATAAACTTGTGTTTGTGAAAGTATTTAAGTCAACAAATACTGATTGAGCATTTTTGTGGCAGGCACTGTTCTTGATGCTGGAGAATATGTCAGTGTATAAAAGGTTCAACAAGTTAAGGAAAATAAGGAGAATGAGATGATAGAGAAGGATAGAGATGGAGCTAATCCTGTTGGGTAGTTGGGGAAGTCTTCTCTGAGTTGGTGGCTCTTGAGCTGAGAGCTAAGTTGCAAGACGGAGTCAGCTAAACAAAAATACAGAGATCTGGGCAAAGGGAATACTGGACACAAAGTCTCTAAGTCAGAAATGAAGTGGGAGTTTTCAGGGGTCACAAAGAAGGCTAGTGTGACTGAACTTTATTCAGTAATGAGGGAAGTGTTAGAAAATGAGGTAGACTTAAAAGCCTGGGCCAGAAGTCCTTTTGGGTTATAGGTGAGAAGAAATTTGGATTTTATGCTGAGTGAAATGGAAATCCATTGGAAAATTTCTTGCAAGGGATTAACCTGGTCAGTTTCCATTTCAAAAATTATTCTGACTACATTATGGAGAGTGGTCTGAAGAAGAGCTAAGGCTGAAAGCAGAGAGACAGTTAGGAAGCCATTGCTATATTCTGGGTGTGAGAGGATAGTGACTGGGACCAGGGTAATAGTGGTAAAGATGGAGAGAGATATGTGGTTTCAAGATATGATTTGATGGCATTGGCGACAGTGTGGTTGATAACTTTAATGTGAAGGGTGAAGGATAGGGAGAAATCTGGGATGTTCATAGGTTTTACTTAAGCACATTGGTGGATAGTTGAAGCATTTTCTGAGAAGCAGAAAGGAGTAGGTGAGGATGAAATCAGGAGTTCCTTTTTGGCCAAGCTTCATTGTGATGCCAAATGCCATCTTCATCTGGGTTTTAATGGTTAATGGGGAGGTGGGACTTGAGATAAAAATGTGGAAATTATGTAGGTGTTATTAGGAATCATCTTAACTGACTGAACAAAATCATCCAAGGAGAAGATTTTTATGGACAGGAGTTGAATGCCTTGGCTTAGCCCTGTGGTGCCACAATATGTAGAGACTGAACAGAGAGGAGCAACTAACAGAGAAAGCTGAGAAAAAGTGGTCAGCAAGATTGGAAAAAAAGACAGGGTAGACTGATGTCCCAGAAGCCACAAGAGAGTTCAACAAGGGAGAAGTCAGTGTTTCAGTATTGTTGAGAGGCTGAGTAAAATAAAGAAGAAAAGCCAACCATGGTTTTGTTAACATGGAGGTTATTGGTGACCTTGATAAGAGTAATTTCAATGGTGGGGTCTGACCGGAAGTCTTACTGAAGTGGGAAGAAAAGAATGGGAGGAGAGGTAGTAGAGAAGTTACCTCAAGTAACTCTTTAAGGTGATGCTGCTGTGAAGGAAATCAGAGAAAGGAAACTACCTATTGCTACAGGGGAATATGGGCCTTTTTTCATTTTTTCAAAAGAGTATGTTTGTAGGTTAATAAGAATGAAGAAATTGAGAAAGCACTTGGCAATGGGAGGGAGAAAATATACAGAGTCACTTCATTTATTGTAATAGGAAAGACTGTGGCTGTAGGTTCAGAAGCAGACAGTTTGGTGTATTCGATGAAGAAGAGAGAAGAAAATTTTCATGCAGATGCTTCTGTTTTTTTTCCCAGTGAAATTATAAAGCAAGATCATCAGCAGAGATTGAGAGGGCAGGAATGAGGGTGTGAAGATAGGACATTACGAGATGGTAATTATGGACATACTGCATAACAATCTGTGTGGAATCAAATGCATGGGATGTTTTGAGATGTTTTCAGCTCATTTCATTCATAATGCTTTATGTTTAAAAATCCAATAGATATAGAGAAGGTTTACTATATAGTCTGTCAAGATGTTTCCAAAAAACGGAGATTTAAAGTAATGATTCTTGCTCTGACTTGCCATAGGTCACATTACTCTTTTTCAGCCACTTTCTATGATGTCATCTGCTTGACCTTTGAAGACATTTGACTAGACAAGTTCTGGAGATGAGAAAGAGGTGATTAAAGGCATGTTAGTGGGGTTTGAGTTTTGAAATATTCAGGTGCTACATAATACTGATCAAGTACAGATACAGATGAGACAGTATGTTTGGGGTTCAGATTGCAAACTGAATGCTAAATACAGATAGTTGTATGGGGATTCCAAAAATGAAATTATGGGAGCAGTCCAAATATGTGACTTGAAATAGTGGGCTACTAAAACTTACCAAAGATAAGAATCTGGAACCATGATCTGGTGAACCTTACTTTTTTTCTTTTAAGTAGTTAACAGAATCAATAAGGTGTGGTTCAGTCAACTACTTACACCTAATTTATTGGAGAAATGGCAGCATATTTTCTATATTGGCAGCTCATCAATGTCAAAAGCAAAATATGAATATGGACATTATTTAGTAGGTCATGCTGCTTTATATTTTAAGTTTTTAACAAAGAACATTTTGAAATCAATCATCAGGAAATTAAGGATGGCAAGTGTTTTCATTAGAAAAGCTGTTAGGTATGATTTTGGGAATAGGGTGCTTTAATCCAGCACTTCTCAAACTTTAATGTGCATATGACTCCCCTGGGAATCTTGTTAAAATACAGATTTTGATTCAGTAAGTCTGCGGGGGTCTCGATATTCTGCAAGCTCCCAGGTGATGGGGCAGCACCATAGGGGAACCCCAGTTTGAATAGACTCTAGGCTCCCTGAAGGACATGAAACATTGACTCTGGAATTCAGATTCTTTCTTTTTGACTCTGGAATTCAGATTCTTTTTCCCCTCCTTGACTATTACATTCACTTTTTCCTTTTAGTAAGATAGCAGCTGTAACTTCTAATGCGGGACAACAGAAACTCCTTTTCACTCTCTTTCAAGAAGTACTTAGAAACCAAAAAGATGAAGGCATTTGCACAGTAAAATCCCCCAACGCCTAATATTTAAATCAGTCTAATTGGAGGAGTAATGGAAAATGGCATCTTAAAATTAGCTAATGGCACAGTTCTGTGAGATAATGACAAGAGAAGTGCAGTCAGTGATAAGATAAACAATAAAGGGCATATGAGTGAGGAGGGAGGAAGTAGAATTTCGAATTGGGCAAATATGGAGGGGCAACTAGATAAAAGGATAATGAGCTGTTAGATAAGACCCAGGGATGAGCATGAGAGTTTCTGTTCATAGACTTTCCCATGTATGTGGCTGTACATCAGACAATATAAAGGAATTCCGTGAAGGGGGCAATACCATGAAGGTCCTGGGAGTAAAACCTAAAACTGAATCTTATATTTCCTCAAGACATGGTACATCCATATCTGAAATATTGAATGATTGACCGTCTATCGTGAGATCAGATGTTGTCCAGAGAAGGGAAACCAAAGCCCTAGAAGTATTAGGGGGAGGGGCGGGGCAGGGCTCTGGATTGAGAGGGAGTAAAAGCATCAGAACTCCTGCCTAGAAAGAGAGAGCGGAGAGGTCTGTTAACCAGAAGTTCTGTGAACACGGAGAACTAAACAAATAAAAAGCATCACTGTCTCATGGAGCATCTATGTCATGATTCCATACACCTTGGGTTTTTTGATGCTGTACAGATCTTGCCAAGCTTGATCACCTTTGCCCATGTTAGAATGCCTTATGCGCTCCTGGTTTTCTCGCTAATGAATTTCTCCTCTTCCTTAAGAACCTGCTTTTGTCTAAACCCTTCCATACAGAGTTCTTCTCTGGCTCCCATAGCATTTCATATCTGCTTCTGCCCCTGGCATTTGCATCCTGTCTCTTTCTCTAACCTCCCGTTACTTTATGGGAAGGGCCTGTGCTTTAGTAAGTTTTGCATTCCCCAGCTGAGTGGCTGACAGATACTGCATGCTCAGTTCATGCTAGTTGGAACAGGAAAAAATGGAATGAATAAATGAAAAATGAAAAATGAAAAGATGATTAGGTTTCAACAACAGTTTTAAATGGGTAGAATGCAAAAGGATTTGATTAATTCTGTTCTGACAAGCAAATGCTCTTAAAAATTGCAAAAACATTCTTTTTAATGAAGTATTGTGTTTATTTTGTACTTTATTTTATAATTGTAAGTGCAGTTGCATTTTGGTTAGGTAAAATCATTCTTTCATAAGTATGACAGGTGACTAATTGGCACTAGATTTCAGTGACTTTGAGAGTTACATTTGTTTACGGACAACTCTGTCTCATGAAGTGAGGATGTCTAGACCCCTCAGCAAGTAGGGAGACTCAGGAGATACAGGGAGCAGAATGAGAAAACTTTTGCCAGGCCACTGATTTTGAGATGTAAATCACAATGTGGTAATAAGTACAAATTAATATATTTTAAAGTGCATGTAAATCTTAAAGAATTTCAGAATAAAGTAGTAATCATGAAAGGTTTCTTAGAAGTACATTTTGAAATAGTATTTGGAAGAAGTTATAGTCATTGTGTGGTGGGGAGTCTGGAAGAGAACATTTGGATGATGAGAACCTTCTTAGTAAAGGGGTTGAGGGGCGCCTGGTGGCACAGTGGTTAAAGCGTTTGCCTTCGGCTCAGGGCGTTATGGGATCAAGCCCACATCAGGCTCCTTCACTATGAGCCTGCTTCTTCCTCTCCCACTCCCCCTGCTTGTGTTCCCTCTCTCGCTGGCTGTCTCTATCTCTGTCGAATAAATAAATAAAATCTTAAAAAAAAAAAAAGTAAAGGGGTTGATATGAGAATATGCGTACAGTTGATTTGAAGGCAAGGACTTGGCAGCCACGATCTGTAAAAACTGAGGGTTGTGGAAGAGGTGGGTGGGGGATGGGGTAACTGGGTGATGGGCATTAAAGAGGGCACGTGGTGTGATGAGCGCTGGGTGTTATACACACTGATGAATCATTGAACACTACATCTGAAACTAATGTTGTACTATATGTTGGCTTATTGAATTAAAAAAGCAAACTGATCCAAGCCTCTATATGGAGATATTTGGCGAAATATTTTTCCTAAGTATAATGAAAAGAACCTTGTTCAAGTGCAATTCAGACAGACTGGAGCAGTGTAACACTACTCATCTTTCTATTCATATCTAAAAAACGAAAGAAATTTCCTTTGACATAATTTGGCAGTATCCATTTGATTTCTGTAAGTGGAAATTATTACAATGGATTTCTAAACTTGAGGTTTGTGAACACTTTTTAAATTATTCCTGTATGTATTTGTGTGTATCATATATGTATGATATGATATATGTATATATATGTATATATATGTATATATATATATATGTATGACATATATGTATATGTCATCTTACCTAAACTTACCTAAGCTTCAGTGGAAATATCATCTTAGAAATTTAATAGGAACAAAAGTGTTTAGGTTTGAAAGTTGATTGTCAATAGACTCAAAGCAAAGCTAGGAATAACTTACTCTGAACTTTGTATAATTAATCGTGTTAAATTTGAATTGTAAGGGGATTCTTTACTTTTCCTTTGGGACTTTAGGTGGCAATGATTGATTATCTTGTTTTTCAATCATTCAATATCTTGGATTTGAATTTTTTCCTTAGTCATATGAATATCAGCAATGTTCCATTAAAAGCCTATGCAAATCACAGCAAATTAAGCAGATTCTTAAAGGAATGAGGGAATATGAGAACATTTATTAAGATCTAATAGGTATCAGGTCATATGTTAGACAGTTTGCTAATATAAATTCTGTGAGATATTTTTATTCTCAAATATTATTTTTTTAGCAGGAAACAAATGCCACAATAACAAGAATTCACCAGAAAAAAAAGAGGGTCTATATGCAGAGTTGTGGACAGAACTAAAGTGAGCCATAAGGGATGGGGGCTTCCAAACTTGAATGGTGATGTCACAGCCTGGTGAGGACTATTGTCTGGAAGTAGGGCTGTGTGACAGGACACTGCCACCATCACAGTGAGGCAGAGGGTTGGTGAGGAGGTAATGCAGACTTAAATTCACCTCACATCCTCGGATTTCCTGTTTGTGTCTCCCATTAGCCAAATCCAATTGCAATCCAGGGGCCAAGAGAGCCTGAAGTAACTTAGTATGTAGGATTGAGCCCTTTGGGACATAGAGAATTGCTTTGTGGAAACAAATGAAGAATACGTAACACAATATTCTTTCTCAGATTTTCAAATAAGGACTTTTGAAAAACATATTTCTTAAAATCATCCTCTTAGTCATTGTTTAATTATTGAAGAAGAAAAAGCTAAAGCCCTAGTTCTAAAGGACACCTAAAAACCTGATTGCTGTGGTTATTAAAGTAGCTTTGAGTTTCCTAGCAGCCAAGGAAAACAGTAAACCATGTTTACATAGCTCCTATTCACTGCTGGGAAGCAAAACAACTGATCATTCTTGAGATAGGAATTCTTAGTGAAAAGTTAACACAGAATTTTCACTATAGGAACAATGAGCAACTTACTATAGCAGTTTCATTAAAACTATGTAAACATAATCATGTAAATGTTTCTGGTATTAGCGTTTGGTTTAAATTGAAGTTACGGTGTTAAATTATAAGTTTTGGTTTCTATGTGTCCATCAACTTTTTCTTTTACTAATTTGCCTAAGAAGAGTTTTTCATTTGTTAACCCATCTCTTTCTTTCTGAAAACTAGAAAAGCATCCCTAAGTACAATAAATTAAAACAATTAATATTTTATTTACTTTCAAAGCCCAAGTTATATTGAACTATTGGAATATAAAATATAAACTAATACATAAGTAGATACTATAGAGTGATTTATTATGAGAGTTTGTCTTTCCTATCATATATTTTTCTAGGCTTGACTTAATGATCAATCTTGCATCTATCTAAACTTTATGAGCTATAAATAAATTAAAACACAGGTGTTAATTCTTATTAATTGATCCAGTGCTATAAATGGAGACTTAAAGACCTAATAGATGGTACTGGTCCAGTTACTAAAGGATTTCCCTAAATACTGAAGTCTTCTCAAACATCTAGAACATAGTCTTGAAAATTATTAACTACTCCTCTCTTAAATGACAATAAAAATAATGAAAGCATCATTGCCTTGGATTAATCACAAAGTTAATACAAAGATATGACATTTACAAAAATAATCCAAGTTCAGATTTTTAGAGGTTTACCTTCTGTTTAGCATAGGTACTTGATGAATACCCTTCCATCTGAGTTTATATCACACACGTATGTTTGAGGCAGAGAACTTAGGTCCTGTGTCTTCAGTCAAAATTATTGCTCATTTCCAGGACAGCTGTGAGACAGGAGATAACTGATGAGTACATACTGGCCATATATATCCTGCCATGTTTTATATTAGGAGCCACGGAAAACACCAAAAAAGAGTGAGATACAATTTTTATTTTGAATTCTAGTTTGGGAATTAAGACCTAAAAAAATGGAGACAGATCAAGGGGAATATATAGTAATTGGTAACTTACATGTTTAAGAAGGTTCAGAGAAGAGTGTGATAAATGGAATATTGTAGTTGGAATGATTTCCAAAAGGAGAAAGATTGTCAACAGGACTTTGGTGAAAGGATAAAGTTTAAGTAACTAAGTAGGAGAGCAGAAAAAGGACAGTTCCTTTTGGGGAAAATCTCTAATGGTTTCAGTTGTCTAAGAAACTATACAGGTGCTAGAACCTTGCAACTCTAAGTGTGATTATTCAGCGTATGGTCCTAGCACCAGGTCTTAGAAATATTATAGTTTAGACTTGTCTCCTAACCCGCCAAATTAGAATCTGCATTAAAAAAAAAAAAAAAGATTTATTTATTTATTTTAGAGTGTGCACTCCTGGGGTGGGGGCTAGAGGCAGAGGGAGAGGGAGAGAGAATCTTCAAGCAGACTCCCCACTGAGCAAGAAGCTCTGTGTAGGGCTCGATCCCAGGACCCCAAAATCATGACCTGAGCCAGAATCAAGAGTCACCTGCTTAACTGACTGAGTCACTCAGGTGCCCCCAGAATCTGCATTTTAAAAAAGATCTGGTGATTCATAAACCCTTTAAACTTTCAGAGAGTCAGCTGTTGAGGGTCCCTGTGGGTAGAGGTGGGATATAAGTGAGCTAGTTAAGTTATGGCCAGACTGGGGAGGGCACTGGCAGTGAGATGAAATGAATCAGCAGACATTTCTGTGTAAGGATTGTGTTGAATTAATGGCTCTTCTGTCTCACAGCGGCAATCTTCCCTGTGTCATGCATTCAGTATCTCTGTATTGAAACTACGGGTTTACTGAAATCATCTTGTGTGTTTATCCACACATTAAATTTCCATTTCAAAAATATTTCAATTTTAAGGAAATGAAGAGGCAATTCCCTAAATTACAGGTTGCTACTTTTTTAAGGTTTTAAGTCCTTGTTTTAAAGTGTTTTAAGTAAAGTACTGCCACATCTGCTCATATCTCTGTAACTTCCAGGAGATCAGAAGTGCATTGCCCGGAGGTAATGCTACCTTCTCAGTACCCGGCCTCTGTGCCCAGTAACACAGGTGTTCCCTTTGAAATCCGAGCCTTGTACATTTTCCCTGTCACTACAAAGTCTTTTCAAGACAGATGAAGCACAGTAGTTAAACACCTGCGGTAATTTCCGAGTTTGTAAGGAATGTGTCATTGCAGATTTCCATAGTGCTTTTTATACCAGATGACTTTATCACAAAAAGTCATCTTTGTGATATCTTTCGGCATTGATTATCTTGCATATTTACTTGTTTCACTGATGTTACTTTATTCATTGTAATTCTGAAGAATACCACCAACAGGGAGCAAAAAACGTGGCTTAAAAAATTTATAATGAGGCATTATACTTGGAATTTAAATCTGAAATCTTGTGAACTGTCAAATGTGTGACTTGCATAGAATAACGGATTCTTTTTTGAAGATCAGGTTATTGCTGTTGAGAGGATCACGTTGACAACTTACCCTGTAAGATTTTTGGATTGTACTTTCTGATTCAAATAGGAGGACACAACAGTGATTTGGGGAGGCATTTAGTTTTGACACATGATGGATAATTTACAAACCTGTTTCTCCAGAAGTGATGGCACAGCAAGAATTATCTTTTATAAGTGGTATTTAGAAAGACGTAATTCTTTATGTCTTTGGTTTTCTTTAGCAACTTCTACATTCATGAGCTGGCTAAAAATCCTTGTTCCTTTTAGCTGTGCAGAAAAGTTCCATGGACATTACACGTACATTATATCTTGGAAATCCATAAATCCATTTTACAAAAATGTGTTAGCTAGCTGAAAAATCCTGTTCCTTTTGGCTGTGCAGAAAAGTTACATGTAGAAGTCTATGTCTTATTTCAAATGTTTTACCATTGTGTTTTTGGGATTAAGCTGAAGGGAGCCTGGTTTTAACTTCTTACTGAGAATATATTCTTGTCATATTCAATTAAGTTTCAGTTTATCTGTTTTGGACAATATTGAAACTTTCTTTAATAGAGATGATTCAGTAACATTTGAGCTCTTCTCTAGACTCATAATTGGAAGATCTGAAACCTTTTTGGTTTTGCAATCTTGTAAGTCACAATACAACTTTAATTCTATTTTTTTAAAATTTAAGTGTAGTTGGAATACAGTGTTATATTATTTTCAGGTACACATAGCCATTCTACAATTCTATATGTTAGGCAGTGCTCACTATGATAAGTATAGTTACCATCTGTTACTACACAATGTTATTATAGTTTTATTAACTGCATTCTCTATGCTGTACTTTTCATCTCTGTAACTTCTTTATTTATAACTGGAAGTTTATATCTCTTAATCCCTTTCAACTACTTTACCCATCCCCCTCCCCTCACCTCCCTCCCCTCTGGCAACCACCAGTTTGTTCTCTGCATTTGAGTCGGTTTCTGTTTCTGTTTGTTTAGATTCGACAGATAAGTGAAATCATATGGTATTTTTCTTTATTTGACTGAATTGTTTCACTTAGTGTAATATCCTCTAGGTTCATCTGTGTTATTGCAAAGGGCAAGATCTCATTCTTTTTTATGGCTGAGTAATATTCCATTGTATTCTAATAACATATTTTCTTTATTCATTTATTGATAGACACTTGGGTTGCTTCCACATCTTGAATATCGTAAATAATGCTGCAGTGAACGTAGGGGTAGATATATCTTTTTGAATTCGTGTTTTTGTTTTCTTTGGTTAAATACTCAGTAGTGGAATTATTGGATTGTATGGTATTTTTATTTTTGTTTTTTTGAGGCAACTCATGATTGTTTTTCACAGTGGTTGCGCCAATTTGTATTCCCACCATCAGTGCAGGAGGGTTCCTTTTTTTCCACATTCTCTCCAACACTTGTTCTTTCTTTCTTTCTTTTTTAATGCTAACCATTCTGATTGGTGTGAGTGATATCTCATTATTTCAATATGCATTTCCTGGTGGTTAGTGATGTTGAGCATCTTTTCATGTTTCTGTTGCCCATCTGTACCTCTTATTTAGAAAAATGCCTATTCAAGTCCTCTACCAATCTTTAATCACAAAACAGACTTTGCTTCTTAGTTAGCAATCCCCTTAATTGTCATCAGAAAGATCATTTTGCAGTTTGTAAGTTCTTATGGGGCTCAGTAAACAACACAGAACATTCTATAAGACACTACAAGTGCAAAATAATAGAATTTTAAAGCTGAAAGAAATTGAAGAGACTTAGTCTAGCTTCCTATTGTCACGGATAAGGAAACAGAAACCAAACTTGACATAATCAATAGACAAATTTGAAAGTCCATAATTTAAATAAGAAAGAAAACTCTTCCAGGGTGTATCGTATATTTTAATTACCCACTGAAGTACTTTGAACAAATGCAAGCTTATTTTTACCCTGCCTATACAAGAAAATGAGAGGAAAATTTATGACTAATGACCTTACTTGCAGCACTAGGGAAAGGGTGTTTTCAATACCATTGAGAGCTATATGCTATTATTATTTCTGACAGCCATTGACTGCTCAGGACTGAGGTAGGTTTGGAGATATAAGGGTGGTATTCGAAGTTAGGTATGCAGATATATGTGTCTCAAAACAAGAATGTTTGCGAAATCCCCTTTGTCAAATTTATTGCAAATGCTAAGATCATTTTTAAAAATAATTTCATCAAGCTATTTCTAGTTTTCAATGGTAGGAAGTAGACCAGAACTTCTAGCCTAGACTGGACTTTCAACATAATTGCCTTTTCAAACCACTGTGTTTATATAATATTGTTACTTGTCAGAAAGCAATGAAGATTTTGAAAGTCCATATTAAATCACAAATTGTATCATGAACTGATGTTTGTCATTTGATTATGCTACCTAATAGTATGATAGTCAAAGACCAATTTTGTCTTTGGCATTTATCTTGGAAATCCATTAAAACTGTATGAATTTTGCAAAAAGTAATAATGAATTAGTACATTATTTCTATATTATTTAGATATTCTTTTCATTTGTTAGATATTGCAACATTGATTATATTTTTCAGTTGTTTTTGAAAAAGTTTATCTTCTCTATTTAAAGACTTTTTTCTCAGAATGTCTTTGAAAAGACCATAGCTTCATCCACTTAGGTAGAATTTTGTAAAATGTTAGAAAATCTTACAATCCTATTTCTTCCTAATTAGAATGACATTTAACAATTATGAAATTATGTGAGTTTCTAGTCAATAATTTCTTTGTGCATTTAAAGGTGTCAGAGCATTTAAAACTGGTCAGTTTAAAATGTCTTTACTCATTTATATATTTTCTTTATTGGTGACTCTAACTCTATAAAGCTACTTTACTTCAGAGTCACCTAAGGTATTCTCTTTGGTAGACTAATTATCATGATACAATTCCCAGGACATGAATTTCTAAATTTTATGAATCTGGAAAGAGTTGTAAATTTACTGTGGTCAAGAAGATATATCTGAAAATACTTAGTCCTTTTTAAGAGACAAAACGATTCTCAGTATCAAAGAGAAAGGAAAAGTAATATCACTAATGACAATTTTGCCTAAGGTACAGTGATAGAACTTACTGGTAACCTACCAATATTAACTCTGTGAAAAACTGCATCCTTGAGTGATTTCCAGCTGTCATCACCTATTATTAGAGCAGGATTGCAGGTATTCTGGTAGGAATTTGAATTGCATATGTTCACTCATGTTTCGCAGAGGATAGCAGTCAATGGAATTTTCTGTATGTGTCTAGATAGCTACATACTTTCCATTTTCTATCACTGTAATATTTTAGTACCAAAATTACTTTGTATTTCTAGGCTTACTTTTGAAACTCCTTTGTTAACATTTAGGATTTATCCTACAGTTACACACACACACACAGGAAATAATAAAGCCTCCTTGTTGAGCTGGCTTTAAAACTATCATTGGAGACAAAGAATTTAGTAGTATTCTAAATGTTTCTCTTAGTAACAAAACTTCATTGAACACTTCACTGTGGTCTAAGAAGGAACAACTTACAGATGTAATTGGAAAATAGGGTGGTTTTCATTTCTACACACCTCAAGTACCCATTTTATAAAGAAATGGTTATTTTAAGTGTGGTTTGGCTTTAAATTAGTGCTGGGTGAATAGTTTAGAGAGGAAAAAAAAAGTCTGTCAGGCCATCCTGATTTTATTTACAAACCTGAACTTAAATAGAAATGTGTAGAGACTAACTTACATTTAAATGGGATGGGTATGAATTATTGGTGGTCTTAAAACATGTAATATAATGTTGTGCATAAAAATATACATTCCATGCTGTTTTCACAATAATATTTCTTCTAGGACAGCTGTATTTTCATTAAGTTTTTTAAGGAGTCCTCTTGATTTGTATTATTGAACTTTATCTAAACATCTATGCTTGATTACATTCTTTAAATAATTATTTTAAAAACTATCACTAATTAATATTTGTTAAGTATTAATAGAAATTTTAATTGCATGCTTCTCTGCTTCAGTTCTTATATTAAAATAATGTGTCTCTATTTTAGCATTTCTGTAGTTCATTTGATATGCTTCCCCCCTTATTATTAGTGCATTATATAGAAAACTTGCCATGCCACAAAAAACAGCTTATCCATAGTACATACTTAATAATTAAATTTTTTAGTCCTTGAAGGGACCTGAGTTATCTTCTATTTCTCATTTTGCAACTAAGAAAACTTAGCCTAAAGCATTTGAATGATACGTTTTAGATTTTATTTCAATTTTTATACAACAGATACGTAAACAGACTTTTGCAGTATAACGTATTTGTGAATTTGTGAATTTAGAGCTGGTTGTTTATCCTCTTTAAAAAGTATCCATCTTCAATTTGCTCAGAACAACCAATATCTGAGGTTGTACAATCATGTATAAAACAAGAGTAGATTGGCCTTGAATAAGGGTCCTATGGTCTCTTTTAAGGGCTCAGCTGGGTGGTTCATACTCTGGGTCTCTCACATGTTTGTTTGCAGTGACCTGGACCTGCAAACTAACAGCCTCATACCGGGGCTAGGAAAACCCAAACAACCAAACTCCTCCTGCATCTCTTGCTCTTTGTGTGATCTCTCTACAGTATTTTGCCAGCTACCTCTTCAGAGCAGTCAGACTCTAGTTTCTTGGCTCAGGTTTGTCAAGATGTGTGTGGAGGGGCAGAGGGAGAGGGAGAGAGAAACCCAAGCAGACTCCACACTAAGCGTGGAGTCTGGGGCTGGATCTCACAACCCTGAGATCACAACCCTGACCAAGAGTCGAATGTTTAACTGACTGTGCCACCTTGGCCGCCCCAAGATGTGTGTTTTAAGAGAGAAAGAACTGACTGAATAGAGGCTGTATTTCATAACCTAGCCTGAGAAGTCTCATAGTGTCATTCTATGTAGAATGTAGTTACTCTCCAGCTCAAATTGAAGGGAGGGGGAGGGAATTCAACTCCACCTTGTGGGGAAGAGTGTTTTAAAATCACTACAATGGCTTTAAGCCGTTATTTTATTTATTTAGTTATTTAGTTAGTTAGTTAGTTAGTTAGTTAGTTATGGGTGCTTCTTTTTCCCTAGTGTGCTTTCCTTTGGTTTACAGTCATGACTAGATTTCTTCCACCCCTTAAAAATCAAAGGAAGCAAACAAATTCTCCCTAGAACCTGGCATTTTTCTTCTTCCTCCTCCTCCTCCTCCTCCTCCTCTACTTCTTCTTCTTCTTCTTCTTCTTCTTCTTCTTCTTCTTCTGCACATCTCTCTTCTTCCTTTCTGAAGTATTAACAAAGTAACAGCACACTTGCCTTCTCTACTTTCTCCTTCCAGTCAAGCATGTGCCCATGTGTTCTGATTTTCTCCCTTGCATTGATCTGAAATCGCTCTTGATCATGAATTAGCACTTATCAGCTCTTGTCTTTCTGGGCTTCTCTGTGGCATTTGATCTTGTTTCCCTGCTCTCTACACCTGGAATCCTTGCCCGTTGCTTCTATAATTTAATCCTCTTACAGTTTTCCCTTTATCTTTCCGATCCCATTTTCCCTGGTTTATTTTACTAATTCATTGTTTTTTCTCCCTTTTAAGGTTGATAATCTCAGAATTTTCTTTTTCATTCTTCTCATTCTATATCATCTTCCTGAAGAAAGTCATCTCTGGGTGAATAACGTCAAAATTCATATCTTCATCACAGATTTCTTTCCCCAGAACCCCAGTCATCTATTTCTACTGTCTCTTTGGCACACATGCTGCATGTATCACAGACATCTCACACGGCACCCTGGAAATTTGCATCGAGATACATTAAACACATTTCCATGGCAACAATCTGTGTCTCTTTCTGTATTTTCTTTGTCCCAGTTTGGTAACCTTCATCGTCTTCATCTTTTTTCTTTTTCTCCTCACGACCTACCTACAGTCATACGTCAATTTCTAGGAATTTAAATTCTGAAACATGGTTTCAGTCTGTCTGCTCTTCTCCAGCCTCATTGCTATCACTTTAGGGTGTGTCCTCATATTCCAGTTCCAGGACTATTTTCCTGTCCTCTGAATATGCACAGAGTTCTGTGATTGTGCCAAGACTGAACCCAGCTCTGCCTAATTCTATGTTTTTACAAACAGACTTGCTACTACACTGCCTATTTTTCAGATTAACAAATTGAACATTAAACCTAGGACATACAGAATAATTTCAGTAATAATTTTGTAATTTTAAATATTTCTCTGTAAATTATTTTAAAAGTACAAATTAATCACCCTCATTGAATATTGTATATAAAAATGCGTATGTATATTTATAGGAATCAGATTCATTCATCATTTGCATACTCAATAAGTATTTATTAATCACCTTGTCTATATGATAGACGCAAAACACAAAAAGTAGGCCAAAGATACCGGCAAGAATTAAATGACTGCCTCCAAGAACTCATAGTCTTGTGAAAGAGACAGATATATAGACAAGTACTAACATTGCATTGTAATAGCTGCTAAATGAAGAAGTATTACAAAGTTTTAAGAGCCCCAAGGAGGGAATAGCCTATATCTGAGAGAAATGGAAAGGTGTCTAAAATGTATTATCTAAAGCTGGGCTGTGAAAAAAAAAATAGGGGTCTGTGTGACAAATAACTGAGAGAAGGTTGTTTTAGACAGAGGAAACAATGCCAACAAGAGCAAGGAACAGCATGTTTTATGATAAGGAACAGTGGAACCAAGGATCTTGGACTTCATGTATATGGGAATTTGTTGGATGTGTTTGGACAAAGCAATCACCTATGTGTATTTCTGCTCACTTAGGTAATTCTAAACACTTATGGGGCAGCTGGAGGGATAAGAGATGGGTATAAGGAGACTAGTAAGGAGACTAGCGCAAAAATCTAGGTGAGAGATGGTGAGAACCCAGACTAAGATGTTGACTTTGTGAAGCAGTAAGAACAGAAGAAACTGAGCTGAAGCATACTATATTCTGAAGAAATGTCCAAACTTTACATATACATTATCTGTTTGTATCTGTATTTGGTTTTTCTTTTAAACTATAGACATGGGATGTAGAGCTGGAAAGATCTGCAGAATCCTGGGCGGAAACTTGTTCGTGGGAACATGGACCTGCAAGCTTGCTTCCATCAATTGGACAGAACTTGGGAGCACACTGGGGAAGGTAGTGTAAAGTGTAACTTTTTTTGTTTTTGATAATATAAGTGCTTGAAATATTTACTAATTCAGCACTGAAAATTTTCTAAGGGTTAGAGCCTAAAAGGAAAACAAATGATCACACCAACACAAATAGAAAAACAAATGTCATAGCAGAATGACCAGCAGTATTTTAGACTTTTTTGTTTAAATCATTGACATTTTAGTAATGTAATGGGCATAAGTATTTAACATTAATAACTTACACAAGAATAGCTCTCTACCAAACTTTATCAATCTATTTTACAATATTTGGTTTTACATTTTCTCCAACTTTACTTACTCTTGGTGGTTATTGTCTTTCAAATAGATACAGGCCCCCAACATTTCATGTACAAGCGTGGTATGATGAAGTGAGAGACTTTAGCTACCCATATGAACATGAATGCAAACCATATTGTCCATTCAGATGTTCCGGTCCTGTGTGTACTCATTATACACAGGTATGTTTTGGGTATATTATACTTCATTTTTCTAAGTTGAGTTTGTGTAACTGTGGCAGAATTTAAGCTACTGAGTGTGTGTCTTAAGTAATTTGGTATGGTTATTAAAAAATAGATATTGATTTATGTAGAATAGAATTATAAATTTCTATAAACAATAAAAGTAATTACTAGGAAAAGTCCAAACATCATTTTAAAAAGATATTATTTCAATGATTTTACATGGGAAACACTTTTTATCTGGCCCCAGGAAATGCACATGGGGAGAAATTTACCATCTTCAAAGTCAGGTATCATTTTTTTATTTTCCAAAGAATAAAAATATGGTTTTATTCACCATGACACACTATTTACACGTGTGCAGCATATATATAAAATATAAATATTTTATTCAGTGTCCACAGTTGGTATTGGATAAGTTGTAAACCTCTAAATCAAACCACTAAGGGTAAATTCAACTAGATAAATCTCACCACAGATCTGAGTTACTAGAATCTCTATGGCTAATTATTAGTGAATATAAAGCAAAGTGTTCTGTCTGCCTTTGCATGTGACAAGATTAAGATCAGCACTGGATTCCCTAATAAGCAGTCACACTATGAAAATACACATTGTATAAGACATTTGAGCCTCTACATTTTTGTTCCAGTACAGTTTAAGATGAGAAATTCTGTTCCTTTGTTAAGTAAGCCTCTTCATTGACACATTAACACACCATTTAGGTTTGTGAGGGTGTAAATTTTGAACTATTTAGCAAATGCATATTTTGAAGATGCTTACCTTTTATAACTAAATAGCTATTTACCTGTAGCACTCTTCTTTAAATTGAATCAAGCACTTCCCAAAGTCTCAGGAAAAATATCCTTTTGACATTGCTTTATTTCATCTTGAGTGATAAAGGTTCACCTCTTGAGTTCAGTTTTATACATTTCTCTCTGAGATATGTTGTCCTTTTACTTTGTCTCAGCCTATTTTTTCTGAGCCTTTCTTTTCTTCTCTCTAATGTAGGTGGTGTGGGCAACAAGTAGCAGAATAGGCTGTGCCATTAATTTGTGTCATAACATGAACATCTGGGGACAGATATGGCCCAAAGCTGTCTACTTGGTGTGCAATTATTCCCCAAAGTAAGTAGACAAAATATTACTTCTATATGTAAATTTTTCCTAACAACACGAAGTAACTTTATATTCCCAATTTTGTTTCTCATTTTCAGTGTGTATTATTGAGTAAAGTGTATTGTTTTAACTCTGTTTATTTAATATGGCAACAGTTATGGTTGCCTGATGCATAAAGTCAGTGCTTAAAAGGAATATGAAAATTGAAAATATGATCTTTGTGAAGACAGGAGTTACGTTTTTATATCTTTGGTTTTACTCATTACATTATTATAGTACATAAATAGTTTTAATAATTTGGATTTATTAGAGACGAGGAACTATAGATTAACTGAGAAATGTATTTTCACTTATGTAAAGACCATTGAATGATTATGTTGAAAATATTACAACTGTACAAAGGGTCAAATCTAAGTCTAAAATCTCTTCATTAAAACAAATGGAATATGGATGAATATCCCATAACAGAGCTTAGTGTTCTGTGAAAGTTTAATTTTGCAATTTTTAACAATATACATAGCAAATTCCTTAAAATATTTTCAAAAGAATGAGACAGCAGTTCATATATAAACCTAGTAGCTGAAGGGACTCTGTGATGAAAGATACAAATGTTTTAAATCTACACACCAAAATCATTACTTAGAGGATAGTAATATTTTACAGTGCCTTATAAATTATGCTATATTAGACTACCTCTTAATAGAGTGGATCATCTCTTTAAGGGGAAACTGGTGGGGCCATGCTCCCTATAAACATGGACGGCCCTGTTCTGCTTGCCCACCTAGTTTTGGAGGCGGCTGTAGAGAAAATCTGTGCTACAAAGGTATGTACTATTGTGTCATAATATTCAGTTTGATTTATATATATATATATTTTTAAAGATTTTATTTATTTATTCGACAGAGATAGAGACAGCCAGCGAGAGAGGGAACACAAGCAGGGGGAGTGGGAGAGGAAGAAGCAGGCTCATAGTGGAAGAGCCTGATGTGGGGCTCGATCCCATAACGCCGGGATCACGCCCTGAGCTGAAGGCAGACGCTTAACTGCTGTGCCACCCAGGCGCCCCAGTTTGATTTATATTTTAATCCAACTTCTATGTTAATTTGTATTTAAATGGCAAAAAGCACACTTAATTATTACAATAAAAATTCCCAGAACTCTATTTAAAATATTTTGAAGCCATTACAAATATTTTAAAAATATAATACGAGTAAGTCTGTCATACCAAATATCTATTTATAGGAAAGTTTCATCATTATTTCAGATAACCCCTTCTAATTCTACTTTGAAATTATCCCAGAATGACAACTACATTTACATTTTTAAAAGCCACCATAATGTATTATTGACTTGAGTTATTTTTATAAGTGTCTTCATTTTGAAGGATTTAGCAATCTAATACAGTTTATTTTTAGCACGTTAAGAGTTTTTGCCAAAATACCTATCCATGAATCTTACTAAATGATGCTCAAAGAATTATACTAATTCTGTGCTCCTTATTGCAGAATATATAATTTCTCATGCCAAAATAACAAAAAAGCTATCATAGTATTGTAAAACTGTGGTAAAAGTAGTGCTCTGACATGCGTTTGATATGCTAAAATGTACATGTAAATATGGTGTCCTGTTTATAGCATATAAGAGAAAACTTGTATGACAAAGTTTTGTGAAAATCCGGCTCTTGTTGGGCATCCAAGGGAACATTTCTATTCCTTTGTACTTTTTTCTTAATGATGACCAAATGAAGATTAATGTAGACTGAGTGTTTTAGAAAACATGAATTAATGCAGCTCTTTTTCAGTACTCATAAAGAGATGTCTTTTTTTCCCTTGATGACTGAGTGCTTGCTCATTAGTATAATGAGCAGACAAGAAGTAACGATTTATTTCACTCTGTTATTTGAGCCATTTTTCATTCCTGGAAGCATTTTTTGTTGTATGTTAGTCTGTTTTCCATTTTCTCCATCCCTAAACCTCCAGCCTACTTGCTGCTTCATCAGTGACCACTATTTTACTTAAAACTGACTATCCTCTGAATACATACTTCTCTTTTCTAGGTTCTGAGTTCTTGGACATACATGAAAGTAACATACCTTTCCAAATTATGCCACTGTTAAGCCCTTGATATGTCAACCTGGAAAAAAAATTAAATTCTCCATTGTTAAGTTTAAATTTCTGCACATTGAATTTCCTTCTAAAAGAGAAAAACCTTTCCATGGAAACTGACATTGTAGTAAATTAAAAGGGCATGGCAAGCCTTCTTTAAGCTGAATTCAAATACACTAAACACTTACTTCATTAGACCACTGTGTAGAAGCTTTGAGGCTTTGAACTCTTGATTCACTTATGCTTCCATTTGGCTGACATTAAATGGAGTCATTCCTAAACTTGCTTTCTATTTGAGAGTGGTATCAGTGATTACCTTTCATAATGGTACAATGAAGTCTACACAGTGGTCTAATGAAGTAAGTGTTTAGTGTATTTGAATTTGTTTTCCCAGATGAAATCATATTTTTAAGAGAATCACATTTAAAATTTTCAAAAGAGTCACATTTAAAATTCTCCCAAAAGGAAATTCAGCTTTTAATTTTAAATGTTACCCCGGCATATAATGGTATATCATTATTTGATGATTTGTGTACATTTAAGGTGGGTTCATATTTCTTAAATCTATTCTAACAGAAGGATCAGACAGGTATTACCCTCCTCAAGAAGAAGAAACAAATGAAATTGAACGACAGCAGTCCCAAGTCCATGACACCCACGTCCGGACAAGAGCGGACGATAGTAACAGAAATGAAGTCATAAGCACACAGCAAATGTGTAAGACCTCTGCATGATTTACGCAAATTTTAGAGTTTACATAAATGGCATATGCAACTATATTTTATTAATTGGGACAGTTTTAGAAGGGCAGAAGCTTGACTTTAGATTGTATGTGATGAGCTAGAGCAGCCTTCACATTATCTAAATTATTTTGGTATTTTTTTTCTTTTTTCAGCCCAAATTGTTTCTTGTGAAGTAAGATTAAGAGATCAGTGCAAAGGAACAACCTGCAATAGGTAGTATTTGTTATTATTCTCAAAATTACCTGACAAAATATGAGCTATTTTCATTTTACACTGACATTAAATTTTGTTCCCAATTTCTTTCATTTAGATATGAATGCCCTGCTGGCTGTTTGGATAGTAAAGCTAAAGTTATTGGCAGTGTTCATTATGAAATGGTAAGTACTATAAATATAATAATTTGGGAATAGGATCTTTTTATATAATATTTGATTTTTTTAAATGCAAAAGTAACAGTTTATATAAGTATAGATATCTTGCTCAGATATGTTTGTTTAAAGTTATGTAGTAATTAGATGTGTCCTATGGAGAACTCTTAATATTTTAATATCCTTTTCGCCCTTTTTTTTCTCCAAGCAATCCAGCATCTGTAGAGCTGCAATTCATTATGGTATAATAGACAATGATGGTGGTTGGGTAGATATCACTAGACAAGGAAGAAAGCATTATTTCATCAAATCCAATAGAAATGGTGTTCAAACAATTGGGTAAGTACCCAAATGATCTTTTGGATGAGATGATTTTAAATTGTAATAATGAGTTGACAAATTCTTTCAAAGCCAAGCATAGAAGAATTTATATGGAAGTTGGTAATTGTCAAGACTCATTTGAGCTCTGTAATTTCCAAAGACACAAAGGAGCCGAAGTATGTAAATTCAAAGTTGAATAGTTTTACTTATAAAGAACATGCTAAAGCTCCATGTTTTCTGGAGTTTCATTAAGAATGTACAAATTTACAGTTTTTCCTGATGTGAAGCAATAGATTTTCTTCAGTTATGAAAGAAAATACCCCAGAGAAGCCTAATTAATTTGCATAGTCTCCCTGCCCTGCTTATGGAAAATGGTTTATTTCATGCAACAGTAACTTTGTTAATAAGATAAATTAGATTAATAGATAAAAGAGCATTTTGAAAAGTTCTCAAAAGTTTGTAATATATTATGTACCTTTTTCTATCTAAATGTAATTTAACTTAACATAAAAGCATTAATTTTTGAAATGTTTCTTATATTAAATATATGAAACATTATTTTAGAAGACTTTATATTTTGATATATACTCTATAGAAATTAGAACAATGTGGCCTTTTGAAATAACTTTGTAGTGTCTTTCTTCTGTGTAAAAAAACAAACATTGAACCTCATATGGAATGCCTTTTCTTAAGGTATATGACATAGTTTCTTTTCTTTGGAACTATAGAATTGCATGAAACTCCACAGTAGAGGATTCATAATGATAAGAAATAATTTATTAAAAACCCTTGCAAAATTGGGGGAATGACATTCTATGTATACAATTTTGTTCAAAGGCTTTATGTGTGGTTTTCAGTCATTAGCAGTTACTCTCTTAAGTAAAAGCTTTATAAGAAGCATTTATTGATTAGTTTAGTAATTCAGTAGATATTTATTAATAACCTTTAACAAATAATACAAGTTAATAACTTTAGTAAGCCAAACACTGGGTGTTGGTAGAAAGAACACCTATCTCATTTTTTTTGTTTGAACTTAGTTTTTTATTATGTTTATTACAGAAACTCTTTTGAAACGTGAAGGGTGTGTCATTAAAATACTATCACAAATGAGCTTTATCTTTTGTAATAGATATTTTTCTGAAAATCTGAGTATAAATCAACCAAAATTTTGATATATAATGGCATACCTATTCTTCTATTCCTGCTTTTTAATGATGCATGATACATATAATAAGGAGAAATTCGTTCATCACAGACATTTTACTAGACACTTGGGGGGGACAAAAGATGAATAACACACATTCCTTTAAGGCACTTATAATTTAGTTATCTTTTTACAATACTACCTTGTGTTTACTGTTGTGAGAGATTAAATAGTTTGGTTCTATGGTGACAGTGAATCAGTATATTTAGTTTTAAATAGGAAACAAATATATAGATATAAATCTGTGTGGTTTTTATGCTGTTATTTATGTAGTTTGAGACTGATCATGAGAGGAGACCATTTTCCAGTATCAAGAATGATTAATTTGGTTGGTATTGATTTGGTTCATACTTGAAGGTAATATGGATTTAGCATAAAATAGATGATGTATTCTTATACTACCACTTATTTAGATATTTAAATAAGAATGTTTAAGAAGAAACAAAGTATTCATAGACCTAAATAATACCAGAAATTATGTTGGTGATGATGCATCTAAAAAATGATTGACATGTTTATGTTTTTATCCTCAGCAAATATCAGTCTGCTAATTCCTTCACAGTCTCTAAAGTAACAGGTTAGCACTTCTTAACATCTTATTTTCTTATGACCATGTTGCATGTTATTGTTGCCAAAGATTTGCTTATTGTTTTGTGTTTCAATTCTTTAGTCC
The DNA here is from genome assembly GCF_023065955.2 of Ursus arctos. Taxonomy (NCBI): domain Eukaryota; kingdom Metazoa; phylum Chordata; class Mammalia; order Carnivora; family Ursidae; genus Ursus; species Ursus arctos. The sequence continues at coordinate 31,296,492 of NW_026623078.1, forward strand.
AGGCTGTCACTTGTGAAACAACTGTGGAACAGCTCTGTCCATTTCATAAGCCTGCTTCACACTGCCCAAGGTAATGTTTCCTAAATTTTGTCATTCTTCTTGACCAGTGAATATACATGGATGGGGCTTTTACTCTGTGGTAACTGCTCTTGCCTGCAATTCTGTCTGAAGACTTTGAAAGGTGTATGGTCTTGGCTGTGAAGCCAACGGGAGTAGTAGGTTACCACAAACCACCTGCACTCCAGGCACTCCTAGTGTGCTTCCTCCAAAGGCCAGAGTGCATTTGGCTGTTCCATAATACCAGGGCTGCGGGTGTATTCTGTATGGTCACATGTGCTACGAAGACTTCTGTCTTAGTCTGCTCAGGCTGCTCTAACAAGATACCACAGACTGGGTGGTGTAAAAAGTAGAAATTAATTTTCACCTAATTCTGGAAGATGGAAAACTAAGATCAAGGTGTTGGAGGGTTTGGTTTCTTCTGAAGCCTCTTCTTGTTGCTGATGGCTTCCTTCTCTTCGTGTCCTCACAAGGCAGGAGGAGGGGGGGAGAGACAGGGGCAAAGGCAGAGACACAGAAGATTCTCCTTTCCTGGGATCCTCCCTGATGATCTCATATAACCTTAATTAACTCCACAAAGACCCATCTCCAAATAGAGTCATGCTGGGAGTTGGGCTTCAACATATGAATTTGGAGGGACACAAACATTTAGTCTAGAACAAGTCATTACCACAAAACCTATAATGATGTAACATATTTTCAAGCATTGTCATCCAGTTCTTAAATTGGATAAATCTAATTGCGACTGTTCGGTCAAAAAGCCCATCTTCTGGGGCGCCCGGGTGGCCCAGTCGTTAGGCATCTGCCTTCGGCTCGGGGCGTGATCCCAGGGTCCTGGGATCAAGCCCTGCATCGGGCTCCCTGCCCCACTGGGAGCCTGCTTCTTCCTCTCCCACTCTCCCCCTGCTTGTGTTCCCTCTCTCACTGGCTGTCTCTCTCTCTGTCAAGTAAATAAATAAAATCTTAAAAAAAAAAAAGCCCATCTTCTGCCATTCTTTTATTTTTATTTTGTATACTATCTTTTTAAAAATTATAATGGAATTTATGTACTATGCAATAATGAAAAAGTACTTCATTTATCTGGACCACACTAAGGTGAGAATTGTTAGAAGTATTATGGCCATAAGTTGTAACCATACATAGGAAAAATGAAATACGTCTTTTCACATCCAGTCTTATTTCTATCCACACTTCCTCCATTAATGCAAAGAAATCACATGTTAATTCTAAGAACCAGTAACAAGATTTAGAGATAGAATTGTAATTGATAAACTGTAATTACTAAAAATTGAGGGAGCTCACTTCTTATGGAAGTTTATTTTGGAAAATTTTCATCACTTAGCCTTTTAAAACTAACGCAGTGTTTCACTTAAAGAATGAGACTGGTTGTTCACAAGGTAATAAAAGACTGTGATGATATAAGAAGTAGCTACTTCTTAAGGTAGTTCAGTGAAGCTGGCAAATTTTACCATCATGATATGATGAATAAAACAAAAATTTTAGAGTCATCCATTTGTGAATATTTATTAAATACCCACTGTGTACAGTTTTATGCTAGGCCCTATCTCAGCCATGTGACTAGGCTTATGAGGACCAAATAGTAAGGATAATCTCTGTAGAGCATCCCAGCATAAAGCCTCCCTCTAGTAGATGCTCAGTAAATGGTTATTTTAATATCTGTGGAATAATTTATAGCAATATTGTTCCAGGAGAAATAAAAATCACTGAAGTGAAATATTAATGTTTCCTATTTCTTTGGCTACTCCAGGAAGGAAAATATTCCCACAAGAGAAATTTTTAAAGTGAAATTTAACCGGGGTGCCTGGGGGGGCATTTGATTAAGCATCTAACTCTTGATTTCAGCTCAGGTCATGATCTCTGGGTTGTGGGATTGAGCCCCACCCACACTCAGCATGAGTCTGCTTGGGATTCTGTCTCTCCCTCGCCCCTCCCCTGTTTGTGCACACACTGTCTAAATAAACAAACAAACAAATAAATAAAATCTTTTTTAAAAAATTAATTTTATCTTTTACTGTTACCATTGTAACAAATTGGTAGAAGTAAAGATTTATACGTAATTTTGACCTTAAGTAGTCTGGAAAGTCCCCCTCCTGTTTTCTTCTAGAGATAAAGGGTTATCTTTCCTTTTCTCATATAAAATTTTTAATAGTTTCATAAATTATGCTATAATGGTATGATTTATATAACAGTTTATAACTTTTAGGGAACCATGTGGTTGGTACATCTGTTTCAGAATTTCATATGACTTAAATAAGTTGAGACATAAATCTGTTCTGGAGAAAATGCCAAGAACAAATAAATGAAAGGAAATTAGCTCAAGACGAGCATGAAGAAACAATATTTACCTGTACAGTTGTGTCCTTGAGAGGTTCCATAGCAGGCAGAATAGCCCCAAATAAGCAATCTCTATTATTTAGTACTATAACCTTATAAATATCATGTGTTTGTGTGTGTTACTAGAATTTTTTTTTTTTCTGACCTGGCGTTGGGGCACGGAGGTGGTGGACAGAAATCATATCCTGATTTGCATGTATCTATAGATAACTTGATCTTTGAAACCTTTGAATGTTCAAGATGTAAAAGCAGGTATCATTAAAATATGTCAACATTTTTATTCAAAGCTTATAACTAAGTTGTGTATAGAGGAATGTTTACCAGGTCACTATCTCTATTTTCAGTAGTACATAACAAGGTGTTAAAACTAGAGATTAGAACACAAGCATGTAAAAACCTCCTGCAGTCTTTCTTTGACCTGTACTTGCCTAAGTAGAAACTAACTCAGTTTGGAGCTACTGACCTTGGCCTTCCACAAACCAAGTGCTAAATATAGTCAAGGTAGAGCCTACAGTGTGAGCCTAAGGGAAGAGCAGATGATTTTACTACCATAGGATGGTCAGTGAATGCCCAGCTGTTCTCAAACACATGGGGAAAATTTCGCAGTCAATGGGGACAACTTTTCTCCTACAGAAATCCCCAACAGCATCTTTTATAAAAATCAGCTCTTTAAAGTTATAAAAACTCAGACTCATTTATTATTTATATTTAAATGGTTCTAGTTGGGATGTTATAATTAACAGGTATACTCTAAAGTGTACAGTGTTACATAGATTTTAGAAATAAGAAATGCTATTTCTTAAGAGCTGTCTTAAGGAGTTTGAGTTTCTTTAATTGGTAGAGGTGGTTACAATCAAAGTATTTTTAGAATACTTTTGGGAAAATCATTGATGTGTAGTCATGTAGTCATTTTGTTGAGACTCTAATTTACTATTTACTAAAATGAATTCTGTTTTTTCCAGTTTTAGTTTTTAATTTCCTTTTAGTGCGTGAATGTGTGTGCGTGTGTGTGTGTGTGTGTGTGTGTGTGTGTGTGTGTGAATCGAAGAGCGCATTGCTTAAAAAAAAATTGCCACTTGATAGTTTCTTAAACTCTCGGAGTGGAGTTTTTAAACATGTCATTGATTGAACAGTGATAATTGGACCCTATGTTTAAATAAAGGGCTTTTGGATATGTTATTTAAATGAGCTAAGCCAATCAGATATCAGTAAGGCAATAGGCTATCTGGAGAAAGAATATTCCAGGCACAGAGAAAGATAAATGCAAAGGCCCTGAGGAAGAGCCTATTTTTTGTATGTTTGAGAAATAACTATTAGGCCAGTATGACTGGAGGTAGGGGAGAAAGTGGATGAGAAGGATATAAGGTCAGAAAGATAATGGGGGGGGGGGGGACAGGATATGCAGGGCTTATTGGCCATTGTAAGGATCTTGTCATTTACTCTGAATGAGATGGAAAGCCACTGGAGTATTTGGAGCAGAGAAATGATGTGATTGGACTTGTATGCTTTTATATAAGTGGGGAAAAAAAGAGTAGAGGGGACAAGGTTGGAAGCAGGGAGATCATAGGAGAACCTATAGCAGTAAGCTAGACACCCGATGATAAAGTCTAGGGTAATAGTAACTGAGGTGTTTAAGAATGCTCTAATTTTATTTTAACATATGAGCAAGAGAAATTGCTGGTGGATTGAATGTAAGGTGTGAGATAAAGAGAAGGATTGAGGCTACAATAAAGGTTTTTGGCCTGAGCACTAGAGTAATGGAGTTGCCCTTTATTGTAGGAAGCCTACAGAAAGAACAGATTTTGGGGGCCAGAGGAGGAGATTAGGAATTTGGTTTTAAACATGCTAAGTTTGAAATGATTATTAGAATTAAGTGGAGATATTGAATAAGCAATAGAACATACAAATTTGGAATTAAGAGGTCTCAACTGGAGATATAAATTTGGAAATCAATAATTTATATTCATGATTAAAACCACGGAATTAGAGGAGATACCAAAGATGTGAACACAGAAGAAAGAAACTATGAGATATGTGAGGCAGACAATAAGTCCCGTTTTTCAGGTTATCTGTTTACTAAATTCTACAGACGCATTGGGTACCAATTACCAGATACTCAGAGATGCACCCTGATGTTTCTTTCTGCTTAATCCCCAAATTAGAAAGCTTCCTAGCTAAGTTAGAAAAGAAAAGAAGAGAAGAACACATTTGTGCCAAAAGCTGGAAGTGGGTAAATTAAGCAGAAGCAATTGCATCTACTGCCTAGCTTGTACAATTGACCTACTTCAGAAGAAAAAAAAGATGAGTAGGGTTGAGAATGCTGTTAACTTTTGTGTGTGCCTGTCTGTGATCTTCCTAGTGAGAATGACTGAAGTAAGCAGCTACTTAATATTTATATATATATGTATTTTTCAGAGTCTACTGTCCTCGTAACTGTATGCAGGCAAATCCACATTATGCTCGTGTAATTGGAACTCGAGTTTATTCTGATGTAAGTATCTTAATTTACGCAGCTCTCAGTATTCATGTATATATATATATGTATACACACATTTAAATGTATGTATGTACACTTATATATAGAATAAGGGATCAGATTATATGTGGATATACATATTCTCATAGAAGCTAGTCAGCAATAACACTGAAAAATGGCTATCCTTATGCAAATATGAGTGCACAATAATTTATTTTTACTAAATTTTTCTTCATGTCCTATCCATATATTGTACATCAGACACCTATGAAATAGTCCAGAGGCATCCTTCTGCAGGAAAATTCATTTTGCTTTTTTAAATTTTCCTTTTGGTTCTCCAGTAACTTATAGTGTAAACTTGATAATTAAGAAATTGTCAAATATATGAACAATATCTTTCTCTGGCAAAGGAGCACTTAAAAAGTAGCATAGAATCAAGAACAGATAATACATTAAAATACATACAAAAGGAAACCACTTGAGGGGATGTTATAACGGACAACATTATTGGGTTGGACAAAGGACTATTATCTGGGAGGGCTTTTGTATGGACAAGTGCTCTTTGAGCCAGGTTTCAAGTGTGGGTTGATAAATTGGATTAGGGACACTTTCTAGGTGGGATGAACAGCATCTACAAAGATGGGGAGGTGACAGCAAACACATAGGTTTGCTTGTCTCTGAACAGGTGAGCACTGAATCTCAAAGGGACTTGAGCCAATTTTGTGTGAGGGATGGAGGGATTCGGCTCTTGAAACATGTGAATGGAGAGTCTGAATGCATGCTGATGAGTTTAGATTTTATGTGGCAGACATTTAGAAAACATTACAAATTTCTGAGCCAGAGAGATGCAAAAACAAATTCAAGAAATATACTCTTGAAACACATATTTAATAGAATACTACAGAGATAGGTTTGTGAAAAGAGGTCTGAAATGGTATTTACCACCTTATTTCTATTGGTGAGTTCATTGAGGTCCAGGTTTGTTTTGTTTTGTTTTGTTTTTCTTAGTTCAGCATTAGCTCTGAAATTTTCAGCACATCTGAGTCCTTCCCAGGCTTCAGCTTTGCACTATACTTGTAATCTGCAGCTTAAATGTATTGCTGGTATCCTAATTTATTAATCCTCACATTTGTGTTTATTTTCTTATCTTTCTGTCTGCTAAAATCATGTTCATTCTTCACATCCTAAATTATTGCCACTTTCTCTGTGGAGTGTATTGGGGAATCTCATAATACACGTATAATGTAGCCCTTCTTTCAACCCCTGTAACTTTATTTTTTTTCCTTTTACTACTTAGCTGATTCTGTTAGTGTTATGATTGTTTCTCCACCTCTTTTATTATTTTGAAGTTCCTTGAGGATTACAGTTGGGCAATTCGTGTATCATTTTTTCATCAACAATTTGATGTGTGCCAACCTGTGAACAAGACAGAATTATATCCTGCCTTGACAAACTTAGAGCACACAATGACATCAGAAATTAAGCAAATATCTTGCACATAAATATTTGTTGAAAAAATAAATTAATAAGTGTACATGAATAAGCCTATCTAAAATCATCAGAGATTTCATAAGAAATTATTCTTTTTAGATTGTCTCTTTAAACACCAAAACTTTTCATTTTAGTTATGCCTGGTGAAAATCTTTCAAAATATCCTATACACTTCTGTACCTATCAGCCATCTATTTTTCCAGTTAGTGTTTTATTAGAACTTATATACGGAGATCATTTTATCTTCCTTAGTGCAATGAATATAGGTGATTGTGTATTATTATGTAGATCCTTTTAAAAGTAAGTTGGAAATATAAGGATTACTATTATGAGGTCAGTGCAGAGGCAGAGATTCAAGCATTACTGCCAATCTCCCACCCCCTACAAAATACATTATCTCTTTAAATACAAGATACGGAAAGATAACTTCTCTTCCTCCCTCCCCACTTTTCCTTCTGTCTCTCTCTTTCTGTTTATACAGCTACAACTTGTACATTCTATTGCTTTGAACTTTTTCTCATTTGTTACAAATGAAGTTAATTTCTGCATTCATTAACAATGTTTCACTGCACAGATAAATTCTTTTTCTTTTCATGATATATTAATTCTTACAAAGTGTGGGTATAAAAAGAAAATCTCTTCTGACCTTTGAACTCAAATAGGAATGCCTGCTGACTGCATAGTTATGGGCAAAACAATAGTTTCAAAACATATTAAGTGCTTGGATTTAGTGAATGTTATATCTAAGCACTTTTATTGCCTTGGGGAAAATGCTGATAATACTCTTTTAATGGAGCAAGATAAATACTGAAATGTGTACAGAATTATTTTTAATTTCATCTGTTATGAACCATATTGGATACAAACATTAATTCAGTGAGGGACTTTAAACTGAATAAAATGCCTCTTTACCGTAAGGATACGAGGCTTTAGATATATGGTATTTTGTGATATAGCAAAAACATGAAAAGGATTAAATAGCTTGGCATTCAGGCTCTCTGATCTAATAAGTTCTGACTGATGCCACAAAGTTCAGAGCACAGTAATAAAGCAAGGTCATTTAAGATGCACATGCTTATGTGAACTTAAAAAAGCACATTAAGTCACTCACATGTGCATAGAGATAAAAAAAAAAAAAAAGAACACACCAGTGGGATCAGAAAAGACCCCTCGGATATGAGGGGGATTGTTTTATACTGAAACAGTTCAAGTGTTTCATTTTGTGGGATTTGCTCAGGCTGTATTCAGCTATTGACAAATTTTGGTAGAACGTTAGGATTAAAGCAAATTTCAAAGTCTGGAGAAGACTTTAATGGGACAAAGGAAAAGAGTCGACTTCTAGAAATCCATAGTTAATAATTTTAAAGTGTTGGACCTGAAAATAATTTTCTCCCCATAGAAATCCAATTCAATTCAGACTATATAACTGGTACAATGTAATCATAGCACTTTCATAGTACTTCATGTCAGGCCATTCAAACCAAAGTGATAGACATTGCAAACATAGGTAAGAAGCTATGATTGTTCTTTATATTTTTCTTCTTGGGCATATTTTCTCTGCATAGATTACATTATTTAATTGAAGAAAACTCTCAATTTAATACACACCTGTATTTTGGAAAAGGGAACCATAAAGATATACAGAATTATGATTTGTTTATAAGACAAAACTGAACATAAATGAGGTACAGATAGTAAGCCTGTCAACATTTGGTCAGGGTGACTCCAGTAGGGACTAGTAAAGGCTGAAATGTAAGAATGCTAAATAGGTGCTTCAAGAGATAAAAGGAGCAAATTTGCATCTGATTGCTTCACTATTTTCTAAGCCTACTATTTGGAAAGGCAAGTGTTTGTTAGATTAAATGGCAAAGGATTTTACCATTGTAGCCACCCTTAAGATCTGCCTCAGACTCTCTGAGAATTGGCTTTAACTTTGAGATTTTTGAAACATTCCTTTATGCACAAAATATCAAGCTGTAACTGCTGAATATCCACATAGAGACAGATGCTATCGACTTCAGTCCAATAGAAGAGTAGACTGGACAAGGTCAGCAGGAAGTTCCTAGTAACGATGGGTGTTTCCTTGTGCTCTCAGCTGTCCAGTATCTGCAGAGCAGCGGTACATGCTGGGGTGGTTCGAAATCATGGTGGTTATGTTGACGTCATGCCTGTGGACAAAAGAAAGACTTACACTGCTTCTTTTCAGAATGGAATCTTCTCAGAAAGGTAAATTTAAAAACGTATACGTATATATTTTATACTTTGTATGTTTATAGTCTCTCTTCCTCTTTCTCTCTCTATACATACATACACACCCCTTTATACTTGCTTTACAACCAACTCACTTTAGTGTGGGTTTGGAGTTATGTGGCTGCTCCAGTGTGTTTCCTTTGCACACACACTGTGTAGTAGCTTGTTTTCCTGGATGGGTGAAGCTGCAGTACCAGAGGTGCCTGTCTCCTACAGGCTTATAAAAAATCAACATGAAAATCAGATTATGAGTCAGAACCACTCTTTTGTTAATTGATTTTATAATAAGGAAATTTCTTTCATCCTCTTTTGGATTTTCTAGATTAGTTTTTATATCTAATTCTTTCTAGGTGAGCAGGGCGCTGAATATTTCTCTAATCCAGTTATATGACAAAGTATTTGCAAAAGAATGAGTCTGATTTCTCCCCAGAACCAAATTCTCTTTTTGATTAGAAGTTGGATACCTAGTATGACATAATTGAATGCCTTCTGGTCATCTCATACTATTCAGTCCATTAGTATTAATATATTTTAGTGGTTTGGGAAAATTCATATGATTTACTTTATCAAGTATTTAAAAAAGTTAAGAGCAAAGAACCTATAGTGATTTTCAATCGTTTGTACTTGGGGAAGTAACATTAACTCTCATGTATATTGTATAGATACAGAAAAGTCCCTAACTTTTAGATGTTTACTGGGTTCTTTAAAATTGCCCATGGAGGTTTCATATATACAGTAAAGTTTCTATAAAGGACACCCAAGGATAGTGCTATGAAAGGTATCTAGATTGCCTTACACAAAACCATCTGAGTGCCATCTTTATAAAAAGACAACTTTGCATGTAGCATCTGTTATGTGCCTGGGAAATTCATAGTAGGTGCTCAAAAATAATAGTACTCTAGAGTATTGTTTAAGTATCACTGTCTTCTTAACTTGCAGTTAACTTTTAACCATATCAGTCAGTTGTAAACCTGGATCTTAATATTCCCTCAGTAAAAAGGATTTTTATTAAATCAGATTTTATTAAAATCAAAGGTGGTAATACAGGAAAACATGATCTGGAATCTGTTAAGTTCTTTTTTTTTTTTTTTTTTTATAATGATTTTTTATTATATTATGTTAGTCACCATACAGTACATCCCCGGTTTTCGATGTAAGGCTCGATGATTCATTAGTTGTGTATAATACCCAGTGCACCATGCAATATGTGCCCTCCTTACTACCCATCACCGGCCTATCCCATTCCCCCACCCCCCCCCTCTGTAGTCCTCAGTTTGTTTCTCATAGTCCATAGTCTCTCATGTTTCATTCCCCCTTCTGATTAAGAATCTGTTAAGTTCTATATAAAATACTATTATTACCACTGTGCACCTTAAATTTTAGTAAACTTGCAGCCCAGCATACAACCAAGATATAAAGAATTATGTCATCCTCACTCAAGCTTTCCAATAACTATCAATTATAGTAGCCTAAGAAAGTTGGCCATCTGGATTCATAGAGCTGCTTTCTTGACTGTCATAAGTAAGCATGATTTATTTGGAGCCTTGTATATGGAGATGACATCAATATACTTTCTGTATTTTTTTGCAGTTTACAGAATCCTCCAGGAGGAAAGGCATTCAGAGTATTTGCTGTTGTGTAAAATGGAACACTTGGAAGAGGATCATAAAGACTATTCCAAATGCCATATTTCTGAAGTTTGTATAAAATTGTAACATTACTGTACAGAAGATATCAATTATTTTCAGCCCCCCAAAAAGTGCCAAATGCATATAAATCTTGATAGATAAATTCTGTAAAAATTAAACATGGGACATTATTAACTTTGGGAGAAGTAATATGTAATGGTTTTAGAAATCCTGTGTTAAATATTGCTATATTTTCTTAGCAGTTATTTCTATAGTTAATTACATAGTCATGATTGTTCTACATTTCACATGTTATTTTATATGGTGCTTTGTATATGCCACTAATAAAATGAATCTAAACATTGAATGTGAATGGCCTTCAGAAAATCATCTGGTGCATTTAAAAATAATCAATTCTTAAAAAATGAAAGGAACCATAGTATCACATTTTCCCCAGTTCAATACTATGCCATTGCCTACTCCAAATAATCAGAAATTGTTTTCCACTTAATACTTGTATAGTTTTTCTCTTCTGTTAAGTTTAGGCATATCAAATATTATGTCCTGATATTGCACTTCTTATTTTGTATAAAATAATTTCTTAATGTCCAAATGAATCTATTAAAATGTATGATTCCTTGGGAATGGCTTTAATAGTAAGTGGAATGAACTATTTGTTCCATGATAGAGTAGTGGTATGAAAACATTCCTAGTGATAATATAGTAAATATAGGGTTAAGCACAGGCAGCCAGAGCTTTCTATGTATTGTTCAAAGTGAGGTCACACATTTTTCTTTTGTATCCTGGCAAATACTCCTGCAGGCCAGGAAGTATAATAGCAAAAATTTTAACAAAGATACACTAATGTATTGTATCACCATTGCCACTGATTTTATTAATGGTAAATGGCCTTGTGTATAAATGTTGCCATATTATGGTACTTATGATGGTGATATATTTGTTTCTATGAAAAATGTATCATGCTTTGAGACTAAAAACCTGTAAAGTGTTAATTTTGGTATTTTTTTTCCTGCTGGTGAATTTACTTTTTCCCTGTAAACATATTAAAATTAATCATGTTTCAAAATATTATTTTTAGTCCCCTTTCTTCCTTATTTTGATTTAGAAATCATTTTAAATTAACAAAATTATTGTTAAGTCTTTTAAATTTGGGTTATTGACATTAGTATAAATAACATCCTTAATACCAGAAGTCTGCAAAGTCAACTTGACTAGTATTTGTATATGAAAGAGAAGACAATCATATTATTTAGGAGCATTGTGTCAAGGGAAAATTTGAATAAAATGAGGAAAGAATCTGAAGGATATAAAGTAGTTATAAAAAATTGACAAGATAGTAAATATTTCATAAATTTTCAGAAAATAAATGATTACGTGTTTAGGAGAAGATTAAGGGGAGATAAATCATATGCAGAGATCTGGAAAAGCAAGAGAGCTGGATAATAGAAAAACGAGAAAGGAGAGGCTCACAGAGACCATTGCTGGAGAGCAAATGGTAAAGAAAATAATATCATGATCACTTATCAAGCACTGGGCAGAAATTAAGTAGTTCAAAATATAGGTAGTCAAAACTTAAGCATTTGTAGAAAAATATCAAAATTTAAAGCAGATCTGTGGGAACATTTCCCCCCCCCCAAAGACACATTCTACCTTCTTAAATAGCATGATTGAAATGAAAACTTTACCCAGATTCATCTTCTGCTCCCCACTGCCCCCCACCCCCCCAGTAGGGAAACCCCATCTTTTCTTGTCAGTGTAAAGATTCTCATATTTTCTCTAGTTTAGATATTCACCATCAATTTCCTATACTATTACAATGTCTCCAATTGAAGCCTCATTTTGTTTCTTTCCATTCCTTTTCAATCCCTCTTTAAATTTTTCACTAGAATTACTCTTTCCCATAAGTTTCTGTTATTTAAGAAAACCAAATCATCTTACAAAAACATTTAAGAACTTCCATACTCTTGCTCCATATTGCTTACCTATTCTTTTCTACATAAGGTGTGGCCTTGAGTAAGTTTCTTAGCTTTCTACACTTCAATTACCTCACCTGAAAAATGGGATGAATAATACCTCATAGGGATTGTTCTAAGAATTAACTGAAATATTATGTATAACGTACTTAACATGAAACACATAGTATGTGGTAAATATATGTTAGTTCTTATTAATATAATTATAATCATTTCTATTACTTACCTTGGGGAAATTATGTATCTGCCATGCTACACTACTGATTCTTCAGCACTTAATGTGAAATCCTCGAAATTTTCCTGCAATTCTCTTGGTAAGAATTAAATAATGCTCTCTAATATGTCCTTTTAATTTGACCATACTAGTTTTTAGATTTTGCCTTGTATCATATTTAGTTCTTTAAACTTAAGGATAAGCTCTTTGAGAATTGTAACATTCTTCTCTCTTTACCCCAGAGAAAAATACAATAAAATACAATAAACAATACAATAAATGGTCAGTATTGCTAAATGAATATTCCTATAATTTTAAATTTTATTCTTGAGGACATAAATGAATGTTGTTGCATGTTATCACAGCAGAAGACACTATAGCTAATGAAAACAGATCATAGATAAACATTCTAAATGTGGATCTAAAACAGAGGTCAATGCTTACAAAATGGTATTAACATTATTTCAACTTTTAAAGTTTACTAGACCATGTATTATTTCTTTGATGTTCTGCATCTAGTAAAAGTGATCTGTGTATTTCAAGCAAAGCAGAATTCTTCAAAGATTTCTCTCCTAATCTTAGATAATTGGCTCATTATAATGTATAATTTTCTATTCAATATTATATTTTGAAATATTGACTTCTGTAGCATTTCTAAAATGTTTTTAAAAGAACTGTAAACTCTTGAAGAACATAGCAGCTAAACAAACAGGGCCATCATTTCTGCAAACATATCAAACTTCAGATTTGGGGTTTAAACTAATTTACCGCACAAAGAATCGTATTGTTTACGATGATTTAAAACACTTATCTGAGGTGATATTTCAACCCTGGCACCATAATTTTCAGGAGTTGAAGAAATAGTTCAGCCAAATAATGTGATTCTTTCACTAATTTGTTAGAATTCAAGGCTAAATTGGATCAGTTTGAATTTTTGAAAAGCACTAGAGGACACCCACTCTCTCGTGGATTCAGTCTGGAAGGTGATTACATCATGCCCCGTAACGTCCTGCTGATACAGAGCCCGTCAGGCAACTGTAACTCAAAGTCGCTCCCATCTCCTCTAGCTCGGGTCGCCAGCTCTGGCTTCTGAGATCACGGGAGGGTCGGCTCTGAGGTATCGCGAGATCTGGTTTTCGCGGCTTTCGCAATTCTATTGTGGAGGAGGAGGGACCCCGTAGGTCAGGGTATTCCGGACAAGTGCACGCTTTTGGTTGGTCGTAGTTCTACGCAACCCAGATCCTGGAAGATCTCTGGAAGCCTGGATGTCGAGTCAGCACGAACCACACAGTTCACTATCCCTGCGCCTTCCTTCAGGCATCCCGGAACTCCAGGCCTGAGTTAACAGGAGCCACCCCAGCCTAGCCAGCCATCCTCCTGGGGCCAGGGGTTCCTCCTCCTGCGTTCCCCATGCGGAGTGTGGAAGGCCACGTGAGCGAGAGGGGCCGGGCCGGCGCATAGGGCCTTGTGGGAGTCAGGTCTTTGAGGTGCCTCCTCAGAAGACTTCCATACAGCTCCCTGGATGGCAAGACTAAGGAGCTCCTGTGAGATATGGCAGCGGGGGAACAGGCCTCTGTTTTGGGGCATTGTGGACATTGGGAGCTCAGTGTGTTCCCCAGAAGTCCCTGCCTGTGGCCTGCTCTATCCTCCACTGCCCAGACCCAGGTGGGAGGGCAGACTGGATCTTGCAGTAATAAAAATAAGCCAGATCCTGTATTTGCGCTTAGTGAGAGGTGAGTGTTCATTTATAGCTGTTAAGTACAAATGACCTTTATTTTAATTCAGAGAATCCCATCAGAAGTGTTTAGTTGACTTCAGTTATCGTACATTAGAGATAGAAAGGAATTGGAGCCTGTTGTTACTGTCTAATAATAAGATTTTTGCACCTACTTGGCTTATTGCTTTGGTACTGCTGAGATGTTCAATGGAAGGAAATAATTATGGTAATATTATCCAGAACAGATGTGCTGGAAATTGTCCCATAACTTTGATATGGTTTTAATCGACAAAACAAAACATCTTAGGCTCCTTTGAGAACTGTAGTTGGATAACCTCTATGTTGTGTGTGAGTTTATGTGTGTGTATAAATTTATATTTGTCACAGATTGATGCTGTGTTCGATAAATGTTTTAGAGTTCATCTAACTACCATTTATTCTCTCAGTTTGCTGATGGAAAAAAAATGGAATATGCACTACCTTGGCCAAAATCAGAGCTGTGACTAATTTCAAATAAATTCTTTATATTTCCAATCATATTTTTTATATTTCCCTGAGATACAGCCAGGAATAAGAGCACAAACCAAATGTTAAGAGTCCTGATGCCTAAATACTTTGAATACTTGCTCACAAACTTCAAAAAATATCAGAAGTCATTGTAGTGTAATCCAATACTGTATGTGTAAGGGTGAGTGCCACACTAATAAGAAATAAACCTAATTGGGTATTTAAATGTATCAATTTAGGAACGTATTTATTTGTTGCATGAGAACTTATTTTTTAAAAAATAGGGGCGCCTGGGTGGCACAGCGGTTAAGTGTCTGCCTTCGGCTCAGGGCGTGATCCCGGCGTTATGGGATCGAGCCCCACATCAGGCTCCTCTGCTATGAGCCTGCTTCTTCCTCTCCCACTCCCCCTGCTTGTGTTCCCTCTCTCGCTGGCTATCTCTGTTAAATAAATAAATAAAATCTTTAAAAAAAAAAATACATCTTTTACTGCATAATACACTCTCAAAGACATTACAAAGCAACCAGACAAGTAGTATTTCTGTATGAACTAGAAGCCTATGGAATGCTTTTTAAAAATACTACAAATAATAGCTATTTTCACATAGTGCTTATTTGTGCCAGGCACTTGTCCTAAGTAGTTTTTACCTAAACTCACACATTCCCTCACACATTCCACATTATAATCCAGTGAGGAGGGTACTGTTATTACCGTGTTCATTTTATGACAAGAGACGTTCAGTAACTTCCTCAAAATCACCCAGAAAATAAATATTGGAGCCAGGATTTGAACTGTTAAAATATGGCTCTGGATTCTGTGCTCTAAATAATTATTTCCCCTCCCAAAGCCAGCATCTTTTGGGTTAGGTGTATAGACAGTCTAATCTCTTTATGTAAACATCTTTTTTCAGAACAAGTACAAAGTGTGAAGATATTTTTGTCATAAACAAATGCCCTGAAGAAGTCATTTACTGCAGAGAAGGCTTCCAGTAACCAGACAAACGCCCCGCTGAGCTCCTGGGGACATCACTTAGACATGTAAGTCCCTCATGCAATCCCCTGGCACTTTGATTATGTGCCCTTGTCTTCTCCACCTCCTCCGAAGTCTCCCAACTTTGTTTCTGGTCAGTCTCATATTGTGAGGACTATCCCCCCACATGCAAACCAGTCAAAGCATTCATTATCCAATAAAGTTTGTGTGTGCTCTTTCCACCCATGGTTATATATTTTTCCTTGATCAGCTCTGAAATATATTTACCCCCTATGGTTGGTATATATTTTCCATTTGCACATATGTTTTTTATTCATTTATTCCTCTTTCTTGTCTATTTTGGATGAATCAGGTTTAATTTAATTATTCTGTTAATCTTAAAACTGCCAGTTGGGATGCCTGGGTGGTACAGTTGGTTGAGCTTAAGACTCTTGTTCTTTGGTCCAGGTCATGATCTCACGGTGTGAGATAGAGCCCAAGTAGGGCTCTACACTCAGCGGGGTGTCTGCTTGAGACTTTCTCTCCCTCTCCCTCTGTCCCTCCCCACAGCTCTCTTTCTCTCTTTAAATAAATGGATAAATAAATCTTTAAAAAGGCCAAAATAAATAAAACTGCCAGTTATTTTACCGGGGGGGGGGAATATTTTTTTTGGGGAATAGCAGAGAATTGCAATCTGGGACAAGCGAACTAGAGCAAAACCATAGGCAAGTCTGCAGAACAAAGGAGGGGAACACTTTTTCGTAGAAGAAAGGGGAAATTGTGAGGGCTGTTATAAACAAAAAGTCCATTGGAGTAAACTGGGAGTTCAGACTATAGGGGCTTTTCATTGGCTGAGCTGGGACTGTCTCTCATTGGCTGGGCTGTGGTAGGGAGGAGGGAAGAATCTTTTCCTCCTGCTGGTGTAGTAAAGTGGTAGCTAAAATGGTATGAACTTGCAACTTTCCTTTTGGGTTTGCAGTTGATGAATAGTAGGGCAGGAGAGCGCCACGGTGGCCTCTTGACTCCCTTCTAAAGGTTTTTTAAAATTGATTTTCACATTTCCTTTTTTTCCTTCTCCATTAACAGTTTAGCTCTCTTATTTTTCTTACAGTGGTAATTTCTAGAGAATGTAATTATGCATTATTTATGTATTAATGTCTACCTTTAAATTAGCACATTTGTTACTTCTCAATGCAAGCGTCTTCAAACAGTTTCACTGTTTACCCCACTCCTGCCTTTTGTGCTTGTGTTGTGCTAAATTTTACTTCTACATTTGTGATCTGCCTTACAAGACATCAGTCAGTATTCAGTTGCATTCACCTTTTCCAGTGTTTGTGATTACTTCTGATGTTCTGTGTTTTTATTTCTCTGACACATCTTTACTTTGCCTTCATTTTTGAAGGATATTTTTGTTAGAATTCTAGGTGAATTGTCTTTTTCTTTTTGATCACTTTAAATATAGTCTGTTGTTTTCTGCCTTCCATACTAATGATGATCCTTAAGCTGCAGGTTTTATTTACTTATTTTTTTGGGGGGTGCTCCTTTGAAAGCAAAGTGTGATTTTCTTGGGCTGCTTTTAAAGGTTTCTCTTTCTCTTTATTTTTTGGCAACCTAACTAATAACTAACAAGTAACTAAAATATTGAAATCACCTATAGATTTCTCTTTTTCTTTGTTATTTTTCTTTGATTTTTCTTTGATTTCTTTGATTTTTCTTTGATGAGCAAAGCCTCATACTTTGGACTGGATCAAAATCATAGAAATTCAGAATGATGTTATCTTCCTCCAGGTGGGCTAAATTTTCTTTTGGAAAACAGAGCACTAGTGGATCCCCTTGGTCCTGTTAAGGCTTGGTTTTAATCTTCATTAAAGCTATTTTATTTTTGTCTTTATTCCTCAAGGGTAGGCCTTGATATTACAGCGTTGCCCTTCTGGGGTCTCAGATTAAAGTCTTGGGTCTTACCAAAGCCACCCACCTTGGCAGGGTCTGAACTCCAGCTATTCTCCCAATACCATGTGGCTGCTGTGATCTCTGCTGTAGCATTTTAGCCTCCCACATTCTGTTTCTACAAAGACTTAAAAATTTTTTTTCTAAGTCTTACTCTCTGCAATTTAGAAGTTAGCCAATGATTTAGGGGAGATTCGTATACTAATTTCCCAACTCTGTCTCTGGGGTTTCCTTCTCTGGTGTTTGCCCTTTAAATGGCAGTCAGTATGGGAGCCCCCAAATCTGCCCTCACTATACTCAGTGCAGCAAGACTCGTACTTCCTGCCTATGCTCTCTTTCCCTTGTCTGATATTTGGAAAATGACTTTAGTGAGCAAGGAAGGCCAGGGACAATATGAATCTCACATTATACATTCCTTTCTCTCAAGGAGGTTAGCTCTTCAAGCCCTTTCTATATTGGATGCCTTCCAAAACCTTCAAATCCATGGTTTATAAATTTTTCCAGCTTTTATAGTTTTATGCTGGAGGATTAGTCGAAAACAAGCTATTCTACTATGGCTGGAACCAGAAGGTCACACATGTTTATTTTTATAAATTGTATTTTATTCAGAAGAGGTAATGTAACCCATGATGACAGTGAAAAAGAATATAGAAGTTTGAAAGATATATGATGAAAAATATATTACTCTGACTCCCGGTTTCCCTTTATAAATTCAACTAAGCTTCGTATGCATTTACAATCACAGATCTGCATGTCTTTGCATGTATTTTTGAATTTGTACATATATGCATATGAACTTGTAAAATTATGCTACTCTAATTAAGAAATTAACACTTTCTTATTAATTTAAGCCACTTTTGCCAGTCATTTTTCTTTTCATTTTTAAACTTTGTATTTGTATATTATTAAATTTATCAAATCTTTTCTTAATGATTTCTGAATTTTGTGTCATCTGCTTAGAAGGGTCATCTTACTCCAAGCATATGTTAAAAATATCTTCAATGTTTTCTTCAAGCACTTGAAAGTTTTCATTTATTATGTTAAAATGCTGAATCAATCTAAAATTTATTTTGGTATAAGGACTAAGGGAAGGAGAAGTCTAGCTATATTTTTGCAAATAGCTGTCCATTTTTTATAACACTGCTTTTTGAATAATTCATCTTTTCTACATAAATTTGAAAACGTTGCAGTATTTGAACCAAATTCCTATAAATATTTGATATAACTATTGGCTCTATCTTCTGATCTGTTGCTATCTTCTGATTACCTAGCTATCAGCCAGTACTAACCTGTTTTATTAATTTGTTTTATAATATATTTTAATGTTTGGTATGGCTTACTATTAATATTTTAAAATTTTTCCTAATTAGTCTTGCATCTTTATATTTTCAGTGTAAAAAGTCATTTTTTGTCAAATAATCCAGTTTGAGAAACACAGGTATAATTTTGAACACCCTGTGCTTTTGCTTTTGGTCATAACTGCAGTTCCTGCTACCATTATTTCTATTCTTTTTATTAAACTGGATCAATTGTATCCCTAGAGCCTATGACCTGAGGTCATATGTCGTATGCACTGTGTGATGTGCTGGTTTGTCCCTACTCCCCCCATACACATCCTCAGACAGAGCCCCTTGAGAGCTCCTTTTCTTTTTCTATCTCCTGTTACAAAACCAAGCCTAGTCCATCTAAATAGGACTTTGATGACATAAGTGTATAAACCATATCACAAAGAAGTACTTGATATAAATGGGCAACAAGTTGTAGTCAGTACCAAAAAGAATAGCATAGCAAAATATGTGTTTCAACATTGAGCTGTGCACTGAACTTAAATAATATTCTCACTTAGTTCCTAGCTCTCTGTCTGCTACAAATATTAATCACATTGTTGTAAATAGTAAAGACTATTTTAAATACCTGACTCTACTTGGAGAATAGTCCTCCATTCATTTGGTTGATGCCAAACTGAAACAGGGCTGTTACAGTCACACAGGTAGGTGAGACACTTAGAACCAAAAGTCAATGAATCATCAAGTTTTGCTTTCATAATTTCCAGGCATAGGGGGTATCCGAGATTTGGAAGATCAAAAAATGGTGGGGATCAGTTCTCGGTTGCTAAATTAGGCAGAAGTCTGGAAAACTTAAAGTTAATAAAGTAAGGTAAACATAACAAGGAAAAATAAAAACAGGGAGAATGCAGAAGAGATTAAGCATCTGGACAGGTTTATTTGTCTGTAATTTCAAAAAGAAATGTATGTGCAGCTGCTCTGGAGGCTTGTATACGTTAGATACCACAGAGTTAGGTGTTAATGTATGTCTGGCACATGTTATTCTAGGAGAGTTCATCACTATACCTTTCCTTTGTTGAAGTGTAATCCTTTGAAATGTCTGACCTACTAACTGCTTTATATAAAAAAAAGTACTAATTCATGTGATCTAGTGTGGACCCACCTATGATTAGCTAAGGGAATGTTAGTCCATTGCAATGCAAGATCTACTTTGAATGTATACAGCCTTCAGGAGACATTGCAGTATAAATCAGGGTTTCTTTGGCAATTGCCATATTTTAATCATTTAAAAAATATTTTTTTATTCATGGGATACTATCCATAAATATTGGCACATTTAAGAATTTATGTATAAGAATATACACACATACAGTATATAAACATTAGGAACCATTGAAGTATGAACACATGACATAATTTATTTCTTATGTATGCTTTCTTTTTATCTGTGCACATTCTTTTTTTTTTTTTTAAAGATTTTATTTATTTATTTGACAGAGATAGAGACAGCCAGCGAGAGAGGGAACACAAGCAGGGGGAGTGGGAGAGGAAGAAGCAGGCTCATAGTGGAGGAGCCTGATGTGGGGCTCCATCCCGGAACGCTGGGATCACGCCCTGAGCCGAAGGCAGACGCTTAACCGCTGTGCCACCCAGGCGCCCCATATCTGTGCACATTCTATTGCCTCATAACACCACAAATGATAAAGTGTTGAAATTATAGCATTTGGCATGTAATACAATAAATGTGAGGATTTTGCAAACATTTGAAAATGAGAATATGAACAAGAATTCCTTTATGTGCTCTTTACTAATAGTTATTAATAAATATAATCTTTATTGGATATGTTGAATTATCTTTCCTTCTTTATATGAGTCATTTTATTGAAACCATTTAAGCACTTTCCTTGTGTCAATTGGAGAGCTATAACAATCCTGTAAGGAAGAAAGGAGTAAAAAAAAAAAGAAAAAAGTAAGAAATTATACTAAGCCACAGGTAATTTCTGCTAGTTCTAATGGCTTTTTACCAGCTCTTTTGGTCAATATGATGTTCTATTTGACAGTAGCTGTTAGTGTAACACTGCCAGAGAAAGCCAGCCCGTGCATGCAGCAGCCAATATTCCTCCACATCCTCACACGTTGAGTAAATCTTTGCTTACTGGCAGCCTTGACCACTGGTTGGAGCACTTGACTGGAAAGGAGAAACATAGATGTGAAAACTGGGGTTGGGGGGGAAAGAGGAGACATGGAAAAGTTGAGAAAAAAAGAAAGGGAAAAGGATTTGAGAATTCTTTTCCTTAAAACGAAAAATAAAAATTTTAGAATGATGAATCAAAGTGGAAAATATTCATGTATAATTCATAGCCACGTAACGATTGCTTCCATGGATTTTTTTAAAACTTTTTTTTTCTTTTAAGATTTTATTTATTTGTTTAACAGAGAGAGAGAGAGGGAGGGAACACACAAGCGGGGGAGGGGGGCACCTGGCAGAAGGAGAGGGAAAAGCAGGCTCCCCATGGAGCAGGGAACCCAGTGCGGGGCTTGATCCCAGAACCCTGGGATCATGACCTGAGCCAGCAGAGGCTTAACCGACTGAGCCACCCCTGCTTCCGTGGATTTTTAAAACAACACAATACAATGAAAAAAGTGTTTAGTTAAAAGTATCAATGGTATTGACTTCTTACAAATTGTTTACACTTAGAAGAAGTACAGTTCTTGCAAGAGCAAGATGAAGTTTTACTTCCAGGGAAACATGCCACCATAAGAGTTAAGGAAATGCTGTCTTTGTTCTCAACATTTTTGAGCCAAAATTTAGCTGGTATGTTCTTGTCCTTTGGAGTCTTCTTCAGATGTCTATAGATAAATGTATGCTAGCTATCTTTCCCATTTATCCCTATATAACAGGTAACTTATTTCACTTTGATAAAAAGGCTCATATTAAAAGGACTTGATAGTTGAACAGATGTTGAAAAATATTTCCTTCTATTTCCAAGACCCTAATACTCACAGAATAAGTGAAAGAAAAAGTATATGTTCATTGAAACATAAAGATACACGTTTGCTTGCATTAAGAATGTTTAATTACAGGGTAATAACCTGAGTAAAGTATAAGTGAATTCTAAGAATAACATAATCATAACTAACATAACACAATTTTTGTAATAATATATAAAATGAGTATTTGTATGTTGTAGGTGCATATAATTTATTCTATACCTTATGTAATAAAACCTCAAAGATTTCATTTTTGGAAAGATGACGGTAAAGATCAGGAATAAATAATTAAGCTGTCATAATAAAAATATATTTTCAGGAACACCATTAAAAATAGCCACAAGTAAAGGTTAAAATATTTAAAGTTATTAATGTCATTATACTTCTTACCCTACAATCATTTTTAAGCAAACTCCTTTCATAGACAGAATGTGTACAGGTTAAGTTGTGTGAAAAGAGAACAATAAGCCACTTTGTCTTGCAGTATCAACAGATGAGTAGACATCTATGAATGGAGAAGATAGAAAAAACTTGCCAATATCAACCTTTCAATGAGATTTTCTGTAAACATATTCAACAGAAGAGGATAGATACTGAAATTTTCATAAACATTGCTTAAGGAACAGTTTAGATACCTTAGACAGGCTGGATGTGTAATATAAAAGACTAATAAGCAAGATAAGATACTGCTAGAAGAACTCAGAATTCAAAGAAGAAGCATAAAGTAAAAGAATACCCATGATGTAGGTGCATTACATTGAAAGCAGATTAAAAAAAAAAAAAAAGAGTAGTCTGACAATAGAACATGTTTTTGGCAATATCTCCCCTACTCCAGTCAAACACCAACAAAACAACCACCCCTATACTTTATGGTTTCAGAGAGGTGCTATGCCTCATTATGCCTGCCTCACAGAATCCAGTGATTCTGGTTGCCCCATTGGGTGTTGGTGGGCTCAAGCAGGCATTGACCTTCTGTTCTCAACTAGCTTAATCAGGAGATTCTTTGGTTCCCTTGCTAGGGTAGTGGCAGTGGGGCTGAGTGGGAAACCCATCTTTATTCCCCAACCAGCAGAAGCAGTCAGTGCTTCTAATCCCCCCACCACCCCACCCAGGTAGTTTCCGTGTGGTCCAGTGGTTGGTGAACCTCCACCGCCACCTGGCATCTAGGAGACTGAACAAGATGATGCAAAACAGTCTACTCACTCCCTACTGCCTTCCGCCCCAGCATCAACAGGACTCAGTGAAATGGTAAGAGGTAGGACTAGTTTGTATTCTGCTTTTCCCTTTCTCTTCCTGTAGTAGCATGGGGCCCAGCAGGGAAGGGCTCTTTTAGCCCTACTTGAAAAAAATAGTGCTGCACTAGTGGGTACCCTACTTGTGTGGGGTGGTGTGGTAAGACCAAGAAGCTAGTCTTAAATACCTACTTGGCCCTTGTGGTATACCTCCAACAGGAGGAAAGTCTTATAAATATATATTATAATTTGTATACATGTATATAAATATAAAATCCCTGGACCTAACACAAATATATTTATGTGTATGTATTTCATTTTCTTTTTTTTAAAGGTATTATTTATTTGACAGAGAGAGAGAGAGAGAAAGCATGACCAGGGGAGCAGCAGGCAGGGGGAGAAGCAGGCTCCCCACTGAGCAAGGAACCCAATTCAGGGCTCGATCCCAGGACCATGGAATCATGACCTAAGCCGAAGGCAGACACTTAACGACTGAACCACCCAGACACCCCTCATTTTCTTATATTACAAAATCAAAAAGTCCAGGTGCAATAAAAAATCCTATCAAGAACCAGGAAAATACCACAACATGAATGAGAAAAGACAATGGCAACATATTGACAAATCAAATGTTGGAATTATCTGAAGAAGATTTTAAAGTAGCCGTCATAAAAGCACTTTAGCAATTTAAAATTCTCTTGAAACAGGGGCACTTAGGTGGCTCAGTACGTTAAGCATCTGACTTTTGATTTCCACTCAGGTCACGATCTCAGGGTCATAAGATTGAGCCCCCTGTCCAGTTATGTGCTCTGTGTGGAACCTGCTTCTCTCTCTCTCTCTCCCCTTGCCCCTCTCCCTGCTCGTATTCTCTCTCTCTAAAATAAATAAGTCTTAAATATTAAAAAAAAATAAAAATTCTCTTGTAACAAATGAAAAAATAGAAAAATCTCAGTTAAAAAATAGAATATCAAAGAAAAATCAAAAGGAAATTATTAAACTGGAAAGTACAATAATTGAACACATAACTCTCTGGATGGGTACTAGAGTGGAGATGTCAGAGGATAAAATACATTGATTTGTGAACATATCAAAAAGGTTTACCTAATCTAAATAACAGAAAATGGACTGAAAATAAATTACTGTCTACATTAAGAAGCAAGAAAGATTCCCAAATAAACAACCTGTTTGCCATAAGTAACCAGAAGAAGAATAAATGAACCCAAAGTTAGCAGAAGAAAGGAAATAATAGAAATTAGAGAAGAAATAAATGAAGTAGGAACCAAATAAAACAACAGGAAAGAGAACAAAACAAAAGAAACAAACTAAGAGTTGTTTCTTTGAAAGATAGGCAAAATAAAAAAAAAAAAAAGACAAATCCTTGGCTAGACTAACGAAGGAGAACCCACATTGACAAAATTATAAATGAAAAAGGAAACATTGTAACAGATACCTCTTGAATTCAAAGGATCATCAGAGACTACTATGACCAACTATATGCCAACAAACTAGACAACCTAGAAGAAATGGAAAAAATTCTTAGAAACATACAATTTACCAAGACTGAATCAGGAAGAAATAGAAAATCTGGATAGACCAATTACTAGTAAGATTTAATCAGTAATTCCAAACCTCCCAAACAAGAAAGGTCAGGACCAGATTGTATCACTGGTGAATTCTACCAAACATTTAAAGAATTAACACCAGTCCTTCTCAAACTTTTCCAAAAAATCAGAGTAGGGAATACTCCCAAACTAATATTACAAGGCCACCATTATCTTGATACCAAAACCGGAAGAGGATATTACTAGAAAAGAGAACTACAGGCCATTTTCCCTAGCGAATATATAGACACAAAATTTCTCAATAAAATACCAAACCAGGGTGCCTGGGTGGCTCAGTTGGCTAAGCATCTGCCTTCGGCTCAGGTCGTGATCCCAGGGCTCTGGGACTGAGTCCCACATTGGGCTCCCTGCTCAGCGGGAAGCCTGCTTCTCTCAATCTCATTCCTCCTGCTTGTGCTCTCTCTGTCAAATAAATAAATAAAATCTTAAAAAATTACTACCGAACCATATTCAGCAGTACATTCAAAGAATCATTCACCATGATCAAGTGGGATTTATCCTGGGGATGCAAGGATGGTTCAGTGTACACAAATCAGTAAATGTGATAAGCCACATTACCAGAATGAAGTATAAAAATTATATGGTGGACTCAATAGATGCAGAAAAAGCATGTGACAAAACTCAACAACTATTCATGATAAAAACTCTTAACAAATTAGGAACATATCTCAACATAGTAAAAGACATATATGACAAGCCTACAGCTAACATCATAGTCAATGGTGAAAGTTTGAAACCTTTTTCTCTAAGATCAGGAACTAGACAAGAGTGCCCATTCTCATACTCCTATTCAACATAGTACTAGAAGTCTTAGCTAGAGCAATGAGGCAAGAAAAGGAAATAAAAGATACTAGAATTGGGAAGGAAGAAGTGAAATAGTTTCTGTTTACAGATGACATGATTTTGTATATAAAATACCCTAAAGACTCAATAAAAAAAACTTTGAGAACCAATAAATGAATTTGGTAAAGTTGCAAGATAAAAAAATATAGAAAAATCACTCACATTTCTATATACTAAACTATTTGAAAAAGAAATTAAGAAAACAATCCCATTTGCAATAGTATCAAAAACATTCCATGCTGGGGATAGATTTAACTGTGGAGGTGAAAGATCTGTACACTGAAAACTATAAAACATTGATGAAGGAAATTGAAGAAACAAATAAATGGGAAGATATTCTGTGTCCATGGATTGGAAGAATTAATTTCCTCTTAGTCATTTTCTCTAACTACTGTGACAGAGAAGTTGAAAGAAAATAGCATTTGAATAGATATGTCTTCATTTTGGTCTTTAAGCATTGGGCATTTCTTTTTGGGAGATTCAAGAAGTTAATCTTAGGTGATTCTGTGTTCAGTTTTATTCATAGTATTCATAGTATTCTTATATTCATGATTATTTTTTCCAGTTTATCATAGCTTAAAGATCCTCCTTTCTATCTTCTGAACACATTGAACTACAATTTTTTAATCTTAATTTTCAGTCTTCTTCAATTGTCAACCTATAGCAAAAATTTTTTTACAAGGAAAACTTACTTTCTCTATAAAATTTATAGAACTAAAATAATTACTCAAATACTGAATTTATAGAGTATAAGGTGCCCCAAAGGCTCTCTTTTAAAAAGTAGAGATGAAAACTTTGGCAGGAAAGCCCCATGTAAAGCAATTCTTTCTTCCTGGAAAACTGTGGGTATTAGCAATTTCTGATGTTTTCATTAGTTAAAAGAAAATACCAAAGTCATCCTCCTGTGGTTTGTCTTTTTTAACTTGAATCTGAGTTTCCATTTTTTTAGGCAGCATTTTCTTGCTCCTCAGTACTTTACACTGGCAGGGATGCTAGGCCTCTGAAGAAAATTTTGAATGAAACTGCTCAAGTATTAGATAACAGGAGGGTTGCTAATCCTATTGCTAACCTGATTCATGAGTGGTCTTTTTCACTATATACTTATCCCCCTTATAGCCATGTTATTCACAATTCCAAGTGGTTTTACTAGGTCATAAATCTGATGTATCACTTCTGTGCTTAAATCTCTAAGGCTCTCTTTTGCCTTTGGGGTGTTCCAAGGTCCTTCTTGATCCATATAAAGCTTTCCATAACTATGAAATGGGTGTCCTTTACAGTCAACCCCATTACTTGCTACCCTGGCTCCAGAATCTATGGTCCCACAATACCAAGGTACCTGTAGAACTCCACAATCTAAATCCATAACGCTTTTTACTTCTATACTTCTGCTTGTTGGTTTAGGAAGTCATGTCCATTGGAATAAAACAACATGTTGTTTCCTGGATCATTGAGCACTACATCAAAAAGTAATGATGTACTATATGTTGGCTAATTGAACATAATAAAAAATAAAACATAAAAAAATAAAAAATAAAACATGTTGGAATGTTGGAAAAAATATTAATTGAAGCCATCCATTTAAATCTGCATTTTATTAGTAAAAACTTGGCTCAAGCCCACAGATCTATATTCTGTTTCTGCATGTGTAAGATAGTAGGCAGTATCTCAGTGTTTTCACTTAGATTGCTGTGCATTTCTAGGATCTTTTTTTTTATGGTGACTTGTGATCCCAGTTCCTGGTCCCAGTTCAGTTTCACTCATGTTTCACTTCCTGGGACTATTCTCCTGTCTTTGCTCCATACCAAATACATATGTGTTAAAAAAAAAATCACTTTACTTGAGTTTCTTAAAACCCAAGTATTTCCGTGTATCGTGGACCTTATCTTAGTCCAGGGTAATGGAGAGCATTCAAACCGAAACAAAAAAATGATTCAAAATTGATTATAAGTTCCTGTTATTTAATAATCCTTTAGGCATCCCATTATTTGAATTCAATACATATTTTCCCCAAAGGACTTCTAGTCAGGTTGCTTTAACTCTTTACACCTAGTTATCCTTTTAATCTCTTTTCCAGGCCCTTTTTTTGTTTTCTTTTAAAAAATTTATTTATTTGAGAGAGAGAGAGAGAGAACAAGTGGTGGGGAGGGGCAGAAGGAGAGAGAGAGAGAGAGAGAGAGAGAAATAGAGCAAGAGAAGCAGACTCCCTGCTGAGCAGGGTGCCTGATGCAGGGCTCGATCCCAGGACCTGGAGATCATGACCTGAGCTGAATGCAGACACTTAACCGAGTGAGCCACCCAGGTGCCCCTGAACCCTTTTTTTTCTACCAGGAAGACTCAGCTACTTTCACCTGTAATGTTAATCAATTCCACATAATTCTTGACTCATAATGGCTTTCCTGAGTTAATTTAGTTAACCAAATGAACTTAGTGGATTTGAAGTATAGACTCATTTTTCCCCCCTTCCTTCAATACATCTCTGTATGATGAAGTAAAAACCTGTATACTCCATTTGATAGGATTTAGGCTAACTCTCATAGAAACAAGGGGGAGAAAACATTACATTTAGGATTTAAAATAACTGTCTCTTGGGACGCCTGGGTGGCTCAGTCGGTTAAGCATTTGCCTTCGGCTCCAGTCATGATCCCAGGGTCCTGAGATTGAGTCCCACATTGGGCTCTGTGCTCTGTGCAAAGTCTGCTTGTCCCTTTCCCTCTGGTCCTCCTCCTCTCTCAAATAAATAAAATCTTTAAAAAAAGAGACAATATATTCACAAAATATCTAAACAAAATATCTTTTATCTAAAGAAGAAAATAATATATATGGAAAGTGTTCAGTAAGTGTTTATTAAAACAAAGTTCAAAAAATGAAATTTAATTGGGAATTTTGAGGGGGAAGCTATAAGCCTCCCACCACAGGTTAGCAAACTTGGTTTGTGACTTTTAGTACATAACTTGTTTTTTTAAAACTGAATTGAAACTAAATTAATTGGCAGAGCTGAAGTTGTAACATTATCACAAACACAATGGCAACAGCATTATTTTCTATTTTATCCCAGTGACTGGTACTTCTGGCCAAGGGAGTGATATGTGCCTACTTAGAACTGAATCATCTTTTGTCAAGCCAGGAAAGAAAGCACTGGTGCAGCCAGGAGTTCCTCCGGGCAGACGTCATTTGGGTTCTCTAATTTAGTAGGGTGCAAATAGATCCTAAAATTAAAAACCCAGTCCTCTGTTTATTTCTTCTGTTTGGGAAGCAGTCAATAAACTCCACAAAACATGAGCTCTGTGCTGTGTTTCCAATGTCAGCTGCCCCTGTAGCCAACTTCTGCTTGCTATGAAAGGATTCCATTGACTTTCACCAACCAAAAACACAGGAGACTGACTATCCAGGAACCCCACTTTATTTTCAGTTATGGCTTCTTCTGTTTCCATATTTAAAAACAAAAAGTCTTTCTTACCTCTGGTTTTCCAGTTTAACCAGGTCTTCAATTTTACTGACAATAATGTGTTTATATGGTGTTTCAACCCAGTGGAAGCCCCAGTTCCTTATATGAATATATACATAGTCTTTCCTTCTTCTCCTTACCTTCCCATCCCCCACCATATACACAGAAATCACGTCATTCCTGAAATATGACCTCTCAAGGGTGGAGTATGCTTCATGCTGAAACAGCATATAACATTGGGTATGACTGACTTCATATGGGTCTGCTGAAAGACCAGAGGGGGAAAAAAAAAGAAAAAACATGCTCTTCTCTGAGCAAAAGCCATTCTGTACTCTGCACAGAAATGAGGACAGTTATTGTTCTGCCCTCTTTCTCAGAGGGTCACCCTTATGTACATTCTATACATTGTGTCATAGCATGTTTTGTGCTTTTGTAAATTTGAGCTGGAATCTTAACTCTAACTTAAAGCAGCAATATATAATGAAAAGAACATTGCATTTGAAATCAGAATATCTAGGTAAATTTGACACATTTTCTGTGAGATTATAAGCAAGATATTTTGACTCTTGTGAGCCTCAATTTATTGATTTTTAAAACTGGAGTAATAATGTTAATCATAGATAATTTGGAAATTTAAAATATTGTGAGAGAATTTGGTTTACTGTACAGTTTAATGTAAGTTTATTGTGTTAGGCTGGGCTCCTCTTGGTTCTAAGTGACAGATAACTCTAGCTGAAATGAAACAGAATATGCATTGCAAACCTGGATCTGATGCTTGCCTTCATTCTATTTCCTGGTGCATCTTGCCTCTCCTTGGCCATCTTCTGTTGCTTCACATATGCTCTCCCTACACAGGGGGCAAAGTAGTAGATGACAGGCTTCCAGCTTGATATACAAAAGAAGAAAGACCCTCTCTCACCTTGTGGCTAGGGGGTACATTTCAAGAAAAGGTTCTAATCAGCTATAGTTGAGTTTTATGTCCAATTCTTTGACTGATTTCTGTACACAGCTTGGGTCACTGGCTGTGGTTAAGGGAAGGCATCCTAGAATCACATGGGATGAGAAAAGAGTCATTTTGTTCTGGAAAGAGGGGTACTGGGCAGAGAAGAGAGAGTTGGCCACTTTAACTCTGGAACTGGTAAATATTAAAATCCATATTCATTACATATCTTACTTCTTTATCCCTCTTTTTTTTCTGTCCCCATTGATGGTTTAAGGCTAATATACCAAACACTTACTGAGCTCCTACTCACTGCCAGTGATGCCAAGTGCTGGAAAACAAAAATGAAAAGATGTGGCTCTCAAGACATCATTGCCCAGTTGGGGAGATCGTAATGATATAGTGTGACCTCCACTATACTTTAGAGATAGGCATAGAGTGCAATGAAATACCATCCAGTGCTTTGTGGGACTGGGACAAGGGAAGTGTACCATATTGAGGCATGCTTCCTGAAGGACCTAATATGTAAAATGAATTTTGGAAGATAATTAAGAATTAGCCAGGCAAAGATGGTGGGAAAGAATACTGGTGTATAGTTTAAAATTACACACCATCTGGTTTTCTTTGCTATGCATTTTAGCCTTCTCCAATTTTAATGTGTCTTGATAGTGATCACATCTTACACATCTTCTATACCATTGACAGTGCTTGCACAGTGCTGACTACCTTACTGATTCTTGCTGCCTAATCAATGTTGGCAATTGTTTCTTCTCATCACTGGCCATCTGGAACATTTTTTTTCCCTCCTTAGGAAAATGAGCTAATTATTAATAGTAATGGAATGGCATATGAAACAGAGTGTCAGTTTTCCTGGAGAGCTTTTCAGATTTCACCAGGTTTTAATTTTTTCCTCCTAAGAATTCTTCATGCTATTCCAGTAGTGCCATTTTAGCCAATTTGAGAACCTACAGCCATTCATACATGACGAATGTCAAAGTGATGCCTCTTCTGAACCACCCCTTCAACTGAAAAAAATAAAAATCGACTTTTGCCAACTGCTTTGGTCAAACTTTTGTTCAAAAAATATATTAACTTAGGAAAATAGCATCATGTAGCTATGCCATGCCAGTAAAAATACCACCATGTCCAGAAAATACACTCGTGGGTGGCTTGATTTGCCTAGAACACGTAATTAAATTTTCTTCCCTTTCCTCAATGACGTATTCACAGTCACTGATTGGTTGCTGGAACTATATGTATCTCCAAAACCACTGATCTCTGATTTAATTCACGTGTAAGACTTAGATGCAAGAAAAACAATACTGACTTTGAGTGAATCCATCGGCAACTCTTTCTCTCTATGCATGTTTATCTATCTACATATGGTATAAGTGGCTTTAGCTATATGCATACTCAAGCTGACAGGGTATTTATTCTTAATATATTGGATATTAGGAGTATTTTTATATTTAAGTATACCAATTAACATAATCCCCACATGTGGCTGGGGAGATATAGATATTTTCTCTGTGACTATGAGGTAATTCTCACTTTTTTGGATTTTAGTTATGAGGAGAGAGTGAGCAATAGTGACGTGCCATCTCTGGAAACTGTCTGGTGGCATTTGTACTTTCCAGGCCTTCTTTACCAATTCCACCTCTAATCCTGTGAAATTTGTTTTATGCCCTTATGTTTCATACAAAAAAATATAGACACATCATATCCATTGACTCCAAGAAGTCATTGATAGAAAAGCTTTCTTTGAAATACTCATTTGGTTGAATTACATTCAAGATATTTTTGGATAAAGAGGATTTTTAACACATATAGTTTTCTTCTCTGGTGCAAATAGGTGGTCCAATGGTCTTTCTTTGGCTGGAATATGGAAATAAAGTGACATTGACTTGTGTGGTATGAGCACAAGGGAACCCAAAAAGATAAAAGGCAGCATCCTTGATAAGAAAAGGCACAGTGTACATGGCCCTGGGGTCCAAAACAGGACAAGTAAAAGGACAAATTCTGAGGTAAGGGGAGAGACTTAGATTCAGGTTCTTGAGTTGCTTGGGATGTATACGTGAATCAGGGAAAGGTGTTAAGAGCACTCTGGCAGTACAGAACATTTTCATGAATCATGTGAAGTCAGATTTCTTCACATTAATGAATGCTTTTAATATATTTGGCATCATCTTCAAGATAGGATGCACGTTCCCACAATTGCTTCTCTGCACCAGGCCTTCCTCAGGAGGATAGGCAGTAGGCCAGCCATAGAATCATAGGATGTTTTACAGGGGTTCTCTCAGTTTGACCTTCAGGAAGGGGTACTGACGTTCAGAGTGATGAGTAGGGTCTCTGTGGGCTGAGAGCAAAAGGCAGACTTGAAATATCTGGTGGATTCCCTTGAATGAAGGTTCAATAAGTCAGAAAACTATGGGAAAATTACCTCCATCTTAATGAAAAAGCCATGGAGGCCATTCTCTTCTCACTGGTCAGATTGCACATGCAATGCTCAAGGGTCAGATAGTACCTTCCACCTAAATATCTTCCTACAGGCCTATGCCAGTCTGTGCTTATTATATGGTGTTTTCCCCCACTCCTGCCAATTTTCCAAAAATTATCTGAGTAACCTATATTTTGTTTGGATTTTGATTAGCTGTTGATATTTTAGGACTCATAAGGAAGTTGCATGGGGTAGAAACACTGAGTGCAATTAAATGGGGATATTCTTGATGGAGAAGGGCAGTAAGGCAAGACTAGAAAGGTGAAACAGTTGTGCTATTGATACACAGCCCTTCATACACAATGATGGAGTTTTCCTTTAGGCCTCTGTGGATTGTGGGCAGGAGAATGAAGGCATAGACTTGGAGAATATGTACTTCTTCCAAATCCAGAAACCTATTGAGACCCTGGCTGGGGACCTGATGATTGTAGGAGTGGTTAGTGTCCTAGGTAGGGACTGTGTGAGTTTATAGTAGCCTTCTCAGAAAGAGTGGCTCATGAACCTGCACTTAAGTTTGTGCTTGGCTGGAAGCTTGGAAAGGAAATGTGCCTGCTTTGGGAGGATACAGGCACCAGGCTCTTGGAACCAATTTAATTGCAGTCTTCCTCACACAAACATACAACAGTTCTTGGCACGTAGATACTTTGTTGAATTCTATTAAAATTAAATTGAAACCCAGACATTTTACTCTACATATTATATTTATTCCAGAGCTTATTTTAGAGGCACAAATGATGCTTTAATCACTCTTTCCATCAATGTCTCATATTCATTTGTCTGTAAACCTAATTCCCTCTTATTATCTCAAAGCTGGCTGAGGTGTCATCAAACATGTCCAGATTTGTTCCTTTCAGCATATTGGCCCGATGAGAAAGACAGCCTGTCCTGCTATCTCTAACAGACATTTTCTGAGGGGAATCAGTGTTGGGTCAATGGCTGTTGGGTAGAGTTGGGTCACTTGTAATTTCTGAACTGGAAATAGCCTGATTGGCCAAATTTAGATAACCTGCCTGTTGCCATAGCTGCTGAGGAATGGAGGACATGCTACTGTGATCGATGGTTCGTTCTACTTAAACCTCATGGAGGTGGGTGGGGGGAATTATCCCCAAAAAGAGGCTATTGTTTCTAATAGAAGAAGAATGATAGGACATCCTGGATAGATAAAAGAAAAGCTATCACAGTCTAATATATATATGATATATATATATATCATATATATATATAATCTTTTAAGGTTGGAAAATTTATATTTGGAATAAATAAAAGGAAGTTCAGAAGTTCTCTTTATATGCAATTCTGGTATAAATATACTAATTTACTATTGTTTATTTCATCCCAGCCATTATAGGCAGTTGGCAATCAATACTTTTCAAGACAGTGTAAATTAGACTAGACAAAAAGATGAAGTCAAAGATATAGAGATATGGAAAATGTTATGAAATGATAGAAAATAAACTCAAGCTTTGTAAATATACCATATTAAAGTCATCTGTTACTTCAGAAGATACAGCCAAAGAGATGGAAATCAGAAGATGAAGCTTAGTGGGCAGCAGGATTATGGTGGTAGAACAGTTAACACTTTGATTCCAAAATTGCCTTAGTTCAAGCCCTAATTATCTTTTCATTTGATAATGGAGGTAGAGTTCTGAATACACTTCTTGGGTCCAGTTTGTCTCCCATCTAATCAATTTGTCATTAATATCAATACTATTGATGAAATACAAATTTGTGATCATTATAATGTCTTGAAAGACTATGGGGATGGAAATATTAACCACAGTGAGAAATTTCAAACTGGCTTGTCCTAGAAATGGACTTTGGGGGACAGAAGAGACAGAAGAGTGATGTAAGGGAGCTCTCAAGTCAGATAGAACATGCTATATATTGAGATGGCTGGAGTGAGACAGGTTTTGTAAGGCAAGTATGTGTCATTAGGCAGGACCACAAGAGACAACAGTATGCCCCTATAATGAAATAGGTAAAGATATCAACATTCAAATAAGAATATTAAAAAGTGTGCTAGCAGATATTGTAATCTTATGGCAAGGTGAATGTTATAATTAATGACTGAAGCAGGGTTCGTAATCCATAGAGGTTTATGGAGTGATGTAAGGGGGCACAGGGAAAATGGTATGTAGAATTTAATGTCTGTGTGGCCCTAACTTTTACCAGTTTTCTGATGCTCCATATAAACCCCCAAATGTTCACGCTGAAAACTTTCTATTCTATTTGCTTTTAATATATAGAACTTATGTGCTTTATTCAAAGAATAGTTAGAAAAAGTGCCATTCAAATTACAGTCATAGTATTTGTTCTATTTTTCATGTGATTTTTAACCCAGATTAAATTTCTGAAATTTTATTTTCTAGTTTGAGTGACAGTAATAACTTAATACCATGAATGTTTTTCCCCCTCTGTATTTTGTTTTTATTTTCCAATTTTTGGTTTATTGGGAAAAAATGACATTTTTAAAAAATGAATACTTAATCATTCCATTTGGAAACTTTATTTTTACATTTTTCTCTTATTTTTAAACAATTATGAAATATATAGCTTTTCTTATGATAATAAGGTATCATAGAGAAATCCAAAGCTGTTTTTAACCTAAATTTGTTCCCACTGCTAGTCATTTTCTAATGGCTGGATAATAGATTCTTCTTTGTGCTTTCACACTCCAGTGGCCAGCACAATGGTTGGCATGTAGTAACTGTTCAATAAATATTTGTTGAACTGAATTGAAATGAATCAAGTTGTAAATACTTTCTGGTCACATGGGTGAAATTAAGAAATATACAACTTTTTTTGGTTTGGCTTTAAGAGCTATTCTGATACTAATAATTAAACATTTGTCTTTGGACCAATTTTGAAATTTGAGTTGAGATAACTAACTACACATAACCTGTTTCTTTCTGGAATTGATGATGAAAATATTTCAAAGCCTTGCCAATTCATTTTTGGAAAGGAAATATGTGGATATAATAAATGTAGAGAAACAGTATTTTACCTCTTTTGAAATTACTGATTTCTAATTAAAATATTGCATAATTAAAAATTGTCAGCATGTACTTACCATAATATGATGACATGAAGCACTATTTGGAAGATACAGGAATTCTAAAAATGAAATTGTTGTACTATACAGTGGATCAAAGATCATTCTATAGGCTTTTCCCTAAAAGAGTAAAAGAGCCTCTTAAGTATATTAAGTCTCATTCATTTGAATTCCATATACAGCAAGAAGCCTTAACTGTACTCATTTTTTCTCTCAGGCGTTTAATTTACTTTTGGGAAGGACTGTTTTTCAATACAGAAATACATGTCCTGATCCTTAGTATGATATTATAAATGAGGAAATTAAAATCCTATCATTTTATCGGTTTACTGTTAAAGTGGTGTGTGTGTGTGTGTGTGTGTGTGTGTGTATAATCACCTGATGTGTTGTTTTATTTGGGAGAAGAGATGAAATCTATAAAGGTGAAAATCAGATCCTAGACTGATAAGCCTCCTGAGACAAAATTATCCCCGGAGAAACAGAATTTAAAGAAGCTAATATCCTCTTTTGATATTTCTGAGTTATGTTTTCCTTTTAGAATGATTTCTACCAAAATTCAAAAATTTATAAAGGCCAGTTATTGCTGATGAATTCTTCTTCTTTACATGTGTCTATACTTAGGCTGGTGAATTTGGAATGAGGCTTTCTCTTGTGAACTTCTGAAAAGGTAATGCCAACATCTTAGGTTATAGTGTTGTCAGTGAAACATTTTTAGATGAAAAACTTAATCACCACCTTTCAAAAGGACACTCAAGACTTTAATTTCTCTATACTGAGAACATAAACAGTTGTACAATCTAAGCCAGGTGATTATCCAATTCATCTCTGAACTTAATATACCTCATATGTGAAAAAGTTCACTTGTTTACATGGGGAAAAGAGTAGAGCAACTTAATACGAAATTATAGAATGGAAACCTTGTAATAGCTTCGGCTTTATACTCCAACATCTTGGCATGAGGTCAGCCTTGCTTATTATGATTGGCACAGGCTGTAGACTGGCAAGTTAGCCTAGTGAGGCTAGAGTAAGGCTAGCTGTTTACATCATTAAATTTTGAATGATGGCATATTTTTACTTTTTTCTGCCAACTTTACCTTTGATAAATAATTCTTAGGATCAATAATTTGTTAGCTGTGACAATTGGGAATGAATCCAGAGAAACTAATTCCATATTATTTATTTTACACCAAATTCTCAAGCTCTCCTAGGGGGCTCTGAGTTATTAGTGTGTATTAAAAGCAGAAACTGAATACAGTAGATTTCCAGTGAGCACTGAATTTACTCCAAAAACTTATATAAATGTTCTCATTAAGCTGCAGCTCTACAGCTCTATTAGAGAACTGTTTTATTTAATTCCAAGGCAGGCTTTCCAGTGGTTGGCATATCTGTCCTCAGGCTAAGACCTTAAGGTCAATTTTTCACCTTTAAAAACATAATTAAAAAGATAAAATGAACACCCCCTGCCATCCTCCAAAAGTCATTAATTAAAACAGTCCTATATCAACTTTGGATTGGATTCATACTCCAAGGGGAGTTTTACAAAAAAAAGGACTGAAAAATGTCCTAAATTTCACAAACCTAACTGGAGAAAAATTGTTGGCCTTAAAACCAGATAAATAGAGGTTTGATTCCTAGCCTGCTTACTTGGCTGTGTGATTTGGGACAAATTGCTTATCCTCTCTGAGCCTCAGTTTCTACCCCTCACTATTGTTCTGAGTATAAGCAAAATAGAGTATGAAATTGCCTAGTAAAGAGCACCAAATAATGTAGATATTTTATTTTGTTTACTTTCAGTCCTTCCCCATGATAATGTGATTTACTTGACAGAGATTTTCATCTTTTGGTTAAATGTAATAGAATGTCATGAATCTTCTGCCACATAGCAATACTCAGTATTTGTTGACTAGAATAAATCTCAATTACTTCATTGCTAAAATGGACAGAGGAAATAACGTGCTACATATATTCTAATTAAAACTATCACATAATTATTTTTGACTTATCATGGGGCATTTATTTCCAAAGTTTTAGGATGTCCATATGTGAGTACATATTTTGTAACATAATCTTTAAGTTTTATTTCTGATGGTTACCTAAATATAAATTATTTTATGTCGAACTATAATATCAAAATGAATCAATATGTTAAGGATCTTTTTACGTGCAACAAAATATATTTCCAAAAATATTGCATCAATTTATGGTCTGAAAATAGTGCATAAGAATATTTGTTTAACCATAGTCTCATCAGAAATCAGTATTCTCACTTTTAAAAGTTTTGCTAATGTCGGGGCACGTGGGTGGCACAGTCTGTTGAGCATCCTACTCTTAGTTTCAACTCAGGTCGTGATCTCAGGGTCATGAGATTGAGCCTGGAGTGGGGCTCTGCGCTCAGTGTGGAGTCTGCTTCAGGCTCTCTCTCCCTCTGCCTCTGCCCCTCCCCACCGCGTGCTCTTGCTCTCTCTAAAATAAACAAATCTTTAAAAAAATTTTTTTTGCTTATGTTAAAGACAGTTTGATTTCATTGTCTCTTGCTATCTTTGATCATACAGCCTTACAAAGAAGTTTGCTGAACTAACTCATGAGTTTTTACCACTGGTAATTTAAAAAGTCCTGACTGTCCGGTCACTGCTCAGTTGAGCAGTGACTGAATGGGTGAGTGAATGATTCCACAGCATGGAATCTTATGGCAGCAACTTTAAAACACTGGATTTTTCAGACGTAATCTTCTCCAATTAAATAGGGTTGTTGCCTTTTATGTATTAGTATTGTGTATTATATTATA
This sequence comes from Ursus arctos, assembly GCF_023065955.2. Lineage (NCBI taxonomy): Eukaryota > Metazoa > Chordata > Mammalia > Carnivora > Ursidae > Ursus > Ursus arctos. The sequence goes on from NW_026623078.1 coordinate 31,334,790, forward strand.
CTCATAATACTTTCATAATACTTTATGACCATTTCTCATAAGATTGGGGTATGTTAAGTACTGAGGTAGGAATTAAACAACCGTGCTATGGGGCAAAGGAAAGGGCTAGGAGGATGGAACTATGGGCTTTGATCTGGATCTTGAGATGAGATCACAGTGGTAAAAATGTTCACTAATAGGGAGAAGGACTTCCTTAAAAGATAAAACAGGAATGTCAGATTAGGAGCAACTTATGAAAGATTCAACTATTAGACTAAAGTATAGTTATTTTAAAACAATGAATAACCATCAAAGTTCACATCATCACCATGTGGACTTTAGGATTTATGGCTTTCCAGAGCTAACTCTGGCAACAGTGTATATAGAGAGACATAGGGCTAATAGTTGTTGAGAGAGCCTGAATGTGTAGATGAAATAGAGGAGATTGGTTTAACTTTCTAAGTAAAGTTAAGAAAGTCTTTTCTATTTTAAAACCAAACCCTCCCTTTATTCATGTGACAATATAAAAAAGAGGCCACTGGAGATGATTAGCTGCCCTTAATCTGGGAGGTTATCTATAAGCAATATGCAAATGTTTAATTCTTATATCACTTTGCTGTAAAGTTAAAGGATATTCTGGATTTGTATCTGCATCAGAATATAGAAATACATTATTTAGGCTTTCTCTCACAACCTTTATATTTTCTAACAAATTATAGCTTGTCCCAAGAACTATATTTTCTCCTTTGTTAACAACAATAAAAAAGCCTTCAAAACCTTATAAATATCTACTTGATAACCTTTACATAAGAGGTCATGTGGAATGCTTTATTAGATTTTACCATTCGTGTCATAAAAATAACTTTTAATAAAACACCCTAGATTTCTATATTAAAAATCCTTATTGTTTTGTCCGGCCTTTTATATTGTGTCAAAGTAGATTTTATGTATTCAACTGTCTGTGTAGTTAAAAGTACATAATTAAGGAAGAGTAAATTTCAACAACTTGTCATTTTTTGGGGAAAATAATTTTTAAGCAAGTGTACTGTACATGACTGTATAAACATAAAAGTAGGATACATGCTGCTGTACAAAAACATATTTTGTTAGCTTGTAGGGTGGCCACACAGGTTGGCCTGCCTTAAATGACTGGAAAATAAAGACTTCTTGTTTTGAAGTGATGATCTACACTGGTTTGGGGCAATAAACTTACTTGTATTAAAAAACAGAATAGGCTTTGCAATTCATCACCTAACTTGATTTCAAGTTTTCTCTGCTTCTTGATTTTAATCTCTTGGGAGGATACCTTTCTTTTTGCTGATATCCAAGTACCAAAGAGATGCAAATAAAAACATTTCTGTACTGCCTTTCAAATAAGGATTCCCATGAGTCTCATGTGAAGTACTCATAGGCATCTTTTATAGTACAGGAAATGCAAGCAAATAGAGAGGTTAAGAAAATTGCTCAAGGACATTCAGCAAATTGGAGTCAAAGTCAGAAATAGTAAACAGGCTTTCTGACTCCAGGTTCTTGGCACAACCGCCAGATTTTGGACACTTTTTGGTGGTGAAAGAATGAGCCATCTTGGCATCATTTATTTCAATTCATTTTGGTGCTTAAGAAAGCAAGAGTATACCAACAGGCTTTAAAAGGAAAATAAAGCCCAGAGCAGAAGGTATTATTAAACTTGAATTTAATTCTTACCCTTCTTTAATCTCTTCTCCTGTTCTCAATCATCAGTTATAGGAGCAAGAGGTGAAAAGTTAAATCAGGGATATTCTGGAATGGTGCAGGTGGGATGGCAGAAGTAGTACTACCTTGGTGTTATTTACTTTTTTCAACTCAGTTCAACACATATCCCTAAAGGATTTAGCCTGTGCTAGGGGCTATATAAACCTGCAAACATGATTTAGACACTGTCTCTGTCTTTGAAGAGAGACAGACATATAAACAGATGCATAGCAATAAAGTCTCTGAAGTGTGAACATCCAGGAGTGTACAGAGCATTGGAGAAGCTCAGAGAATGTGTGCAGAATTTAAAATAAGATGTAGAATCAGATTTTGGATGCTGTCTTAGGGGAAGTATACTTGGATTGAGCTTTAAAGGACTATAGTTTTAGCCAAAGAAAAAGTCAGAAGGGAGAACAAGCAAAAGGAATAATATTCATGAATGCAAAGAGATGTGGATTACAAATTTCATGCAAGGAATCATAGTTCAATAATGTGAGACTGTAGAGGAAGGTGGCTGAGAGCTGAAACTAGAGAGTTTGGAAGAGGATACAAAAGACTTTGTATGATATACTAAAGATCATGCTAAAATCCTTCTAGGCATGGAAGCCAGAGGAGGCTTTCCCATCACATGACATGATTTGCTTGTTAGATAGGTTATCCTGGTTTAAAGAAGACAAACTTAAGTGGATAATGCAACAGTACAGAAAAGGCTGCTGAGGCAATGACTCAGGGAATCGCGATCAGGGTGGTGAGGAGAGAGTAGGTTGAAAAGAGATATGACTGAATCTAGACACAGACCTTATACTCTTCACAAGAATTAGCTTAAAATGTGTCATAGACTTAAATGTAAAATTCAAAATTATTAAACTCTTAAATAACATAGAAGAAAATATAGGTGACCTTGTGATGGTGATAACTTTTTAGATACAACACCAAAAGTACAACCCATGAGAGAAAGAATTGCTAATCTAAACTTCATTAAATTAAAAATTGCTCTGTAAAGGACAATGGCAGGAGAATAAGACAAGCCCCAGATTGAGAAAATATTTCCCAAAGATGCAGCTGATAAAGGACTGTTCTCCAAAATATACAGTGACTCTTAAAATCCAACAATAAGAAAACAAACAACCTGATGTAAAAAATGCCCAAAGAACTGAACAGACACCTCCCCAAAGAAGATATACAGATGGAAGTAAGGATATCAAAATATTTTCAGCATCATATGTCATCAGGGAATTGCAAATTAAAACGACAATGAGATACTACTACACACCTATTAGAATGGCCAAAATCCAGAACACTTACAGCATCAAATACCAGTGAGGATGTAGAGCAACAGTAAGTCTTCATTCTCTATGGTGGGCATACAAAATGGTACAGCCACTTTGGAAGACAGTTTGGTGGTGTCTTACAAAACTAACATACTCTTACAGAACAATCTAGCAATGGTGCTTCCTGGAGTTGAGAACTTATGTCCACACAAAAATCTACACACAGATGTTTATAACACCTTTATTCTTAATTGCCAAAACTTGGAAGTGATCAGAATATCCTTCAGTAGGTGAATGGGTAAATAAAAAATGGTATATCCAAACAATGGAATATTCAGCTCTAAAAAGAAATGAACTATCAGGCCATGAAAAGACATAGTAACCTTAACTGCTTATTGCTAAGTGAAAAAAGCCAATCTGAAAAGGCTACATATTGTATGATTCCAACTATATGACGGTCTGGGAAAGGCAAAACTATGAAGGCGATAAAAAGGATCGGTGATTTCCACTATTTAGTAGGGAGGAAGTTATGAATAGGTATAATTCAGGAGATTTTGAGGGCAGTACAATTACTGTATGACACCATAATAATGGATACATGCCATTATGCATTTGTCAAAACCCATATTACAACACCAAAAGTGAACCTTAAAGTGAACTACAGACTGGGTTATAAGGATTTGTCAAGAGAGTTTCATGGGTTGTAACAAATGTTCCACTGTGGTGGGTGGGGGTGTGGATAGTGGGGGAAGATTGTGTATGTGGCAGTGATGGGGTAATGGGAATTACCTGTACTTCCCACTTAATTTTTTTGTGGACCTAAAACTGCTCTAAAAATAAAGTTTATTAATTTAAATAAGAGATATAATTATATAAATGTGGTGATTGAGTATGGAATTTGAGGAAAGGGAGGAGTCTATGTTCTCAAAAAGTATAGAAATAAAAGAATAGAAATAAAAGTTTTGGGGAAGATGACAAATAATTAAATTGGGATTTTAGTGGCCACATCACTGACTGTATTCTTTAGGAAGCTCATGATGTGACTCAGCCTCAGGAAATATGTCAGACCTGGAAATATCAAACTTCTATATATATATATATAGATAGATATACATATATCTACATATATATATATGGCCTTGAAATCGTTAGAGTAGAAGAGATAAACCAAGAAATGGAACTGAGGAAAAGAATAGTGAACCAAGGATAAATCTTGAGGTTAACCCTTAACCCTGAGATTAAGGTTCTGGCAGAGAAATAAAGAAATACGGAGACAAGAACTGGTGAGAGAAGTAGGGATATAAATTGAATAGTTACCTAAATAAAATAATAATGTTTGTCTAGTAATTTATTTTTTCTGAGGAATTTTCTTGTCAGACAATTTACTTCCTTCTCAAATTGAACATAGGAGAGATAAAGTGCTGGTTTTACAGTTTACAAGTTCATTTTTAGAAATTAAGGAACTGATCATTTCTTCATAATCTACAGATTCTTTTTATTTAGTGCAACCTTAAATAACAGTATCATTCTTTTTTGTTTTCTACACCATTCCTAAATTGTTTTCATTTATTCTAATTGTTTATATTTTTTCTGTAAATTACGCACCCAAATCATTCTTCTTAGTACGCAGATTTGCATCTCCAGCTCTTTATTGAACATCTTCATCTGGGCATTCCATAAACGTTTCCTTTTGTGTTTTCATCCCTGTCACTGGTAACCATGTTAACCCAATCATTAAAAGCAGAACCTGGGGTGCCCGGGTGGCTCAGTTGGTTAAGCGTCTAACTCTTGGTTTTCGGCTCAAGTCATGATATCATGGGTCCTGAGATCAAGCTTCGAGTGGGCTCCATGTGCAGCGAGGAGTCTGCTTGATGATTTTCTCCTTCTGCCCTTTCCCCCACTCACACACGCATACCCTCTCTCTCTAAAATAAAAAAATAAATCTTAAAAAAAAAATCAGAAACTAAGAAATCACCCTTGGTCCTCTTTTCTCCCTCAGTCCCCACATCCAGACAACCATCAAAGCCTATCACTTTTCCTTCCTATCTTCTGGCCTCCCACTGTTTCCATTCTGTCTAGCAGTGCCTCTAGGTGAAAATATCATTTTTTTTCCTTCCATAAACTATTATAATTATTTCCTGATTCTGCCTTTATTCTTACCCCTATTTAGGCCAAAGGCAACACCACAATGATGGATCAGAGCATGTCATTTACCTCCGCTTAAAACCTCCCATTTTCCCACCTATGCCTTCAGGACAAATTCTAAAGCTCTTTCCATGGCATATATGGCTCTTCAGGATCTGGTCACTCTTACTCCTAAATTCATAATTTATCTCTTACTATATCCTATGTTCCCACCACACAAGGGGCACTTGCAGATCCTTGAATAATATGTTTATTCTCTCTTGCTCTCTCTCATGGGCTTTCTATTCTATTTGCTTGTTATGCTCACACACACCCACACTAGTAGTGAATGGATACATGGTAATCTTTCCAGATTTTCTCCTTAGCGGAGCTCATCCTCTCATGCACATGATTCTCCATCTCAAAGTCTGTTTCCAGGCAGCTCAATCTAAGACACACAATTTGTCTTTGCATGTCAAGGTAGGAGGCCTCCTGTGATTAACCATGACTTATTAATGATCCTGCTTTAAGATACTTAAAAAACCTATAATTAGCCTTATCTAGGATTTTATAATTAGCCTTATCTAGTATTTAGCAACTATAATATAACTGTGTTGCTTACCAGGTGGTAAACAACTTAAGGACAGACTTTGTCTTTAATTGTGGTATTCCCAATGTCTAGCACTCAGGCACTCAATAATTATTTTCTTAGTGATTAGTGTGCCCAAGGCTATTCAAATGTTCGGTGACTTAAAGGTGCCTAAAATGAAGGTCTCCCAAGAACAAGTCCCAGTGTATTTACTTACAAACCATATAGAACTGGTTACTCAATAATATATGGAAGGAAAAGCACTGGAAAGTATATGTTGCAATTTTTCTATACCCTTATCACATGTTACTGAATTCTTGGATAGAGATCTGAATTCTTGAAAAGATAATACAAATATATTTACAGAATTAAACATGGGAAAGATTATACTAGAAACCCTCCCTTTTCCAGGAAACTTGTAATATTTTTAAAATTTAATTTAGTTTGTTTATTGATTGATTGATTTTAGAGAGAGAGAGGCTAAGGAGAGGAGCAGAGAGGGGGGAGAGATTCTCAGGTGCCCCCAGAAAACTGATGATATTATGATATTAATTACAGAAGCAAATCATAGGTGGTATGAAGACTATATGATAATCCTGGAATGTTACAGCTATAGTCCTTGCATACAAAGGAATTGAAATAGATTTACTTTCAAGAAATATGTATTTTCAAGCATAGGTCATTGTTCAAAATTGGTTCAGAGCATGCCTTTAGGATTTCCTTTTACATCATATCTATATATCTATATCTATATATATATGTATACTATTATGTCAAGTTGTTTAAGATTAGGTAAGGGTCACTGACAGTGAAACATTAAAATGCACTGTCTTAGGCTGTAAGCCACACAATTATCACTACATTAAAAAAAACAGTCTTGTTAGGTTTGCTGCATGAAAAATTAAAATGATAAGATAAGAAAAGTGCATGTCAGAATAAAAATATTGGAGTAGAAATGAAGAATGTTGGAAGGAATGTGCTAAAAATAATGTAGTAATTCAAACCAGGGAAAGGCCAACTAAAGTGACTGCTGTTAAAAATAGCATCATTCTTTTTAGCTATTGTTCTACATAAAATTCTTTCTATTCAAAATTTATGTCTCTGACAATTTCTTGTAAATATGTGATATAACTTGATGATTTCAACATTAAAATGATTTTTATAATATGTATACATGTACAAAAAATGTTTTCTTCCACTTTTGACTATAGTTGCTGGTTTTATAGTCAGTTGCTATTTATAGTTCTGTTTATTTTCACAATCTCTTATTTTAACATGCTGTGTTTCTCAGAATCTGAGGCTTATTACCATGGCTCTGTGTCTGAAAAGATGCTTTAAAAATCATATGCATATGTCAGTGCACTGACATATCAGACTTGTGTATACCAATCTCATTCATTGTTCTGTATCTATTTAAATGATTTTTCAAGGAGTTCAAGGTAGATTGAGAAACATGTGATGATATCACTGACTTTTTACTTATAGACTCTTGGAACTAAGCTCCTAACAAAAAAGCTGGATATACCATCTTTGCTAGTTCAGTTATTGCTGTTTTGGGGAACAATTACAGAGTGATAGAACTTAATTTAATCTGCAGCTTGATAATATTTTGGCAACTGTCTTATTGTCCACTGTCTAAGGACATGTTGATCTTCTTATTTCCACTTTGGACATTATTTTCCAGCTCTCCTTTTAGCTGTCAGTTTTATTGTAATATTACTGTTTCAAGTATATAGTGCTATACTGTAATTGACTTTTAAAAGAGTGGTTCTTTTTGTATTTGCCTCTTTAGTTTGGCTTAATTTGTATGGTGCTGGTAGTTGCTTAAAATATACTTGTTGTAATAATAGAGTAGTTCATTTTAGGCAGCATTGTGTTAAAAAATTAGTTGACATAGTTGAGATACAGGAACATTTCTAATATCCACTGATAAATTAAGATGAACATTTAATTGTCCACTGATCTTCTGGTGGTGGTGCAAGGCAGTAATTCTCAAAGGGTAGTCCCGGATGAACAACATCAGCATCATTTGGGAAGTTGTTTGAGATGCAAATTCCCAAGATCCAATCCTGATTTAACGGAATCAAAACCTGTGGGATTGGGACCCATCTACCTGTGATTTAACAAGGCTTTAAGGTGATTCAGAAGTATGCTAAAGTTTGAGAACTGCAACCATAAATTATCCATCAGTGTAACTCTATGGAGGCTTTGAAAGATACACATCAGAATAGGAGATAATTTATTTACATTTACCATAATGCCATTCTGTTCATACTGAGAGTTTCTCAGATACCTTTCTGCATTGATATTTTTCACATTTAATTAATAGCTGAGACATTCTGATGAGTTTTAGCTATTTTTCATGAATATCACAGCCTATTCTTTGTCTCGTTGTAAATTGATCCTTTTTTCATTATAAGTATACCTATTCGGCTTTAATAATTTTCTTTGTATTTCATCTGATACCAAGATGGACAACTCCTCTTTTATTTTCTTTTTGATTAATGTTTGCTTGGTACAATTTTTTCATCCTTTTATTTTTATTCTACCTATTTCATTGTATGTGAAGTGAGTTTCTTGTAGACAGCATATTTTTGGATTATGGTTGTTGTTTTTTTAATCCGCGCTGCCAGCGTCTCTTTTTAAACTGGTGTAGATGATCTAGAGTTAAGAAAATTGTCAGTACGTAAAGGCTTAGGTTTGCCGTTTTGTTTTCTGTTTCCTTTGTTTATTATTCCTCTATTTTCCTCTCTGTTCTTTTAAAACTTATGGGTTACTTGAACTTTTTTTTAGGATCCTATTTTGATTTATTTATAATATTTTGGGTATATCTCCTTATATAGTTGTCTTAATGGTTGCTCTAACCATTACCATAAACAGTCTACTGTTAACTGATGTTTTGCCATTTTAAGTGTAGAAAACTTCCATTAGATCCTTTACCTTTCCCACTTTTAAAATATAATTGTCTGAAGTATTTCCTCTATGTGCAGAGTACCACATCACACTGTATTATAATTTTGCTTCAGTAATCAAGTATTATTAGAAACTCATGAGAAACCTGTTATATTCAGCATAGTATTTAACATAGTTTTCTGAAATTCCAAGCCTTCTGTTACTTTCTCCTTTCTGTTCAGAGAATTATTTTTAAAGATTTTATTTATTTTTTTTTGAGAGAGAGAGAGAGCATGAGCAGGGGGAGCGGCAGAGGGAGAAGAAAACTCCCCGCCAAGGCGGGAGCCTGATGTGGGGCTTGATCCCAGAACTCTAGGATCATGACCTGAGCCAAAGGCAGAAGCTTAACTGACTGAGCCACCCAAGCGTCCCCAGAGAATTTCTTTAAACACAGGTTTGATAGCAACAAAAATTCTTTCAGATTTTTAGTTTTTGTTTTTTGGTGGTTTTATTTATTTATTTATTTATTTATTTATTTATTTATTATTATTTTTTAATAACCTTCCTTTAGAAATACATTCACGAGGAAATTAGAACTATGGCTTAATATTGATTCACCAGTGTTCAAAGACATTGTATTGATCTGAGACAAAAGATTTCAAAACCAGATTTGAAAGGCACCTGGAGCCAGACTGCCTGGTTCCTAAATCCTAGACTCACCATTTACTAGCTATGTGACTGGTTGAGTGACTTAATTGCTTTGTGCCTCAGTTTCCTATCTTTAAAGGATACTTATGATATTTGCCTTTAATAAGTTAATACATGTAAAGTACATAGAAAAACAGTGGCTAGCATGTATGAGAAGTAAACGTCAGCCATTGTTTTTAGTGATTATGGAGCTAAACTCATGCTACCACATTTGGATTATTCAATTTTCTCTGTTCTGATTTCAGGCTGACTTATAATTTTGCTTTATATGTAGAACAAGCAGATTATGGATAATGCACTAATCTAAGCATGTGGAAACACATATTTCAAGGTAGCATAGTAACTTACAGTAGCTTAGAGAGTTTGCTCCAATTCCCAGTGCACCCCTCAGTAGAACTTTGGCAAACTTTTTAACTTCTAAAGCCTATTCATCTTCATCAGTAAGTAAATATGATATGTTCATCTCCTAGTGTTACAAGAGGATTAAATTAAATAATGCATATAAACTGTTTAGCCCTCAGCCTGATGCATGGTGACCATTCAACAAGTAGGAAGTCTTGCTCCTATTACAGTGGCTTAGGTAACAGTTATATTTGACACCCTAGTCTAAGACTCTTATAATTCTAAATATTTTGAGTTAAAGTCCCCAAGTCCAGCAATTCTGGGAAACTAGAAAGATCAAAGTTCTTGATCTACACAATAAGACCCGATCACAAGACCATGGAAATTTCATTGCATAAAATGCCACCATGCCAGTTACTGTTTAATTTTAAGTATCATCTCCACACTTCTAGACATTTCCCTATCCTGTTAAAGATGAAAGATTAGAAACTAGATTTTTTGCCAGGATTCCAGTTAGATTCCATCAACAGGAGACACTCCTGTGAACTGAGGGAGTAGCCATTATTCTGTCAGCATTTGTAGGCAGGCATTTGGGGGCTCACAGACAGAACATTGAGGGGAATTGTGCCGGCAGCTTCCAAAGTCCTCCTGAGAATCAGTCATTTTAGTATTACAGACAGCCATAATTTTTGATGGTGACTTCTATGTTATTTCCTAACTTCTGAATTTTCTAAAAGCAGCTTTCCTGATCTCATTTCCCTAGTTCTTCATTTTGTTGTTGTTGTTTTTATAAATCACAGATTTCCTAATTACTACTAAAACATCTAGAGTGGCTTCTACTATCCTAACTAAACCTTTCTAATACAATGACCCATGAGTCCTCTTGGTAGAGATTTTCATGATTTTCTGATTATACAGGTTTTACATAGTGATTTCTCCAAAGTACAACAATAATTCGAATTTAATAACATTTCTATTAGCAACATGAATATGGTACTATGGAGATAGAACATATTACCTCAAAGCTGGGAGCATCAGAGCTGCAACCAAACATGCATACATGCCTGTATCTGTACCCATCCTAACCTTCTTTTGTAACAAGGGCAAGGCTGCTCTTTTTCCTTAGGCCAATACTGCCTTTGCATTGTGTTTCACATCTCCTCTTGTGTTGTCAATAAACTTTTATTTTTAATTATCTATTCATAGTCTTGTATGCATCAAATGTTTTTCTCAATGGAATCTTCTGCCTTTTAAAAAAAGTATAACTTACATTCAATAAAATTTACCCACTTTAAGTCCGATGTGTTTTGACATGTATACAATCATGGAAACCACTATCACCATCAAGATATACACTATTTCCATCTCTCACAGAATTGCCATGTGTTTTTTTGTAGGTGATTCCCTCCCCTACATCAATTTCTGAAAACCACTGATCTTTTTTTTCTATCTTCATAGTTTACATTGTGTAGAATTTCTTATAATTGGAATCAAATAGTATGTAATCCTTTTGTGTCTCACTTCTTTCACTTAGCTTAATACTCTCAAGATTGTTCCTGTTTCTTCCTGTATTAGTATTTCCTCTCTAATTACTGAGTAGTAATCCATTGTATGAATATACCAAAATTTGTTTATCCATTCACTAATCCGGAGACAGTTGGTTAGTTTCATGTTTTGGCTATTGTGGGAAAAGTTGCTATGGATATTTGCATATATGTATTTATGTGAATATATGTTTTAATATTTCATGGTTATATTTAATAATTAATATTTCATGGTTAAATAGAAATGTAATAGCTGGTTTGTGTATTAGGTGTATATTTAACATTTTAAGAAAATGCCAAAATTACAATTTTGGCAACTATATACATTTTTCCTTAGGGTGGAAGGACATTCTCATATAGCTGTTTACATCCTAAGTCTCATTCACTTTTAAACAAGTGTCTCCTAAAGACGAAGAGGAAGAGGAAGAGGAGGAAGTGGAGCACTGTCCAAGTCTCATATCTTTTTTTTAAAGGCAAATAAATTATTTATTAGATTTGTTATAAGTGGTAAATAAGAATACAGCTCCACTGTGTTTCTTTCACCTCTTCTACATTGTTCCTTTCTTTTCCACCTTTTGGCAGAGTTTCTGAGGATTTCCTCACATCCTTTACTTGGTCTCCTATATTCTAGCCAATGATCTGTCTCACCTCCACATAGCCATAGTTTTAAAAATTATTTTGTGGAGATTAAATTAAAAAAAGTTTGTAAAAATCTAGAAAACAGTTAATGGTAGCTTTCATAGCACTGTTAAGTACTGGATCAGGCTTAAATAAACTAAGCCTACTTAGATGGTCCTGGTATTTCAGAATGTGGAATCATTCTTACTACATGTAACTTTTTTTATTACTTGTATAGATCATTAGATTGAAATGTAGGAGTGCAGAAAAAATTAAGATAAAACAAAATTATATGATTACACTTGATTTTTACAATAAGGCGTCATTAGGTATCTTTGGGTAAATATCATTCACATTGATGAAAGATTATACTTTTTAGGAAGAACTTTATTCCTGTATCTCAGGACATAAGGAATATATCTCAAAGAGAAGCTGGAAAGTTTGCATAACTAAATATTTGCTGAAATAAAATGTTTTCTTTGGAATTAAAAGTTAGCCAGATTGTTTTTCTCTAGGAACAATGCTCAATAAGAAATAACAAATGCAAATTTCATATCTAAAATCCATTCAGGATTTGGAGATTGGTTTGGGGCATATTCACATGTTTAATTAGGAAAGGAAGTTTTCAAACATCAGCTTTTTGTTTTTTAATAACCATTTCTATTTCATTTGGCAGCATAGAGCATTTTTTCCTTTTTACCTAGCAGCTAAATCTGGTTTCCAAACTCTATTCCAGAGAATTATTTTAGGCATAAATTCCTGTAACTTTTAAACTTTTTTAATGAAAAAGTCTCAATTCAAAATTTTAGAAAGCTAGCAAAAAACTTTCAGATTTAATTTTTGTGCGTCAGTCTTTTTTTGTGTCTATGTGTGTATAAATCTTAATAGATATCTCTAAACTTTTGAATTATCAACCAAAATCCCATAGCTCTCAGTTAAGAGAGTATGGTCTTTATTTATGAAAATGAGTATGTCTCTCATACTTGAATGAAATTATAGTTTCCTAATTTATTGAGGGATAAAAATGATTCAACATACATTTTTTATCTGCAGAATGTAAGAAGCAGTTGAGTTCATTACATTTCCATAGTGTCAAATTAGAAACTGCAGTTCAAATTAGATGCATTTCTTAAATAAACTTTTAAAAAGGAGGTCCATGTGTTTATGGCTCCTTTTTACATAGTCATTTTAAATAATTAGAGGTTAAACATTATGCCCCAAATAAAGTCTTAAATATTGAATGAAAGTTCCTTCATTAACTTAGAGCTTTTATAATACTTACGAAATACATTTTTAAAAGGGTTGTTTTAAATATTTTGTTTTTCTTGTTGCTTTCTTTAAAACACCAAATTCAGATTGCTTTTAATACTTTTAACCAAATTTTAAATTCTTAACCAATTATAGCTGTTAATGAAAGTTGGTATTCAAACAAAATATTATCTCTAACATTTATTATGTTTGTCTTTATTATTCATTCATGTTAGTAAAATTCTACCTCAAAGTTTCTTAGGTAGGATTGCTATTTTTATTTTCCTTATCCAATTAGAATTCCTAATATATTAGCTTCCTTATTTTGTTTCCTTTTATTTTTCATTACGGATTTGACAGTAATTTAATGGTATCCATAAGATGCCAATATCAAACAATGCTGTAGAAAAGAAGGAAGGAAGGTAGGAAGGAAAGAGAGGGAGGGAGGGAGATAGGAAGGAAGGAAGAAAGGAAGGTCCAAGTATATAAAAATATTCTCTGTAGTCATATGTAAAGCTAGTTCTATTTCTGATAGTTTAGAATTAAAAAAATGCTTTTTCTTGAGTTTATTTTGACTGTCATTTAAGTCTTAGTTCATATTCAGTGTCAATGGATTTATGTTATTGAAGTTTTTTTAATATATTTAAATTATATATTCATACAGGTACATCCATATTGTGGCAAATGGTAGGATTTCCTTCTATTTAATGGCTGAATAATATTCCTTTGTATGTATACACCACATTTTCTTTATCTATGCATCTCCTGATGAACCTGGGAGACGTTATGTCAAGTATATTAAGTCAGTCACAGAAAAACAAATACTGCATGATTCCTCTTATATGAGGCATCTAAAATAGTCAATAGTATAGAAGTAGATAATAAGATGGTGATTATCAAGGGGTGGGAGTAGAAGAATATGGAATGTTTGTTCAGTGGCTGTAAAGTTACAGTTATACAAGATGAGTAAGTTCCAGAGATCTGCTGTATAACATAATGCCTGTAGTTAACAATAAAGTATTATGTACTAAAAAAATTATTAAGAGAGCAGATCTCATATTAAGTGTTCTTATCACAAGACAAACAACAAAGAGACACAAGGAAATGTTTGGAGGTGATGGATATGTTTATTACCTGGATTGTGGTGATGGTAACATGAGTGTATATATATGTCCAAGTTCACTATTTGTATACATTAATTATAAGCAGATTTTGTATACCAATCTCAGTAAAGCTGGGAAAAATAAATTACTTATTCTTAGACTCTGAAAATCCACTACATGCTTATCATGAAGTAAGTATAGGACCAGAGGCTCTCAGATTTGTTACGTCACTCAATTTCTCAGAAATATGTTAATGTAGCTCTATGATTAAGGTTTTTATAAGCAAAACAAGTCGATGGAAATCACCTGTTTAACCAGCATTTATTATTTTCTATGGGCTGAGGTATAGGCATAGCTCTGATGCCCCGAAATATTATTCATTTTTTTAAAAAGGCTATTATCAGAGTAGTGGATACTTCTCTGATGCTGCTGCTGCTTCTTCTTCTTTTTTTTAACCTCAAGGTTAGTAACATCTTTATTTGTATTAGCAAAAATTTGGAAACGACCCAAATGTCCATCAAAAGGTGTGTGGATAAATTGTGTTATAGCCATACAATGGAATATTTCTTTTTTTTAACTATTTATTTATTTTTATTATATTATGTTAGTCACCATACAGTACATCCCTAGTTTTCGATGTAAAGTTCCATGATTCATTACTTGCGTATAACACCCAGTGCACCATGCAGTATGTGCCCTCAACACCCATCACCAGCCTATCCCATTCCCCCCACCCCCCTCTCCTCTTAAGCCCTCAGTTTGTTTCCCAGAGTCCATAGTCTCTCATGGTTCATTTCCCCTTCTGTTTATCCCCCCTTTCTTCTTCCCCTACCAATCTTCCTACTTCTTATGTTCCATAAATGAGTGAAACCATATGATAATTGTCTTTCTCTGCTTGACTTATTTTGCTTAGCATTATCTCCTCCAGTCCCGTCCATGTTGCAGCAAATGTTGAGAAATCGTTCTTTTTGATGGCTGAGTAATATTCCATTGTATATATGGACCACATCTTCTTAATCCAGTCATCTGTTGAAGGGCATCTTGGCTCCTTTCACGATTTAGCTATTTTGGATAATGCTGCTATGAACATTGGGGTGCATATGGCCCTTCTCTTCACTACATCTGTAGTGAATATTGGGGTAAATATCCAGTATTGCAATTGCTGGATCATAGGGTATCTCTGATGCTTCTTGAATTGAACTTTGGTGAAATAAAGTCTCTACCTGGTTTTGGACCACCTGAATTAATTCAAGCAAATTAGTCTCTCATAGTAGACTGATGCTTCTGTTATCCGTGATTCTTCCTTGTGCATGACCCAGTTTTGTACTATGATTCTTATACCTTGACTTATGAATATACTAT
This sequence comes from Ursus arctos, assembly GCF_023065955.2. Classification (NCBI taxonomy): domain Eukaryota; kingdom Metazoa; phylum Chordata; class Mammalia; order Carnivora; family Ursidae; genus Ursus; species Ursus arctos. Next base: position 31,350,301 of record NW_026623078.1, read on the forward strand.
AGCAACGCTTAGGATTCCTTTGGTGGGATCTGGTCTAAATAATAAGTCCTATCATAACTTCTTTCCCATCACTTCCTTACTCCACCAGAACAGTGGAATTATCCTGGACTAAGACTCTGCTTCTATACATAATGACTATTTTATATTCCTTTTCATAATGAGAAATAGCAAGATCTTAAGGTCAACATTAAGGCAAACACAATAATATTGACTGGCATAAGTGGCAGCAGCTAGTTCAGAGGAAGGCTTAGGGACAAGAAGTGGAAGTACACTTTATCTGATCTGAGTAAGCGTTCTTGGGGAGCACATCTATTTCATAGTCTAAGAAGTTGGTAGAAGTGTTTTCACCAAAAAGTAGGAAAAGAATAAATGTTATTGATAAAACTGTTTGTTGAATTAATAAAAGCTATTCTTTTTTTTTTTTTTTTTTTTTTTTTTTTTTTACTATTCCTTCTGCTTATTAATAAGCTTTTCAATCATTCAGGTTTTAGTAGACCATGGCAATTTTTTTGTCATTTTCAGAACTATTGCATTAGTCTTTTTTTTAAAGCAAAAGTTAGCCGTTGAATAGTAGTTTGAGAAGGAAAATCTAGACACTAAACTTACCTCTACTACCCACATAAATGGAAAACATTTGGATATTTTCTCTATTTTATTTTTCCTTCAGAGCTTCTAATGTGGTTGCTTCATCTTTGACCTAAATCTTAAGTAATTTTTTAAAACAAAGTTACATTATGAGTACTGATTTTGGAAAAAGGAAAAGCCCAGTTGTTTCAGTAGTTATTGACTTCCAGATAATTCTTTTATATGTAAAATCCTGAAGTAGAGTGTCCTAGATACATAGTACAGAAACATTAACAATTACTCATTTAAAAATATTCAGCCAATATTTGCAGAGTATTTTTTATATGCTAAACAGGGGCAAACCTAGGCTTTATGGAACCTGAAGCTCATGCTATTTGGGTTGCTTCTGTAAGATAAAGGATGCAAAATATGACTGCGAAGTTAAATACAGAAGTGAATGTTTTATACAGAATAAAATTATGTTAAAATAAATCCAATAGCTTACAAATGCCACAAACACTCCAAAATCCAGAAAAATAACATTTTCATAATTAATTACACAACACACTTCTATAATATTTTCCTTATACTTTTGACTGTATACACTTTGATAGTCTCTTTATATAACAATTGTTTTATAATATTCTGAGTAGAGGAAAAAATAATATAATTCTGTTTTTCCTCTAGCCCAGTGGATCAATTTTTAAAATATTACTATTGATAGTTCAGAAAAGTTTACTTGGGCCTCATACATCATTTTTAATAATTACATAGAAAATTTTATAATTGTTGTCAACTTTGAGCAACCTCAATTAGGTTTTTTTCATATATGTCCCACTAAATCCAGACTAAATGCTTTTCCAACTCAAAGTCCTCTTAGGAGAATTTAAAAAATACTCAGAGTACTTCCTTGCCATATGGTCCTTGTTGTGTGGTAGCTTATTTTGTCAAAGCCAGCAAGGGGGAGAGTCAGTAGAGAGAGTTTTCTAGTGAGACAGAAGTTATAAATTTGCATAATATAATCAGGGAAGTGACATCTTGTCACCTTTGTTATATTCTTTTGGTTAGAAGCAAGTCATAGTTCCTTCTCAACCTTATCAAGGGGAGGGAATGATATAGGGACATTAAAACCAGAAATGGGGATAATTGAATGGTATCATTTGGACTATTGTAACCACTCTTGAAGATAAGGGGGATTCATAGTCTAAAACTGCTCAAGCTTGAGTTGGTTATCCTACCTATGGGTTCACAGGGGCAGTGTATGTTACCAAAGAAGTAAGAAATTTTTCTGTGGAGAAAAAATGGTAGCTCCATCCCTAGAACTCCTTAAGTCCAAAATTAGGTCTTACCTTTTTTTTTCAAAACTAATTTTATTTATATCAATTTTTAAAAACATATTTTAAATTCACAAAATAACTTATTATTTAAAGAAGTTTGTCCTGACCCCCAGTTTATGAGTTTTTACAGTTGGAAAGGCATACCATTCATCTGTCCTGAAATAGTCGAATTGATCAAAATATGTTAGTTCTGACTATATATTTGTATTGATCATAGAGAATGGCTGTCTCTAGACCAAGAGTTTGTTTGCAAAATGGACAGTCTTGACAATTACATCATCATAAAATAATAAGTCTTTGTTTCCACTTAATCATGTTTTAATAACATTTGAGGATCTGTTATATTCCGTGGTTTTGTGATAGAGGCTTTCCTCTATAATATCTTTTTATTTCTTAAAAAAATCCTAGTTAATAAATGGAATGGTTGCCATTTTATAAAGTAGCATGAATCTGTATTGGCCAGTAAAGATGACTTAAAAACTGTCAGAAATATAGAGAGGAAACCAAAATAGCACGATGTCCCAGAAGTGACCAATTGTACAATATGTAGTTTAAGAACTTTCATAATATGCAGACAAATGTAATAACAGTTAGCAAAAGGTAAGTCACTGGTGACTAGCAAGTAGATGAAGTCAAGAAATGATGGAGATAGAATTCAATAATGAGTGTATTGAACTTGTTATGAGGAGCAGTGGGTGTTGTATGTAAGTGATGAACCACTGCATTCTACTCCTGAAACCAGTATTGGACTGTATGTTAAGTAGAATTTAAATAAAAATTTGGGGGAAAAAAGGAGCATATTGAGAAGTATGTGGTGAAGACTGGGTAGAGTGCATAGTTATTTCAGGAAATTTGGCTGTAAAGGAAAAGAAGCAGACAAGGGATAATAATTGGGGAAAGAATTTTGGTTTTTTGTTCTCATCATTATTATTTTTTTGATAAGTGTGTGATTTTTAGGTTCTAGAAGGTTGATCCACGTAAGTGCTGATTGGAAGAATTAGGTAAGCAATGAGAGATAAAGATACAGGAAAGGAATTATCTCCAATTCTGAGAGGAGATTGGGATGTAATTCAGAGCACAAGTGGAACAATTGGTCAGAAAGAAAATTCTTAAGTTTCCAGGCCAAGATTTGCCCCAGCTTTTAATCAGAAAAGGGATAAATTCACTTTGATAGAGTGATGCACATTTCCACACTTTTCCCTCACTTTCCATAGATATGGCCAGAATTTTTTTTTTCTGAGTTAGTTCACCTATTATTCCTCAGAGGCTCATGTAAATGAACCAAAAAGTTAAATAGAATGTGGATAAATATGAGAAAAAATATGTTTTTGATGAGTTAACAGTTCTGTTCGAATAGAGACTTGATATTAAGGGAAGAAAAAGAAGTGATAATTACTTGAGGAACAGTTCCAAGTCAGTCCTACTTATAATGTCCTTATTTTAGGCAAAAAATAATATAAGCAGTAGGAAGTGGGAAACTAGTTAGAAGATCATAACAAGATTACCCTTAAAAGCTTGGATTATTTAAACCAGTTCTGAATGTCACTAAATTTCTCTATCAAAACATTGAATAGATGGTATTAGAAAGTGTTAATGAAAGAAGAGCTTCCACTTTTAGTGATGATTCAATCAGTTATTCACTCCTAGGTATATACAGGACGGAAAAGTTCCCTGCTCTCTGTTAGTACTTCACTGTTGTTTATATTGTTATTAAAGGACATAAGTGACATTTTAACCCCAATCAAACCACTTTTAGTACTGATTTTTTTAAAGATGTATTTATTTATTTTTAGAGATGGAGAAAGTGGGGGGAGGGGCAGGGCAGAGGAAGAGGGAGAGAGAATCTTAAACAGACTCCGAGATGAGTGTGGAGCCTGATGTGGGCCTGGATCCCATAACCCTGAGATCAGGGCCTGAGCCGAAACCAAGAGTTGGATGCTCAACCAACTGCCACCCAGTTGTCCCTGGTATTGATTTGTTATACATATAACTAATTTTATGATCTCAACAAGCCACACAATTACTCTGAACTTTGGATTCTTCTCTATTAAAATAAGAAATGTATACAGTGATCTTAAAGTTTCCTTTGGCATTATAAAATTGCATATTTCTAAGTGAATAATGAAATCTTTCCATAGGAAAAATGACATACCTATAAGACTCAGTGAAGAAATCCTCCTCTCTAGGAAGGGTTTCTTATTGATAGGCAGGGGTGATGGATGAGGAGATTGGACATTAGCTACACCAAAACCAGCAGAAGGAATTTACTTGTCCGAAACTCCATGAATGCAGAGTTCAGAAATGAACTAAGCCAAAGAGGGAGGATTAACAAACTGCCAGATTAGCCACCAAAAGCAGATTCAGAAAGCAAAGGTATAAAGAGCCAAGGCAAAAAAGAGTTCAAAGCAATACAGACAGTGAGAGGTGAATAAACTTGGGGCAATTACCTGGAGCAAAATTTGTGCTTTTGCCTGTATTTTATGTGTTTATTGAGTTATTGTGTTTGGAGGGATTCCAGTGTTTAAAAGGTAGACCTTTGCAAAGTTCAGGTTCTAAAATGCATACCCTTATGGATGTTCAAGAGTGTGATATTTAATAACTAAAATGAAATGAAATGCTATCTGTATCAGTGCAGAATCTCTTTTGGAGGTAACTATCAGAAAAACCAATTCAAACTGACTTTAAAAGTGAAATTATTGGTTTAATTAATTGAAAGCTCAGGATTAAGACTAGTTTTTGATAAGTCATAAATTAGAGGCTTAAATAAATGTCATTGCAGATCTTTTGTAACATGAAGGCTCTTTATTAAAATAAGAATTTAGACAGTTTATCGAAGAAAATCTCAAAAAATTAGAATGTATCATATAGAAATACAGAATATAAAAAAAGATCTTGTACGATGTTGAACTAAAGCATTAGTAGTGGAAATCTGTCTCATTCCTGATCATGAGGAGAGTTTTCAATAGTCACCATTTAGTATTGTTTTTTGAAGTTTTCTTTTTCTTGTAGATACTTTTTATTTATAAAATATGCTTTATCATATTAATGATAAACTTTTATAAATGTTTCCTTTTTTAAACCTTGAATAGATGTTGACTTTTATCCAATGTTTTTTCTATGTAGGGTGATTTTGGTTGTTATTGTTTTCATTTTGTTAATCATTTAGGGTCTTTTTAGCCCTTATCACTTTCTCTAATCTGACAGTTGGGCAGGGAATGAGTAATCCCCCAAAGCAGATCAGTTTCCTGTCAATGAAACAGGGGCAATGGAGGCCCAAGAGTAAAACGGCCGATATTTTTACATGATGACAAGTGTCATCACCCCTCCCATACCAGCTCAGGGTGCCTTAGCATGTCTCAGATCAGCCTCAATGCACAAAGAATTGCCTTCCTTCTTACTTCAGCTGATGTCCCATGGTGCCCTCTGGACCCAGGAATAGAAAAGGAAATATATCCACAGAATGGCCAAATAGTTAAGAGGGCAGGGACTTGAAGCCCTGGTAAAATGAGGCTTCTATACTCAGGATTTCAGGGCAACTGCTGGCCTAGGCCATAAAGCATATGTAAGAGAGTATTTATTCTTGCCCAGGGGGCAACCTTGTCCAGGCGAATTATCTTACAGTCGTTTGAGTTGGAGTCCATTTTCTCCTCACTGTTCTCAAGGTGCTCATCTCTGTCGTTCTTTCTTCTGACCTTCTGGTTCCTGAACCTGGAACTTTTAGACCTAGGGTATCATTCGTGACAATATTCCCAAGGGTGGACTCCACATTACTGAGCTTCAAGATTTATCATTCATCTCCATGCCTTCCTCTGAGTTTATCTCCACGGAAGCCTTCCTTTTTCAAACAGAAACTTCAAACCACAACTACTCTTATGCTACCAGAAAACCAAGAAAGTACTGATCTTAAAATCCTTTCCACCCAATGCTTTTTTTCCAAAGGGAAGCTACCAGCTACCTTATTCTATCCAAATTAAAGGATTCAAAACTAAATATAAATTTAATCTCAAGTAGAAATCCTGTTGCCCATGCCCAAATGAGAAGAATAAAATAAGTAAATTCTAGACTAATGATTTTTGGGGCTGACATGATATTATGTAACATACGTATTCTCATTTTTATCTAGCGGTGTCAACTCACTAGGGAAATGTCAGTGTAAAAACTTTGGCAATTAAGACAATTGACTTGGATGATAGGCATGAATTTGGAGATAATGGTACCTCATAGAGTTGTTTTGTGTTTTTTAAATGAAATATTTACAAAGTACTGGTTCTATTTTGGGGACTCAGTAAATTATTAAGTTATTATAACAATGATACGTGTGATGTTGGTGAGACAGTATTGCCAAAATAGACTAAGTTCCTTGACTAACCCATAAAAGCTTAGTTGATCTGTTAAGGAACTGATGGTATTATTGCAAAAGTACAAAGAATTTAGGCCATCTCTGCTTCTCTATCCCTTGGAATTTTTAAAAATAAATTTCTCTACTGGGAACCTTTTTGCTTTATGGTGTAAATAGCTGATTTGACAATTTGCATGTTATCATGAAAGCACAAATGCCTAAAACACAGGGAAAGTGATCCAGTGAAAGTGATTTCATATGCTAAGTGGGAGACTTTAATTGTGGGTTCTTCTTCTGACCTTCGGATTCCTGGACCTGGAATTTTTCTAAATCTTCCTTTGTTGACATACACTTGCCCTGTACTCCAAGTTTACACTCTCCTAATTCCTTAGGGCTGTAGGAAAGATCCGCTGGAAATAAAGAATTTGAGATATAGAAAAGGGAGAACTACCGTGTCTAGAGGCGCTACATGTGACTTTCAGGTTTGGGCAAGAAGTCTGTGAAATTGTGTACGCCACTCCAAGGTCTAACACTTCTGCCACCCTGGAATAAAGTATGAGGCTGAGGGAAATAATATTTTTTAAGTATTTACTATTTGTCAGGCACGAACTGGGATAATTTACATGTGTTGTTTCATTTAATCCTCAAGTTAAAGACTGTAATTTTATATCAACTTTTAATTTTATAACAGCTTGCAGAGTGCTCCTGAAACATACGAATTTTTGCAGCAAGCTTATGAGGAAGGCACTATTCATACTCTTTTTTTAATGATAAACCTAGAGTCAGTTTATTAACTAGGTTAATTTTCAGTAACTGAGGATGACTATGCTAATCTGGTCTCAGCTTTTTCATTTTACAGGGGGACCAACCTTGACAGGAGTGATGACGAGTTCCTTAGAGGGTGCAAGTGAAGCATTTAGTGGTACAGTGACTGCAATAGTACTCACTCAAGAAAAGTTTACTGTGATTTTTCATTGAGGGTAAATGGTTTGCTCAATACCACAAAGCCAGAATGTGGTGGGATTTAAACTCAAAGCAATTCTTCCAGTTCCAAGCACTTTGCATTACACCCTGCCTCTTGAATGAAAAGACCAGCATCAATAAGAATTCCATTGTCCTACTCTTCCTGCGTATGCACACAGATGTATACATGCACACATCACCACCTGCCACTTCCCCCTACATGCCTTCATGCTTTCATTCCTGTTAGTATTTTTATGCAATCATTTAGACACCTTTTGCAGTAGACTGTATACTAGCCTCCTAAAGACGTCTACATCCTAATCCTTGAAACTTGTGAATATGTTACCATACATGGTAAGAGGGACTTTGCAGATATGATTAGGATTTTGAGATAGGTAGATTATCTTGTATGATCCAGGGGGTGCCCAGTGTATGCATAAGTGTCTGTAGAAGAGAGGGGCAGCGGTATCAGACTCAGAGAAGCAGAGATTGGAGTGATGAGACCATGAGCTGTGGAGTGCAGGTAACCTCTAGACACGGGTAAAAGGCAAGTAAGAAGATTCTCCCCTAGAGTTGCCAGGAGGAACATAGCTTTGCTGACACCTTGAGTTTAATCCCATAAAACTGATTTTGGACTTCTGACCTCCGGACCTATAGAATAAGAAATTAAGTTTGTGGTAATTTGTTACAGTAGCAATAGGAAACTAATACATCTTCCTTCTTTTTATTCTTTTTTACATACTCCTCTCTACTAATCTACTAAATACTTCAGCATTAAGGACCAGGTAATTGTTAATATTTGAAATAACAGCAAACATTTATTTTTTATTTTTTGCTTGTGTCATCCCAGTGAATGTTCATGTGGCAGTGGTACAGATGTCAGCAGCCTGGGTGTCTCTAAAGTCTCTGACCTTCTGGAATTACCATTTCTTTTAATATTTGAAATAAACTGGCTATGGAATACAATCCTGGTAATTTAAAAAATACAGAATTCTCTTCAATATTCTTGTGGATTATCAGGGAATTTCGTTTATTTAATTATTTTTTGCATTAAATGCTTGTTGCTGAATTATTTATTTCTTCTCTAAAACCTTGCTCCCTGAGTAGAATGGTGGTTGCCAGAGTTTAGGGGATGGGGGAAATGGGGAGATGTTGGTCAAAGGGTATAGACATTGTAGTTATAAGATGAGTAAGTTCTGAGGATCTAATGCATAGCATGGTGACCGGAGTTAATAAAACTGTATTAGATACTTGAATTGCTAGAAGAGTAGATGTTAAATGTTCTCACCCCACACAAAAATGCTAAGTATGTGAGGGGATGGATGCATTAACGAACCTTATTGTGGTAATCAGTTTACAACATATACATGTATCAGATCATCTGGTTGTATATGTTAAACTTAAATAATTATATCTCAATAACACTGGAGAAAATTTCATTCCCAGGCACTACAATTCTTTTCTCTCCAGGCTATGTCAAAATAAATGTGAGACAAAGAACTCCCTTTGTTCCACTGTCTATTTGGTTTATCTGGAAAGTAACTTAGCAATAACATGAAGAACGTGCATAACAGAACTTTCCCACAGGTTGGGGTAAACAGAGTGGGTTGATGTTACAAGCCAGCAATGTATAAAATATTTAATATTAGTTTGCTGATTGGAAAATGTCTTTGCTTGTTTCCAGCTTTGGGAATTTCTTACTGGGTCTCTACTTGCACCCCTCATGTTAATGGACTCTGTTTCTTCCTAGATTCCCTCCTTGCTTTCACCTACTCTGCCACTGTCCATGAAACAATTATTTTTTTTCTCATCTAGAATTTGTCAAAGCTGTCTTAACAGCCAGCTCCAAGAAGAGTAGTTTGCTTCCAAACTCCCAGAGCAAAGAAAGGATCAATTGAAGGAATATCTCAAAAGGCCAGAGCTGGGGGAGGGTTTTTATAGGGCTTCGAGGGTTTGGGTATTAGGTACTGGATGAAATTAGGGCAGAAGTTAGGAAGAAAGATTTTATAAATGAGGGATTTGCTGGAACAGCCAGTGGTCTTATTTTTGGGACATGTGCATCCTTATAGGGTTACTCTTAAATCAGTTTGATTTTGGTTGTTCTTATACTGGAACATAAGGTTTGAGGTAGCTGGTCTTAAATTTTAACTTTTAACTCTCTACTGCAAACTATTTCATGATCTGTTTTTTTACATCCAAAAAACTCTTCTAGGAACTCTCTAAAACAAAAAGCACTTCTCTTTGTTTTTCCACACTTTGTTAGCCTAAAGCATTCCCAAAAGCATTAAAATTAAAGCTTTTTCTAAAATAAGTAAATTCTTAGAAATGGTGTCATTCTCTCAGGCTCTGTGGCACAAAAATATGCCAGCCAATTGGAAGGCAGAATCAAGAGTAAGTTTCTTTTGTTTAAAATCACATATTTTTCTCCCTGTGATGGTATAAAGTGGGTTTTGTTGTCTTTTTTATTCTCAGTTTTAAGGTAAGGAAACTGATGCTTATAGATGATAAGTAATTTGCCTAAGGTGTGATATAGAGGTGTGATATCTCTATGTTATCAGAGCTATGATTTGTTGGGAACTTCCTATGAGAAAGCACACAACATGTGAGACTCTTGCACACTCTTATTCCCTCATGCTCTGGGCTTTAGAATTTTTTTTTAGTAGGTAAAACATACTTTGGATTTATGGATTTAGTTCATGTCTTTGTCAGAGCAAAAGAGCAATTAATAATAATTCTGAAGTATACAAGTTTTCAGTATAAAATGCTTCCTAGAATGAATTCTCCTTTTACTTTGGAGGAAAGCAGAAGTTATTTATTTGCCATATTTATAAGGGGCTCATGAGAAATCTTGAGAACTTTTCTCTATTCATCAACTCTCCTCATCTTCTGTCTCACCCAAGATCTGTCTGTGCTGCACCCCAGTGCTTGAGAAAGAAGTATGTTTGGGAGCAATACTTTCTCTCTCTTTCTGTCATACCAGCCCCTGTGTCTATAAAGTCAGCTGCAACATGACCAACTCCTTTTTTGAAAGTTTATATTATGATTGGCACTGTGCTGGAATGTGGTTTCTTAACATGTATCCTTGCCCCATCTGAATGGGTGTGCAAGTAAATATAATACATTATCAAACAGAACACAACCACGTAGCTTGTCAGGACCACACCTGGAATACAAAGAATGTCTTAGAATTTTTGTTATTCTTCCAATAAGATTTCCTTCCGACCTACTTGGTGCTAAGATAAATATCTAGATATCCACTGTGGTGGAGCAGGGAGACTGACTTTCACATCTGATATAGGGAAATAATCTTACTTCTTTCTATTACAGGAGGAAAATGGGAGTCTTCTGGGTGGAGGGCCTCTTTCTTGCTAATACTGATCACCTCTCGTACATCACAGCCAAATGGAGTTGATGATAGAAGTGAAGGGTACATAGCACAGGGATCCTGTTCTGCTATACTAATACAATCACATTTACTATTTATAAAACTCTATGAGATAGATATTTTTAAAAATCCTCTTATAAATGAGGACCCTGTTCCAATTTAACAATTAATTTGTCAGAGGTAGTAGAACTTGAAAATAAATTTGGAGTTGCATCCAGTTAGGTTAAGTAAACTGTCCAAAGTTGGTATGCTTGGGTTGACTTTGGAATCAACTCAGTTCGGTGTAAATCCAAACACTAGGCTTATGTCCATTTTACTCTGCTGCCCCTTCTATGTATTTTAAGAGGAGTTACCACATGGTTGGTTTCTTTAATATTTACCACTGTGCTTATTGGAATCCAAGTGTTTTAGGGTTTCTCTTTTCTATAAGGTTTAGTAATGACTCATATTAACCTAGTAATTATGTGAAAGTACGAGGATCAGAAGATGAAAATTAATGGAAGTAAATTTTTTTCAGATAAATTGATATTTGTCTACTCATTTTCTTTTAGGTCAAACTACTTTCTTACATGCTAATTTTCCTGGGTTACAATGCCCTGTATTAACTGTTATCTTGGAATTATCTTCCAGTTTCTCTTGAAATTCACACATCTCCAATTTTTTTTGGAATGTGATGAGAGTCGTACAGTGGTCAGATTTATACACCACAGAGAAAGGGAAAAAAGAGCTCTGGTTTCACTGATGACATGAATCAGGTCCTGGTACATAGCAGATAATCAAAGGCTTATTGAAACTTAAAATGAATCATTATTTAAATCAACATGTAAAATGAATCATTATTTTTAAAAAATCTGTTAATTTTCAAGATTGAAAGACTCTTCTGTCTTTAGTCATGTTTAAAGGTGGCTTTTCTTGTTTGAAAACTCAGGAAGGTAATATTGTTTCTGAAGTTAAAATTTAGTTACTCATGAAGTGGAATTTACCATGTAAATTATGTAGGTCATGTAAACATTGTTTCTGGCTTTCAGAAAATATTGAGGACTTCACCATTTCCAATTGGAAAATAAAGCCAAGTAAATGGAAGTCAAGAGAGAGGATTATAAAAAACACAGTGTTCCCTTCATCTGGCTTTTCTCTGTGTTTACTCATTATAGCCATTATATTTACAGAACAATTAAAGCAAGGAAAATTGTCATCAGGAAACCTCCTAGACATTCTCATAACTGCTCATTGAATCTGGGAGATGTGATTATTAACTTCATTACCTAACAGACAGGACAACCTGAAGTTTACATATGTTTACAAAAAGATCGTTTACTTTATTTAGTGAATAAGGAATTATTATTTTCTAGTAGTAAATGCATACGTATGTTGCTAGTGAGTTAACTAGTGTTTTCTGCCTGCCTGCATTAAAACCATCAGTACAGTAGCATATCCCTGTTTCTTTAGTTCCGTGTTTCTTCATTTTAATGGAGTAATGTATTAAAGCAAAGATGGTAGGACCCTGTCCCTGGAGAATCTGATTCAATAAATTTGAGTTTATATACTTTTCTACATGATATTTTATTTTATAAAAATAAAATAAAAGCCAAAAGCTCACCTAGAGGGTAATCGGATACAAGAAAATTTAGTACACTCTTCACTAAACCAGTGGTTGGCCAACCTTTTAAAAGAGGTGTGTTATGGTTTTAGCCTGAGGCTGGTTTATTTGTTTATTCACCAACTTGAGGAAGAAGAGGCAACCAAACTGGGTCTCGACAGAAAGTAAAGAATATGTGACCATCAATACTCCTAATGAGAGGAGCTGTCAGAAGAAATATAAAGGGAACTATGTAGGTGGTACCATATATTACCCCCTCCACCATCACCATGCTGTCTTTGGCATATACATCATAGAGCCTTGATTACTGCATTGAATCCTAAAATATAAGTGGAACTGTGGGAGATTGTATGTTGAAAAGTTTACAGGGCACCATGGTTTCAATTTAATGTCTTTTTTAAAAAAGAAAATGACAGGCTACATAACAGTGATGAAAAGTTTAGTGGGGTATGGGGTTAGTTTTGAAAACCTAGCTCTTGATAACTCTTACTTGGGATGCCCTTCCAGGCCTGTCGAGGTATAAGAACACTGGCTCAAAAGGATTGGATAGTTTATTTTCATTTAAATTCAGAGAAGGTCATTGTCATGGCATGCACGTCCTAATGATATTTGAATCTGTCCACAAAGTGTATTCACGATAACCTGTTATTTGATAAATTCATAAATGTAAGTATGAATGAATAAATTAAATATACTATATTTCTGTCTTTCTCTTTGATTTGCTTTCTCTGTAATTTTCTCTCTATTATTCCAATAGTTTGCATATGACTAAATCAAGCACTGATTTAAAAACAGACCATGTCATTTTGAGCCAAACTTCCTGCAAAATAATAACTGAGATTTTAGTTTTAATATAAATAAATAAGCCATCCTCAGGCTACACTCATGACACACCTCTCTTAAAAGGGGGCCAACCACCAGTTAGTGAATAGTGTACTAAATTCTCTTGTTCTGATTACCCTCTAGGCGGGCTTTTTAAAATATCTTGTTATGAAGTAAAATACACATGTGGAAAAGTGTACATGTTAAGAATGTACAGCTTCAATGAATTCAGTAAGCAATTTTAAGACCAGTATGAATTCTATTGTAGCTACTAAGTTTACACTTAACCTTCTTGAAAGATCTGCAGATTGCCATGTTCTTTTGCATATATTACAATAAACCTTTAACATGTAGTATTATTATTATATATATTATTATTATATATTATTATAATATGTTGTTATTATTATTATATTTCTATCGATGAGGAAACAAATTCAGAGAGTTAAATTATATGTCCAAATTCCCACAGCTAGTAGGTGGAAGAAATGTTACTCAAATCCAAGTTTTCTGGTTCAAAGTCACATGGCTATTTTTCCTTAATGCTGTCTTTGTGAGGCCAATGCCATAGCCTACTGCCTAGACCCATCCCTTCCCCCTCTCAGAACGAAACCACTCATTTCCTCAGCTGCTGTGAGTGTTGGTGGGTGACAGCTCTCAAATGAGTCAGCACGTTATCTTTAGGAATTGCCCTAACCCAAGAAGAGCACTGCCTAGCCCGTGATCACGCCCTTTGGGAAAATGTCAGTTCACATCCAATTACTAGTTGATGCAAGGGTATAAAAAGTCTGTCACTCTTCATAGTTCTGAACAACTCGTTAAAACCATTCTAGTTCTAGAGCTTTCCTGATATGATTGCTAATGCCTTTGTTGGATATGCATCACAGTTTACCTTCCTTCACTGCCCAGTCCAGGTGTTGATCTCGAAAACACCGGCCCATGAACTAACTGTGTGCAAATTACTTAGAGTCTGCCTCCCCAGAAACACAGGTGAACTTTCTTTGTAGTGTTGTTTCCTTTTTTAATGTATTTTATGCCTCCTTAGGACTGTATGCATTCATTCAGTCAACAAAAATTGAGTGCTCATGTATCAGTCAGAAATGGATTGTGAAATTGCATGGTGCACTGGGTGTTATATGCAACTAATGAGTCATCGAACTTTATATCGGAAACTGGGGATGTACTGTATGGTGACTAACATAATATAATAAAAAATCATTAAAAAAAAAGAAATGGATTGCGAAAAACAGAAACCACTTTATTTTTGGCAAAAATGGATTTTATATAAGGAATTGGGTTTTTCCAAACCATTCAAATGGCTGGGCCTCTATAACTGACTGCCATATCTGCCACAATCAAAAAGATGGTAGTCAAATCATCACGTTGTACACCTTAAATATATACAATTTTTATTTTTTAAAAACATTTTCAAAGAGAGGAGATGGAGAATCAGAAAGATTTGTTTAGTTGATGAGTGTAGATCTTAACAGTTTACGTGTCATTCCAAGATCAAAGAGCACCTTCTAGAGCCCTAGTTTCCAAAGCCTCATCAGACCTGATAGATTTGCATCAGCAAAATGGATGCCTTGTTACAAGCTCTGCTTCTTTCCACATTTAACATAATTCCACATGCGAATAGATGCATGTATATGATTCAAGAATATAAGTCACCTGTGAAAACTTACCTGGAATCCGTTCAGGAAAAGGGTATTTTTAGCTTTCTGGCCTTTGCAGTGCAGAAGTCTCCCCAGAAGGAAGCTGGGACAGATGAAGCATGAGCCAGTCCTTGCCTTCACCAGGCTTACCTTTTAGAGAAAGTGTAAGACAAAAAATAAACAAATAGTTATGGCAGACAATAGCACTCTTAGATGCTGTTATTAGAAGATCAGCAAACTTTAATAATGAAAAATGCTTAGGTTTGGAAACAGTCAACTCAATTTGTTCCCTACAGGAATTTTTTTATGAGAAAAGGATGTTTATTATCTTGATTTGACTATAAGTTATAATTATTATTTATAAAAATTATATAAGTGATCATCTTTAAAGTATCAATTACAAAGCCAAATACAAATAAAGCACAGAAAATTAATTGAATCGAGAAAGTTCTGACATAATTCTTCCACATGTTATAAGTAATCATAGGAAGAGTCATTGCAATAATTACCCAAAGTAATATTAAGGTTAACAAAGAGATGTTTGGTCTTAAATGTAAAGTCATATATATAATATATCTACAACAATAGATCAGCGAGAGTATATCTGCATTTTCTAACAGTAAAAGTAGGTAAGTTGGGAAATGCTGTATTCCTCAATGAAATAAGAAAGCAGATCAAGGATAAAATGTTGGATAGTCTTATCAACCAGGCTACCTTTCAGGATAAATTTTCAGGGTAGAGTTCTACACACATAACTGAATTTATTATTGTAGAGCCAGTATTAAAAATAAAATTTACTGAGTTTGCAAATAAAAATGTAACAAATAATTATATGTCAGGTTTCCTAGGAATACCAAACATTATTTCACAACTGCCACTATGTATTTCTTCTTTTCTGACACAATCTACACAGATCCAGGCTTTCTGTGTTTGAGATGATTCACTTCCTTTCGTTGACGAGCTTCTTTCATGATGTGCTGTTCCTGGATCTGGCTGTAGATAGATTGTGATAGATATTGGTGACAAGCAATGTATTTTTATATGAGGATGATGTTGAAATTTCTCCTTCAATTTCTGGTTATAATCTTTGGCTGCTTTTTCTCATGATGTAAGCACACCCAATTTTTCAGAAGCATTAGCTTTCCATGGACAAATATTCATTTCATCAGATCCACACATAATATTTTTGCTGTTAGAAGTCCATTTTACTCAGATAACATGCTGCATTCTTTTTGTGTGATAGACTTCCCTGCTTCTATTTTTGTCCACAGGAAAGATTCAAATCAATTTATCAAAACTAGAAGACACAAATTCTTTCCTAGTGGGAGGATGATCTGCATCAAGCACCGCAGATACGTGATCCACGTGTACCATTCCTAGAGTGTACAGGGCATGCATATCAAAAATATGTAAGGTGTGATATTCATTTGCTGCAGTAAAAATGAAAGCTTCCATAGGGTTCCAACAAATTGTATTTGTTCTCATCTCTAAAATGACCTTTTTCAGAGGAGTAGTTTGCCTCATATCATAAAGCACTATATTCCTGTCAGAAGCATGACTTCCCAAGAGAAATGTCTCAATTGGGTTAAATTTAACACTATACTGTTGAATCTCCTGGTCATTGAACGTGTAGGATTGGTTCTTTGTTCATCCCAAATGTCTACTTGCTGTCCACATGTGGCAAAAACAGCTTCTTTCCAGTGATGATCAATTCTTGTATGTACTTCCTTTCCTAATATCATGTGCAGTGGTTGGTTCCTCCTCTTCTCCATAGCTTGGTCCATCCATTTTCCACTACTTCACAGTATTGTCATCACCAACAGTAAAAAGAAGAAGAAGAAGGAGAAGGAGAAGGAGGAGAAGGAGAAGGAGGAGAAGGAGGAGGAGGAGAAGGAGGAGAAGGAGAAGGAGAAGAAGAAGGAGAAGAAGAAGGAGAAGGAGGAGAAGGAGAAGAAGAAGGAGAAGAAGAAGGAGAAGAAGAAGGAGAAGAAGAAGGAGAAGGAGAAGGAGAAGGAGAAGGAGAAGAAGAAGAAGAAGAAGAAGAAGAAGAAGAAGAAGAAGGGGAGGAGGAGGAAGAGGAAGAAGAAAAGAAGAAGAAGTCCCACATAAATGAGTACATATTCCTTGTACAAAACCCTCATGTGTTCATATGGTACAGATACATTTTCATTTGTCAAGTTCCAAATTCTGACCTTTCCATCACATGCTCCAGAAAGGACAGTAGCCAGGCTCTTTGGATGCTTCGCCAAGCATTGACTTCATCTCAGTGA